>NC_072425.2:6946500-7578000 GCF_028878055.3 Symphalangus syndactylus
GTGGCTCAAGCCTGTAATCCCAGCACTTTGGGAGGCCGAGGCGGGTGGATCACGAGGTCAGGAGATCGAGACCATCCTGGCTAACACAGTGAAACCCCGTCTCTACTAAAAAATACAAAAAATTAGCCGGGCGTGTTGGCGGGCGCCTGTGGTCCCAGCTACTCGGGAGGCTGAGGCAGGAGAATGGCGTGAACCCAGGAGGTGGAGGTTGTGGTGAGCCGAGATCGCGCCACTGCACTCCAGCCTGGGGGACAGAGAAAGACTCCGTCTCAAAAAAAAAAAAAAAAAAAAAAAAAAAAAAAAAAAAAAAAAAAAAAAAAGGCCAGCTTTTATTTTTTCTTTTACCTTTTCATGTCTCAGGAGCTGTGCTGCCCACTTCTCACAGCTGTGCACCGGGCCTTCACCCACACGCCCACGGTCCCAGGCTGTGGACCCTGGCAAGTCCGTGGAGTAAAGGCACCTCCTGGGAGGGTGGGGGGCCTTTGCCCTCCTGGAGAGAGGCCCTCACTGGAGATGGCACAGAGCCCAGCACCAGGCGAGACACGCAGTGCCATAGCAGCCCCTCCGTGTGTCCCTGTATCTGTGTGTCTGGGCGTTTCAGGCCTGTCGGGCTCTGGGAGCCCACGCACCGCCGATGCACGCCAATGGAAACACGGCGGCCGCCCCACCTGTTGTTCCTGGTCTCTAGTCTCTGCCTGTCTGCCTGCAGTGTCGAATTCCACCCAGTGTTGAGTAGGCCCGTGATGGGAACAGGGACAGCATTCCCTCCCCACACGCTGTACTCCCAGGGCAAGGCTCTGAGACAGCAGGTGCTGGGGTGGGGCCGGTAGGTGGAGCAGGAGGTGGCGCTCAGGAGCCCCCACCCTTGGACAGGAGGCTGCCATGTGCCAGGGGACGTCCCTCCTGCCTGCAGTCTCACAGTGCCCCTCCTCCTCACCTGGTCCCACCCTTGGCCCATTCAGGGTGCCTGTGGCTCCACTGCAGCTGTGTTGTCAGGCCCAGAGGCTGATGACAGAGAAGCGTGAGAAAGGACCCACAGTCAGAAGAAAGGGGGAGAACTATGGCGGATTCTACAAACATCGAACCATCTAACCATTTCACGATGCACCAGCAACAGCAGCCCCCACATGGCCACAAGGGACCCCGCAGGCCTGGCTCTGCATCCCGCCTGCCCCAGCGTCTGGGGTCCATCGGATCAGCACCGCCCACCAGGAGAAGGCAGTCATCTGCCAGCCAGGAGAGGCCTCGCCAGAAACCAATCCTGCCGACACCCTGATCTTGGACCTCCAGCCTCCAGGACTGAGAAGGAAATGTCTGTTGTTGCAGCGCCCGGCTGTGCTGCTTTGCTCCAGCCTCCCCAGCAGACCAGTGTCCAGTCCTTCAAGGGAATGAGCCTGTCAGTAGAGGCTGGGCCTTGTGGTGAGCCAGCAGGGAAACCTCTCGGGGAGAGAGGAGGGCAAAGAGAGGCCAGCCTGGTGGGGAAGAAGGGGTGGGAGTGGAGAAGACAGAGGCCGCTCACTGAGTGAGGAAGACCAAGACACAAAGGCGCTTTTCACCAGGCTCCTGTGCTCTCAGGGGAGACAGGGAGGGTGGCATTGGCTACAAGGGCCTGCCCAGCCCTGGAGAAAGGAGCTCACAGCAGGGTCGTGGAGAGGGGAGGGACTGGGTGGGGGGTGCTACCATGTGACCTGCTAGGAATGAATCTGCATTAGCATCCGTCTGGCTGGAATAGAGATGCTTCAGCACGTGTGGGGCTGCACGCAGGCACGCAGGGTGGAGGCCCCTCCACTCTACAGCCCCACAGCCAGCACCTGCCTTCTCACCTCTTCTAGTCCAGGGCCCGAGAAGCCATTAGCAACCATTCTCACCTTGGTGTGAATCTGCAGCTCTGCCGCTCCAGCGTGAAGGAGGAGAAGGAGAGCAGGAAGGGGTGTCCACCACCACGTGCCCACAGGAGCAAGGCTCCCACCCTCCCGGGGTGTGAACTTGAACCCCTGTGACCTCTGTGGGTGCATGTGCACAGAATGCAGGTCCCTTGCCCCCCAGCCACCGCACCACACTAGCCTAGCCATCCTCGCGAGCCGCCACAGGCCTGGGACCCCCCAGGGCACTGGAACACAGCAGCCCCAGTGAGTACCTGGAGCCTGAGCCTGGACCGGAGGCCATAGACGGCTTGGAACAGGCCAGTCCCCAGGAGGGGCGGCTCTTCTACAGCCAGCCCGGCACTGCCCGCCCAGCCTCCCAGATCCAGAGGCAGCTGCTCCAGAGGGAGTGGGGGCTCCAGGGACTTCTCCCAAGCGAGATGAAAACACGGGTTTTTGCGTGAAAGCTCCTTCTTAAATATTGACAACAAGTTTAGAGCCCATCTCAGATCCCTGGCTTATGCTCCCTCAGCCCAACAGCCACAGACCCAAAATTCGAAGTAGCCATGCGCCCTGAGAGCCCAACCTGCCTGGCCACGCACAGGCCGGCCACGGTCCAGGAGTGGACGTGTGCCCCCGCCACCACACAGCTGTGTCCCTCCCTTCCATCCCCCACCCACAGGCAGAGCTGGACAGATCAGCACCACAGAGAGAGACGAGCATGGCCAGTCCCAGGCCCCCAGGCCCCCAGGCCGCCCTGCCCACCTGCCCCATCCCTCCCGCACTGTCCCCTCAGAACGGGGTCCTGGGCTGAGACTCCCCAAACTGTGACCTTCAAGGCTTCTCACGCAGCTCACCCCAGCCAAAGGGCCTGCAGCCCTGCCACTCACTGTCCCCACCATACTCTCGCTGGACCCCAACCCCTCCAGCTGCTGGGGCAGGAAATCAAGCCTCCGACTGACCCTCCTGGTGGGTCCCTGAAGAGAAAGGCGTGTAGAGGGGACTCTGTGACACCTGCAGAACCGCCCATCCCTGGAGCCTGGCCTGCAGTCACCATCGAGAGGAGAGGCTTAGAGCACAGAGTGGACCCTGGGGCATGGGGACTTTGCCGTTGGCAGAACAGACACCTGGGGGAAGGGCCCTGGCTCCATCGTGCCCAGCAAGTACCTGGCCCACATCAGGGACATATGAATAAAGAACAGACCACATGGTCCAGTCCCCACTTGCCTCAGGACAGCAGCCCAGACCCCCCTGAATGACAAAAGTCCTTCTCTGGGTTGAGCTGAAACCTCCCTCCCTTAACTCCCACCCATGTCCCCCGTGCCCCTGGGAAACTCTGCGGTATCCAAGGCAGCCCTGGGCTCCTTCAGCTCTCCAGGCCCTATGGTGAAAGATCTGCAGAGAAGCCAACCCTCCCTTGGGTCTGCTGTGCCAGGCAGGCATATGAGAGACCCCAGGCATCTGTAATGCTGGCCCAATGCCCATCCAGTGAGCCAGCCCCGTGCTGCTTCTATCCAGGGAGTCTCTGGATTTGGGCTCCTTAGGCAGCAGAGCACACATGGAGATGTGGAGACCCCAGAGAAGACCCCACAGGACTGGAGCCCAAGGCCAGGGTCAGCCTCCCAAGCACAGCACAGCCAAGCCCCAGGTCTCACGCCTGGGCAGTGTGCACCCTCGCTCCGCACAGAATCAGGAGACCCTGGGGGCTCCCAGTGGGCCCAGTTCTGACCCCCAGTACAGGAGAGTGTTAAGAACCCAGAAATTCAGGAAGAAGGAGGCAGAGAGGGAGGGGGGAGACACAGAGAAAGAGAGCAGGGGCGTGGGCCAGGCCCTCTATAAAGACCCAGCCAGGGGCGTGTGCTGAAGAGGGGCCAGGATCCCACCCTACAACAGCAGCACCTCCTCAGGCTGTTATGTCCCCCGCACGGCTGCCAGGCCTGTCCCCACGGACATGGACGCCTGATGGGAGGCCACTGTCAGGAAGGGGCACCAGAGCTTGCTCACAGGGTCCTAGATCAGCAGCCATGTGCTGCTGCCCCACCTGGTCCTCACAGCCACACCACACGGACTGCACGTGGGCCAGGGCCCTGCACTGTGGGGTGGGGCTGGTGGGTTCTCACTGACACGAGGGGGGCTGTGGAGCCCCCAGCCAGGCAATGCCTGGAGTGACCCCAGCCCCAGCCCCAGAACACGGGGGCTCTCCCTGCTTTCCAGGGACGTGTCAGAACTCAGCCCCAGCTGCACTGGTTCCAGCCACACTAGGGGTGAGGGAGGGAGGGTCAGGGCCTACGAAGGCCATTTCCAGCCTTAAGTAGGGAAGGGGAGAGAACATCTGGCAAACCCCAGCCCTACCCGGCACTGGAGATCGGGGTGCTGTACTTCCTGCAGGGCTGCAGTCCAAGGACCCCAGGCTGAAGCAGGGCCTGTGGCAGGAGAGCTCCATCACAGCACGGACACGCCCAGCTCGGTCCATGCTCCAATGTCTCCTGGCCCCTAGGGCACAGTGTCTCTTGACACCTGTGTTCAGACACAGTGTCAGGTCGCCTTGTGGGAAGGCAGCGTCTCTGGGCCGCACACTTGCACATGGGCTGCTGCTCCCCTGAGTGGATCCTCCTTGCCCGTGGGGACCCTCTGTGGGGCCCTGAGCTGGGCCTGGCTGTCCCTGTGCCCCAGAAGTGCCTGCCACCATCTGAATCAAAGCCCAAAAGAACAGGAGGCCACAGCGGTTGCCCAGGAAGCTCAGGGTCAGCAGTGCCTCGGCCCCTGAGCTCCGCTGACCAGACTCCCTCCTGCTGCAGCAGCCACACACCCACACACACTCTCTTCAACCCACAGGAGGCTGGGTCCAGGGAGAAAGCTGGGCTCTAATTACATGTCCTGGAAAGAAATCCCAGTTTAATTTAGACTAAAACAGAAGCCGTGGTTGGAAAGCTCCCCCGGAGAGCCACCTGCCTGAGCCAGGATGTGTTTCTCTGATGTTCCCAAGGACCATGGAGGGTAGCACCAGGCTGGAGCCACGACAGGGGTGGGGACGCCCAGGGCTTTGGGGTTCTGGGGGCCCTGACTTGTCACCCTGCCCATGTCCCTGACCCCCAGGTGGAACCAGCCCCACAGGGCCAGAGGCTGTGACAGGGGCTTCCTCAGGGCCCTGGGAGGGCAGAGGCAGTAACGTGGGGACAGAGTGTGACAGGGGCTTCCTCAGGGGCCTGGGAGGGCAGAGACAGTGACGTGGGGACAGGACTGGGAGCATGGACACACGTGAGACTGGCTGGGGCACGGAAGGGGAAAGGCACCTGCGCTGATGGGTGACAGACTCCGGAGGCACCACGGGGCTTCCCGTGGGCTCTACCATCTCTGGGCGTCAGAGCCCACCTGCCTCGTTCTCCAGCGCCACCCCCTGGTCCAAGCCCTCACCACTCCCACCTGGATCACTGCTTCCGGCTCCCACTCTCCTTCCCTACTGTCTACACTGTGCCCCCAGCACCCATCACGAGTCAATTGGGCCACACCTGTACTCAGAGCCCTCCAACGCCAGAGCCAAGGCCCCCCTGCCCCCGCCACCCTCACAGCCTCTCCCCTGCTGGAGCTGCTCCCCAGGGGCCACCCCACCCCAGTGGAAGGACACACTACACCCCGACTGCCCTGCAACACTCACTGCCTGCCTCGCCCAGGAGGACGCAGCCTCTGAGAGGGCAGGAACGGCCTGTGTTGTGCACTACTGTGTCCCCAGCAACTGGAACAGGGACGAGGAGGTAGTAGCTGCGCTTGAAGAGCCCCTTCCTAAGGAATGAGTGAATGGATGAAAAGGGGACAAGGAAGGGGCGGATGGAGGGTGGGGCAGGGGGAGTGAGAGGCTGGGGCAGCGGGTGGAGGGGCTTCCAGTCCACACACTCACTCACTCGCTCCCTCTCCCTCTGTCTCACTTCGCACCCCACCTCGGCTGATGGACGTGCTTCTAAATTCAGTGGAAACTTGGACACGGTGAGAGGACTTCCACGCCACCCTTCCTGCATCTGCTGGTCTATGCAGATGCACAGGCCCGCACTCCCAGAGGTCCTCGACTCTGCTTCCCTCACGGCTCCAGGGCTGTCCCCTTTCTGTCCACACTGTCCACTTGTCCTTCCCTCCTGGACTATGCACGTGGCATGGACGGGCTGTAAACCCCTAACTTCATAAAACTCTCCTGGCCTCCATCTCTCTCCTGCCCCTGCCCCCGTCGCTCTGCCTCACTTTGCTGCAAAGACAAAGCATTGCCTACAGGTGTCCCCCACAACCCCTCTCCTCCCATTCCCAGCAAGCCCTCACTCCCACCACATGGCTGGCCCAGCTCCTGCCTCAGACCCACGGGGTGCAGTGCACAGTCTTGGGTCCTCTCGTGGCCTCTTGCCAGGCACACCTCCGCTGCTCCACCAGCCTCACCGCCAGCTGCCACTTGTAAGTCCAGGTGCCCTGGACTCCATCGCAGGGCAGCTCTTTCTCCACACTTCCCATTCCCTGGGGATCCTGGGTGGTCTCAAGCTCTGAAGATGACTGGGACACCCATGTCCCTCGAATCACCACCTCCAGCCACACCTCTTCCCAGGCTGCTAGATGGCTCACCCCTCACGCTCTCCAGTCCGTCCTCTGACGACCCTATGCAAAGTGGCACCTCCAGGCCTGCACCCTGCACGCTTTATCTCATTTCATATGTGGGGAAAAAACAGCACGGAACTCATCACCATCCACTCATCCGTCCACCCGCTGACTGCTCTCTAGGGCATGCCTACGCCACTGCACGCCACACCAGGCTGCAAAGAAACCGGGCCCGGAGGTGTCTTGTCCCCAGAACACGGCCCACCGGGCAGAGGTTCAGCTGTCTTCCTTCACTCCTGAGTCCTCCGCACCTGGCAGAGGCTCTATGAACACTGAATGAATGAATGATGAACAGGTGGAGGGAGGGCTGGCTGCAGGGCTGCCCACCTGGCTGGACAGACACAGGGCCAGAGAGCTGAGCAGAGGGCAGGATGGTGGACAGGGCATGGACGGGAGGACAGAAGGAAGGCAGGGAAGTGGCGGCCTTCCCGCCTCCTCCCACCTCCTCCCCGCGGCCTGAGGTCCTCAAAAGCTGCGTCCTGGCACTCAGCAGGGCTCTTGCTGGAGTGAACTGCTGGAGGCCCCCATGTCAGACACCACCGGGCCCCTGTCCTCACCCCAGGCCCACTCTGTGTGGGGGGCCGGCTCAGCCCCGACCCCACCCTGGTAGCACAGTGTTCTTGGAGGCCGGGGAAGGGAAGCCTCACTCCTGGGCCCAGAATCTCTCTTGGCAAATGATCCACTCAGACGACCACAGGAGACAGCCAGGCGCCAGGAGCCCTCCTGGAAACGAGGCAGAGTCCCATGGCAGGGACCCAGCCACTGTGACCTCACCCCGGCCCAAGCGAGTCAGAGGAGTTCCAGGTGGCCACACATGGGCTGACCCAGTCAAGAGCACGGCTGGGAACTGAGGGCCTGGAGGCCCTGGGCACACACAAGGGCAGGAAGCTGCCAGCAGCCCTCACAGGCCTGGGGTTTCTCAGAAGCAGCCTCTGATCCTCACAGTACCCTCCAGGCTGGGACCCCAGCGCAGACCCCACAGCTGCTCCCCAGGGCAGCAGGAGTTCGGCAGCATTAGAGCCGACTACAGCCCCCCCACAGCCCAGACGCACACCCACAGGCTAACAGAGGGTGCCCCCAAAGTCCTGGGATAGAAGCAAAGCGGAGACAAGGGGGCAGAGTGCCCACCTTCCCTCCCAGGTGAGAACACGGAGGCTCAGAGCCTCCCCAGGCAGCAGGAGGCACGGACCCAGGGCCTCCTCCATAGTTCCACACCAGCCTCAGGAGCAGAGCGGCCCCAGCCGGCCTCTGAGGGTGCTCAAGGCTTTGCCAAGCAACAGGCCAGGGTGTCTGCCTCTCCCTCCAACCCTCTGAGCACCAATTAAATAAACTCTAATTAAAAACAACAAACTAATGAGAAATACCGCCCACTACCCACAGGTCCTAGGCTCACAGAGGTGAGGCGAGGCTCCTCCCTAGGCTCCCCATGGACCAGCACTCCCCCACAGCGGACACAGCCCCCTCCACACACAGACGCACACACGGGTTCACGTGTCCCCAGGTGCCCCACACGAGAGCAGCAAAGCGGCTCCCTCCTGTGACTTGGAGCCAGCGTGTGGCCCTGTGGGACACAGATCACCTCCAACCCGGGGTTCCCCGCACAACCCAGGCTGCCTGGAGGGAAGATGTGTGGAGGCGGAGGAACCTGGGAGCCACCCCAGCAACGCCCAGGCCCTGCTGCAGACACAGGAGAGCAGAGACGTGCTCAAGCCAAGGGAAAGAGGGGCGGCAGGAAGAAAAGAGGGAGAGGCAGAGAGACACCAAGACACCAAGAGGGCCAGAGACAGAGAGCGTGGAGAGGAGACAAAGGGCTAGACAGGCAAAGTGGGAGGAGGAGGGAGGGGGAGGAGGAGGGAGGGGGAGGCGGAGGGGGAAGAGGGGAGAGGAGGGGGAGGGAGAGAGACCGAGAGAAACAGAGGAGGGAGGGGGAAGAGGAGGGGGAGGGGGAAGAAGAGGAGGTGACGGAGGAGCAGCCCTGGACCCAGTCTATGTGTGCTGGGAGATCCAGGGGTCCTGCCCAGGGCTTGGTGCGTCTCCTCCTGCCTCCTCTTCTGGCCCTCAAGGGCCGACACACTCAGCACCATGGACAGCGCCCCATGAGGCCGGAACCTGCCGCCTCTACCCAGCTCCCCTCTACCCAGCTCCCCGCTGGCCCGCACCCCCCAACACTGCTTACACTCCAACAATTCATTACTTCAGCAGAGGCTCACTGCCCCCTCCTGGGTGCCCGCCCCAAGTGAGGCTCCAGGGATCCCCTGAAAAAAATAAGGCACCGTTGTCCTCAGGGACTTGGGTCCACAGGGAGAGAGAGAGGTAAACAGCTAGTGACTCCTGGGCTGCCTCTGGGAGTATCCACTGGATGTGGGAGCGCCCAGTCCTCCAAGAGGCCACACTCTTCACCAGCCACCTCCCACCCCAGCCCCCAACGGGCATTGCTGGCAGAACCACAGACCCCCACAGGGCCTTCCATAAATTCTACCCCAGGGCTGTGCTGCAGAAAGGCACAGAATCCACCTCAATGCTGCTGTGCCCAGCACATCACAGACAGCTCTGGGGGCTGAGCCCTCCGTGCGACCCCCGCAAGCCCAGACAGCTCTGGGGGCTGAGCCTTCCGTGCGACACCCCCAAGCCCAGTTCTGTAAACGCTGCTCTCACCCAGCAGGGGCCAGCACCAGGCTCAGGGGCAGGCAGAGTAGATGAGGGCAGCACTCCAGGATCCAGGCAGGCAATGGGAGGCTCCCTCTGAAGGCCTCACCCAAGAGACCAGAGGCCGTGTAGCCGACTGCTTCTTCCTCACACACACAGAACCTCGAAGGCATGAGCCTCAGACTCGAGGACTCCACAGCCATCTCCTTCCTCCTCTGCCACCAGCCCAAACACCCCTCCATATACCCTCCTGTGCACCAGGCGTCCTGGGGCAGTCACTGGGTGAGGATGGGGCTCTGGAAGGAGCCTGCTGTGGGGCCTGCTCCCTCCTCTTCCATCTGGGCTCTGAGCCTCGGAACCATAAGGCTCAGGAAAGAGCAGACAGCGGTCCCTGGCCCAGCACAGGGCCTCTGACACTGAAGTGCTAACAGGCTCTGTGGGGGCAACTCCCCAAGCACTCACTCCCCAGCCAGCACTCTCCACACCAGAGTCACAGCAGCCCAGCCCAGCCCAGCCTTCCACCTGCCAGTCAGGGAAGCAGGAAAGGGGACCTCACAGTGCCCACTGCACAGGATGGGGAGTTGACACCCTGGAGGGTGGGGTGCAGAGCACCGGACCTGAGCTCCCATCCAGGCCCCTTGGGTCCACTTTCTAGATGTGCTGGTTATTTTGGCAATCACAAGCTGTTGTTACGGTAGGTGGTTGAGGAGAAACTGCCGAAGCGCCTTCCTGGCACTAGGAACTGTGAAAGCACTCGACACACGGCCTCATCCCAGGCAGCACAAGGGCTCTGAGCGAGGTGGACGCCACAGGTGAGCGTCTCAGGCAGGAGCAGAATTCAAAACGCCAAGTGCCCCTCCCAGACCACTGGCTTGGGTAAAGCCAGAAGTCCAGCCCTCCTCCTCGCTAGGAAGCCCCTCACCTGGGCAGCAAAGCCACCTCCAACAGGCACCATGCGGCTCAGGCCAGCCATGGAAGCTGGTGGCCCCTGGCCTGTGGGCTCTGCAAGCCAGTGCCTCCTGGGGACAGGTCACTGTGATCCTCCCTTCAGCGAGAAATACAGCACTGGCACCTCTGGCAGAAGCACCCCCATAGCACACAGGGTGGCAAACAGACTGTCTCACATTCGTTCATCTCCAGCAGGGCTGTGGGGGGACCCCAGTGAGGAGACTGCAGCCACCCCAGCTCCACGGCGCAACTGAGCTTGAGACAGCACACGCCTGGGCCGCACGTGCTGGGCCTCCTGGCCTCAGCTTGCCTACCCTGTGAGGACGACCACGAAGTCCATGACGTTCCAGCCATTCCGCAGGTAAGAGCCCTTGTGGAAGACGAAGCCCAGAGCGATGATTTTGATCCCTGCCTCGAAGCAAAAGATCCCGATGAAATAGGGCTCCGTGTCGTCCTAGGAGAATCACAGAACAGTGGTCACCCCTGGCCCCCACCAGGTGCAGTAGTGGGCAGAGATGGTTGGTGAGGACCCCACCCCACTGTGTGCAGGCCACAGCCATCGTGAGGGTCTGACCCTCCTCACCTTGCCCCCAACACCCTGCAGATTCTCCAAGGAGCCATTCCCATCACTGAGCCTGCTTGCTGTCTGCATGTGTCTCCTAATGGGGACACCGCTGTTTACAGCAGCAACATCCCAGTCATGCCTGCAGGCCCCTTGTGCCTCCCACCCTGGCATCTCAGCTTCTGCCCACGTCACAGTGGGGCCCCAATCTCCCTGCTAGCACCATGCAGTGGGCCTGGCTTCGGGGAGACGGTGATGTAACAGTACTAGCTGTGGGTGCTTATCAGGTAGTTTTTCCTTTATCAACTAGGGTGGCCCTTTAATACCCCCATGAGGTCATCCCCATTCTAACATGATGGAGACAGAGGCACAGAGATGCCCGGGAGCCAGGCAGAGACCACAGCAGCCTCTGGGTGGGAACCTGCACAAGGTTGCCTGGATACAGCTCAGGCTTTCTTGAACTCAGTCCAGGCCCCGTTTATGCATTCAACATGCACCCGGGTAACCAGAACACGCACATCTCGGCAGAAAACAACAGAAATGAGAAGCACGACCTCGGCCCTGAGTGTGCTGAGCGATGACCACCACATCTGTGAGGACCCTAGAGGCAACGAGCCACAGTCTGGACCTGAGGCTGGGAACCACCCTGGGCTCAGACTGCAGGGAGCCTCCCAGAGGGCGTGGCACCTGCAGGCAAGGCTTCCACAGCTCGATTTTGAGAAAGGGATCCAGGTGGAGGGAACAGAGCAGCCAAAGGAATGAAGACAGCTGATCCTAGAAAGATCTCTTTCCTGCACCCTAGGCTGAGCTCCAGCCAACAGCTACTGAGCACGAGAGAGCAGAGCCAGGCCCTACCAGTGCCGAGCTAGGAGCAGCAAACAGGGTGGAGACAGGCTGTGTGGAGCTTGAGGAGACCCCAAAGACTCCTCATGAGCATACACGTGGGGCTGGCAGGGAAAGGCCCTGTGCAAGGCAAGCCCGGGGAGCTGGGGAGCTGCATGTGCAGGGTTGACATGGGGGTGTGGGACACCTGTACTCTGGGACTGCTGCCTTAGGGAGCAGGTGAAGGGGTGGGGAGAGGAGGCCAGCTTCAAGGGCCTCCCCTGAGGGTTCGTCCTCAGGACTGTGGAGGTCACAGGAGGAAGCAGCTGCTGGGCTGCCGCGGAGCTGCCAGGTGAGGTGAGTGCCACCGTTCCACAGCCTGTGCCTTCCTCCCCAGGAAGCCAGGCTCTCGAGGGCTCTCCGCATCTTACTCCCACCTTACTCAGCCTGGGCTCTTCCTGTCCTGTGGTGGAGCTGGCCCAAGGCTTGGCTGGCAGTGCCTGGTGGAAGCTACCAGCACCCAAGAGTCCATCACGACCCGTGCTGACTCGCCATGCTCTTCCTGGCCCCGAGACTTCTGGTCTGATTTGTTTAGGAGGGACCCCTTTTCCCAAGGGGTGGGGTTGCTGACCATCTGCCCCAGGGGAACAGTGGGGCCCCAGCAGACAGAGATCTTCACAGGAAGCTTCCTGGTGAAAAAGAGAACAGGCCCGACGCCTAGGAAGGACCAGCCAGCACCTTCGGCCGGGAAGGAGGCCCCAGTCTCCTCACAGGTCTGCCCTGCCCAGCCCATGGCTGAAGGCTGGCTTAGGTGGGAAGGATAGGTGTGCAGGCAGCTTGGTGTTGCACTGCAAGCTGGGGCCTGGATCCAGGTAGCTCCAGAGTCAATGGGGAGGTGGGAAACAGCCCCGAGAGGCAGGGAACCAGGGAGGCCTCGCCCAGGGCCAGGCTGGCAGACAACTGAGGGGCTGCCCCTGCACCACCCAGCCTCAGCCTGCTCTGTGGGCAGCAGCACAGCTTCCCCTCCATCCCAAGGGACATCAATGGCTGGGCCTGAACATGGGACTGGGGCTGGTCAAGAGCTCCCAAGACCTCTAGGCTGGCCCAGGGCGGGCATGTTCTGAAGTTTTCTCAACAGGTTAGCTCGCCACCCCTAGAAGTGTCCTCCCCAACCCATGACCACAAAGCAAACCCTCCCACACCTGTGAGGCAGGAACTGGCAAGGCTGGACACCCACTGCCTGGCAGGGCAAGACAGCTTGATCCTCCCTTCCCCTGCCCCTGCCCCGGCCTGGCCCCTGGGCCTGCGTCCCTCTGACCCTGGCCCTGCCCTGTTTCCTGTGGCTTGGCATTCAAGGCTCTCTGCCTGTTTCCTCTCACGCTCACCCTCTTCTCCAGCCTCCAGAAAGCAAGGGGCCCCACCAGGCTACTGCCCAAGTCCCCCACAGGGACCATGACTCACGCCTGCCTCATGGTGTGGCTGGGCTGTCCACACTCCTCCTCCCCACCCTGCCATAACCCAGACCACTGGGTGTTCCAGACTGTGCTCCATTAAGACCTCCTCACCTCGGCCACCCACCACTCACCTTCTCCTGGTGCCTCACCTGCAGGGCAGGCTCCCTGTCTCCCCTTCTGCACTCCTGGGCCTGCGGTGGCCCAGGTTCAAAAGGAGTTCAGTTTCAGGGCTAAAGTCTGAATAGCTCTTGTCTCAGGACGCTAGTGGGGGCGGAAGCCAGGCTCAAGGGAAGAGGGAGCAGCTCTTGACACCCCAGAGGCCGTCTCCTGGACGCCTCTGGCCCCGCACCCCCTGGGCCCATACTTGCTCTGACTTCTGCTCACCTGGAGGCTCCAGTCTTTAGGAACACTTGGAACCCAGACAAGGGGCCAGGCATCAGGGAAGAGTGGGGGCTGGGGGATGTGCTCTGACCTCAGAAACAGTGCTCACCTCCAAAATGCTGCCCTTCCTCTGACCCAGCCCCTCCAGAGACCCCACGGGGCTGACCTTCCACCCCACCTCCTGTTGAGCCACAGAGACCTTGCCCTGGCACCCCGACTCGCACAGACTCTATGCTCCAATGGGGGCTACCACGGGGGCCTCTTGGCTGGAATCTAGGGACAGGTAAAAATGATTCAGAATGTTTGAGAAAGAATGCTTCCCACAGGACGGTGAGGCGCACTGGAGAAGAGGTTCCAAGCAGGCTCGCACAAGACAACTTGGAGGAAGAGGCTCAGGGTTCCCACATCCAGGCCAAAGCCCATCTCAGCCCAGGAGGGCACACATGGCGCTCAGAGCTGACCTTCCCAAAGATATGAATGCCCCTTCCCTGCCCCAAGTTTAGAACATGGTTTTCTGGATCAAAGTCTAGCGCCGAATGCCATGACAGCCATTGAGGTGCAGGGGTAGCTCGTGGCACAGGGCAGACTGGCCCAGGGCTAACGTGGCCACGCCCAGGACTAAGCCGGTGACCCCAGCTGCCCTGGCCCTCGAGGAAGGTGTTATCTGCCAGGCCTACCTTTTCCTTCAGCGGAGAGGGGCACTGCCCAGACGACCCTGCCCGAGGGAGCTGTTCTCAGGCACAGACCCTTAAGGAAAGTGGAGTCGCGGCCTCCCCACCACCCTGCCCTCAGGCCCAGCCGGGCACTCACCAGCCGCTCGGACATGGGCGTTTTGTCCCCATCAGGGAGGTGCTGCTCCAGGGCCAGCACGATGCAGTTGGCGATGATGGTGGCCAGGATCATGTACTCGAACGGAGTGCGTGGGTTAAGGACTGGCCGGGAGACGCCGCAGGGAGGCAAACACGAGGCCGAGGCCAGCAGAGCCCAGTGCAGCAGCCACCGCCAGGCCGTCTCCGGAGGCGATGAGACAACTGGGTCCGGAACCCCCTTCCTGGCGGACGCGGCCTGGTCTCCCTCACTCCCTGCCCCCATCCCTAGGGGCGGCCGCGAGGCGGGGCCTCCGCAGTCTGGGCCGCCAGCCCCTCGGCACACCCAGGCGGTCGTCAGCACCGCGGACAGCGCCTCCGGCCCGGCTCCGCCCGACTCCAGCGCCCCGAGGGGAGGGGGCCGAGCGCCCCCAGGCGAGGATGGAAGGAGACCCCGCGCAGGCGCACACTGCTTCCTCCAGACACGCTGCCACATGTACCTACACAGGCACGTGAACATACATGTAGCCCGCATCGCGAGCGCACGCACGCGCAGCGCCCGGCTCCAGCTCAGCCCGCACACGCAGGCACCTGCAGCCAGGCGCGCGCACGGCCGCGTCCCCACGGCGCTCGCACCTGCATGGACGCGGCTTCGCCCTCGGTGCCCTCCAGGCTGGCCGCGCGCTGTGCACCGACCAGGATCCCCAGGACCCGGCGTGCGGAGGGACGAGTCCCGAGCGAAGGGGCTCCGCCCCGCGCCCGCCGCACTCACGGAAATGCTCCCGCACCCGCCGCTCCGAGGGGCCCCGGGGCGCTCCGCACCCCCCTCGCCTGTCACCCGACGCCTCCCCAGGTCGCGCCCTCCCGGCCACCGGGAAGATGGCCCCGGCCCCGGCCCCCGCCCCGGTCCCCGCCCGGCCCCGCCCGGCCCCGCCCGGCAGGATATGGCCACTCGGTGATGCGCTTCGCGTATTTGCGGACGACGTTGTCCTCGCTGAAGACGAAGAGCGAGCGGTTGACGGTGAAGCAGTTCTGCTTGACCGGGATGGGGTTGTACAGCGCCATGGTCCGCGCGCGCTGCGCGATCGATTGCTTGTAGAGGACCCGCTGGCCGGGCTGCAGCCCCCCGGGGCCCGGGCCCCCTGCCCCGCCGGCCCCGCCGCCCCGGGCCCGCTCCCCGCCGCCGGGGCCCCCATAGCGGCCGCCCAGCTCGTCCCCGAAGCGGACCATGGCTCCCGGGCCCCGCGTGCATCCCCGGCCCAGCGGCCCCGGCAGGGAGGGCGCGGGGCGCGCCAGGCACTCAGAGCGGAGCAGCCGCGGAGCCGCTGGGACCGCAGCGGACCTCGCCCGGCCCCGCCGCCGCCGCCTCACCCGACTCCGCGGCCCCGCGCCACGCCCTATAAGGGGCCGGTCACGTGGCGGGGCCAGGCCAATCCGCGCCGGCCCCGCCCACCCTGCCGCGCCGGCCCCGCCCCGCGGCCGCCCCCGCCCCGCCCCAGCCTCTCCGGCTGCGCCTCCCGCGCTCCGCGCCTCCCACCCCGGGGCTGGGCCGGGCCCAGGAGTGGACGAGCCTGTGGGTCCTCGACGGCCGCTCAGCGCCAGCCCGGGCCGTCCCCGGAGCGCGCTCTGCCGGCCGCTCCGCCCCTGGGCGCCCTCGGCTCCTCAAACTCGGCCTAGACGGACACCTCGCTCCGCCCTGAGGCGCCACCAGCCGCGGGGCTGCAGCCCACAGCTGGGCGCCAGGCCTGGGCCGGCCCGCCCCGTCCCCGCCGGATCCCCGGCCTTCCCAACCCTCCGGGTGCGCTCGGCTCGCGGCCTTGGTGCCACGCGGACGCTTCTGTCGGGGGCCTCCAGCCTGGGTGCAGGACCTGCTGTTTCCACGCAATGGGCTGGCTCCGGGATCTCAGCTCAGAGAAGCCTCTGACTGCCTTGCAGGCCACGCCCGGTTAGGGAACCTGTCACGGTCACCGCCATCCCCCAGGCCTCCTTGAGCGCCCACCGTGGGCCGGGCCTGTCCTGGGCTCCCAGCTCTGCCCTCACGGAGCTGACAGTTTTGTACAAAGCACAGCAACCATTTACACAGCACTCACTTCGTGCAGGCCCGTGGATCCTCACAACCTCCGAAAATGCTGCCCGGGGTCGGGGAGACCTTCGGGAACAAGGGATCCTCTCGGACCTGAAGCTCGCAAGGCGCTGAGTGCAGAGTGAGGCCGGGTGCGGGCTGCGCCTTCTGAGAGGGAGGCGGTCCGCACATTTCCGAGCAGAGGCGCGTGGGCCTCTGAAGGGTCCCTCGGGCTGCGGTGTGGAGTGTGGACTGCAGGAGGCTGGGATGCTGAATCACTTAGGATGCATTCAGAGGCGAACAACTCGCTTGCCAGCTAGCAGCAGCTTGCACGATGCCATTGTGATCTCACTGAATACGAAGCCACCGTCTCTCCTCCCTCCAAAATCCCCACATACACTTTCTGCCTTCCTGCCTGTTGCCTCATGGCCCAGGGTGGCTGTCATAGCACAGGGCATCACACCGTTACACCGCCATCTCAAACGGGAAGGAAGTGGCAGGTGTACAAAGGATGACCACTTTGTGAATCAGGTTACGATTTTCTTTCCTAACAAAGGAAAAGCTTCTCAGAGGCTCCTCCTGCAAGTGTCTCTTTAACCCCGTTAGGCCGCCCTGGGCCATGTGGCCAGCCCTGACTTTAAGAGGGTGGGAAAGTGAACATGTGTCAAAGTGGACCAGAATGGCCAGCACCCACTAGGCGGGCACATAGTTGCCCCAAACAAAATCAGGGTTCGCTTAGCTGGGAAGCAGGTGCTAAGGCTTTCGGGGAGGCTGCCAACTGGCCTGTCACAGAGAAAAATCAGAGCCCAGGGAGGGGTTTTGACAGCAGCACGGAGAGAGATGATGTGGTTTGAACATGGGGGCCATGAGCAGTGCCTCTTTCTCTTAGAGAGGGTGCGTCCAGTGTAAATGTGAAGGAGAGATAGAAACCCAGGCTCTTCATTTTTGGTCTGAGTGACTGTGTCCAGGAGGATGCCTTTTGCAAAGATGGGGAAGACAGAGGGAAGAGCTTGTTAGTCACAGGGTGGAAATTAAGAATTGCCTACTGGGGACAGAAGTGGAGATGCTATGCAGGGTGGAGTATCTCGAGGGATGCCGAGACGAGAGGCCACTGCCGCAGCCCTGCGCCTGGAGGCTGGGCTCACCACATCCTCTCTGCCCTTCCCTCCGTGCTGCGTGACACTGGAGCTGGCCTTTGAAAGCCACATCAGCCTGTTCCTTGACCTGTGGTTTCTGGTTATGCTAAGCCAACAGGAGCACCAAAGGCCCTGGAGGGAAGGAAAGAGCAAGGCGAAGGTGTTTACTATTCCCCTGACTTCCTCCTGCCAGGTCACTGAGGGTTGGCTGTGCGCCTCAACTGAAGCTCCGGCCCTGTCAGGCACCCACCACTCTCCTTTCTCTCTCTCCGGTTCCAGTTCCTGCCTCCTCCCCTTGTTCTTGCCAGCGGGGGGTGGCATCACGCGGGCGTGGTGAATCCTGGCCCTTGGGACTTCCCTGCGCCTTGCACAGATCGCGCAGATTGTGGTAGATGGTCCCTTGCAAGTGTCATCCTGCCTGATGCATCACCACCGAGGAAGTGACCGAAGTCAGAGACAGAGGACGCCGTCACTCCCCAAGAATGAAGTCGGTGAGGAGGAGCAGCCAGGGCTGTGGGGGGGTCGGAGGAGTGACCTGTCCCGGAGCCGAGGGAGGAGTGCGTGTGGTCCATAGAGATGAGGACCGACATTCAGCCATCGGAGTGGAAACACAGAGGTGCCCATCACCTGGACAGCAGTTTCCACACAGGAGCAGCCTGAGTGGGGTGGATTGAAGAGAATGAGTTGTGAGGAAGTCCCTACAGCGGGTGTAGACAGCTGGTTCAGTGAGGAAGTCCCTACAGCAGGTGTAGACAGCTCATTCAGTGAGGCAGTGCCTACAGCGGGTGTAGACAGCTCGTTCAGTGAGGAAGTGCCTACAGCAGGTGTAGACAGCTCCGTCAGTGAGGAAGTGCCTACAGCGGGTGTAGACAGCTCGGTCAGTGAGGAAGTGCCTACAGCGGGTGTAGACAGCTCGGTCAGTGAGGAAGTGCCTACAGCGGGTGTAGACAGCTCCGTCAGTGAGGAAGTGCCTACAGCGGGTGTAGACAGCTCCGTCAGTGAAGAAGTCCCTGCAGCGGGTGTAGACAGCTCGGTCAGTGAGGCAGTCCCTGCAGCGGGTGTAGACAGCTCCGTCAGTGAGGAAGTGCCTACAGCGGGTGTAGACAGCTCGGTCAGTGAGGAAGTGCCTACAGCGGGTGTAGACAGCTCGGTCAGTGAGGAAGTGCCTACAGCGGGTGTAGACAGGTCTGTCAGTGAGGAAGTGCCTACAGCGGGTGTAGACAGCTCGGTCAGTGAGGAAGTCCCTGCAGCGGGTGTAGACAGGTCGGTCAGTGAGGAAGTCCCTGCAGCGGGTGTAGACAGCTCCGTCAGTGAGGAAGTGCCTACAGCGGGTGTAGACAGGTCGGTGAGGAAGTGCCTACAGTGGGTGTAGACAGGTCGGTCAGTGAGGAAGTCCCTACAGCGGGTGTAGACAGTTCGGTCAGTGAGGAAGTCCCTACAGCGGGTGTAGACAGGTCGGTCAGTGAGGAAGTGCCTACAGCGGGTGTAGACAGGTCGGCCAGTGAGGAAGTCCATACAGCGGGTGTAGACAGCTCGGTCAGTGAGGAAGTGCCTACAGCGGGTGCAGACAGCTCGGTCAGTGAGGAAGTCCCTACAGCGGGTGTAGACAGGTCGGTCAGTGAGGTCCCTACAGCAGGTGTAGACAGCTCGGTCAGTGAGGAAGTCCCTACAGCGGGTGTAGACAGCTTGGTCAGTGAGGAAGTCCCTACAGCGGGTGTAGACAGCTCGGTCAGTGAGGAAGTGCCTACAGCGGGGTGAAGACAGCTTGGTCAGTGAGGAAGTGCCTACAGCGGGTGTAGACAGCTGGGTCAGTGAGGAAGTGCCTACAGCGGGTGAAGACAGCTTGGTCAGTGAGGAAGTGCCTACGGCGGGTGTAGACAGGTCAGTCAGTGAGGAAGTCCCTACAGCGGGTGTAGACAGGTCAGTCAGTGAGGAAGTCCCTACAGCGGGTGTAGACAGCTCGTTCAGTGAGGAAGTGCCTACAGTGGGTGTAGACAGCTTGGTCAGTGAGGAAGTCCCTACAGTGGGTGTAGACAGCTTGTTCAGTGAGGAAGTCCCTATAGCAGGTGTAGACAGCTTGTCCAGTGAGATAGGGAACAATACAGATGCAGCATTAAGGAGGTTTTTTTGTTTGTTTTTTAAGGTAGGGGATATTATTGGACTTCGTATGCGATGGCAATGACTCAACAGAAAGAAAAATTGCTGATGCAAGAAAAAGAGCGTCTTGCCTCCTCCAGGCAAGAGGGCACCAGACTTGGGACAGCTCACTCGAGGCAGGGAAAGAAAAGCAGTTCGCACGATTGCAGGCACAGGTGGGCTGGAGGATTCATTTGGGGGAGGATGAGGGTTTTATTGTGATTATTCTACTTTCTCAGTGAAATAAGAAACAAAACAAGCAACTGAGAGTGAGAAGGGGGCATTTGCAGGTTGGCAGAGGGAGGAGAGGGTTTGAAATGCTCATCCAGGGCTATAGGGAAGAGAATCCACAAGAGAAATTTGTAGAGTTGACAAGAGTCTGGAGCTGGGGGTGACTAAGTCCAGGACAGGCTGCGTGGTGGGCACTGCTGCACAGTGTCTAAGCCAACGACCAGCTGAGCTTGTCACCCCTCGAGGGTCCCATCTTCCTCTGGACCCTCCAGCATGCTTGCTCACAGCCCCTCCCCCATCCCTCTCCAACCTGAGTCCTCCTGCTGCCCCCTGTCCCCTGCCCCCGTCCCTCACTCCTTCACCCTCTGTCTTTCTCACCTGGCAGAATTCCCATCTGGAAGCTCCAGAGACACCCCCCAGGCTCCCGCCACTGGGGAAGGTCACAAACTGGACTGGTGTCACTCTGGTTCCCCAGAAACTCCTCCAGGGGTCCCAGAGTTGGTCACGGCCCTTGTGGTGGGAGGTGGTGGTTGTAGCCACACCCCTGCTGCCCTCCACACTAGGTCCCTGCACCCCACCCTCCCACCACAGCACCTGCAAGCCCAGCACCTCTTCAGTTGTTCCTGCGATGTCCCCTGTAGATCTCAACTCTGTCACTGTGTGCTGGGTCCCCTTATGGGGAAGCGGGGAGGAGAACCAGGAGGGTTTTTTTCTTTTTATATAATTAACATTTAATTCTACAAATAATAACGGGCACTAGGGCTCTGTGGAAGACGCAGAGGACCCCAGCATCCCAGCACGGTGCAGCCCCTCCTGGACCTCCGCATCTCAGAGGCCACCACTGTCCGGAATTTTGTGTTCACCATTCCCTTTCTCTCTGTACATCTATGTGCAATTTATTGTGCAGTTGTACATGCTTTTGAAATTCGTTTCTTTTAAAAAAAAAAAAAAGCAGTCTCGATCTGTCGCCCATGCTGGAGTGCAGTGGTGTCATCTCAGCTTACTACAACCTCTACCTCCTGGGTGTGAGCAATTCTCGTGCCTCAGTCTCTGAGTAGCTGGGACTACAGGAGTGCGCCACCACAACTGGCTAATTTTTCGTATTTTCGTAGGAGACAGGGTTTTACCATGTTGTCCAGGCTGGTCTCAAACTCCTGAGCTTAGGCAATCCGCCCGCCTGGGCTTCCCAAAGTGCTGGGATTACAGGTGTGACCCAATGCGCCCAGCCCCATGCTTTTGAAATTCACACAAGAGCGCTGAGCTGTCGTCCTCTGGTGCTGCAGTGTACCCGGGTTGTCGTGTGTAGCTGTGAATCACTTGTTTTCACCACATGTATTAGTCTGTCGTGTGACAATTTATTGATCCATTCTACTTTGATGGAGATTTGTGCTGCTGTCCAATTCCTGCTATTTCAATTCTCCAGTGAACATTTAATGTCGTTCTCCTGGTGCTTGGACAAGAGCCTGCAGGTCTAACCCGAGGAGAGAAATTGCTGGGCCATGGGACGTGCCTCTTGACCTCACTGGATGCTGCTAAATTAGGGCCCAAAGTGCAGTGACGACCATCCCGCAGCACCACACAGACCCTGGCTTGCTTGGCATTCTCTCCGACACTCTAGTGTTATCAGCCTTCATGTTGTTGTCAGTCTGGTAGGCATTCCAGGTCCCTCACTCTGTTTTAATCTGCGTTTTCCTGCTCACTAATGGAGCAGGGCATTTTCTCACATTCCTTGCCCATTCACGTCTTCCCCTTTGCCAAAACGCCTGTTCAAATCTTCCACCCACTTTTCAACTGGATTCTGTCTCTCCTTCTGATTGACTTGTCGAAGTCCTTACATGTTCTGGGCACAAACCCTCCATCAGATGTGTGTAGTTGCAGTATCTTCTCTCACTCTGTGATTTGTCTCTTGCTTATTTCGTGATTCTTTTGATATGTAGAAGTTCCTCGTTATACTGTAACTGAAATATATCCAGCTTTTCCCAATGTTTTGTGCTTTTTGAATCCTAGGAAATTCTTCCTTTGTTCATTGTTGTGAGAGATTCTTTGGGAGATTTGAGAATAGATTCTCCTATATTCTCTTCTAAAATTTGTGCAGTTTTGCTTTTTCTATTTTAAACCACTTGCAAATGATTTTTCTGTATGATGTGAGGCAGGCGCCATTTTCATCATCTTAATATAATTAAATTGTCATGACACCATTCACAGAAGGGCCCCAACTGTCTGCTGTCTGCTCTGCTCAGACGAACCCTTCACCTGCTCTGGGCCAGTACTCCCTGCATTGATTACAAAAGTCTTATTAAAAGGTTAATGCCTCTACCTGGGTTCTTCTTCGAATTTTTTTTTTTTTCAGACAGGATCTCACTCTGTCACCCAGGCTGGAGTGCAATGGCTGGAGTGCAATAGCACAATCTCAGCTCACTGCAGCCTCCACCTCCCGGGCTCAAGCAATCCTCCTACCTCAGCCTCCCGAGTAGCTGGGACCACAGGTGTGCACCACCATGCCCAGCTAATTTTTGTATTTTTTATAGAGCCAAGGCTTGGCTATGTTGCCCATGCTAGTCTGGAACTCCTGAGCTCAGGTGATCCGCCCACCTCAGCCTCCCAAAGTGCTGGGATTATAGGTGTGAGCCACTGCGCCTGGCCAAATTTTTGCTATTCTTGACCCTTTATTTGCCCTTATAATTTTTAGGATCGACTCATCAGGTTATATACATGCACACAGTGGACTTTTGGCAGGAATTATATAGAATCAATAGATAAATTTGGGGGAAATACACATTTTTGGTATTGAGGCTTTCACTCCTTATGCAATATATATGTATTTATTACTAGGGTCATCGTTAGTTTATCTCATAAACTTTTATAATATTCTCCATCAAGGTCCTGAACATTTATACTATATTTATTTCTAAGTGTTTCATATTTTTCACACTACTATGAAGGATTCCATTTTTAAAGTTACATTTTCTGTCACTCGTTTAGAAACCCAGTTATTCTGGGCCGGGCACGCGGCTCACGCCTGTAATCCCAGCACTTTGGGAGGCCAAGGTGGGAGGATCACGTGAGGTCGGGAGTTCGAGACTAGCCTGGCCAACATGGAGAAACCCCATCTCTACTAAAAATACAAAATTAGACATGGCACATGGATACATATGTAACAAACCTGCACATTGTGCACATGTACCCTAAAACCCTAAAGTATAATAAAAATAAAAATAAAAATAAAAAAATACAAAATTAGCCAGGCATGGTGGTGTGTGCCTGTAATCCCAGCTACTCGAGAGGCTGAGGCAGGAGAATCGCTTGAACCTGGGAGGCGGAGGTTGCAGTGAGCTAAAATCGCACCACTGCACTGCAGCCTGGGCAACAAGAGTGAAACTCTGTCTCAAAAAAGAAAAAGAAGGAAGGAAGGGAGGGAGGGAGAGAGGGACGGAAGGGAAGGGAAGGGGAGGGGAGGGGAGGGAAGGGGAGGGGAGGGGAGGGAGGGAAGGGAGGGAAGGGGAGGGAAGGGGAGAGAAGGGAAGGGAAGGGAAGGGAAGGGGAGAGAAAGAAAGAGAAACCCAGTTATTTTGTATATTGATTTTATGTAGAGCAACATCTCTAAATTTCCTGATTGAGTCTAATAACTTCTTCTTAGATTTCTCTGTGTTTTCTATATAGATATACCAAAACAATATTTTTTTCTTTTTCAATTCTTGTAGCTTTTATTTCTGTGCTAGCTGAGACTCACAATGTTAGTAAGTACAACGATGTACAGAAATGTGATAGTGGGAACCTGTCCTGTTCCTCATCTTAAATAAAATACATTCAACCTTTCATACTTATATATGATGTTTATTATATTCTTTTGTTTATATTTATTTTTATTTTTATTTCTTGAGACAGAGTCTCACTCTGTTACCCAGGCTATAGTGCAGTGGCATGATCTCGGCTCACTGCAACCTCAACCTCCAGGGTTCAAGCAATTCTCCTGCCTCAGCCTCTCAAGTAGCTGGGATTATAGGTGTGCGCCACCATGCCTGGCTAATCTTTTTTTTTTTTTTTTTGTATTTTTAGTAGAGAGGGGGTTTCACCATGTTGGCTAGGCTGATCTCGAACTCCTGACCTCAAGCAATCCACCTGCCTCGACCTCCCAAAGAGCTGGGATTACAGGCATGAGCCACCACACCCGGCCTGTTATGTTCTTTTTCTTTTTTTTTTTTTTAGACAAAATCTCGATCTGTTGCCCAGGCTGAAGTGCAGTAGCACTATCTCAGCTCACTGCAACCTCCACCACCTCCCAGGTTCAAGCAATTCTCCTGCCTCAGCCTCCTGAGTAGCTGGGATTATAGGCGCGTGCCACCACACCTGGCTAATTTTTGTATTTTTAGTAGAGATGGGGTTTTGCCATGTTGGTCTTGAACTACTGACCTCAGGGTGATCCTCCCACCTTGGCCTCCCAAAGTGCTGGGATTACAGGCGTGAGCCACCACGCCAGGCCTGTTGTTTAAAAAAAAAAAAAAAAAAAAAAAGATACCCTTCATCAGGTCACAAAGTTCCCCTCTAGTCTTAATTTCTAGGAGTTTTTCTCATGAATAGGTGATAAATTCTGTCAAATGCTTTTTCTGCATTGAAATGACCTAATTTTTCTCCTCCTATGTGTTAAGGGAATGGCTTACATTAACTGATTTCCTAAAGTTAAACCAACCTGTCATTCCTGGGGTAAATCAAACATAATCATGAGTCACTATCATCTTTGCATGCAACTCGGATCTGGTTTACCAATAACTTGTCTAGACTTTTTGCAGCTGTGCACTTCACCGTTCTCATCAGGTTTGGATATCCAGGTTACGCTAGCCTTGTAAATGAGTTAGGGAGCATTTCTATAGGGAATTTGTATTTTGAAAGTTCAGTGGAACTCACTGACTGGGCCTGATGTTTTGTTTGTGATTTTAATTACTGATTCTATCTCTTTAAGAGTTTCGGGTTCTCTATTTCCTCTTGAGTCAGTGTTAGTTCAGTTATATTTTTCTAGAAATGTATTGGCCTAAAATTGTTCATATTATCTTTTAAATCTATGTTATATCTATGGCTGTGTCCAGTTTATTTATTTATTTATTTATTTATTTTTATTTATTTGAGACATGGTCTTGCTCTGCCACCCAGACTGGAGTGCAGTGGTGGAATCACAGCTCACTGCAGCCTCAACCTCCCAGGCTCAAGCCAGCCTCCCACCTCAGCCTCCCGAGTAGCTGGGATCACAGGTGCATGCCACCATGTCCAGCTAGTTTTTAAATTTTTTCCAGAGACAGGAAATGTCTCTGGACATTGCTATGTTGCCCAGGCTGGTCTCCGACTCCTGGGCTTAAGTGATCCTCCCACCTCAGCCTCCCAAAGTGCTGGGATTACAGGTGTCAGCCACTGCACCTGGCCTACTTTTAAATTGTTTATTTATGCTCCCCCTTCCCCACCTGCCCAGAGGCTTGCCATTCTGATTAGTGTCGCCAAAGAACCAGTTTTGGTTTGATTGTATCCAGTGCATATTAGTTTCTATCTAATTAGTGCTTCTCTTTATACCTCTTGTTTTAGATTGATTTTGCTTCTTCAGGTAGATGATGAGCTAATTAACTTTCAACCTTTCTTTTAAAAAAAACACACATAGGACATTACTGTTATTTTAAACAGCTGCAGTTTCCTTGAAAGTGTGCCTCATCGGCCTCCAACTATGGGAATGTCATGACCAGTGGCCTCAGCTCTTGTGCTCAGAATCTGTCTCTGCATTTGTGCTGAGGCCACACTTCTCTGGCTCAAGAACTCCCTGGCAGCTTTCCTGAACCTTCCTTAGGTTGTTCAGTGATCTAGGTCACTCCCAGTCAACCTTCCTTCCCTCTCTTCCTCTCTGGAAGTTACAGCTACTCACATTCTGAAGCTCTTCCAGGTTTCTTAGCTGCCTCCATGCTTCATCTCTAATAATAACATCAATATCTAACCTTCATCATCTAATAAAATCTTCTCTTTTTTAGAAAGGACTTCCTTCCCATCACCTAGGCTGCAGTACAGGGGCGTGATCTTGGCTCACTGCAACCTCCACCTCCTGGACTCAACCAACCCTCCCATTCCAGCCTCCCAAGTAGCTAGGACTACAGGCACACACCACCATGCCAGGCTAATTTTTGTTTGTTTGTTTGTTTTTGTTGAGACGGTGTTTCACCATGTTGCCCAGGCTGGCCTCGAACTCCTGAGCTCAAGTGATCTGCCTGCCTTGGCCTCCCAAAGTGCTGGGATTACAGGCACGAGCCACCACACTCAGCCTTCATCATCTAATAAAATGTAACCAAATCCTTATACCTTTATCCCATCTGCATCTTGGAAGACCTGGACTAACATAAGTGGCATCAGGAGAGGATCTGGGACTGTCCTGCCCACCACCCAAAGGGTGCAGAGGCTACTGTCCTGTTTGGCTGGGAGGTCCGGTGGTCCCTGACACACAGTGGGAGCTTCATGAGTGCTGACCTGGGAGAATATCTCGGTGGAGCACAGCGCTGTGGTTGGTGGGATGATGCAGGCCCCTGAAAAACTGGGTGGGGGGAGCAACCAAACCAACAAAGACAGGACAGTGGGCTGGTTCCCCATACCGACATCCTGAGAGCTGTTACCAAGCTCGGTGTGAGACTGGAGTGCCTCTACCACAGAGGTAAACAGGCACTTAACTGGAGTGAAGGGCCACTGGTGGGTCAGCTCTGCAAAGGTAGAAAGTAAGGGTCCCCTGGGGAAAACCTGGGTCCCAAAGATGTAACGATGAGGACCCTCCAGTCCTCTGGAGTGCACAGGTCCTTCTGCCCCACAAAGGTGAGCACATCTGCTGTGCTGGAGATGTTACGGAATCACCTGTCTCACCAGGAAGCAAGTGCTCGCCTCAGGAGCTGTCCCACCTGCCTGCCAGGCCAATTGCGAGGGCTAAATCCCAGCACAGACCAACGGGAAGGGGCAGGGTGCTAAGCCTGAAAAGGGAGAAGGGGGCTGCACAGCTAAGTAATTGCAAGAACTGGTTGATGGCCTCAGCGGGGGCAGACGAGAAGTCCCGGGATGGGAGGGTGAGGGGCTTGACCAAGGGTCTGGAAACATTTGCTGCAGCGGGGCACTTTCTCGGGACCCAGGAGGTGGGGAAAACTTGGAATGGCTCTTAAAAGCCTTGAAAAAAGTGGTAGCCAGCTCACAGTGAAGCAGAAACCCTCAAGTTTTCTGGCAGCTGGTAGAGGAAGGAATGGGGTGGAGGGAGGTGGGTGTGCAGGAAGCCCTGGGGAGAACACCAGCATCACCAGGAAGTCGAGGCGTTCCCCATCTGCAGCCCGTGCTGAGGGTGGGAGAGTCGAGGGGTTCCCGTCTGCAGCCTGTGCTGAGGGTGGGAGAGTTGAGGGGTTCCCGTCTGCAGCCTGTGCTGATGATGGAAGTGGCAGCTACAGAGCCGGGCTCCCTAATCCCCGTGGGGAGGATGAGGCAGGCGGCCGCCGAGGGGCTTGGGGGCGGTAACAGGGGGTGGTAACAGTACGGTGCCCTCAGGGGTGAAACCAGTGGCCAATAAGGGGACGCTTCACATGTAAGAGTCAACAGAGGGCAGGGGCTGAGGGGCTGCCCCAGCAGGAAGTCACACTCCCGTGCTGTTTCTGGACATGAGCCGATTTTCAGAATCGGAATCCACTGACGGAAGAGCGGCTGGGAGCCTGGAAGGAGCTGCGATGTCTGGCAAGTTAATACCTGGCCCTTCCCAGGGGCTCTGGCTGCTTCCCTGGGGGACTGGAGGGAGCACGCAGGCACCTTCATTGTTAGTGCCTTGCAATTTAAAGAGACAACTGCATATTACAATAATTATAAATCCTGCTGGTGGCCCACAGTGTGTCAAGATGTAATTTGTGATAATAACATAAAGGGGGTGGTGCTACGCAAGAACAAGGGTTTTGTAGACGACTGAAACTCAGTTGGAATTTCAAAACATTGAGAGGATTCATTGAAACCATGTTCAAATAAAACCTTGAATGTGAATGTGCGTCTGTCCCTCCAGGCCTGGCCTGGACAGCTCTGGCCCTCATCAGAGAAGCCTCCCTGGCTGAGCGTTCCCGTCACAGGCTCTGCCTCCCTTCGTGGTGTCCATGCTGCGGAGTCCTAATGAGGCAAAGGAGTCAGACTGGCGGGACCAGGGGAAAGCAAAAGACAGAGTGGAGAAGCTGTGAGTCTGCCTCTCCTCGTGGTCCAGGACACATGGCCCTCCTGTGCAGACAAATCACAACCTTCCTACGCCCAGCTGTCACCAGACCCTTGGCTGATAGAAAAATGCGTTAGCTCCCTGCAACCTGGGCGTTATCAGCACTGCACATGACCCTCTCCAGCACAAGCCCCATCCTATAAAATCCCCGGCACGCCTTCGGCTCTTGTTCCAGCGCCTCTCTTGGTGATTGCCCATTGCTTTCTTGCAACGGATTTTCCTACTTTCTCTCATAAATCTGCCTTTCTTTACCTACAACAGTCTTGGTAAATTCTTTTTACTGCCCACGCCGCCAGCCGCAGTTAGTTGCTACCTGCAACACACAGCACTTTTAGTTACATAATTATTCATGGGACATTCTGTGAGGGTGAGAGCCCAGCCTGCCCTGGCACGATGCTGGTGGCAGAGCATGAGAACTGTTTGCTACATGCCAAAGGTCACTAGCTCCTCTCACCCCTCAAGTCCAGCCCGGTGCCCTGTCCTGCCTCTTCCAGCTCCTGAATCACCCCTTCCCTCACTGCTGCCCACAATGGCCTAGCCTGCCATTGCAGCAGGCAGCCACAGCACCACGCAGCCCTCGCGTCTCCCCAGCCCCTTCTCCGTGTCCAGAGTGGTCTTTCTGAGGCACAGTTCTGACCACGTCGCTCTCCTTTTCACTCCCAGTCCCAGCTCCTTGACAGGCTTGTGGGGTCTACGGCAGGTCCACCTCCTCTCTCACCCCTCTGCCAGGCCTCGTGGCTGGATGGGCGGATGCTGCTGAACGCTGCACTCCCTCAGAGGTTCCCGCTTCCCTCACAGGCCACAGACTCCAGGGCTGCCTCGCCAGCGGCCTCTCAGCCCCAGCACCATTAACATGTACGGTCCAGGAACTCTGTTGGGGGGGCTGTCCTGTGCACTGTACAGTGTTTAACAACATCCCTGCCTGATCCCACTAAGCGCCATAGCACTTCTTCGGTTGTGACAACCCAAACTGTCTCCAGACCTTGCAGATGTCCCCCGGGTGCAAAATCGTCTCCAGCTTGGAACCACTGCTCTGTTCTGGGAGTTTCCAGATCCATAGCTCAGTCCAGAGTCTTCTCCTGAGTTCCAGACCTGAGGATTCATTTGTTTCTGGACATTTTCCCCTGGAGAAATGGGAGTGTAAAAAGATGGGTGCAAGGAAATAGAAATATTCATAACAGCCGGGCGCGGTGGCTCACGCTTGTAATCCCAGCACTTTGGGAGGCTGAGGCGGGCGGATCACAAGGTCAGGAGATCGAGACCACGGTGAAACCCCGTCTCTACTAAAAAATACAAAAAATTAGCCGGGCGTGGTGGCGGGCGCCTGTAGTCCCAGCTACTCGGAGAGGCTGAGGCAGGAGAATGGTGTGAACCCGGGACGCGGAGCTTGCAGTGAGCCGAGATTGTGCCACTGCACTCCAGCCTGGGCAAAAGAGCAAGACTCCGTCTCAAAAAAAAAAAAAAAAAGAAAAAGAAATATTCATAACAAAGCTAATCTGAAAGAACAGACAAATGAAATGCTGAGTACAGCATAGAAAAAAATCAAGAGGGACTTTTCCGACCATATAAAAATGTATGATAAAGTGACAATAATTAAACCATATGGTATATAGGCTGGGCACAGTGGCTGATGGCTGTAATCCCAGCACTTTGGGAGGCCGAGGTGGGCTGGTCACCTGAGGTCGGGAGTTCAAGACCAGCCTGACCAACATGGAGAAACCCCATCTCTACTAAAAATACAAAATTAGCTGGGCGTGGTGGCACATGTCTGTAATCCCAGCTACTTGGGAGGCTGAGGCAGGAGAATCGCTTGAACCCAGGAGGCAGAGGTTGCAGTGGGCCAAGATCGTGCCACTGCACTCCAACCTGGGCAACAAGAGCAAAACTTCATCTCAAAAAAACACGAGGTCAGGAAATCGAAACCATCCTGGCCAACATGGTGAAACCCCTTCTCTACTAAAAATGCAAAAATTAGCTGGGCATGGTGGTGCATGCCTGTAATCCCAGCTACTTGGGAGGCTGAGGCACGAGAATCACTTGAACCCAAGAGGCAGAGGTTGCAGTGAGCCAAGATTCCACCACTGCATTCCAGCCTGAGGGATGGAGTGAGACTCTGCCAAAAAAAAAAAAGAGGGCCAGGCGCGGTGGCTCACACCTGTAATCCCAGCACTTTGGGAGGCCGAGGCGGGCGGATCACGAGGTCAGAAGATCGAGATCATCCTGGCAAACATGGTGAAACCCCAACTCTACTAAAAATACAAAAAATTAGCCAGGCGCGGTGGCGGGCACCTGTAGTCCCAGCTACTCAGGAGGCTGAGGCAGAAGAATGGTGTGAACCCAGGAGGTGGAAGTTGCAGTGAGCCGAGATAGTGCCACTGCATTCCAGCCTGGGTGACAGAGTGAAACTCCATCTCAAAAAAAAAAAAAAAAAAAAACAGAAAAAAAAGATTTTAAAGGAAAACATAAACATGAAGAGATTACAGAGAGTGAATCTCAAAAGAGAAGTTGAAGCTATAAAATATAAGCAAATGGAATGTCTAAAGCTGAAAGTTATTATTTCTAAAATAAAAACTTCACTGGATGGGTTTAACAGAAAATGTGATTTTGGGAGGCTGAGATGAGTAGATCACCTGAGGTCATGAATTCAAGACCAGCCTGGACAACATGGCGAAACCCATCTCTACTAAAAATACAAAAATTAGCCAAGTGTGGTGGTGCACTTCTGTAATTCCAGCTACTTGAGAGGCTGAGGCAAGAGAATCACTTGAACCCGGGAGGCGGAGGTTGCAGTGAGCCAAGATCACGCCACTGCACTCCAGCCTGGGCGACAAAGCGAGACTCCATCTCAAAAAAAAAAAAAAAAAAAAAAAGCCAGGCGCGGTGGCTCACGCCTGTAATCCCAGCACTTTGGGAGGCCGAGGTGGGCGGATCACGAGGTCAGGAGATCAAGACCATCCTGGCTAACACGGTGAAATTCCGTCTCTACTAAAAATACAAAAAATTAGCCGGGCGTGGTGGCGGGCACCGGTAGTCCCAGCTACTCGGGAGCCTGAGGCAGGAGAATGGCGTGAACCCAGGAGGCAGAGCATGAAGTGAGCCGAGATTGCGCCACTGCACTCCAGCCTGGGTGACAGAGTAAGACTCAGTCTCAAAAAAAAGAAAAGAAAAGAAAAGAAAAAAGAAAATGTGACACTGCAGAACATTCATTGATTTCTCATCCAAAAGGCAGTGGAACTACATCTTTCAGGTGCTGAAAAGGGGAAATAATCAGCCAACTTAGAATTCTAGACCCACAGAAGTAACCTTAAAAACAAAGGCAAAACAAAGATACCTTTGAACAAACAAAAGGTAAGGTAATTTATTGCCAGAAAATCTATGCTAAAAGACATTTTCAAAAGTTCTTTGAGCTGAAGAAAAATGACACAAGTTGAAAATATGGATCCACAAAAAGGAATAAAGGAGCACCAGAAATTGTAAATATGTGTATAAATAGAAAATACCTTTTTTCTTATTCTCAAATTTATTGATATTGAGAAGTCATCTCTCTCTCTCTCTCTTTTTTTTTTTTTTTTTTGAGACGGAGTCTTGCTCTTTCACCCAGGCTGGAGTGCAGTGGCGCAATGTCGGCTCACTGCAAGCTCTGCCTCCCAAGTTCACGCCATTCTCCTGCCTCAGCCTCCTGAGTAGCTGGGACTACAGATGCCCGCCACCAGGCCTGGCTAATTTTTTGTATTTTTAGTAGAGGCAGGGTTTCACCGTGTTAGCCAGGATGGTTTCAATCTCCTGACCTCATGATCCGCCCGCCTTGGCTTCCCAAAGTGCTAGGATTACAGGCGTGAGCCACTGCGCCCAGCTGTCATCTCTCTCTTTATTACAATAATTTAAAAAGCTGAACACATTTAAAATAAATTACTTTTCTTGAACTTATCAGAGAATTAAGGTCACAGGACAAACTGCCACCATGAAATCTGGAAGTACAGGCAAGTACAAAGAATCACTGCTGAGATCAGCTTGCCTGGATCAGAAGCTGCTGGAGCCATAAACTGGTAGGAACACTTAATAGTAACTTTGAAAAATTGCTACATGCTGAAAAATTGCAGCACGTAGATTAGCACAAGAGAGAGAAACTTCTAGGGGTTTCAGTCTTAGGACACCCCCTCCATACTTCTGTGGCTTTTACCTCCTGGAGTCTCACCAGATTCTGACAGTAAAGAGCCAAGAGAAACTCCTCATGTTTCTAACAAGGGCGGGATGGAGGGGGGGCGGGGGGCGGTAAAAGTAACCATTTTGAGATATTCCCAGAGTGATCTGGAAGATAGCTGATTAGAGGTACTCAATGCTCATCTCCTCCACAAAGAAGAGCCAAAACATCAAATAAATTACTACACTTTGAGTGGGATATCTAAGGGAGGACACTGAAATTCAGCAAGGAAAAAACAAAACCCCCCTGTAAATTCCAGATGGCAACATAGACAGGGAAGCAAAGCATCTGTCCAGGATTAGCTCAGACCCAAGACAGACTCCCTATCATGGGGAAAAGGTAAGTGGTAGATCCCCAGCAGTCCCCATTACCAAGGTGGATGCCGGCAATGCTAGCTACAGGAGAGCCCCATAGTCCTCACAGGCCCTGAGCCCAGTAGAGGGAGCTGCCAGGAGTCCACATGGTTGCCTTACTCTGGAGAACCAGCACACAATGCCCCTTGCACTCCCAGGGACCCAAGCTGCTATGGCACATTGCCGTTTTGAGAAGACAGCCACTGCTGGAGTGCCTCCTGCCCTAAGGGCCAATAGCCCCTGCATCTCCACATCCATGAGGCCCCACTTCCATCCCATCATACCCCCATACAAGGCTGCAATGCCAGGACCCCAGCTAGACTCAGTGGTATAACCATCACCCAGCTCCTGAGCCCACACAGCACCCTGAACCCCTAAGGAACCAGCAGTCCAGCACAGCAGGAAGGCTGCCCCAAAGACTGGGAGAACTGATGCACACAACCCAGAGGGTTTGAGGACTGGCCAATCAGTGCCCACTGCCACTGGAAACCCCACCCCTTTGAATGGCAGAGCTGCCATGTGTTGCATGCACTCCCATAGTCTGAGGATCAGCCTGCCTGGCACCTGCCACCACCACCAGGAAGCCCACTTCCATGACCAATGGGCCTGCTGTGCCCTGTATGTGCTCCTCTAGGACCTAAAATCCAGCCTGTCCAGTGACTTCCATAAAAGAGGCATGAGCCACCACACCTGACCCAGAAAAGCCATGCCCTCTCTCCACAAAAGCCATGCCCTCTCTCCACATAGAGCTGCAGTCTATGCCACTGAGGCACTTGCAGACACTATGGGTGTTGATTACAGTTAAAGAAACCACATGGAGACTACACTACTGCCCAGAGCCAAAGCCAAAGCATCCCACCTAACTGACACTACAGGACACATCTACAGAAAACAGTTTCCCTATGAATGCTACCACATAAGACTGGAAGAGGCAATTCTTCCACTAGACATAGAGATGTCAATGTAGGGACACAAGAAACATGAAAAAGCAAGGAAACGTGACACCTCTAAAGGGACACAATAGTTCTCTACAAATAGACCTGAAAGAAAAGGAAATCTATGACGTGCCTAAAAAGGAATCCAAAATAATGATCTTAAGAAAACTCAGTGAGATACAGGAGAATACAGGTAGACAATTCAACAAAATCAAATCTGAATGAGAAATGTAACAAAAAAATAGACATCATAAAAAAGAACCAAACAGAAATCTTGAAGCTAAAGAATTCAGTGTATAAAATAAAAAATATAATCAAGAGCTTTGACAACAGATTAGACAGGCAGCAGAAATAATTTCTGAACTTGAAGCTAGGCCTTGTGAAATAACCCAGTGAGCCAGGCACAGTGTTGTGTTCCTGTAAACCCAGCTGCTTAGGAGGCTGAGCACAGAAGTTCAAGACCAGCCTAGGCAACATGGAGAAATTCCATCTCAAAAAATTTTTCTTGGGGCTGGGTGTGGTGGCTCATGCCTATAATCCCAGCACTTTGGGAGGCCAAAGCAGGTGAATCACTTGGGCCCAGAAGTTTGAGACCAGCTTGGGCAACATGGCAAAACCCCACCTCTACAAAAAATACAAAAATTAGCCAGGCATGATGGTGCACACCTGTGGTCTCAGCTACTCGGGAGGCTAAGGTGGGAGGGTCATCTAAGCCTGGGGAGGTTGAGGCTGCAGTGAGCTGTAATCATGCCACTGTTCCCCAGCCTGGGCAACAGAATGAGACCGTCTCAAAAAAATTTTGTTTTAATTAATTAATTTATTTTTTTGAGACAGAGTCTTGCTCTTGTTGCCCAGGCTAGAATGCATTGGCACAATCTTGGCTCACTTCAACCTCCGCCTCCATGGTTCAAGTGATTCTTCTGCCTCAGCTTCCCGAGTAGCTGGGATTACAGGCGCCCACCACCACACCAGGCTAATTTTTGTATTTTTAGTAGAGATGGGGTTTCTCCATGTTGGCCAGGCTGGTCTCGAACTCCTGACCTTGTGATCCTCCCACCTTGGCCTCCCAAAGTGCTGGGATTAGAGGCATGAGCCACCACGCCTGACCTATTTCGATTTTTTAAAATCTTCAATCTTATAAAATTACCCAGTGAGACAAAAAGGAAAGAAAAGAAAAAGAAGAAAGAAAGACAGAAGAAAGAAAAAGAGAGACAGAAGAAGAAAGAAAGAAAAAAGAAAAAGAGAGAAGAAGAAAGAAAGAAAAAAGAAAGAAAGAGAAAGAAGAAAGAAAGAGAAAGAAGAAAGAAAAAGAAAGAAAGAAAGAAAGAAAGAAAGAAAGAAAGAAAGAAAGAAAGAAAGAAAGAAAGAAAGAAAGAAGAGGGGGGATGGATGGAGGGAAGGAGGGAGGGAGAAAGAGAGAGAGAAAGAAAAAGTGAAAGCGAGAAAGCAGGAAAGCAAGAAAGCAAGCAGGCCAGGCATGGTGGCTCATGCCTGTAATCCCAGCATTTAGGGAGGCCGAGGCAGGCGGATCACCTGAGGTCAGGAGTTCGAGACCAGCCTGATCAACATGGAGAAACCCTGTTATCTACTAAAAATACAAAATTAGCCAGGCGTGTTGGTGCCTGCCTGTAATCCCGGCTACTCGGGAGGCTGAGGCAGGAGAATCACTTGAACCCGGGAGGCAGACGTTGCAGTGAGCTGAGATCATGCCATTGCACTCCAGCCTGGGCAACAAGAGCAAAACTCCATTAAAAAAAAAAGAAAAAGAAGAAAATGGAAAAAGAATAAAGAAAGTCTATGGGACCAATGTGATACTATCAAGCGAAGAAATACTCATATTATAGAAATCTCAGAAGGAGAAGAGATTGGAAGAGGCATAGAAAACCTATTTAATGAAATAATAGCTGAAAAGAAGGATATGGACATCCAGAACCTGAAAGTTCAAGAGTTCTCAAATGTAGTCAACCCAAGAAGGTACTCCCAGTGGCACATTATACTCTAACTGTCAAAAGTGGAAGAGAAGGCCAGGAACAGTGACTCACACCTATAATCCCAGTGCTTTGGGAAGCCAAGGTGGGAGGATTGCTTAAGGCCAGGAGTTCAAGACCAGTATGGGCAACATAGTGAGATCTCATCTCTAAAACATAGTAATAATAATTAGCAGGTGCATACCCATAGTCCCAGGGAGGCTGAGGTGGGAGGGTTGCTTGAGCCCAGGATTTCAGGGCTGCACTGAGCTATGATCACACCACTGCACTCCAGCCTTGGTGACAGAGAAAGACCCTGTTTAAAAAAAGAAAAAGTGGAAGAGAAAGAATTATAAAAAACAGCAAAGGAAAAGTATAAAGTCACACATAAGAGAATCCCTATTCAACTAACAGCAGATTTCTCAGCAGAAATTTATAGGCCAAGAGAGAATGGGATGATATAATCAAAGGGCTAAGAGAAAAAAAAAAACTGCCAACCAAGAATTCTATACTCAGCAAAGTTATCCTTCAGAAATGAAGGAGAAATAGTCTTTCCTAGATAAGCAAAAACTGGCCGGGCGTGGTGGCTCACGCTTGTAATCCCAGCACTTTGGGAGGCCGAGGCGGGTGGATCACAAGGTCAGGAGATCGAGACCACAGTGAAACCCCATCTCTACTAAAAATACAAAAAAATTAGCCGGGCGTGGTGGCGGGCGCCTGTAGTCCCAGCTACTCGGGAGGCTGAGGCGGGAGAATGGCGTGAACCCGGGAGGCGGAGCTTGCAGTGAGCCGAGATTGCACCACTGCACTCCAGCCTGGGTGACAGAGCGAGACTCCGTCACAAAAAAAAAACAAACAAACAAAAAACAAACAAACAAACAAAAAAAGATAAGCAAAAACTGAGGGAATTTGTTACCACTACACCAGCCTTGCAAGAATTGCTTATGGGAGTCCTAGGACAATAATGACCATCATGAAAACATGTAAAAGTATAAAATTTACTGGTACAGCAGATACACAATGAGAAAGAGAAAGGAATCAAAACTTAGTACTACAGAAAACCACCAAACCACAAAGAAAAACAATAAGAAAAGAACAAAGATATAAAAAACAACCAGAAAACAATTAACAAAATGACAGAAGTAAGTCCTCACCTGTCAATAATAACCTTGAATGCTAACAGATTAAGTTCCCCCAATTAAACGGTATAGACTGGCTGAATGGATTAAAATTTTTTTTTTTTTGAGACGGAGTCTCGCTCTGTCACCCAGGATGGAGAGCAGTGGCGCAATGTTGGCTCACTGCAAGCTCTGCCTCCTGGGTTCATGCCATTCTCCTGCCTCAGTCTCCTGAGTAGCTGGGACTACAGGCGCCTGCCACCACGCCCAGCTAATTTTTTTGTATTTTTAGTAGAGACGAGGTTTCACCATGTTAGCCAGGATGGTCCTGATCTCCTGACCTCATGATCTGCCCGCCTCGGCCTCCCAAAGTGCTGGCATTACAGGCATGAGCCACCGTGCCTAGCCAAAAAAAATTTTTTTAACTATATGCTGCCTTTAAGAAACTCATGTAACCTGTAAAGACATACATACACTAGAAGTGAAGGATTGGAAAAAGATCTTCCATGCAAATAGAATCTAAAAGTGAGTGGGAGTGCTATACTTACATCAGATAAAATAGACTTTAAGTCAAAAACTGAAAAAAGAGACAAAAAAGGTCATTAGCTGATGATAAGGGATCAGTTCAGCGAGAGGATATAACAATTGTAAATACATACACATCCAACACCTGAGCACCCAGGTATATAAAGCAAACATTATTATTATTAATAGTATAAAGGGAGAGATAAACTCCAACAATAACAGTTGAGGACTTTGACATCCCACTCTCAGCTCTGAATAGATCAATTAGACAGAAAATCAACAAAGAAACATTGTATTTAAACAACACTACAGGTTGGGTGCATGGTGGCTCATGCCTGTAATCCCAGCACTTTGGGAGGAAGAGGTGGGTGAATCACTTGAGGGCAGGAGTTTGAAACCAGCCTGACCCATATGGTCAAACCCCATCTCTACTAAAAATACAAAAATTAGCTGGGCATAGTGGCGCATGCCTGTAATCCCAGCTATTCAGGAGGCTGAGGCAGGAGAATCATTCGAACCCAGGAGGTAGAGGTTGCAGTGAGCCAAGAGCACATCACTGCACTCCAGCCTGGGTGACAGAGTGAGACTCTGTCTCAAAAAAATAAAAATAAAAATAAATAAATAAATAAATAAACAGCACTACAGACCAAATGGACCTAATAGACAATTCCAGAAGAACTCATCCAACAGGGACAGAATACACATTCTTCTCATCAGCACATGAAATATGCCCAGAATGTTTTTCATACCAAAGCCCTATTCAGCAGGGAAAAAGATTTTATCAGAGCCTTATCTACCTGGGAGAAAGGAATTACACAACTCTATCCCCCTTTAGTCTTCCTGTCTCACCTAAGGGGGAGAAAAAGCTGACAAACACTTTGAAGATCACAGCCCAGGAACACAGAGACACAGAAAGACAGAGATTTAATCACAGGATTACATAATGCTTCCCTTCCCTATACATTGTCACTATATCAGCAAGCCTCCAGTGTGGTATCTGTGGATTACAGCTGAAACAGCTACAAAGTGAAGATTCTATTTAAGAAGATTTTAAGGAAACCAAGAGACAACAGGGGACAAAAACAAAAAAACTAAAGGAAATGGAAGTCCCTGACACCTATGGTTACAGTCAACATTAAACACAGCCCAGCTATTACCCAGATTCACATAAAATCTCATGCTAAAGGCCAGTTGACCTCAATTCCTATTACCCAATACCTCATGTGGGGCTTTCAACAAAAAGATACAAGGCACGATAAAAGATAAGAAAAAAACATAGCCAGAGGAGACAAAGCAAGCCAGGGCAGGAGGATCACTTGATCCCAGAAGTTTGAGAACAGCCTGAGCAACACAGCAAGATCCTGTGTCTAAAACAACAGCAACAACACCCAGAAAGGCAGAAAAAGGGGGACAGTACAAAGGACAACTACAATAAATAGAAAAGAGATACAAACATAGAAACATAGTAGATATTAATCCAATCATATCAATAATCACTTCAAATGGGAAAAGTCTAAATAGACCAATCAAAAGACAGAGATTGTCAAAATGGATTTTTAAAAAGACCATACCCAGCACTTTGGGAGGCTGAGGCAGGCGGATCACAAGGTCAGGGGACCCAGACCATCCTGGCTAACAGGGTAAAAACCCGTCTCTACTAAAAATACAAAAAATTAGCTGGGTGTGGTGGCAGGCGCCTGTAGTCCCAGCTACTGGGGAGGCTGAGGCAGGAGAATCGCTTGAGCCTGGGAGACAGAGGTTGTGGTGAGCCAAGATCACGCCACTGCACTCCATCCTGAGCAACAGATTGAGACTCTGTCTTAAAAAATATAATAATAAACAAATAAATAAAGACCATACTGGCCGGGCGCGGTGGCTCACGCCTGTAATCCCAGCACTTTGGGAGGCCAAGTCGGGTGGATCACGAAGTCAGGAGTTCGAGACCAGCCTGGCCAACATGGTGAAACCCCGTCTCTACTAAAAATACAAAAATTAGCCAGGTGTGGTGGCTCGTGCCTGTGGTCCCAGCAACTCAGGAGACTGAGGCAGGAGAATTCCTTGAAGCCAGAAGGCTGAGGTTGCAGTGAGCCGAGATCGCACCACTGTACTCCAGCCTGGGAGACAGAGTGAGACTACGAAAAAGAAAAAAAAGTAAACATACCACATGTTGTCTATGAGAAATCCATTTTAAATGTATAAAGACACAGGTAATTTAAAAACTAAACCTATAGAGAAAGATGTACCATGCTAACACTAATCAAAAGAAAGTTGGAGGAGATATGTTGATTTCAGAGAAGACAGAGAAGGAAAAAGCGATCAGGAATAAAGAAGGACATTACATAATGATCACAGGGTCAATTCTTCAAAGAAGACATAACAATCCTGCACATGTGTGTGCCTAATACCAACATGTCAAAATATGTGAAGCAGAAGCTGATAGAGCTGTAAGGAGAAACAGACACATCAACTATCATCCTAGGAGACTTCAGTACTCCTCGATCAGGAGCTTGTCTCACACGTCCGTGCGCAGAGACCACCAAACAGGCTTTGTGTGAGCGACATGGCTGTTTATTTCACCTGGGTGCAGGTGGGCTGAGTCCGAAAAGAGAGTCAGCAAAGGGTGGTGGATTATCATTAGTTCTTATAGGTTTTGGGATAGGCGGTGGAGTTGGAGCAATGTTTTGCGGGCAGGGGGTGGATCTCTCAAAGTACATTCTCAGGGGTGGGGAGAATTACAAAGAACTTTTTTTTTTTTTTTTTTGCGACGGAGTCTCGCTCTTTCGCCCAGGCGGGACTGTGGTGGCGCCATCTCGGCTCACTGCAAGCTCCGCCTCCCGGGTTCACGCCATTCTCCTGCCTCAGCCTCCCGAGTAGCTGGGACTACAGGCGCCCGCCACGGCGCCCGGCTAATTTTTTTTTTTTTGTATTTTTAGTAGAGACGGGGTTTCACTGTGTTAGCCAAGATGGTCTTGATCTCCTGACCTCGTGATCTACCCACCTTGGCCTGCCAAAGTGCTGGGATTATAGGCGTGAGCCACCGCGCCCGGCCACAAAGAACCTTCCTAAGGGTGGGGGAGATTACAAAGAACCTTCTTAAGGGTGGGGGAGATTACAAAGTACATTGATCAGTTAGGGTGGGGCAGAAACAAGTCACAATGGTGGAACGTCATCAGTTAAGGCTATTTTCACTTCTTCAATTGGATCTTCAATTGCTTCAGGCCATCTGGACGTATACGTTCAGGTCACAGGGGATGCAATGGCTTAGCTTGGGCTCAGAGGCCTGACATTCCTGCCTTCTTATATTAATACCAAAAATAACATAAAATAGTGTTAAGTGTTGGGGCAGTGAAATTTTTGGGGGCGGTATGGAGAGATAACGGGTGATGTTTCTCAGGGCTGCTTTGAGCGGGATTAGGGGCAGCATGGGAACCTAGAGTGGGAGAGATTAAGCTGAAGAAAGATTCTGTGGTAAGGGGTGATATTGTGAGGTTGTTAGAAGGAGCATTTGTTGTATAGAATGATTGGTGATGGCCTGGATGCGGTTTTGTATGAATTGAGAAACAAAATGAAAGACACAAGGTCTGAATAAAAGAAGGAGAAAAACAGGTATTAAAGGACTAACAATTGGGAATACCCAGGATGTCCAATTAGAGAGTGTCCAAGGGGGTTCAGCTTAGTTGGTGAGTTTTTGGGCTCTATCCTTGACAGAGTCCTCCTTTTTAAGTTGGAGGCTGAGCTTGGTGAGGTGTGTTTTTAAAAGACCATTAATCCATTCTACCTTTCCTGAAGATTGAGGATGGTAAGGGGTATGAAGTTTCCACTGAATACCAAGAGCCTGAGAAACTGCTTGGGTGATTTGACTAACAAAGGCCGGTCTGTTATCGGACTGTATAGAGGTGGGAAGGCCAAATTGAGGAATTATGTCTCACAGAAGGGAAGAAATGACCGCAGCGGCCTTCTCAGACCCTGTGGGAAAGGCCTGTACCCATCCAGTGAAAGCGTCTACCCAGACCAAGAGGTATTTTAGTTTCCTGACTTGAGGCATGTGAGTAAAGTCAATGTGCCAGTCCTGGGTGGGGCCAAATCCTCGAGCTTGATGTGTAGGGAAGGGAGGGGGCTGAACACTCCCTGAGGAGTAGTAGAAAAGCAGATGGAACACTGAGAAGTGATTTCCTTGAGGATAGATTTCCATGATGGAAAGGAAATGAGAGGTTCTAAGAGACGGGCTAGCGGCTTGTAACCTACATGGAAGAGGTTATGAAATGACGATAGAATAGAATGGGCCTGTGAGGCTGGAAGGAGATATTTTCCTTGGTCTAAGAACCATTTGCCTTGTGTGGGAAGAGATTGATAGGTGGAAGTTTCAGTGGGAGAGTAGGTGGGAGTGACCAATGAGAAGAAGAAAAGCTGGCCGTGAGGGACAGAAGCTGGAACACTAGCTGCTGCTTTAGCTACCTTATCAGCATAAGCGTTGCCCTGAGCGATGGGATCTGATGCCTTTTGGTGGCCTTTGCAGTGAATGACTCCAGCTTCCTTTGGAAGTAAAGCGGCCTTGAGCAGAGTTTTTATTAAAGAGGCATTAATGATGGAGGACCCTTGCGTAGTGAGGAAACCTCTTTCTGCCCATATAACAGCATGGTGGTGCAGGATATGAAAGGCATATTCAGAGTCAGTATAAATATTGACATGTAATTCCTTTGCAAGAGTGAGGGCTCGAGTTAAGACAATGAGTTTGACTGGTTGAGAGGTAGTGGAGGGGGGCAGAGTGGTAGCCTCAATGATAGATGTGGGAGATACTATAGCACAGCCTGCCTTTGCTGGTGAGTGGCAATTAGGCCTGGTGGAACTGCCATCAATAAACCAAGTGTGATCAGGGTGAGGAACAGGAAAGAAGGAAATATGGGGAAATGGGGTGAACGTCAGGTGGATCAGAGAGATACAGTCATGAGGGTCAGGTGTGGTATCAGGAATAATGTGGGAGGCCGGATTGAAGTCCAGCCCAGGAACAATAACTGTGAAGACTCAACAAAGAGTGAGCACAGCTGAAGGAGCTGGGGAGCAGAAAGTATATGTGACAGGTGTGAGGAAGAAAATAGATTTTGGAAGTTATGAGAGCTATAGAGAGTGAGTTGAGCATAGTTTGTGATTTTCAGGGCCTCTAAAAGTATTAGGGCGGCAGCAGCTGCTGCACGGAGACATGATGGCCAGCCTAAAACAGTAAGGTCAAATTGTTTGGAAAAAAAGGCTAGAGGGCATCATCCCGGTCCTTGTGTAAGAATTCTGACTGCACAGCCCTGCACTTTGGCTGTGTGTAATGAAAAGGGTTGGGATGAGTCAGGGAGGGCTAGTGTGAGAGCAGTCTCTAAAGCTGTCTTCATGGAATGGAAAGAGGAGTGGGGAAAGAATTTAGGATCTATGGGGTCAGCTGGGTTTCCTTTTGTGACTTTACATCATGGTTTTGTTAGGGTGGCAAAACCAGGTATCCAAAGGTGAAAGCATCCAACCATACCCAGGAAGGAACGGAGTTGTTGTTTTGTAGAAGCGGTTGGGGTTTGAGAGATCAGTCGGACACATCAGCAGGGAGAGCACGTGTGTTTTTATGAAGAATTATGCCGAGGTAGGTAACGGATGGAGAAGAAATTTGAGCTTTGGAGGGGAATACCCAACATCCCTTGGAGAATAAATGTTGAAGGAGCAGGAGGGTGTCTTGTTGAGAAAATTCGAAGGAGGGGCTACAAAGAGGAAGGTCATCAATATATTGAACAAGGTGAGAAGTGGAGGGGTGGAAAGAAAGTAAATCATGAGAAAGAGGTTGGCTGAAGTAATGAGGGCTGTCCCTGAAACCTTGCGGCAGCACAGCCCAGGTAAGCTGCCGGGACTGATGGGTGTCAGGGTCAGTCCAGGTGAAAGCAAAAAGAGGCTGGGACGAGGGGTGCAGGGGAATAGTGAAAAAAGCATCTTTAAGATCAAGAATGGAATAGTGAGTTGTGGAGGAAGGTATTGAGGACAAAAGTGTATGAGTTGGACACCACAGGGTGGACAGGCAAAACAATTTGGTTGATAAGGCGCAGATCCTGAACTAATCTGTAAGACTTACCCGGTTTTTGAACAGGTAAAATGGGAGAATTGTAAGGAGAGTTTATAGGTTTTAGAAGCCCATGCTGCAGCAGGCGAGTGATAACAGGCTTTAATCCCCTTAAAGACTGTTGTGGGATGGGATACTGGCGTTGAGTAGGGTAAGGGTGATTAGATTTTAATGGGATAGTAATGGGCATGTGATCAGTTGCCAGAGAGGGAGTAGAGATGTCCCATACTTGTGGATTAAGGTGGGGGGATACAAGAGGAAGACACGAAGGAGGCTTTGGGTTGGGGAGATGGGCGGCAATGAGATGTGGCTGTAGTCCAGGAATAGTCAGGGAAGCAGATAATTTAGTTAAAATGTCTTGGCCTAATAAGTGAACTGGGCAGGTGGGGATAACTAAAAAAGAGTGCATAAAAGAATGTTGTCCAAGTTGGCACCAGAGTGGGGGAGTTTTAAGGGGTTTAGAAGCCTGGCTGTCAATACCCACAACAGTTATGGGGGCAAGGGAAACAGGCCCTTGAAAAGAAGGTAATGTGGAGTGGGTAGGCCCTGTATCAATTAAACAGGGGATGGACTTACCCTCCACTGTGAGAGTTACCCGAAGCTCAGCATCTGTGATGATCCAGGGGCCTTCGAAGGCGATGCGATCAGGCAGTGCAGTCTTTTTTTTTTTTTTTTTTTTTGAGATGGAGTCTCGCTTTGTCACTCAGGCTGGAGTGCAGTGGCGCGATCTCAGCTCACTGCAAGCTTCACCTCCCGGGTTCATGCCATTCTCCTGCCTCAGCTCCCAGGTAGCTGGGACTATAGGTGCCCACCACCACGCCCGGCTAATTTTTTTTGGTATTTTTAGTAGAGATGGGGTTTCACCGTGTTAGCTAGGATGGTCTCAATCTCCTGACCTCGTGATCCGCCCGCCTCGGCCTCCCAGAGTGCTGGGATTACAGGCGTGAGCCACCGCGCCCAGCGGGCAGCGTCGGTCTTCAGCTGCTAAGCCGAGGAGATCTGGGAGGGAGTTGGCCAAAGAACGCTGGGTTTGGGCTCCAGGGGCTTTCGGAGAAGCAGCAATGTGAGTTGGACAATCCAACCTCCACTGGGGGCCAACACAGACAGGGCACAGCTTAGGAGGAATCCCGGGCTGCAGGCATTCTGAGGCCCAGTGGCCAGGCTTTTGGCATTTGAAGCAAGGTCCACGAGAATGTTTTGAAGGAGCCCCCTGGGAGCTGTGGCTTGGATGTTCTGAAGTTTTTGTATGCTGGAGACGTGGTTGTGGGTTGTCTCACAGTGGAGGCAAGTAGCTGTAACTCAGAAATGTGTTGCTGTCTGGCTACCTCTTCTCTATTATTGTACACTTTGAAGGTGAGTTTGATTAATTCCTGTTGTGGGGTTTGAGGGCCGGATTCCAATTTTTGAAGCTTTTTTCTAATGTCAGGAGCTGACTGGGTGATAAAATGCATATTAAGAATAAGGCGTCCCTCTGGCCCCTTTGGGTCTAGGGTGGTAAAGCGTCTAAGGGTTGCTGCTAAGCAGGCCATGAACTGGGCTGGGTTTTCATCTTTACCTTGGGTCGTTTCTTTAAGTTTGTCATAATTAACAGCTTTTTGTAAGCTGCCTTTTTAAGCCCTTCGACTAGGCAGGAAACCACGTAATCTCGCCCAGCTACACGTGGGGAATCTGCCTGACAGTTCCCTTGGGGATCCTCTAGGGGAACTGCTCTAATGCCTTCCTGGAGGTCTGTCTTGTGAAGCCGGCGGTTACCAGCGTGAGATTGGGCTAGAGAAAAAACTCTTTCCTGTTCATCTGGGGAGAGGGTATAAGTTAGGATGACATTTAAGTCACCCCAGGTTAAACTGTAGGACAGAGATAGGTATCGGAATTCCTGTATATATTTAGTGGGGTCTGATGAGAAAGAGCCTAAATGCTGGCTGATTTGGGAAAGGTCTGATAGAGAAAAAGGCACATGTACCCTGACAATGCCTTCAGCTCTAGCCACCTCTCTAAGAGGAAATTGTTGGGCAGGTGGGGGAGAGCTAGCTGCAGAACGAAACTGTAAACCAGACCGGGTGTGGGGAGGGGAGGTAATAGAAGGGTTATAGGGTGGGGGAGCAGAGGCTGAAGAAGAGTTGGAGCCTGATTCAGCCTGGCGGGGAGTGACCTGAGGAGGAGCAGTCTGGGGAGGAGGTGAGAGGTCAGATGGGTCAGTAGAAAAGGAATATTCACAAGGCTCAGCGACACTTGGGGTTGGGACTGAAGGGAAGCCTACGTCGGGCGTGAGGTGCGGATTCATGTTCTGATGTCAATGGCTGGCTGTGGTTACACAGGACCGCCTGTGTGTTGGAAATATTCTTGGAAGTGTTTGGGGATGATGGGTACCAAGTCAGGAATTTATTCTCCAGCAGTTCAGAGAAAAAAGATTTTTGTATTGTACTTGCAGCTGTTCTGTAAGGTTGAGATTGTTTTGATGTTTTAAAATGTCAACAAATGTTAATAAAGACACGTGCACGTCTATGTTCATTGCAGCACTATTCACGATAGCACGATTCCAAGACGTGGAATCAATCTAAATGCCCACCAGTGGCAGATTGGATGAAAATGTCTTACATACACACCATGGAATACTATGCAGCCATAAAAAAGAATGAGATCATGTCTTTTGTGGGAACGTGGATGGAGCTGGAGGCGATTATCTTCAGCAAACTAACACGGGAACAGAAAAACAAATACCGCAAGTTCTCACTTACAAATGGGAACTAAATGATGAGAGCTCATGAACACAAAGAACAAGAGACACTGGGACCTACTTAAGAGTGGAGGGTGGGAGGAGGGAGAGGATCAGGAAAAACAATTAATGAGTACTTGGCTTAGTACCTGGGTGATGAAATAATCGGTACAACAAACCCCCATGACACGAGTTTCCCTGTTTAACAAACCTGCATGTGTGCCCCTGCACCAAAAATATTTCTCTTTTTTTTTGAGACGGAGTCTCGCTCTGTTGCTCAGGCTGGAGTGCAGTGGTGCGATCTCGGCTCACTGCAAGCTCTGCCTCCCCAGTTCAAGCCATTCTCTTGCCTCAGCCTCCCAAGTAGCTGGGACTACAGGCGCCCACCACCACGCCTGGCTAATTTTTTTGTATTTTTAGTAGAGACGGGGTTTCACTGTGTTAGCCAGGATGGTCTCCATCTCCTGACCTAGTGATCTGCCCGTCTTGGCCTCCCAAAGTGCTGGGATTACAGGCGTGAGCCACCGCGCCTGGCCAAGATTTTTAAAAATAAATAAAATACATGTTGGGTCAAAGAAGCCAGAGGCAATGAAGTGCGCACTCCATGGACCCAATTATAGGAAATTCCAGAACAGAAATGTTAATCTATAGTGACAGGAACAGATCGGCGTCTGGGGTTCAGGAGTGGTGGCGTGGATGACACAGAGGGGGATGGTGGCATGGAGGATACCGGGGGGACGGTGGTGTGGAGGATACCAGGGGACGGTGGCATGGAGGATACGGGGGGGACGGTGGTGTGGAGGATACGGAGGGGGACGGTGGTGTGGAGGATACCAGGGGACGGTGGCATGGAGGATACGGAGGGGGACGGTGGCGTGGAGGATACCGGGGGGACGGTGGCGTGGAGGATACGGAGGGGGACGGTGGCGTGGAGGATACCGAGGGGGACGGTGGCGTGGAGGATACGGAGGGGGACGGTGGCGTGGAGGATACGGGGGGGACGGTGGTGTGGAGGATACGGAGGGGGATGGTGGTGTGGACGATATGGGGGGGACGGTGGCGTGGAGGATACGGGGGGACAGTGGCATGAACAATACGGGTGGACGGTGGCGTGGACAATATGAGGGGGATGATGTCTTCATTGTGGTAGTGGTTGTCGGGTTTACACATTTGCCAAAAGCATCAAGCACTTACAAAGGTTGCCTTCAATGATCCCTAAATGATACCTCGATAAAGTTGACTGAAAGGTTAAAAAAAATCCTATCTGGCTGTTTTGTAGAAATTAACATGCCAATTCTAAATTTTATATAAAGATAGGAAGGACCTAGTGTAGCCAAATAGCCAAAGAGTCATCTTTAGGAATAAGGACACAGCTGGAGGATCAGTGCCACCACAAAGCATTATTTTACACTTGGAGATATTGGCCTCAAGGTAAACAACCCACCCATGGGGAGAAGGCCTGAGGTGCAGCCAAAGGTTCACGCCACTGACGTTCTGTGACGGAGCCAATGCAGTTCACAGGGGACAAGGAAAAGCCTCTTAAGAAACCAACAAATAGGCCAGGTGCGGTGGCTCACGCCTGTAATCCCAGCACTTTGGGAGGCCAAGGTGGGCGGATCACGAGGTCAGGAGATCGAGACCATCCTGGCTAACATGGTGAAAACCTGTCTCTACTAAAAATACAAAAAATTAGCCGGGAGCGATGGTGGGTGCCTGTAGTCCCAGCTTCTCAGGAGGCTGAGGCAGGAGAATGGCGTAAACCCGGGAGGCGGAGCTTGCAGTGAGCCGAGATTACGCCACTGCACTCCAGCCTGGGAGACAGAGCGAGACTCTGTCTCAAAAAAAAAGAAAGAAATCAACAAATGAGGCTGGAGCAAATGGGTTTCCTAGGGAAAAAAAATCTCTCTTGACCCCTACCTCACTCCATTCACAAAAATGAATTTAAGATGAATCATGCATCTAAACGTAAAATCCAAAACTATAATGCTTTAGAGAGTAATAGGAGAATATATTCCTAAATTTGAGAAGATATTTTCCTGTTTTTCCCTCTAAAGCATTATAGCAAAAATACCTTAGGACAGAGAAAGTACTAATCGAAAAAGCAGGGCCAGGAATGGTGGCTGAAGCCTGTAATCCCAGCACTTTGGGAGGCTGAGGTGGACAAATCGCCTGAGGCAGGGAATTCGAGACCAGCCTGACCAACACGGAGAAACCCCATCTCTACTAAAAATACAAAATTAGCCGGGCTTGGTGGCGCATGCCTGTAATCCCAGCTACTCGGGAGGCTGAGGCAGGAGAATCACTTGAACCAGGGAGGCGGAGGTTGCAGTGAGCCGAGATTGCACCATTGTACTCCAGCCTGGGCAACAACAGCAAAACTCCATCTCAAAAAAAAAAAAAAAAAAAAGAAAGAAAAAAAGAAAAAGTAAAAAAGAATAAATTGGACTTCGTCAAATTTGACTAGAAACACTTAGGATTCATGAAGACATGAAGCGACGAGAACTCCCACGTGTGAGTGGTGTGGACAGACGATGCTACGAGCCACAGAGACACGGGGGGCTCCCCACAGGAGTCAGCAAGGCCCTTTCTAGGAATTCACCCTCGACTGACAAAAACATGCACACAAGAAGACCTGTACAAGAATGCTGATAGCTGCTTTATTGACAGTAGCCCCCAACTGGAGATAACCCAAGCATGGACGCACAGGAGAACAGATAAATGCAAAAGCCGCTGAGCAGAAACTAGGCCAAAAAAAGTAACCCACTGCATGGTTCCTGTTATAGAAAGTCCTAGAACAGGCGAAACTAATTTACAGTGAAAGAAATCAGATGGGTGATGTGTCTTGTGGGCAGGGCCAGAGAGGGGAGGAAGAGAGAATGTTGGCTGGGGGATGGAAACAGCCTCTGTCCTGATAAGGGGTGGGTCACATGGCAAAGGCATTTGTCAGAATGCTCTCAGCTGCACTCAATCCATGCATTTTGACAAATGCCAATTATGCCTCCACAAAAAGCCTAAAAAAATTTATATTGTTATTTCACACCATACACCAAATAAATCCCACCTGGATTCAAGAGCTAAACCTAAAAACAAAGAACTAGGACAAGCACTGGAGCATATTTTTTTATAATCTGGGGGTGCAGAAGGTCTTTCTAAATGTATTACACAATCAGAAGTCACAAGACAGATTTCTGCCACATAACAAATTTAAATTCAGTATAGGTATAAAACTACAATATATAAAGAGCTCACAAAAATCAATAAGAAAAATATAGGCAGCACAACAGAATTTTTGCACAAAGGCAATTCACATAGGAGGACAGGCTAGTCTGTAATAAATATAAGAAGAGATGCTCAATTTTATCAACAATCAAATTGCAAAATAACACTGCAGTGAGAGTCACCCTCTGGACAATTAGAAAAGCAGGAAGTGCAATGGGGGGGGCCTCAGCAAGAGCTGGGGGAGACGTACGCCAGTGAAGGCAAAACTGGCTGGCGTCTTCTGTGTGACGTTTTGGTAAGCGATCCCAAAAGGCACAATTCGTGCCCTCTGACCCCTTGCACAAATGGATAAAGATGAGGTACGGGATTCTCCTTCGCAGTGTCATTGCGCTTCGCGAAAGAAATAGCATACATACGTCACAAAGGTTTCACCTGGTCCAGACGCGCAGTGCGTCTGACGCTCCTGCCAAAGCCAGGGGGTCTCTCCCTTGCCTGACAGAAGACACATCTGCCCGAGTGAACCCAGCAGGCCGCAGCTGTCGCCTGTGTCAGGCGGGGGCGAGAAGGAGGATTTCTGGAGCGTTTCACATTCCTCTTCCAGGTCTTGTGTGTTGAGTTTTTGGTAATAAACAGGTGTGACTTTCACAGAAACAAATGCAACCTGGAGTGTAACTGGGTGGCCTCTGCTCACAACTCATCCGTGTTTCGGTGGCTGCCCCTCTGTGGGGAGGGCCTCAGTCCACCCAGCCTCAGAAGACCCCGAGGGGGTGTGCACAGCTGGGGACCCCAGGGCCCTACTCAGCCCCCTTAGAACACACTGACCCAGGAAGGCCCCAGCTCGCACTCCCAGGACCGACGGAGCCTGGCCGGAGGCTGATCCCTGTTCCCTGCCCTGGGTGGCCGAGCCCTGTTCCCTGCCCTGGGGGAACTACATTCCCCTGAATCATCATGGGTCAGGGGAGGAGCTAAAAAAGGGGCCCTGGGTCCCTCAAGCCTGTATGTAGGGTGGGGGGTGCCAGGAGCCAGCAGGCACAAGGACCCACTGTGTGGGCACTGCTGCCATCTCCTTGGCCTACCCGGCTGGGGCCCCGTGGGCTCCACAGTGTGACACCCAAGTCCACTCACTGAGTGCCTCAGCAGGCCGACCCCCACCCAGTGAGCTCAGAGGGGCCTCCCCTCCAGCCCCACAAGCCTGTTTTCTCTCACAGACTACAGCCTGGGCCAGGACAAGGATGCAGGCCGCTCTCTGCCCAAGTGGGCTAAGAACCTGCTAGGAGCTTTGCCCAGGTGAGGGGTTCTGGCTGCTGCAGGACCAGAGGGCCAGCCTGCATGGGTTTTCCATTTTTATTTATCCAAAGAGGAGAAAGAGGGAGGGGAAGGGGAGGTGGAGTCCTCCTGCCCTGCCCTGGCCCACCTGGTCCCTGTGAGACTCACCTGCCTGTTCCCAGCACCTGCCGCAAGTCCCCTCAGCCCCGTTCCCAGGCCTGCACTCCCGGGAGCACGTGCAGCTGCTGCCCCACAGTGCAAAGGCCCTGTAAGGTCTCTTCCTCCCAAGCCCAGAGTCTGGTTTAGGGACAAGGCGGTCACGGCCGAGCTGCCCAGGACCATGTGAGGTGAGCTCTGTGTTGGGTGCTCATTTTAAATGGCTGGAACTTTCTGTGACAGGGCCTAGTTGTGGGGCCACCCTGGCGGGCCTTCGTGACACCCAAAAAGTTTGCTGTTGGCTTAATTCAACCAATACCTGTTTGTACACCCAGTACCTGACCCAGGGCATGGAGCAGAACGGGTGGACACTCAAGCCACAAAAATTAATCAGAGTCATCTGCCAGCTACAGGCTGTCCCAGGGGAAGGGGCTGTACCAGCTGCTCCTCCGGCAGGGCTGCTCCCCCCGCAGGGCTGATGGAGCCAGCAGAGCCTTAGGTTCAAGCGCCAGTGGCCCCTTAGTCACCTCCTGCCACTGCCTCTGAAATGAGGTGACGTGCGGTCCCTACACCCTCCTGAGCACGGGGCTTGGCGGGAACCCAGCCCGCCCCACACAGCCCCTGCTACGGACGCAGACGTGAAAGGCTGTAGGCTGCCTGGGCTCCTGAAGGAATGTGGCCTCCCCTGTGGCCCTGTGCAGAGGGGTCACAGATAGGCCACATCCATCCTGGGTCCACCTGCCCAGTCCTTCGCGCAGTTGCGCAATGTCTGGTGACAGGCACTCGTACCTCAGGCTGGATGACCGCGCACCCTGCTTGGGCCGTCTATTCACAAAGTGCAGGGCAGTTGTTACCGTGCTAGATAAGCATCTAAAACGCCTGCGTGAATTCTGTGTATTAAACCGCAGAGTGTCTGAGCGTGTTACTGAGGTTACACTAAAAGCTCTCCTGTGGTGAGTGAGGCCAGTCAGCAAGGAGAACACAGCAGGCTGGAGGCTTTGGGTCTACGGGTCCCCATAGAGGAGTGGGGGTCATGGCTGGCAGGAAGTAGGACGGGGTCATGGCTGGCAGGAAGTAGGACGGGGTCATGGCTGGCAGGAAGTAGGACGGGCTCTGGCTCTGCCTTCTCCGGCCTCGCTGTTCAAGTGCAGCTCTGCCTCTGGTTGTGGGACTCACCTGATGTGCCCTGTCGGCTTCCACAATGATGCCCAGAGCTGGGCACCTGGCACTAGATGCAGACCCACAGACACACGCACGGACACAAAACACACCAGTCGGCCCGCATTCGCACATGCACAATGCGTTCGTGGACACACACAGACTCATTCGACACGTGCACAAATGCACAGGCTCCCCTAACCTCTGCCTGGAATGTCCCCTCTTGGGGACAAATCTGGGGTGAAAAGGAAGCTGTACTTCCTTAGACAGGGGACAGAGAGCTGGGCCAGGTCCAGGGGGACCTGCAAGTTCTGCAGAGACCCTGAAATATGGTGTCATAATAAAAACCCCATTTAAAGTACTTCTTTTTTTTTATTGATTTCATTGAAAACAGAACAAGAAATGGTCAGAGCCAAAAGACTGCTCTTAAAACTGTCAAAAACATTTTAACAGAAAAAAATAAACATGACTGCATTATGAATGTTTTAGAAGAGTTGCACAAAAAAAACCCCACTGTTACTGCACTAATTACAGTCTTTAAAAAGGTATATGCCAAAAAAAATTATATGACCTGCCAGGCCACCACACAAAAGGTGATGGCAAATTTATTCACACTACAAGACTAACATTTTTAAAAAAGTTTTTCCTGCATTTTATTCTAAAATCACTTTGTTCTCTTTATACAGTTGATAGTTTATTTCACGTGGTGAGTAGAAACCACACCAGAATCAGCACCGTTGTCTGTGTTTTGTTTTTTATTTTTTGTTTGTCCTAATGTTCAGTAATGGTAGAAAATAAATCAGTTTATTCATCATAGCATGTGGCTTAAAAAATCAACAGAAGGTGCCAGCGTCAACGGAACCGGCGGGGGCTGCACCCACCAAGCCACTTCCTCGAAAAGAAACGTCAGTTAGAGGTTTGATATACAGGACTAGATATAGGATTCCTTTAAAAAGCAAACCCACATTTTCTCCAAAGTTAGTGGTGGGGTCGGTCTCCTGACCTCTCGGAGCCTGACAGGAGACCGTGCCCTCCGTGCGGCCCCTGGAACTCGGCGCCAGCCACGCAGGCCGCGGGCAGGGCGAACGGAGCAGCTCGCGCTAACGGTGGCTTCGGCGGCGCCACACAGAAGAGTCTGGGCCGGACAGGAGAACAGAGCAAGCCCGTGGTGCAGCGGGGACCTCAGAGGTCAGAGGAAGAAACGAGAAACTTCGCAACGACGAATCAGCATCAGAAACTCAGAAGGTGATGCCATTGCGGACTACCAGCGTCTTTGGGGCGCGGACCAAAGTGTGCGCTCCAGCCTGGGCACTGGGCCCACGGTGAGGCCGCAGGTCTGGGAAGGTGGCTGGGAGGCGTCCACACCCGCCCGCAGGGGCTGCAGCCTCACCTCCGACCCCTCCAGGAAGCCGGCGGCGCAGCCCCGAAGGACCTTTCAGTCACGTGCGGAATCTCTCCTCCTCGTCCTCTAAACGGCGATGCGGCGGTCCCTGGCTCCCGAGCGCCCCGCTGGCCGGTGGCGTCTCATAGGGGGTCGGCGGCAGCCGCGGAGCTGGTGTCGGGCAGGCCGTCCTCCTGGGCCTCCTGGGCCGCGCTGGCCTGACGCTGGGCCAGGGCCGCGCTCGAGTGCCGGCACTTGGGGGAGCCGCAGCGGCAGCTGAAGAGCTTGCCTTTGATGTCCCAGAAGCGCTCTCCATAGTCAAACCTGGGGAGGGAACAGAACCAAGGCTCCAAGTGGAATCCCACAGGCACCTCCCACGAGCCAGATAAATTAAGGCACGGCCAAGGCTTCCTCACCCCGATCTGCCGTGCCGCATCCCAGGTCGTAGTTTTTAGAACTACAGGAAAACCACTAGCATAAGCCCGAGACAAGCCCAGGAAAGCAATGCAAGCCCCGTTCCTACAACCGTCCCGCCGGCAGCGGAGATGGCCAGGGGCCGGGGCGGTGCGTACCCGAGCTGCTCGCCGGCCTCGATCAGGCGGGTGCTGAAGAAGGCGATCCGGGGGAACCGCAGGTCCTGGTGGGCCATGAACACGCGCACGGGCACCAGGTTGGGCTCGCAGTGGTGGTTGATGAACCGGCTGACGTTCCCGTAGAACCGCGCGTCGATGCAGTAAACCTCCCCGTCCTGCAGGGCGAGAGAAGCCGGCACGCGCTGCAGTGAGCAAGGCCCCGACACGCCGGCCTCGCCGGGTACGGCCATGCACGGCAGTCCCGGAGCCTGGGGTTGGGCGCAGGCCCGCCATGCAGGAGGGGCCTTCTCCAGTGACCTGTGGCGGCGGTGCAGAACCTCCGCCGGCCTTCTCCTCGCTGTGTGGCCACCCACCCCGCACCCTGCCCTCCTCGCCGGGCCTCCGTCTGCGGTGGGGTGGGGGTGGTGCAGGCCGTTCCCTTGACGGCGTCCCCATGAGGCTTCCAGCGCGGTGCAATGTGGACAACGCCATCCCACCCGAGGGCCCATGGAGCTGTCTGGCACCTACAGGAGAAGGGAGGCCGGGGCTGCAAGAGCCCCGTGAGGCAGTGGCAGGGGCTGAGGGGGTCGGGAGGGACGGAGCTGGCGTCCGGGACACACTGTCTTGGTGACGAGGAGGCGAAGCAGTGCCCGGAGGGTGGGTCTGGGAAGACTCAGTGGCGAATGGCACCGGGGAGGACCGTCAGGCGGAGGCTGCCCACAGAAAACGACTTCTGCTGCAGCCCTTCCGGGTGCTGATGTGACTGTGGAACACGAGGCCGAAGAGACTGAGGCGTCCTCCTCACCCTGGTGCCTTGGAGAGGAGCCCAGGATTCCGGGTGGCCGCATGGCCCTGGGCCCTGGCCCCTGGCACTGGCCTGTGATGATGGATTCTGAATTGACCGTAGAGAGGGGGACGAGGTGGGTGGGCCTGACCTAACCACGCAACCCCTTTAAAAGCAATTCTCTCTGGAGACCCAGGGCTTGGAGCTGCTGGGGCCTGGATGGAGGGACTGCGTGGGAGGAAGGTAGGTGGTCCCGGCCGGCAGCTAGCAAGGAACCTGGACTTTGCCCAGGCAACCACAGGGACGTGGGCTCAGCAGCACCCTGCCTGTGCAGCCCGAGGCAGGGCACGCCCAACCCCTGCTGTGCACACTGGGCCGAGTGGGTGGGCGCCATGGCGAGCTGCGGGTGGGTGGCGTGGTTTGTTACCCAGCGACGGGAAGAGGCAACACCACAGACGACAGCCAGGCAGACGGGGAAGGAGGCACCTGGGGCTTTCCAGGACGGAGTTCCGAGAGGGCGGGGCCTGCAGGCAGAGACACCTGGTCCACAACCTGCCCCAGCATGAACATTAACCAGAACCATGGACGCTCAGAGATCAAGAGGTTAAAACCCAAACCAACAAGCGGGTAAAGGCGTGGACGAGGGCAGCTCTCCGACAACCTTCAAGGCGCGGGCAGTGACAAGACAGTAAACCAGGCGAGCACGGCCGCCGGACGGGACCAGCCACAGCCCCCAAAAGCCAAAGGCGCGGGAAGCCGCCTCCTGGTTTACCCCAAAGAAACAGAGTTCAGAGTGGCTCACGTGACGTGGACTTTGGCCTCTGCTTCGGGGTCTGATGGACTAAGAATCTAGAGGCGACTCCTCCCCGTGCAGAATGCAGTTCTGGAACTAGCAACAACGCACACGCGAAGGTCTTGATAAGCAGCAAGATGGAGAGTGAGGGGCTTCCGACTGGAGGGGCCAGGCCCGGCTCTGCCCAGGCTTTCACCAGGGGCAGCCCGTCTGGCAGAGCACACAGCGCTGCCCCGTGTTCTAACATGGGTGAGGTGTCAAAGTCTGTGTATACAAATCTCTGCCCGACCAGGACCAGATAAAGACAACAGTCCAGAGACTGACAGCTGGAGTAAGGCAGATAGGCCACGTGGGAGGCGGGGCCTGCGGAGAGAGCCCAGCCAATCCTAGGACTGGAGGGAAGGCACAGGGCCACAAGGCAGGGTGGGGGGCGGGCCTGTGGAGGGAGCCCAGCTAATCCTAACACTGCAGCAAAGTGCAAAGGCCACGTGGGAGGCAGGGCCTGTGGAGGGAGCTCAGCCAATCCTAGGACTCGAGGGAAGGCACAGGGCCACGTGGGTGGGTGGTGGGGAGGGCCTGCGGAGGGAGCCCAGCCAATCCTAGGACTGGGGCGAGGTGCAGCTGCCACGTGGGAGGCGGGGCCTGTGGAGGGAGTTCAGCCAATCCTAGGACTGGAAAGAGGCGCAGAGGCCATGTAGGAGGTGGGGCCTGTGGAGGGAGCCCAGCCAATCCTAGGACTGGAGCGAGGTGCAGATGCCACGTGGGAGGCAGGGCCTGTGGAGGGAGTTCAGCCAATCCTAGGACTGGAACAAGGCGCAGAGGCCATGTAGGAGGTGGGGCCTGTGGAGGGAGCCCAGCCAATCCTAGGACTGGGGCGAGGTGCAGATGCCACGTGGGAGGCGGGGCCTGTGGAGGGAGTTCAGCCAATCCTAGGACTGGAACGAGGCGCAGAGGCCATGTAGGAGGTGCGGCCTGTGGAGGGAGCCCGGCCAATCCTAGGACTGGGGCGAAGGCACAGGGACCACGAGAGAGGAGGGGCCTGCGGAAGGGGCCCAGCCAATCGCACTAGGGAAACAAGGCCCACGCGGGAGAGAAACCAGAGTCCTCCCCACGTTAACAACTCAAGTGACCTGACACTTGAAACACTGAGGAAACGAAGACGTCCGAAAGAGAACACTCAACTGAGTCCAGCCTTGAGATGAACCAGACACTGGGCCAACAGACACGTATTTTCAAGGCAGCTCCTAAGGCTGTCTGTCCTCAATGAACAACAAAGCAAGATTTCAAGGCATGAAAATCTCAGAGAAATGATAAGTCTCAGTGGAGAAACAGAGAAAGAATCCAACGGAAATTCTACATCGAAATTCACTGGCTGCTGAAGCCATCACTGGGTGGATGAACAGAATCTCAAGAGATTTGCCTAATGACAGGTAAAGTCAAACAAACTGACTTGTACGCAACATTATTTGAGATAAATAGCAAGGGCTGAAATCAACTGGAATGCCCCAAAAAGGAGGAGAAAGATTTCCATGTACGGACAATATGATGACTCTCCCCAAATCCTGTCTGGAGAAAGGTAAGGGCTGGTGCAGTATCTACACTCTACCACTTTTTGTGTAAGAAAAGAGAAGGAATAAGAAATCTACTTATTTTTTCTCGATTTCTGCTGATGGTTACTGCAGGTGCTACGGTTGGAATGTGTGTGTCCCCCCACCAGACTCACAGGCTGAGACCCCAAGGTTAGGGTGGGGCTTTGGGAAAGTGATTAGGTCATGGGAGTGGAGGGAACTGTGCCCTCATAAAAAGGACCCCAGAGAGCTGCTGCACCCCCTCCACCACATGAGGACACAGTGAGAAGGCACTGGCTATGAACCAGGAAGCCCTGCCCAGACACCAGATCTACCAACGCCTTCATCTTGGGACTTCCAGCCTCCAGAGCAGTGAGAAATACATTCCTGTTATTTGTAAGCCTCACGGTTTACAGTGTTTTGCTATCACAGCTCGAATGGACTAAGACAGCAGGAAACAGAATACAGAGAGCGTGGAGAGAAGCAAGGCTTTTCTGGGTGTGAACTTCCCAAGCGTGCAAAAATTTTACACAATCAAAAAACAAAAAATTAAATTGTAACATTTAAAATGAACTAAAATTAATGTAACTGCCTATCAAGCCGGTGACACAATCACACAAGCAACATTTCCGGTGCTGCGAAGCACAAGACTGGGCCCAGCTTCCATGGAACATGTTCTGAGGAGTGAGACGCTGCAAAGAAGCGCAGATGCCATCCAGGAGTTGTACTGATGCTTACTGTTATCAGTAATATCTGGAGTGCTATTTTGAAACTAAAGACTTTAGAAACCAAAATTTTTATTGTAAGAGATACAAATATAAAATCAAAGAAGTTGGATAAAAACTCTACACTGTTAAATTTGAACTGGAAATATTAACATGAACACATTTTAAAAAATCTGTTTACTTCATAGCTCCGCCCTCTGAAAATTGAGTCAAGAGCCCATGGCACCCTGACAGCAGTGGGCACCCCAGAGTCTCGTTTCAGTGTCTTTCTCTTCCAAAAGCACAAGGACATCCTGGAGAAATGGCTGATTCCAAATGTGGGGCAAGGAATATAAGGGAGGCCTGGGTGTCACATGGTACCGAAGAGCAGTGTCACCAAAGGAGACGGGCTCGCCTGCATGGGTTCCCCATGGCCAAAGATGGGGCAGTTTGACCATTAAATAAGAATGGCTATAATTGATCAAACATACATGTAAAAATGTAAAAAAAAAAAAGTAAAAATCCATGAGCCCACTTTAACACTCAAAACAGAGGAAAGAAAAAAAAGACCAAAATTTCTTTTTTTTTTTTTTTTTTCTTTTTTTGAGACAGAGTCTCGCTGTCGCCCAAGCTGGAGTGCAGTGGTGCGATCTCGGCTCACTGCAAGCTCCACCTCCCGGGTTCACGCCATTCTCCTGCCTCAGCCTCCCGAGTAGCTGGGACTACAGGCACCTGCCACCTCACCCGGCTAATTTTTTGTATTTTTAGTAGAGACGGGGTTTCACTGTGTTAGCCAGGGTGGTCTCGATCTCCTGACCTCGTGATCCGCCCGCCTCTGCCTCCCAAAGTGCTGGGATTACAGGCGTGAGCCACCTCGCCTGACTAATTTTTGTATTTTTAGTAGAGACGGGGTTTCACTGTGTTAGCCAGGATGGTCTCGATCTCCTGACCTTGTGATCCGCCCACCTCGGCCTCTCAAAGTGCTGGGATTACAGGCGTGAGCCACCGCGCCCGGCCTCAAAATTTCTTTGCTGCTACTTCCTCACTCTGAAACTTGATAACTAAATGGTAAGAATAAAGCATTGATCTTGCCTTTCTCTGAGGAGTAACCACAAAGCCCAGGTTTAAGGTTTATTTATTTAAACAGAAGAATGTCTGTTAATAAACAGGGAAGCCATGGACGCTCGGGGTGGGCAGTCGAGGTGGCCATAAAGCTCCCTATGGGACACAGCAGCCCCGGTGTGAGTGTCGCCAAACCTCAGCCCTTCCTCCCAGCTGGCCGCAAACACGGGATAAGAGAACAAGTGAGGTGACACCACGGGGGCACACAGAAATGTGGACCGTGGCCGGTCTCCCCCGAAGGCCACTGTGTGGGCTGCTGGTAGAAGAAACTTCTGGGATGTGCCAAGTATCATACAAGGGACAGCCCCGCCTGATTCCAGAGGGGCGAGCCAGGGAAAGACATCGGGGAAACTAGGAGTCTGTAGATGAACCTCACGTGACGGCAATCTCGTCAGGCAGCACTATTCACAGGCACACTCTGACGTCACTGGGGGTAAAATGTCACATTTGTAACTAACTTTACATTATATCAGCAAAAAAGGATGAAACAAATAAAGCAAGATACTAACAACCATGAAGTCCAGGTGGGGGAATAAGAGCCTCCACTCTCCTGATTCTCTCTGCTTTCCGGTATGTCTGAAAATTTTCACAATGTGTGGTCAAAAAGGAATTACAAAGGCAAGAAAAAGGAATCTCTGAAGGAAGTGGCAGAGAAGCAAAACATTTTTCTTCTATTTTTTAACTAAATAAGAGACCTGAATGTCTTTAAAATTAGGGAAGAGGCATCAGAGAAGAACCTGTGGGGACAAGGTGCTGCCGCAAGTGAGGAGGTGCTGGTGGCAGTGGGCGCAGGGCAGGAGCTCCAGTGGCAACGTCTGTGAGACCAGGGCGGGGGCCTCCCCATGGTGCCTGGGTGCCCCACCCTGCTGAGAGTGGAGACAACATCACAGTCGCCTCTGTACAAACACCCGGGCCTGGTGCTTCGAGTGGACCTCACTACAGGTGCTCACTTCACTTCGCCAGAGGCAAGAGAGGCCATCTGGGAGGGCCAGGCCCATCTGGGCTCTTCCCAGGATTCCTAGCAGGCTCCACAAGCCCCCACACAGCAAGCAGGAGGGGAGGCACAGAGGCAGCAGCTCTCCAAGGCGCTGAACTGGCACTGCTCAGAGCCACCAAGGGCTTATTGCAGACATGAGGCCCCAGGGCTGGGGCCTCGCTGTTCCTGGTCTTCTCATTTTTGTGGTTTTTCTGTCCAGAACCACCGGCCTTAGAGATGCTCTAGTGCAGTGCGTTAAAAATAACCCTCCTCCCACCCTGAGAACCTTCCAGCTCTGCACCAAGCGTCACTCGGGCCCTGAGTGTGGGATCTGTGGCTGCCCGGGAGACGTACCTCCTCCACCCCGCACCCCCGCAGGAGCACACTTTGTGGCTTCTCAGGACGAGCCCCTTTCTCAGTCTGACCCCAGGAGCCTCCGCGTGACCCTAGAGGTCATGGGGTCTCGAGACCCTGTGCTCTGCTTGGCCTCATTGCCCAGACCAGAGGGGCCTAGAGTCAGGGTGTGGCCTTGGCAATGGTCATGCCTGACGACCCAGCCCAGACTCCCCGAGGACACACACACATGTGGCAGCCTGGCATGTGCCGCCCTCCCACCCCACCCCAGGGCAGATCCGGGCTTCTTTGGGGACAGGGTGTGGGTTCCATGCACCCTGAAGAATGCAGAGGGGCTCCTCCTGGGCACACCACTCTGACCCCTGCTGATGCCCCTTGTCACCGGGACTTCCATGATGCCCACCAGCACCCCCCTGGGGCCTGTGGATGGTCACAGCACAGTCTGTAGCCCCAAGAGACAAAGGGGCTGCCCCCATGGGCCATCAACCTTGTCCATGGCCTCCTACTGCGTGCCGTTCGTCCACGTCCCTCCCACGATGGCAGCCGGGCCAACCGCCCCGTCGCACCCTGTCAGCTGGCACAAGGAGCCCCTTCACACAGGGGCACGGCCTCCCCTAGCTGCTCCTACGGTTCAGAGGCTTCAGATCCCAGAACCCTCAAAGGAACGGACACCGCTGAGGGCTTTAAATGTATCCTCACGTGCTGCTCTTCCAAGGTTTCTCTAATGAAGAAACCTTCCACCTAGGTTTTGGGCAAGCACACCATGGAGAGGCCTCCCTGGGGCGCCTCGTTGATGGGAGATTTGAACAAGGGCCTAAAGAAGGTAAGGACCGGGAGAGCGGGGGGGGGGCAGGATCCCAGAGGGCACGTTCAACAGCTCCAGAACAGCATGAGGAAGTGCCAGCAACTGTGAGAGCAGTGGAGGGGGGCAGTCAGTGGGGAACGGGCTGTGCAAGGTTTGAGCCAAAAGCAGAGGGCTTGGGGTCCCTGTAGCCCCAGGCTGAGAATAGATGGCAACAGCAGGGCTGGGGCAGACCCAGGAGTGGGTGCCCACTGCAATGGTCCAGGAAATATTTTGAAGGCAGAATCAGAAAGTTTCCTGGCCCCCAGAGATTTTGGCGCTCAGGTGGACAGGGGTCTGGGGTCTGGGGTCCGGGGGTCTGGGGTCTTGGGGTCCAGGGGTGGGTCAGAGCTGCAGCAGACACCTAGGACGCTTTGGTGTGTTCGTGGCTCTCCACATCCTCAAAATGAACAAGAACCGTACCTGGGCCTGTGTGTCCATGGCTGAGAAGTGAGAGGGTGCCGGGAGGAGCAGGGCTAGATGCTGCTGCCTCGGGTGGGTGGGGACCGGAGCCTGCCCTGGACTTAGGGACACTCATGGGAGGCGAGGCCTGACTGCATCTGGTTGCAGACAGACTGGAAAGCAAGGAATCAGGGGAGTGTGGCAGCTGTGGGGCATCAGGGAGTGTGGAGAATGCTGACAGGATGTCTCTGAGGAGGTGAGGGCGGGCGTGGCTCCAGACAGGAGAAGGAAGCACAGAAAGTCCATGCCAGGGAACAGGTGTGAACGCAGAGCACAGACGTGCAGGCGAGGAGGCGGGGACCCCCCTGGCCAACATGACAAGCGAGTCAAGGAACTGAGAGCCTCCAGCAGCAATCCGATGGAGCGGTATTGTGCCTGTTAAATGTGACAACTTAACAGCAGCCTGGGAAGTTGCAGTCCTTGTTTTACAAAAGGACTGGCCCACAGTGGACTGGGAATATGGAAATGGCCCTTCCACACAGTTTGGGAGGTGCGGCCCTAGGTGAGCGGGAGGAACCTGGCCAGTGAAGGCCACAGCCACATCAGCAGGGAGAGAGGCCTGTGTGCACAATGCTGCCATTAGGAGGTGGTTTCGAACCCCCAGCAAAGCTCTCCCCTCTCCTCTGGGCTGCGGCTCCACCCACCTGTCTTGGTCTCACTGGTTATCACGCAGTGAGAAGGCAGGGTCCCTCCATGAGCCAGGCAGCAGGGTCCTCCCCAGAACCAAACTGGTAGGTGCCTTGACCTTGGACTTCTGGCCTCCAGCACTGTGAGAAACCAGTCTGTTGTGCAGGCTGTGCAGTCTATGGTGTTCTGTTACAGCAGCCTCAATGGACTGAGACAGGCCCCTAGGAACCAAGGCCACCTGGGGGCTAAAGTCAGCTGGAGTGACAGAGGCCACGGCCTGCAGTTTAGCTCTGAGGCCTCTTGGTTCCTGGAAGTGGACCGGGGTGACCCTATGCATTTTCTTCAAGCAGGTTTGAAAATACAGTGTCTGGCACCCAAACAAAACTAACCAGAAGCATGAGGAGACAGGGAAAGAAGAAGACAAGCGGCAAAACAGATGCTAGAAACAGACCTACAGAGATGCCAGATGCTGAAAGGAGAGACCAGGGCAGGAGATATGGCAGCGAGGAGGCGGCACAGAAACAGGAACACACCGCCCCACCCACCCATCCCCCCCATGGACCCAGACTGACCACACAACACAGCACTGATGCCACATGGTTAAAATACACATAAATTAAATTTCCAGTAACAACAGCATATAAATCAGATATTCACACTAACAGAACAAGGAGAAAAATCATAGGCTTATTTCAATAGATTTTTTTAAATGTTCAACAAAATTCAACATCAATTCACGGAACTCTTTGGGACAGAAAAGAAAACTTTGTTATTCTGATAAAGGCATCCCAACACCTGCATACCAGCATCACGGGAAACGGTCCTGAAAGGCCACGCCTCCTCCCTGACACTGGGCGGCCCCGCCGGTGTAGACGACAAGAATGAGAAGTGAAACCATGGGGACCGGGGCAGCCTGCGTGGTGATGACACGGGCACACACACAAAAAACAACGGACCCACACGTATCATTACACTTAATAGGTGACTTTAGGCCACAGGTTAAAGAGTTAATTTTAAAAACTACTCTATTTCTATATATCAAGCAACAACTGTGGAAAAATATGCCTCCTTCAAATACAAGAGCATCAAGGTTTCTGAGACGCTAAGGGCTGCTTCTGACTGTGATGGGTCAGCTGGTGCTGCACTGGCCCTCCCACCCAAGACTGATGGCCCAGCCAAATCCACAGGACTCAAAACAGGGAATGACTGGGTGACACCTCTGGGCAGTTTCTCATACAGCTGAAGGTCACTCACACATGACCCAGCCAGGAAATGACAAACGCCACATGGCGTGTGATTCCACTTACATGATATTCTGGAAAAGGCAGGACTGCAGGAAGCAAGTCAGCGTGGCCGTGGCTCGGAGTGGGGAAGGCAGGTGCCCGTGAGGAGAGGGAGTCGGCCCACACACATGTAGAATTCTAAGGCAGCCCCAAGAGTCTCCCTTGTATCAACCCGTCCCCTTGAGCGTGACTTGCTTCTGGCCCACAGAATATGAGGAAGGCAGCGTGGCAAAGCCCTGACATTCTCCTGCTGGCCTTCAAGAAGAGAGCTGCCTCTAGGAGCTCAGAGCACCCCCAGCTGCCAGCTAGCAAGGAAGCAGAGGCCTCCTCCTGCAGCCAAGGAAGTGAATTCTGACAACCCAGGGAGCATTTACACAAGGCCTGAAGCTAACATTAGACAGGGTAAGGACACCGCTTCCCCCAGTGCCGGGAAAAGAACAAGCATTATGCCCGACCTTCCAGGAAACAAAGCTGCACGGATCAGAACGCGAGAAGAAAAACTGTCTTTACTCACACATGACATGACCACATGGGCAGACAAGCCTAATAGTACAAAAAGTTACTAGAATTCATAAATACATTTAACAAGGTCAATGCACAAAAAAATCAAGTATTTCCACATTATTTCCAACAAACAACTGGAAAATGAAATTTAAAAATAATACTGTTTATAACATGAAAAGTATGACGTGCTTAGGAATACATTTAACAAAACAGTGTAAGATCTATATACTAAAAGCTAACAAGGCTCTGCTGAGAGAAACTCAAGATCAACTCAAAGAGAGCTGGGCCACCTACAGACACAGGGTCAGAAGGCTCAACGCGCTAATTGTCAGCAGATTTAGTGCAGTCTCGCAAAAATTCCAGCAGCCTTGGCCTGTACTGACGACCGGGCTCTCAACTGTCTATGAAAATGCAAAGGACATGGAGGAGCGAAACAGTTTTGAAAAAAAGCCGAGTACGAGGAGTATGAGGACATAACACTACCTGGCTCCAAGCTTTACTATCAGTCAAGAGAATGTGGCATTGGTTTGAGGATCAGCAAATAGATCAAAGGAACAAAACATGGTCCAGACGTAGATCTGCATCAGCTGGTGTAAGTAGAACTAGTGGTGCTGGATTAACTGTCCACATGGACACAAGTGAACCTCAATCCTTACTTCAAACCCACATTTTTGAGAGACAGGTCAGGCTGGAGTGCAGTGGCTCCATCACAGCTCACTGCAGCTTCAAACTCCGTCTCGGCCTCCCGAAGTGCTGGGATTAGAGGAGCGTGCCAGTGTGTCCGGCCTTAACTTGCATTTTTATATAAGACTTCTAAAAAAAGGAGAAAATCTTCACAATCCTGGGATAGACATGGAATTCTTAGGACATGGAAAGTAATAGAATTTTAAAATTCTGCTTCCTGAAAGACACTGTTAAGAAAGTGAGGAGGCAAGGCACAGACTAAGAAAATATTCGCATCACACACATACTTATATGTGTATCAGAGTCAGAAGATGGAAAGAGCTCCTACAACTCAAGAAGACAAGCAGCCAACTAAAAAACAGGCAAATTGGCCGGGCACAGTGGCTCACGCCTGTAATCCCAGCACTCTGGGAGGCTGAGGCGGGTGGGTCACCTGCGGTCAGGAGTTCGAGACCAGCCTGGCCAACACGGCAAAACCTTGTCTCTACTAAAAATATAAAAATTAGCCAGGCGTTGGCCAGGCACGGTGGCTCATGCCTGTAATCCCAGCACTTTGGGAGGCTGAGGTGGGCGGATCACGAGGTCAGGAGATCGAGACCATCCTGGCTAACATGGTGAAACCCCATCTCTACTAAAAATACAAAAAATTAGCCGGGCGTGGTGGCGGGTGCCTGTAGTCCCAGCTACTCGGGAGGCTGAGGCTGCAGAATGGCGTGAACCCAGGAGACGGAGCTTGCAGTGAGCCGAGATTGCGTCACTGCACTCCAGCCTAGGCGACAGAGCGAGACACCATCTCAAAAAAAAAAAAAAAAATCAGCCAGGCATGGTGGCTGGCACCTGTAGTCCCAGCTACTCAGGAGGCTGAGGCAGGAGACTCACTTGAACCCAGGAGGCAGAGGTTGCAGTAAGTCAAGATTGTACCACAGCATTCTAGCCTGGGCAACTAGAGCGAAACTCCATCTCAATAAACAAACAAACAACAACAACAACAACAACAAAATAGGCTTTTTTTTTTTCGAGACGGAGTTTTGCTCTTGTTGCCCAGGCCTACAGTGCAATGGCATGATCTCGGCTCACTGCAACCTCCACCTCCCAAGTTCAACCAAGTCTCCTGCCTCAGCCTCCCAAGTAACTGGGATTACAGGTATGTGCCACCATGCCCGGATAATTTTTGTATTTTTAGTAGAGATGGGGTTTCACCATGTTAGCCAGGATGGTCTCGATCTCCTGACCTCGTGAACCGCCCATCTCGGCCTCCCAAACTGCTGGGATTACAGGCGTGAGCCACTGCGCCCGGCCCAAACAGGCAAATTTTAAAAATTACTTCACAAAAGAAGTATAAGGATGGTAACACACACATGAAAAGAGGCTCTTCATCAAGCATCAGGAAAGCAAATCTAAATCACAGTGTTTGGAGCTCTCACTCACTGCAGTGGGAACGGAAGTGCTACAACCACTTTGGAAAACTAGCGGTTTCTTTTAAAGTTAAAGGTACCCCATCCTATAAGCCAGTAACTCCACCCCCATTTACTCAAGAGAAATAAAAATTCACGTCCATTAAAAACAAGTCTATGGGAGTCACAGCAGGTTTCCTCGTGGCGGCAGAATTGGAAAGGACGGAGGCCCACCCACAGGCGAGCAGGCATAAACTAGCAGGGAGGCTGGGTGGCTCACCATTCAACAACAGAAAGGAACAAACCACTGACACGTGTAGCCACGTGGGCAAATCACAAAACATGCAAAGCCGGACACAGGATTCCATTTATAGAAAATGTGAATGCAGGAGGAACTCACCCACCAGGATGGGCAGGGGAGAAGGAGGGACTAAGGGCTCACAGGGGATTTGGGAGTGATGGAAATGCTCCATATCTTGACTGTGGCATTGATTACACTGGGATGTACATTTGTAAAAACTAAAACCATATACTTTAAGGTAGTTTGCTTTACTGTATTTGAATTAATTGCAATAAAGTTGATCCAAGAGAAAAAAATCTCAAAAACCTATTTGATTTAAAAAAATCCAAAAAAATATATACAAGACCACACCACAGAAAACCATAAAATATTACTGGGGGTTAAGAAAAATCCAACAAATGAACAGATATACCATGTTCATGAACTAGTAAACCAGGTAGTAAATGCCTCATTTTTCCCTAACCTGATTAGGGTCTAATACAATCCCAATCAAATCCCTACAGGAGCTTCTGTAGAACTTGTTAAGCTGACTTCAAAACTTATATGAAGACCAAAAAGAGCAAGACACAAACTCTATGGTGAAGCTGGGCACAGTGGCTCACTCCTGCAATCCCAGTGCTTTGGGAAGCCAAGGCGGGAGGATTGCCTGAGGCTAGGAATTTGAGACCAGCCTGGGCAACACAGTGAGATTCCATCTCTATAAAAACAAAATAAAAAAATTAGCCGGGCATCGTAGTGCACACTTGTAGTCCTACCTACTTGGGAGGTCAAGGCAGGAAGATCACTTGAGCCCAGGAGTTCAAGGCTGCAGTGAGCTATGATTGTGCCACTGCACTCCAGCCTGGGCAACAGAGCAAGACCTGGTCTCTTAAAAAAAAAAAAAAAAAAAAAGGCCAGGTGCAGTGGCTCACGCCTGTAATCCCAGCACTTTGGGAGGCCGAGGCAGGTGGATCATGAGGTCAGGAGATCGAGACCATCCTGGCCAAGATGGTGAAATCCCACTTCTACTAAAACTACAAAACTTAGCTGGGCACAGCCTGGCGCAGTGGCTCATGCCTATAATCCCAGCACTTTGGGAGGCCGAGGCAGGCAGATTATGTCAGGAGATCAAGACCATCCCGGCTAACATGGTGAAACCCTGTCTCTACTAAAAATGCAAAAAGTTAGCTGGGTGTGGTGGTGGGCGCCTACAGTCCCAGCTACTAAGGAGGCTGAGGCGGGAGAATGGCGTGAACCTGGGAGGCGGAGCTTGCAGTGAGCTGAGATTGCGCCACTGCACTCCAGCCTGGGTGACAGAGCGAGACTCCGTCTCAAACAAACAAACAAACAAAAAAAACCTCTAAGGTGAGAAGATGTAAACTACAATAATTAAAATAATTAAGGCAACACAGCCCAGGCCAAGAAGTCAGCAGACTGATTGATAGGACCAGGACACTGAGCTATGACAAGAGCCACACTGCTGACTGGGGAAAAGACAGTCTTCTCCACAAACAGTGCTGAGTCAGCCAGGTAACAAGATGAGAAAAAAATAAACCTTGACTCTGATCTTACACCACACACAGAACGGCTGTCAACCTACACACGGAACCCACGTGAAAGCAAACAGGACTGTTTCTGGGAAATATTCAAGTTTTCAAAAAATGTCACTAAGACATTACGAAAACCCAGTATTTAGAAAAAGACTGATAAATTGAACTAGAATAAAAAAAAGAACTTCTGTTCACTACAAGACATCATTAGGAAATGAAAAAGTCACAGAGAGAAGGCGACATCTGTGGCGCACACAAGTGACAACACAGCCTTTGTGAGAATATGTGTTACCAGCCCACAGAAGGCGAGTCATTCCACAGCAAGGCTGGAATAGGCAGTTCGCAGCAGAGGAGCCTCACAACGCTGCACACAGCATGCACACACGGAGGTTGCCGTCCCTTGAGGGCTCAGCCCCACTGCATAGGGAGAGATGCCTGAACACTGTGACCTTCCAGAGCCTGGCTTCTCTTCCATGAAACACAAGTCATTTCACCAACAGTTACTTCTTAGAAGGTGGCTGCAGGGACGGAGCCTGGGGTTGGGGTTGCCAGTCCACAGAGGCCACTGCTATGAAGACGACTGCCTGGTGCCCTATTCTCCAGGCATAAGATTTATTTTGTGGTCTGGCGGCTGCTGTGTGAGATGAGAAGAACCTTTATTTTCCCACTGGCTCGGAGTGACTGCAAGTTTCAAGAGGTTTTAAAATAGACAATGGATGAATTCCAGAGCAATGATGGGAACGAGGCTACGGTAAAGGGAACATGAGGGCTGGGATGGGTCAATCACCCCTGCCCTAGCCTCAAAAAGCTCCCAAAACCAGGTTCCTGGAGTGGCCCCTGCTCTCTCCCACACAAGGTTCTAGGGCCTGGGCAGTGGGGATTGGGTGGGCTGGGGACACAAGGGACATGTATGTTGGCATTTCTGTGCACACGACGGGAGGCTCACTGCTGCTTCACTCAGTCACTGTGAACACACAGAGCCCCCCCTCAGCCTCTCTCCAGACTCGGTACCCGGCGCCCCCCTCAGCCTCTCTGCAGTCTCGGTACACGGCGCCCCTCCTCAGCCTCTCGTCTAGGTACACGGCGTCCCCCTCAGCCTCTCTCCAGACTCGGTACCCGGCGCCCCTCCTTAGCCTCTCTGCAGTCCTAGGGATTGCCGAGCCCCAACCCGAGATTCTCAGTTGGGGTGTGGAGGATTGGAGTGGTGGGTCTCAGGCCCACTCTCACAAGAAGAGGGCAGTTGGCTGCACAGGCTCAGGGACCTCCCAAGTCAGAGGTCCCTCCCTCCATCCATGCTGGGCACAGAACCAAGGCCAGCTCCAAATGCGGCGCTCAGCAGGTCTATAGCAAGCCCACTCTTGTCAACAGTAAGAGCTCTCATCTGAATCCCGGCCCTACTGGGACAAACACATTCAGGTTTTACAGTTCACAAGTTCTACATGGCCCCAGCTCCGCAAAACACATTACCTTATTGTCGAGATCAAAGAGGTAAGAATCTTCCTCTCGAACATCGGCTTCTGAGTCCGAAATCAGCTCCCCAACATACCTGCAGAGGGAGGTGCAGTGCAGGTGAGGCCCTGGAAGGCAGCGAGCACTGCCCACAGACAAGCACAGCCCGGACTCCGCAACCACAGGGAAAGAGCGGGGCACACCAGAAAAACATGCAGGGAACATGTTTGGAGACGTGTGCCCAGGGTTGAACTGGGGTTTCAGCTGAGGTTCCCGAGGATGACGATGACGATACTGAAAGCTCTGCGTCTGCGGCCTGGTACCTGAGAACCCAGAATGGTCTCCTCCCCCAGAGATGACTGCCCATGCTGGACCACGCCTTCTAACTGGACCACGCCTTCTAACTGGACCACGCCTTCTAACTGGACCACGCCTTCTAACTGGACCACGCCTAACTGGACCACGCCTTCTAACTGGACCACGCCTTCTAGCTGGACCACGCCTTCCTAACTGGACCATGCCTAACTGGACCACGCCTTCTGACTGGACCACGCCTTCCTAACTGGACCACGCCTTCTAACTGGACCACGCCTTCTAACTGGACCACGCCTTCTAACTGGACCACACCCTCCTAACTGGACCACGCCTTCCTAACTGGACCACGCCTTCCTAACTGGACCACGCCTTCCTAACTGAACCACGCCTTCTTAAATGTACTCCTGAGCTGGTTAAGGGCAGCAGCGAGAGGACTGAGGACAGCACGAGCTTGGTTCTCTGGGCCAGGGTCTCCGCGGCCCCCACCCCACACTGCTGTAGGCCAGGGGATGTGCCTGCTCCCAGAGGGGCTTCTTTAAGTACAGACACAGATGGGCCTCCATCCCAGAAATGACACCAGGCTTGGGATGACCCAGGGACTCACTCACTCGCAGACAAAGGTGCCTAGTGGGATGTCCTGCAGGGACCGCACGCCCCAGCCCATGTCCTGTGTCCGGTAGAGCTGCAGCCTTGCCCTGGAAAATAGAGAGTAGTGGTGGACCCAGACCACAGCCTCAGCCTGTTGCCACAATGGTCAGCAAAAGCCAGCTGGAGCCACGTCATTGAAATGAGGAAGAAAACTGGTTCTGTATCCGAAGCATTCGATGCTGCAGACACCTCACAGACACAGCATCTCGCACTCTCAGGGAGCCAAGAACCCGGGAATCAGCCAGGAACACCCCAGCCCACAACCTCGGCAAGTCACTGGTCCTGGCTGTGGCTCGGTGTCCCCATCTGTAACATGGGGACAGAGCTGGGCCTGGGCCACTAGGCACTGTGAGGGGCAGAGGTGCTAATACTAGAGAAGCCTATAGCTGGACCAGGCTGTGGTGACACCTGCAGCCCAGCCTGCTCCCGACAAGGAGCCCACAGGCTCCTCAGGGCTGGGGGAGGGTGGTGGGGGGCGGTGACGGTCAGGGGTTTCTCAGGGCTGGGGGAAGGTGGTTGGGCGGGCCTGGGGGAGGGTGGCCGGGTAGATCTGGGGGAGGGCGGCTGGGCAGGCCTGGCATGTGGGCCTCTGAGGAGCCCTCAGAACCACGTGCCTCACGTCTGCCTGTCTGGCATGTGTCCCGTGTCTGCCTTGTGTCTGTCTGGCGTGGGTCCTCACCCCCAGGCCTTTCTACCACACCAAGGACAGAGACTGCCTTCCAGCATGAACCAAGTTTATCGAGGTCACAAAAAAGTCAATACTATAAAAATTAGTGTTCAGCTAAATTTAAGTGTGCATAACTTTCCCTTATGACTCAGAGGGGCTTTGAGTTCTCCAATCTCAGGCACATTTGTGGAGGAAATGCTCAAGACCAGAACCCAGGGAAAGGAGAGGCAGCTGCTGGGCGGTCAGGGGACCAAGTCCAGCTGGGGAAGGGTGCTGGGCAAGCCTTACTCCACAAGCGTCCTGAGCAACCCAGGAACAAGGAGTCCGTGCAGCCTGAGAAGCATTAGGACATCACCTCACTGTTAGAGAAGCCCAGAGAACAGAGAATATTTAGAAAATGACTGGAGTATTAAAATAGAACTATGACAGCCCTAATCTGTTGAAGAATTTTCGCATGAACTCAGTAACAAAGGTAATTCTTAGGCCAAGTCCGTTCCTCTGCTTTTAGCTCGACTGACCCAACAACCTGCTCCTTCTCTCATGCCGAAGTCTGTGCTGGGGGAAGCGTGACTCGTGATTTACGGCACAAGTGACATTTCTAGAAGATAAGGGGCTCAGAGGTAACTTGTCGGCTCTATCTACAAACACACACGCGCGTGCATCCAAACACGTTAAGTTCTTGTCTGTCGGGGTGACCTCCGTGCTAATACGTGCTAATATGAGCAGAATGTGGGGCTCTGGCAGGAAGCTGCCTCTCACCTGAGACCATTCTGTACGACGCGATTTCGGCAGTTCCTCCAGCAGGAGCACGCGTGGTTGCATTCGAAGATCAAGGGAGGCTCCGCCATGTTGAACTCTGGCAGAAGCCGGCCGTCCTGTGGACAGATGAGCAGCAAGGGCCCGGCAGAGGTCACTTACTCTTTAATTGAACTGATATCAACCCATTTCTACTAAGTGCCCAGTGTGGCTTAAACTGACATAAAAACGATGGTTTCTGGCCAAACTTGAACACCCACCTAGGGAAAAACTCCATGTGTATGGTTTGGATGGGAAGCCTCCACTCAGATGCCCACATAGGTTGTGGAGACCCCCTGGAGCGCTCGCCCGGGCCCAGCCTGGGGCCAGTTTCTGTCCACCCGGGGCCTTCCCAGCCTGGGCTTCTCCAGCCTCGCCGAGGCTGCCAGCTCCTAGGTTGCTCTGCTTCCTTCAGCTGGTTGGGGCCTCCTGCACCCTCCTGCACTCCTGGCCTCCTTGCCTTGCAAATCCTCAACTGTGGAGGGACTCAGCCCTCTGCTCCCCTTTCTATCCCCCTGAAGCCAGGCCAGGTGCAGCAGCACTGGGTGCAGATGCTCCCCCAGGGCTGTGTGAACTGAGGCGCGGGGCCCAGGGCTGCCCAGGCACACTGGCTTGATGGCTTCAGGGGCTGCTCTGAACAATTGGGGCACTCCTCAGAACATTCCTTCCTGTGCCCCCTCAGGAGGACTGCCCACCTGAAAAGACACCACTCAGACATGAGCCTGGAGGCTTTCTGAGCCTGCCATCTCCATAGCCCTCACTGGCACGAATCCTTCTCCCATTGGGGCCTCTAATTCAGATGGGTAAACACTCGACCCTCCATGGTCACCCTCCTCCAAAGTCTGCTTCCGGAGGGGACGCCTGCTGCCTCTCCCTGCTCGAGTCTCTTCACCCAGGCCATGCTGGCTTCCACCCCCACCGTGATCTCTGAACTTGGGAGACCAGGAACTCTCCCCGCCTCTGCTTAGACATCCCTCCCCTGAATTGCACCCCTGCCAGCCAGGGCCACTCCCCACTCCCATCTCCTCAGCAGCCTCCATCCCGGGCTCCCCCGAGGACCAGCACCCACCAGAAACTTCCAATCCTGTGTCTCCTCAAGCCCAGCGCCCACACTGATGCTCCCTGTACCCAGCCCAGCAGCACCCTCCCTCTTCACACCCCTCATACTCAGCAAGCACAAGGCACAGCTCACCAGATACACACAACACAAGCAGCACCTCCTCCTGGGGCCAAGCCAGGCTGACTGGCTGCCCACCCCCACCACCATTCAGGCAGCCACAAAGGATGCAGACCCCAGCCCCAGGGACTCTGCAGCCATGTCCTCGGCTCATGACCCTGACTTGGGTGCTGGCGCCCGCTGTGCCTCCCCTGCCTGTCACACCCAGCTCACCTCCAACTCCTTCCCAACGCTGCCACGACAGCACTGGGGTCACAGACGCCTGCACTGTTTTTGCAGACCCGGACCAGCGGCACTTACCACCTGAGCCCACGCACACGAGGCCACCCTCACCTTGTCGTACCAGCAGCGCATGCTGAGCTGGCCGCACATGCAGTTGCTGGAGGAGCAGTCGTCGATGCACACACAATACTGAGAAGAGAGGCGCCGGAGGGTCAGACGCGCAGGCACAGGCCTTCTGTTTCCCCTCCCACTCACAGCTACGTTTTCCAATTCTCAGTTACCCCTGATTCTGGTAAGTGCTTCTCAAAGGCACCATGTGAGTGTGTGGCCTCTTAGGGAGAAAGGTGTGCAGGCAGAAACATGCCGAGTGCCTGCGGGAGGGGGCTCTGGCTGAGGACCCTGACAGAGGGACAGGGGGCAGGCAGGGCAGCGACGTGGCAGCGGGTGACGTGGGGTGGGTGAAGGGCTGGGCGGCAGCTGCATTTGTGGCCAGATGCTCGATGGGAAAGGCAAGAACACAGAGCCTGGCACACCCTCGGGGGGGGGGGTGCCTGGGCAGTGCCCGGCCTGGGAAGAGGAGGGAGCTGCCTACAAGCAGAGCCACAAGGAAAGTGCTCGAGAAGGCACAGGCGGTGAGGGCACCAGGCTGTGTGCACTCGGAGGCTGGGAAAGCTGGCATGTGCTGGACCCATCTCTCTAGGGGCTGGGAGGTGCAGGGATCCAGGTCGTCCTGCAGGCCTCGCAAGGGCTCCTCTCGCCTGTGCCCCCAGCAAGAGGCCGCACTGGGGCCCCTGAGTGTGAGGTTACAAAAAAGGCACAAAGATGCTTGCCGCTGCTTTGGGTCGTTAAGAAGCCTCAGAAGAGCAATGAGAGGACCCAGGGCTGGGCTTGACAGAACCTTTATCTGCCTTCCAGCTCTTTCAGGGGAGGCAACTGCAAAGAGAATGAGGTCTTCCTGGGAAGCCCCCCATGAGCCCTCCTGCTCTGAGTGGTGAGAAGAACCCAGGACCCCAGGCTCAAGAAGCTTCTGCCTGTCCCATGTCCTGGACTGAGTCAGCCCTTCATCTGCCATCACGCACCTGCAGATGAGTGATGTTTCTGTCGATGTTCATGGGGGACGTCACGCAGTTCTGAGAGACGTACTTGTAGTTGCTGGGACATGGCTCGCTATCCACGGCATTGACACAGGGGATGGGGATGCGCTCGTAGCCTCGAGCGATGTCCCTGCCACGGAAAGGACAGGTGTCACCTGGAGGCTGATGTGCTCTGTCCAGGGGGTGGCACAGCGTGTAGTGGGGCGGCTGGCAAACACCTGGCCCTGACAATTTGGAATCCTGCCTGCGGAAGTTTCAGCTTCAGGAGCAGCTTTCACCGCAAGCTCCCAAAGCCCCGCTGACTGCTGATTTGTCACAAAGCCGTCCTGGGGCTGGGCTCACCTGCTCACTATCCTCTCCACGGGACTGGGCCTGTCGGGGGCCGATTCCTGCAGAGCCTTGCTCATCTGCAGAGCGCTCCACACCTGAGAGTTGAGGCTCGCACACTGCAGGGGCGTCTCTCCTTCCTTGTTCTTTAAGGTGACATCTGAATCCCGAGAAAGAAAGAGGCTAAAAGGGAAAATGTAAGGCCACAAAACATTTAAAGCTGACTTGAAAAGATGACACAGATGAGATTTATAAAATGACCGTCACTAACAATAAAGGGAACACTATTCACTGTGAGATAACTTGAACAAGTCTGCTCACCAATGACTCTGCAAAGACGGGCTTTAGCTCACCCAGGAACATGACTCCCTTCCTCCTCTCCCACATTCACTGTCAAAGTCAGCAGGCTGTTTTCTTAGCAGGAAGCGTGTGTAAAAAACCAGGGCGGCATTTGATTTTTCTTGGATTTTTCATTCAAATTTACCCTCAAGGATAAAAACGGAAGCAAGGAGGGAGAGAGGCCAAGCTTGGGCCACGTACAGCGTGAGCGGTCCTCAGTTCCACTCCTGCTCACTGCGTCCAGGCTGCAGTCACCGTACGTGGAGCTGCGCTTCACACAACCAGATGCCCAACCTGGCTGAGCCACCGTGAGATCCAAATGTGGGAGGACATAGCCCCACGTGTAGGGGCCGGGGAGTCACTGGAGGCTGGTGCATGGAGCACCTACAGCTCCCTGTCCTTCCCCAGCAGCCAAACACACACTCCATCCCTGGCCACCAACAACAACCTGAGTGTGGATGACTTTATGGGATCAAGGTCTCAAGCTTTTTTGTTTTTGGGTTTTTTTTTTTTTGAGACAGAATCTCGCTCTGTCACCCAGGCTGGAGTGTAGTGTCGCAATCTCCGCTCACTGCAATCTCTTGCCTCCTGGGTTCAAGCAATTCGCCTGCCTCAGCCTCTGGCGTAGCTGGGGTTACAGGCACGTGCCACCATGGCCAGCTATTTTTGTATTTTAGTAGAGATGGGGTTTCACCATGTTGGCCAGGCTAGTCTGAAACTCCTGGCCTCAGGTAATCTGCCTGCCTCAGCCTCCCAAAGTGCTGGGATTACAGGCGTGAGCCACCGCCACCCAGCTGAAGGTCTCAAGTTTTAAAAGGGCCCTGAGCGGTGAGCGCCACAACCCCCAGCATCTCTAGCCCTGGCTGTGGGTGGCACTGCTCCCAGAAGGCATCCTGAGCCTCTCAGGGACTCTGAGCTGGCAGGTCCCTGCTGGGAGCAGGGCTGTTCCCATGCTGCCCCTCAGCCATGTCAGGAGTTTCAGGTCTGAGACTACAACTTGGGAATTTTTTCATGACAATCCCCCCTAACCCAGAAATAAACCACAGCTGATCTCAAACGTGGACTGGGAAAGACACTTCTCTGCACATGGAACACCAAGGATGGACTTCCACACGAAGGAACAGAGGGCCTGTGTCCACTCAAGCCCCAAGTGTGAACACAAGACCGTCGAGCGGTCTCTCTGGGCGCCCAGGTCAGGTCAGCGCCAGCCCGAGCCGGGGGAAGCACTGCACTCACACGACACAGTCGTAGCGGTTCTCCCGGGCGGCAATGTGCAGCGGTGAGTCTCCGTGGATGTTCACGGCGTGGAGGTCGCACTTGGCAGCCAGCAGGATCTCAGCTATGTCCACGCAGCCGGAGAACGCCGCCCAGTGCAGGCAAATGTTCTCCTCCTGAACAGACACAAACCAGAGCTCAGTGCAGGCTTCCTGATGGCTCACAGTGCTGGGGCCGGGCCACGTGCCCAGGAAGAGGCTCTGGAGCATGCGTGGCCGTCCCCAGCAGGGCCAGGTGGAAAGGGTGCCAAAGGTCACCATATGAGAACCTAGCGCCCATCTCAACTCTGGAAGGCACTTCCTTTCGTGTTTTGTTTGTTTCATTGTAAAAATAACATAATTATAAAAGTAGCATAATCACAGTAAAGAATTAAAATAGGGAAAAGGTCATCCAGAATTATATCAACCTACACTCAAAACATTAACACTTGGAGGCACTTTTCTTTCATGTATTTTTAAAAATTATATTCATTTCCAAACAGGGGTATAGTCATAGGATAGGATAATGCTTTTGAAAGATTTGAAAAAGGACGTGTAAATTTGATTAAATTAAAATTTTAGGCTGGGCATGGTGGCTCACGCCTGTAATCCCAGCATTTTGGGAGGCAGAGGCAGGTAGATCACCTGAGGTCAGGAGTTCGAGACCAGCCTGGCCAACATGGTGAAACCCCGTTTCTACTAAAAATACAAAAAATGAGCCAGGCGTGGTGGTGGGTGCCTGTAATCCCAGCTACTCGCAAGGCTGAGGCAGGAGAATCGCTTGAACCCGGGAGGCAGAGGTTGCAGTGAGCCAAGATCGTGCCACTACACTCCAGCCTAGGCAACAAGAGCGAAACTCTGTCTCAAAAAAACCCCAAAAACTTTTACTTTTAAAAAGGCCTCTTTTAAATAAAACAAAATTTGGATAAATACTTGTGCCACATGTAAAATATAGATAATTTATAATCACGCAGTAAATTAGAACACTGTAATTCTGTTTTGTTTTTGTTTTTTTTTTTTTTGAGACGGAGTCTCGCTCTGTCGCCCAGGCTGGAGTGCAGTGGCGCAATCTCGGCTCACTGCAAGCTCTGCCTCCCGGGGTCACGCCATTCTCCTGCCTCAGCCTCTCCGAGTAGCTGGGACTACAGGCGCCCGCCACCACGCCCGGCTAATTTTTTGTATTTTTAGTAGAGACGGGGTTTCACCGTGGTCTCGATCTCCTGACCTCGTGATTCGCCCGCCTCGGCCTCCCAAAGTGCTGGGATTACAAGCGTGAGCCACCGCGCCCAGCCAGAACACTGTAATTCTGAAAAAATATGTGCAAAGGAGAAGAAAATAAAAAACGTAGGTAAGAAAAAGATGAACGGTAAACATAAGAAAGTCTTCAACTCTGCCAGGCAGCCAAGAATATAAATCAGAACAATGAATTATCCCTAACTCTATCACCCCAGGGATAAAACAGCGATAAATGGAATGAGGAACACGCCCGCGCTGTTTCCTACACCTGATGCCCATCTGTCCCTGACCCTCCGTCATCACCAGAGGCTCCCAGGTGCTGAGGCCTCCTCCAGTTGGCGCCGTGCCAGGAGCGCCTTTCACGCAGGGCGGCATCGGAACCACCTCCGGACCAATTACCCACAGTCACTCAGCTTCTGGACCTTTCCTTAACTGAACACTTGTTTATTTTTGTTGGTATATTTCTGGAATACCAATGCCAGCAAATATTTTAGTGCTTTTCATTTCCTACATTATTTCTCAAGGATGCATCCTCAGAGGCAGGATTGTTGGATTAAAGCACGTGAGCGTTTCACGTTCCTGAAGTGTGTTCTGCTCTGCTGGCGTCTGGGAGCGCCGGCTGCAGCCCCCTTCCCCTCGGGAATCGTCAGCGATCTTCCCAGAAGCCATAAACCAAGCCCTGCCTGACTGTCCGCTTTGCTGCGGGGGCTGAGGAGGCTCGGGGCCCAAGGCAGACCCCTGCAGGGGTGCGGTCTCCACCCCGCAGGCTCTGCTTCCATTTGAGCTCTACACCGCCTCCCTACGAGGGCGCAGGGCCGCTGCCACATCCCAGGGACTGGCTCTGCAGGTCGGCAGGGTCACCCCCAAGAGAGAAGGACGCGGGCTCTTCTGAGACACCCTTGTGCTTTCACGCAGTCCCCCTCCCGACTCCACACCGTGCGGCACCGTCAACCTTTCCAGCTCAGTGAAGGCGAAGAAAAAAGCAGAACAGAAACCGAGTGGCATGGTCTCCGGTATCTTCATCCACAAACGGCCAGCCCCAGGCATGGGCTTCACTGTTCCCTTGACTTCTAAAAGAGAAAACTAAAAGCGAACTCCGTGTGTCCGCCTCAGTGCATTTCCTGAAGAGCCTCTGCCGCTCTGCGGCTCTTCCGCCCCTCTGCTCTGTTTCTGGCTTCCCTCCTCCATACATCGAGAGCTCCTTGAACAAAAGGCTGCTTGCTTAGGGGCCTCTTTTCTTTTTCCTTTATCAGAATGATTTATGATTTTATAACCAGAATTACATTTTTATTTTTTTTTTAGAGGCGGAGTCTCACTCCGTCACCCAGGCTGGAATGCAATTGGCACAATCTCGGTTCACTGCAACCTCTGCCTCTGGGGTTCAAGCGATTCTCGTGCCTTAGCCTCCCCAGTAGCTGGGATAACAGGTGCATGCTACCAGGCCCAGCTAATCATTTTGTATTTTTAGTAGAGTCGGGGTTTCACCATGTTGCCCAGGCTGGTCTCAAACTCCTGACCTCAAGTGATCTGCCACCACGCCCCGCCCCAGAATTACATTTTTGAGAGCTTCCAGTTCACCTAAGATACTTCCACTCTGGGACTGTTCAAACGCCCAGCCTTTCTGAAGTTGGCTGAGTTACAACAAGCCTGGCCTACACCTGGTGAGCAACCGCACTCCTGAAACGATGGGGTGATACAGACCAGAACAGGTTTACCTTCCCACCTAAAAGAACCAGAAGAGTAAAACAAAACAGTCAAAACCTATGACCACGGCTGTCAAGACACCAGACACCAGGCAGGGAAGGACCGTGCCCCTGAGAGGTGGAGTCTGTGAGGGAGCCCGCGGCTGCCCAGCTCACTGCCACCAGAGCTCCAACCACGGCGCAGGGGGTAGCCAGGCAGGGCCCCCAGATGCTCAGACAGAAAACAGAGCTCCAAGAGAGGTTCCAGAGATCTGTGCACTTCCACCTGAGTCATCCGGCAGGATGCTAGTGGCCACGAGCCTGTTGAGAACGTGCACTCAAAGCCGGGACCTTTCCCCACAGCCAGGCAGGCCACACTCTCCATCCACAGGCTGTGGGCTGGAGGACAATGGACGGACCTGCCTCAGTGGCTCTAGACCCACCTAACAAACCTGAAAAGCAAAATCCAACATGATCTGACTGGTTTCAAGTGACTTAGCTGAGTTCCAGAACAAAGTTCAAGAACATTCACAGGAAGAAGAGTCCCTAGCATCATACGAGTTTTGTAAAACCCACCCACATCCTGGCATCGGCTACAGGTTACCAGACGTGCAAAGGGGCAGGAAACATGACCCACAATGGGGAGAAAAACCCAGTCATCAAAAAGCCCAGCTTTGACACAGATGCTGGATTAGCAAACAAGGTCATTAAAGCCATTGGTGGGCTGGGTGCGGTGGCTCACACTTGTGATCCCAGCACTTTGGGAGGCCTTGGTGGGGGGATCACTTAAGGTCAGGAGTTCGAGACTAGCCTGGGCAACGTGGTGAAACCCTGCCTCTACTAAAAATACAAAACTTAGCCAGGCGTGGTGGTGCGCGCCTGTAATCCCAGCTACTCGCGAGGCTGAGGCAGGCGAATCGCTTGAACCCGGGAGGCAGAGGTTACAGTGGGTCGAGATTGTGGCACTGCACTCCAGCCTGGGCAAAAGAGTGAAACTCTGTCTTAAAATAAATAAATAAAATAAATAAATAAATAAATAAATAAATAAATAAGTAAATAAAGCTATTGGTATAGCCTGTATTCTATAGGTTTGAAAGTTAAGTAGAAACATGTTAGGAAATGTTTGAAAGACTCCAACAAAACTTTTAGAGCTGAAAACGACAATGCCTAGAATGTAGGCACACACAGACCAGATGAGCTCCACAGCATCACGTGCGGAAGACAAGACGAGTGGACTGGAAGACAAACCAACAAAAACCTGCTCAACTGAAACATGGAGGGAAAGAATAATAATCTAAAAATGGAAAAGAGCACCAGTGAGCTGTGGAACCACTCTGAGAACTCCTACATACACAGCTGGAATACTGGAAAGCATGGTGGGCAGAAAACATTATTTGAAGAAATAACGACTGAAAAATTTCCAAATTTGTTAAAAACCCTAAACCCACAGATCCAAGAAGCTCAATGAACCCTAAGTGCACACACACAAAATAACACCAAGGCACATCAGTAATCAAATTGCTTTACAGATAAACTAAGGCTTAGAGGAAAATCCAATTGCTAAAACCAAGAGATACAGAAAAAACATTTTAAAAGCAGCCATATAAAAAAGACACATTATACACAGATAAATAACTGCAGTGGCGGTGGATTTCTCACTGCAAACACTGCAGGTGAGAACCCAGGGAAACCACCATTTAAAGCATTGGAAGAAATAACTATGCATCCAAAATTCTAAGAATATCTTTCAAAAATGAAAGCAAAATAAGGACTTTCCAGGCATTAAAGAGCTGCAAGAGGGCCGGGCACAGTGGCTTACGCCCGTAATCCCAGCACTTTGGGAGTCCGAGGCAGGCGGATCACGAGGTCAGGAGTTTGAGACCAGCCTGGCCAACATGGTGAAACCCCGTCTCTACTAAAAATACAAAAATTAGCCAGGCATGGTGGCTCGTGCCTGTAATCCCAGCTACTCAGGAGGCTGAGGCATGAGAATAGCTCGAACCTGGGAGGCGGAGGTTACAGTAAGCCAAGATCGTGCCACTGCATTCCAGCCTGGGCAATGGAGCAAGACTCCATCTTAAAAAAAAAAAAAAAAAAAAAAAAAAAAGACCACTGACTGTTTAAACAGGATAACCATATGGCTATTATGGTGTTCAGAACATACATATATGTAAAATATAAGAGAATAGCAGTATCAAGTTTGGGAGAAGAAAAATGATTTTGCAAGACCTACTGTGAAGCTACATCAGTCAAACAAGGACAGTACTTGCCTAAAGGCAGATACGTAGATCAATGCATCAAAAGAGAGGGCCCTGGAGCTGACACACACGTGGACGACTGACTTTACACACATGTAGACAACTGACGCTGATATGTGGACAACTGGCTCACACATGTGGATGACTGATACATATGGGGACAACTGACATGGACGACTAACTCATACATGTGGATGACAGACTCACACACACGCAGATGACTGACTCATACATGCAGATGACTGACTCATACATGCAGATGACTGACCCTCATGTGTAGACAACTGACACACATGTGGACTGACACATATGGATGACTGACAGACATGCAGATGACTGACTCACACGTGGACGACTCACATGTGGACAAATGACACATGCAGATGATGGACTCACACATGCAGATGACAGACTCACACACATGCCGATGACCGACTCACACATGCAGACTGACTCTCACATGTGGATGACTGACATGTGGACTGACACATGTGGACGACTGACAGACATGCAGATGACTGACTCACACATGGACAACTGACACATGTGGACTCACACATGCAGATGACTGACTCATACATGGACGACTGACTCATACATGGATGACTGACAGACATGCAAATGACTGACACATGTGGACTGACACATGGGTAACTGACTCACACATATAGACAACTGGCTTTTGGCAATGGTACAGAGTCAATTCTATGTAGAAAGAATGGTTTTCTCAACAAATGGCACTGAACTAGGCATCCACAAGCAAAAAAGAAAAAAAGTTCAATCCATACCTCACACCATATACAAAAGTCAACTATAATAAAACACAGACCTAAATGTAAACCCCCAAACCATAAAACTCATATAAGAAAATGTGGGAGAATATCTTTGGGTTCTCAGATTAGGCAGTGATGTCTTAAACAGAATGCCAAAAACAGGATCCAGTTAAAAAAAAAGAAAAATGTTGATAAACCAAACTTTATAAAAACTTTTAAAATTCTGCACTTCCAAAGACAGATCTGTAAACCATATATCTGATAAAGGACTTATATCCAGAACATAAACTCTCAAAACTCCAGAATACCCAATAATAAGCAAGAGAAATATTTGAACAGACCCTTCATTAAAAAAGATATATGGATCATAGATAAGCCCATAAAAAGATGCTTAACATCAACTGTCATTAGAGAAATGAAAATGAAATGAACTGAAAACTAAAACCACAACAAGATATCACTACACACCTACTAAAATGGATAAAATTTAAAGACTGACCATGCTAAGTGTTGGGAAGGATGCAGAGGAACCAGGACTGTCTGATATGGATTGGCTCCTTGTCCCCACCCAAATCTTGTCTTGAATTGTAATCCCCATTTGTCAAGGGAGGGACCTGATTGGATTATGGGGGTGGGTCCCCCATGCTGTTCTCATGTGAGTGAGTTCTCACAAGAGCTGGTTTTGAAGTGTGGTACAGCGCTCCTCAATCTCTCTCTCCTGCCACCATGTAAGATGTGCTTTGCTTCTCCTTCACCTTCTGCCATGATTGTTGTTTCCCCAGGACCCCCCAGCCATGCTGAACTGTGAGTCAATTAAACCTCTTTTGTTTATAAATTACACAGTCTTAGGTAGAACCCTGATAGCAGTGTGAGAACGGATGAATGCACTCTCATACACTAGAGATGGTACAATCACTTGGAAAGCAGTTTGGCAGTTTTTTGTTTTTTTTTTAATTTTTGAGACAAGCTGGGGTGCAGTGGTGCGATCTCAGCTTACTGCAGCCTTGACCTCCTGGGCTCAAGCAATCCTCCCACCTTAGCCTCCCGAGTACCTGGGACCACAGGTGTGTGTCACCATGCCCGGCTACTGGCAGTCTCTGAAAATGTTAAACCTAGACACCTGTCATATGTTCTAACCATTCTACTCCCAGGGGTTTAACCAAGAAAAATGAAGGCATGAATATTCACAGCATCTCTCTTAGTAACCACCAAAAATCAGAAACAACCTAAATGTCCACTGACAGCTGAAGGGTAAATGGACACATTCACACAATGGGCACTTCAGGCAGCGAAAATGGGGATCTCGGCTTAAAGACTCGAAGGAAAGCCGCCCATGGTGAGAGCCCTTTTCTATAAAACCGAGACATGCAGACAACAGAAAGCCCAGCAATGGGTGGCAGGGGTGGGCTGGGCATGGCTGTGAAGCGCGGAGGATCACCTGAAGATCATCAGGGCATGAGGGAGGACCGGGCTCACTCTTCTTTTTTTTTTTTTTTTTTTTTTTTGAGACGGAGTCTCGCTCTGTCGCCCAGGCTGGAGTGCAGTGGCACAATCTCGGCTCACTGCAAGCTCCGCCTCCCAGGTTCACGCCATTCTCCTGCCTCAGCCTCTCCGAGTAGCTGGGACTACAGGCGCCCGCCACCACGCCCGGCTAATTTTTTGTATTTTTAGTAGAGACGGGGTTTCACCGTGGTCTCGATCTCCTGACCTCGTGATCCGCCCGCCTCGGCCTCCCAAAGTGCTGGGATTACAAGCGTGAGCCACCGCGCCCAGCCAAGACCGGGCTCACTCTTCTGACAGCAACGATGGCTTCTGGGTGAAAATTCACCCAAGTGTGTACTTTGAATATATGCAGCCTATCTATTATACAGCAATAAGGTGGTTAAATTAATGAAGTGTTTCATTGTATAAATAACAAACTTGAAATTTAATCAATGCTTCCATTCCGGGGGAACAGCCACCAGCATCAGAAAGCTAACAGCTCTGACACCCGGACAGGCTGCAAGCTGCCCAGGCACGCAGGCCGACCAGCCACACTAGGGCTGCCTTCCCTGCCACGTGGTCTCTGGAGACGGTGGCTGAGGCAGCCCCACCTGGGGGTGGCCTCTGACTTGTTCTCTGCCTTTGCTTCCCTCCTCTCTTCCTCTAAGGTACCCGCCATAGCCTTCCGCCAGCTCAGGGCTCTGCCTCTGCTTCCCTCTTCTCTTCCTTCTGCCGGCTCAGGGCTCCTCTCTCCATGGTGCCATCATCCTAACCCCCAGCGGGAAAGAACTCCGGTGGAATGAGGTAGAAACCCCCTGGATACAGCCATGGAAGCCCTGCAGCCCACGGAGGAGGCACGGCAGCTCAGGACCAGTCACTCCAGAGAGGCCTGCCTGCCTGCAGGGAGGCGGCGGGTGCCCACAGCCAGTGGTCCCTGTTTCTAGGTGGGAGGTGGGGTCTGCTTACATGCAGGGAGGGGTTCCAAATGAAGACTCCCCCGTGCCAACAATGAATGGCAAGTGCCCGTGCCCACACTGTTCTCAGGCTCTGAGAGGAAGTGTCAACTCTCCCTCCTCAGACGCCAGGCTTCAGCACACTGGAGATTTAATAGTGTGCTTTTAGAAATCTTCTTTTTCTGTGTCAAATCTTCTTTCTTATTATCAATTTAATGGGTTTATTTGTGGCTGGACTTCCCATTTCTGGCTTTTGAGCCCTCTGTGAAGGTGGACACAGCTGTGCGGGCTGCAGCACCTCCCATTTCTGGCCTCTGAGCCCTCTGTGAAGGTGGACACAGCTCTGCGGGCTGCAGCACCTCCCATTTCTGGCTTCTGGCGCCCTCTGTGAAGGTGGACACAGCTCTGCGGGCTGCAGCACCTCCCATTTCTGGCTTTTGAGCCCTCTGTGAAGGTGGACACAGCTGTGCGGGCTGCAGCACCTCCCATTTCTGGCTTCTGAGCCCTCTGTGAAGGTGGACACAGCTCTGTGGGCTGCAGCACCTCCCATTTCTGGCTTTTGAGTCTTCTGTGAAGGTGGACACAGCTGTGCGGGCTGCAGCACCTCCCATTTCTGGCTTCTGGCGCCCTCTGTGAAGGTGGACACAGCTGTGCGGGCTGCAGCACCTCCCATTTCTGGCCTCTGAGCCCTCTGTGAAGGTGGACACAGCTGTGCGGGCTGCAGCACCTCCCATTTCTGGCCTCTGAGCCCTCTGTGAAGGTGGACACAGCTGTGTGGGCTGCAGCACCTCCCATTTCTGGCCTCTGAGCCCTCTGTGAAGGTGGACACAGCTGTGCGGGTTGCAGCACCTCCCATTTCTGGCCTCTGAGCCCTCTGTGAAGGTGGACACAGCTGTGCGGGCTGCAGCACCTCCCATTTCTGGCCTCTGAGCCCTCTGTGAAGGTGGACACAGCTGTGCGGGCTGCAGCACCTCCCATTTCTGGCCTCTGAGCCCTCTGTGAAGGTGGACACAGCTGTACGGGCTGCAGCACCTCCCATTTCTGGCCTCTGAGCCCTCTGTGAAGGTGGACACAGCTGTGCGGGCTGCAGCACCTCCCATTTCTGCCTTCTGAGCCCTCTGTGAAGGTGGACACAGCTCTGCGGGCTGCAGCATGTCTATGCCCGTCTTGGGAGGTGACCAGAGGACCCCCTCGCCCCTTGCTGTCATGCCCAGTGCCAGCCGAGCCCCCTGGCAGCCCCACTGGTTCTCTGGGTCCCTGAAGATCTTCTAGTGAACACCCTTTTGAGTTAATCAGTCACCTGCTGCCACTCTCAGGCTGAAGGAGCCACCCCAGGACTAGGGAGTCCTCTTACCTCAGCTCCAAACTCTATTTTCTGAGCAAACAAATGGGTCTTACAAAACTAATTGTCACTGAAGCATCTTAAATCACATCCTAGAAAACCGTGGTATGACAAATGATTCACTTTTCTTTCCTTTGTTTCAAAGAGAGAGCCAGGGGCCAGGCGTGGTGGCTCATGCCTGTAATCCTTTGGGAGGATGAGGTGGGCAGATCACCTGAGGTCAAGAGTTCAAGACCAGCCTGGCCAACATGGCTAAACCGTCTCTACTAAAACTACAAAAATTGGCCGGGCGTGGTGGCTCACATCTGTAATCCCAGCACCATGGGAGGCTGAAGCAGGCCGATCACCCGAGGTCAGGAGTCCAAGACTAGTCTGGCCAACATGGTAAAACCCCGTCTCTACTAAAAATACAAAAATTAGCCAGGCGTGGCAGTGGGCGCCTGTAATCCCAACTACTCCGGAGGCTGAGGCAGGAGAATCACTTGAACCCGGGAGGCGGAGGTTGCAGTGAGCTGAGATCACACCACTGCACTCCAGCCTGGGTGACAGAGCGAGAATCCATCTCAAAAACAAACAAATAAAAAATACAAAAATTAGCCAGGCATGGTGGCACACACCTGTAATCCCAGCTACTGGGGAGGCGGAGGCATGAGAATCACTTGAACCCAGGAGGCAGAGGTTGCAGTGAACCAAGATTGCGCCACTGCACTCTAGCCTGGGCGACAGACCGAGACTCCATCCATAAAAACAAAAACAAAAACAAAAACAAAGGGAGAGCCAGAGGTGCTATGGCACCCGCACGAGGGTCAGTAGCCTCAGGCCCAGGCACAGCCCCATGAGGCAGCAGGAGGGAGAGCAGGGCAGTGCAGCGCCCTCTGAACCTGCAGATCCCTAGAGGGTGGCCTCTGCTGGGACCTCACACCCCCATCTGCATCCGGCACAGGGCAGCCACACACCCCCCATCTGCATCCGGCACAGGACAGCCACAGCACAGCGCCGGGCCGATGCTGCCACACACCCCCCATCTGCATCCGGCACAGGGCAGCCACAGCACAGCGCCGGGCCGATGCTGCCACACACCCCCTATCTGCATCCGGCACAGGGCAGCCACAGCACAGCGCCGGGCCGATGCTGCCACACACCCCCCATCTGCATCCGGCACAGGGCAGCCATAGCACAGCACCGGGCCGATGTTGTCACAGGAAGAGGTCAAAGCCGCCACCAGGTGCCAGAGTTCTGCTTTTGAGAAAAGAACCTTCTGGGGAAGGAGGTCCCCACCCCTCCAGGACACTGCTCCCGGGGAGGGTATGACAAACTTACGTTGTCCCGGATGTTGATGTCAGAGCCCTTGGACAGCAGCAGCTTCACGAGGTCCACGTGCTTGTACTCCGTGGCCCAGATCATGGGTGTCCAGCCTCCGTCATCCTGCCAGGGAAGAGAACAAAGCTGTCATCGCTCCAGAGACCAGCAACCGCCAGAGCAATGAGGACTCCCACGCTGAGGTCTCTGCACCTCCCAGGTACCACGCCCCTCGTGCATGCGTCTCACTCAGGACCTGAACGCAACCCTCAGAGGCCACAGTTCTTCCTCAGAGCACGGCCCAGGTAGCTCCACAAGTGCAGGGTGAAGGCAGAACCAGGACTGGGCCAGGCCCAACCACCCCGCCCAACATGCCCTGTGCTGTTGGCCTTGCCCGCTCCCAGTTGGGCACCACTCACTGGGGATGCACCAACACAGCTGCATGCACCAAGTCTAATGGCACACACAGGGGAGCTGAAACTTCGTAAGCTCAGGCCAGACCCGGAGAGCACCAGCAGCCTTGGCTGGCGGGAAGCCTGGGCTGTAGCAGGCTCTGCTCCTCCTTCAGCTTCCAATGGTGGCTCCACGCAGGAGAGCCAGGGACCCTATCAGAGCAGCAGCTGGGAACTGTGGATGGGAGACGGACAGGTGGACAGAGACAGATGCCCCTGCCTCCTCCTGGGCTGATCAGCTCTGCGGCTCCTGCCACTCCTGAGACCAGTCAGTGGGCCTGGGTGATTTTCTTTAAGCCAGAAAAAGGCAACTTTTCTGAAAATGAGGGTCATATGGCCAATTCCTACTCTGATGGCAAAAGACTCAGCCTCTTCCCCAGCACCCCTCAAAGGACCTGCACATCTCAGTGTCACAGACACAGCAGCCTCCACAATTAAAGCTACCTCTCCCCTGCGGTCGACGTCAGCACCACCACAGGCACTGGGAACACAGCAGGGACAGCAGAGCGCAGCCTCCCAGAGCCCAGGCCCCCTGCTCAATGGATGAGGGTACAACGTCAGAGAGAAGAGGTCAGGGCATGCTTCAGACGCAGTGACCAGGCAGGGGCTCCGGCCTCTGGACGCTCAGGGCAAAGGCAAGAGTATGGGCTTTTGAGCACATCACAGGCGCTGCTGCTTCCAGCCCATGGGGATACTGCCACGGCCAAGAGGGCACAGAAGCTGGGCGTCAACAACTGGGTGGGCAACCACTGGGCTAAAAAAAGACTTGGACCAAGCCCCCTGAAGGAAGGAGTGAGAGAAAGCGTGAGGATGGCACTTATCCCAGAGCTGTGGGTCCATGCAGGAGGGACCCCCCAGTGCGTGGTGAGCAGCCTCGATCCATGCAGGAGGGACCCCCAGTGCATGCTGAGCTGAGCAGCCTCAAAGCCTGCCCTTCTTTGATCTCCCCAGTCATTCACTCGTGAGGCAGGTGGCCTCTGTGTGTGAGGCACCGCAGATCAGCACACATGCACGGCAAACCCTGCCCCGTGGCGCTGGCTGTGGGGTAGAGACGGACAATGAGCAGGAAGGAAGACGGGTGCCATGGAGGGAGGCCAGTGACACCTCCCTCAAATGGTGATATCTAGACGCAGCTGATGGAGAGCAAGGGGAGGAGCCTCCAGCCAGACACAGTGCAGAGCCTGCCCTGCTGTGAGCATTCACAGCAGGCCAGGGGAGAAGGGGACAGGGAGGAGACAAGGCATCCAGGGCCCAAGGGCTTGAGCTAGCCCTGTGCGTGGAAGGGGACGCCGTGGAGGGCCCAAGCTGGCCCTGTGCGTGGGATGGGACACCGTGGAGAATGGGGATGGGACCAGGAGCTGCAGAACAGTGACTTTCCATAGCCAGTCCGCATGGTGTGCTGCTAAGGGGAGGGGGTGGCTGTACCTGACAGTTGACGTCCATCTGTCCATTTGAAAGCAGGTACTGGACCACTTCGTAGTGGCCTTTCTTGGCAGCCAGATGCAAACACGTAGAGCCCTCTGCGTCCTGCAACAGAAATGCCACTTAGTCAAAGAATCCATACCTGTGATCCTGGTGTGCCAGCCCTGAGTGCGGGATCCAGGAGAACCCAGTGTCCACCATGCGGGTGGGGTACTGTCCTACTCAAATGACAAGGAAACCCAGGCTGAGGCCGTGGGGTCGTTTCCTAAGAGAACAGCCGAGGTCCAAGCCCTGTGTGCAGCCCCCTGCGGCCCCATGAGTGGTTGGTCGCCTGGCACCGTGAAGATGGTGTGAATGATTCAGTAATAGTTCTCCATGTACCACAGAACTTAAAATAATAGATGGCAAAAGCGGGAACACAAAGAGCGCCAGGCCCACCCCACGGCCTCGGAAATGCCACAGGCTCTGCCCTCCTCTTGCTTCCTTTGCTGCTGGACGCAGTTTTTTTTTTTTCTTTCTCTCCTTTTTGAGACGGGGTCTTGCTGTATCGCCCAGGCTGGAGTGCAGTGGTGCGATCACAGCTCACCACAGCCTCTGATTCCCATGCTCAAGTGACCCTCCTGCCTCAGCCTCCCACGTAGCTGGGACTACAGGTGTGCACCACCATGCCTGGCTAATGTATTTTTTTCTTTCCTAGAGACAGGGTCTTGCTATACTGTCTAGGCTATTTTTGAACTCCTGGCCCCAGGCAATCCTCCCACTTTGGTCTGGGAGTCGTAGGCAACATAACTGGGATTACAGTGCTGGGATTACAGGCGTGAGCCACCACGCCCAGCTTGGGAACACCTTCTCATTTCCTTTCAGCTCTGTTTCCCTGAGGAGACCAAATAGATCACACCGATCAAACCATCTCAAAGGAAAACAAAGACATGCAAGGTTGGAGGTCAGACCCAGGAAGCTCCAGAAGAGGCAGGGGAGCCGGTGCCGCCCGCACCGCTGTGCCATCCACGCGCCTTACACAGGGTTCTTCCTGCCCCTGCTCCTCGCACAGGCCCGCGGACGCACTCCACCACTTTCTCCCTTCAGGTGTTTGCTTTGCTTTCTCCCCTGTTCCTGTCTCCGTTTAACCATGTTCCTTCATTACCTTCCTCCCCTTATCTCAGTGGAGCCAATGCAGCAGTCGTAGCGTTTCACAGGCATCACTGCACACACTGCTCCCCCAGCTGGTGCTAAATCAGTGCGCTCACTTTCCTCAAGGAAAGCCAGCACACCTGATTCCCACACGGCTAGTGTTCAGAATTGTAATTTTATTATGAATACAAAATGATGCATGGTTGTTAAAGGTCTGCCTTAATTTTCAAGTGTCTTTAATCGCTGGAATAGTGCAGCTGACAATCCCCTAACTGCTGGCAGACTGTCACAGCATTCAGGACAGAAGCAGGTGCACATGGCAGAGACCTTGGGCAAGCACTTCTGAATCAAGCAGGTAAGAGACAGACGCCAGCAAAGGAAGCTTAGTGAAGGAGACCAGCTGTCACAAGAGCAAGACACCAGGCAGGAAGAGGGCAGAGCTGGGAGCGGCAGAGTGGGGGTGAGGGGATTGAGAGTCAGCCAAGGGAACCCCGGGAATAGACAAAGTGAAGGTGGCAAAGAGTGGGGCTGCAGGTGAGGAAAGGCTTCTGTCGGGTTCAGTGACAGCGGCTAGGTGTGAGGTCTGCAGGCACACAAACAGAAGCTCAAGACACTGCAGCCCACCCCCACCCAAGGGACACCCCACACAGCACCTGTCTGCTTTCTTTTCCTGCCTCCTCCCGAGAATCACTATCCTGAATTCGTTACTATCATTCCCATGGATCTCGATACCTTTACTGTATATATCCATAAATGATGTTTTTACACCCTTTTAAATTCTCTAGATCACAGTGTATACTATCTGCAGACACATCACAGACCCTACTGGTGTTAGGCCCTGCTTGCTGGGCAGCCTGCAGTCCCCGTGCCCCACCAGTAAGGACCCTGCCTGTTGCTCCATGTCCCGCCCCTGCCAGTCTTTTCCACCTGTTACGCTGTATGGAATTCAGTAACTGTAAGACGGTCCCTCAGTCCTGTGTTTTTACCTGCTTTTTGGTCATACGCATGTATTTCCTCGTCTGGGAAGTGTACGTTTATGTTCTTTGCCTATTTTTCTGTGTGGTTTAATTTCTTTTTTTTTTTTTGAGACGGAGTCTCACTCTGTCATCCAGGCTGGAGTGCAGTGGTGCAATCTCGGCTCACTGCTAGCGCTGCCTCCCGGGTTCATGTCATTCTCCTGCCTCAGCTTCCTGAGTAGCTGGGACTACAGGTGCCCACCACCACGCCCAGCTAATTTTTTGTATTTTTAGTAGAGACGGGGTTTCACTGTTAGCCAGGATGGTCTCCATCTCCTGACCTCATGATCCACCCGCCTCAGCCTCCCAAAGTGCTGGGATTACAGGCGTGAGCCACCGCACTTGGCCTCATTTGTAGTTCTTTAGATTTTTAGATATTAATCTTTGGCCAATGCGTTGCAAAATCTTCCCCCAGTTTTTAGACTGCCTGTTTGTGTCCTTTGTGACATCTTTTTGAAGAGAAATTCTTAAATTTTAATGCACTTAACTTTGTCAATCATTTTTGTGCTTTTTGGTGTCTTAAAAGACACTTCCCTGTGCTGGAATCACAAAGGCGGCCTCTGTGGTCTTCCAGGATTCGTCATTTGCCTCCCCTCGGACTCACCTGCTCGCCACATGCAAGCGTGCTTCTCCAGCCTGGCTGGCGTCTTCGTGGTGGAGGCAGGAGTGCTGCAGGAAGACATGGCTGGTTCTCACTGTTGATGCTGCCAGACAAACCTCTGCCTTGTAGGATGAGAGCGAGTCTGCAGCATAATTACTGACAGGGTGAGGCTGGAGTCTGTCGCTCTATTTGTTTTCTATTTGTCCCATCTGGTTTTATTCCTGCATTCTACTTGCACAATTTTTCAGTATTACATTTTATTTCCTCTACTAGTTTTTTTTTTTCCAGAAAAGCTGTCTTTGTTTTATTTTCTTGGTGCTTTCTCCAGGGATTACAATATTCGTCTTTATTGGTCTTCTCAGATTAATGTTGTACCACCTCCCACAATAAAATACCTTTACCACAGTGTGATTCCACTCTCACACTGCCCTCCTTTGGGTAGTTATTATCCTATATTTCACAGCAGGTCTTCAATAGTATCATTTCATTCAGTGTTGTTTTGTTATAACATTGATGAGGTTAAAAACAAACAAAAACCACTCCCAGCCGGGGCCACTGTCTGTGGAGTCTGCAGGTCCTCCCGTGTCTGTGTGGGTTTTCTCCGGGTACCTCAATTTCACTCATACCCCAAAGACTCGCGTGTTAGATGAACTGGCATGTCTACGCTGTCCTGGTCTGAGTGAATGTGTGTGTGTGTGTGTGTGTGTGTATGTGAGTGTGTCTGTGTGTGGGTGTGTCTGTTGTGTATGTGAGTATGTGTCTGTATGTGAGAGAGTGTGTGTGTGTGTGTGTGTGTGTGCACCCTGCGATAGGACGGTGTCCTGGCCCAGACTGCTTCCCGCCAGGTGACCTGAGGTGCCAGGATAGGCTCTGTTCACTCGCAACCCTGACCTGGAATAACTGGGTAAATATTTATCGTTTGTATTAATCTTTCTTAAATGTCTGTACAGCTCACATGTATTTCAGTGTTTAATATTAAAAATACTTTGGTCTTGATTTGGAAGCTTGCCGATGTTTTTGTGACCAGGAATATGGCAAAAGAACTTCACTCTTGTTTAGGTCAATCAGTCTGTGGTAAACTGGCTTCAACGCTTGAAGAAGTCGCATGCTCTAAGGACCTGTCAACAGGGTTAAGTGAAGACTTACTGTGCTTCCAAACGTGTCTGAACTCCACCTTATGACATTATTTGAGTTTAAATGACCTCTCACATTTTAGGAAATTTAAATAGAAAAATGTCTTCATATCCGCCATCTGATGCTCCTCATTCGTTCCCAAAGCGCTAAGTTTTCCTCCTGGAAGCTTCAGGATTCCAAGCAAGCTTATCTGCCCTTTGTTTTTTTACCCAAACATGTTTGATTTCACCATCATTCGCTGAAGGATACTTTTACTGGATGTAGGATTCTGGGTTCACATTTTTTTGGCTTTGCTTCTTTCAGCACAATAAAAACTGCCTCCATGGTTTCAGAGGAGAAGCCAGTAATATTTCATAACGTTGTCTCTCTAGATGTAATGTGCTGTTTTTCTCTAGCTTTTTTTCTTTTTTTTCCTTAGAGATGGGGTCTCTGTCGCCTGGGCTAAAGTGCAGTGGTGCTAATCCAGCTCACTGTAGCCTCAAACTCCTGTGCTCAAGCAATGCTCCTGCCTCAGCCTCGAAGGGGCTATGACTACAGGCACATGCCACCACACCCAGCTAATTTTTCATTTCTTACAGAGACGGGGTCTCACTATGTTGTCCAGGCTGATCTCAAACTCCTCACCTCAAGCCATCCTTCTGCCTCAGCCTCTCAAAGCACTAGCATTACAGAAGCAAGCCACTGAACCTGGCCACCTGTTTGCCTATTTTGATCTAGCAATTCTACAGCCAGAAATCTGTCCTAAAGTAGCCTAATGTGCAAACACTTAACTATAAAAATATTTACTGAAGCACTGTTTATAATAAAAATTAAGATAAATATTAAATATTCAAATTTGACTAAAATGATAAAATTATATCATAAATTGATACAGCCATTTAGGTGTTTCACAGAATAATATTTAATGAGAAAATAGTGAAAGTTTAATGTGACATGAGGCAGGAGTTGAATTACTATGAGGAGTGTGATCACTTTGTTGTTGGAAAAATGTGTATTAATATGAAAGACTAAGAATTTAAATGCTGTTATGGTAATATATAACAAAACTTGCCATTTAAAACATTTTGTAGTTTTGTGGCATTACACACATTCACAATCACCACTATTTCCAAAACTTTCTCATTACCCCAAAACAAAGCTCTACAATCATGAGGCAAAATACCATCCCCCGGCCCCAGGGAATCTCCAGTCTACTTTCCGTCTCTATGAATCTCACTACTCTTGATGGCTTCTATCGGTCACATCGTGCAGGATTTGTCCTTGTGTCTGTCTTCTTTCCCTCAGCAGAATGTCCTCAAGGTCCATCCATGCTGTTCATAGGTCAGAATTTCATTACTTTTTATGGCTGAGTAACATCCCATCGTATGGATGGACTGAATGTGCTGATGCAGGCATCTGCTGAGACACCTGGGTTGTTTCTGTCCTTCAGCTACTGTGAACAATGCTGCAGCAAACACTGTTGTATGAAGATCTGTTTGTGTTTCTGGTTTGCATGGCTGTGGCATACACTTAGGAGTGGAGTTGCTATAGATCACAGGGTAATCCTATGCTTAGCGATCTGAGGAACCACCAGACTGGTTTCCACAATGGCTGCAGCGTTTACATCCCCACTAGCAATGCGTGAGAGTTCCGATATTGCCACATCCTCTGAGGCGCGTCTCACCGTGGCTCTGATTTGGCTTTCCTGGTGGCTGGTGATGCTGGACACCTTTTCATGTGGGAATTGGCCCTTGTGGGCCTTCCTTAGAGAGATGGCTATTCAAGCCCTTTCTTTGCCCATTTCTGAATTGGGTTGTTTAATTTTCTGTTGCTGTTGAAAGATACAACCTCTTTATATATTCTGCATAAAAACCTCTTATCGGAGAATTTGCAGATACACTTCCTCATTCTGTAGGTGGTCTTTTCACGCTGTTGGTCGTAATCTTTGATGTACAAAAGTTTATTTATTTTTCCTCATTTTTTTTTTTTTTTTTTTTTGAGATGGAGTCTCGCTCTGTCACCCAGGCTGGAGTGCGGTGGCGCGATCTCGGCTCACTGCAAGCTCCGCCTCCTGGGTTCACGCCATTCTCCTGTCTCAGCCTCTCCGAGTAGCTGGGACTACAGGCGCCCGCCACCACGCCCGGCTAATTTTTTGTATTTTTAGTAGAGACGGGGTTTCACCGTGTTAGCCAGGATGGTCTCGATCTCCTGACCTCGTGATCCGCCCGCCTCGGCCTCCCAAAGTGCTGGGATGACAAGCGTGAGCCACCGCGCCCGGCCTATTTTTCCCCATTTTAAAACCTTTTATTATCTTTACAAACCCTTGGGTTGGGGGCTGACTTTCAACAGATCATAGTGAGGGAGCTGCTCTGCCATGCATGAAACCCCAACCCAGAAGCAGGTCATCTACAGATGGTTTAGTGCCAGGTTCCCTACAAACGTGCATTGCATGACGGGCAAGGGGGTGGCTGTCTTTCCAGCTGCACATCATTTCCCAGGGCCAAACATTTTTAGTTTTAATCAAGTTTGTCTATTTCTTTGATTATGCTTTTGTATCATATCCAAGAAATCGTTGTCAAATCCAGTGTCATAAAGGTTTCCCCCCATGTCTTCTTCAAAGAGTGTTCTGGTTTTAGCTCTTAAGTATGGGCCTTTCATCCATATACATTTTCCGTTTTTCTTTTTTTTTTGAAACAGAGTTTTGCTCTTGTCACCCAGGCTGGAGTGCAGTGGCGTGATCTCAGCTCACTGCAACTTCCGCCTCCCGGGTTCAATCGATTCTCCTGCCTCAGCCTCCCAGGTAGCTGGGATTACAGGCACCCATCACCACGCCCAGCTAATTTTTATATTTTTAGTAGAGACTGGGTTTTACCATGTTGGACAGACTGGTCCTGAATTCCTGACCTCAGGTGATCCACCTGCCTCGGCCTCCCAACGTGCTGGGATTACAGGCGTTTGCCACCACGCCCAGCTGCATTTTCCATTAATTTTTGAATACAGTGTTAGGTGAGGATCCAACCTCACGCTTCTGGATGTGGACATCCAGCTGTCTCAGAACCATCTGTTGAAAAGACAGTCTTTTCCCTATTGAATGGTCTTTGTAACCTTTGCCAAAAATCAGTGACCATATATGCAATCGTTTATTTCTGGGCTTTTTATTTTATTCCATTGGTCTCTATTTCTGTCTTTATGCCAGTCCCACACTGTTTTCATTACTGTGGCCGTATATAGTAAGTTTTGAAATCAGCAATTGTGAGTTCTCCAACTCTGTTCTTTTACAAAATTGTTTGGCTTCTCTGGGTCTCTTGAGACTCCGTATAAACTTTAGAGGTTTTCTGTATCTGTAAAAAAAAAAGCTGTTAGCACCGGGTGTGGTGGCTCATGCTCATAATCCCAGCACCATGGGAGGCTGAGGTGGGTGGATCACCTGAGGTCAGGAGTTTGAGACCAGCCTGGCCAACATGGTGAAACCCCATCTCTACTAAAAATACCAAAAATTAGCCAGGCATGGTGGTGCATGCCTGTAATCTCAGCTACTAGGGAGGCTGAGACAGGAGAATTGCTTGAACCTGGGAGGTGGAGGTTGCAGTGAGCCGAGATTGTGCCACTGCACTCCAACCTGGGTGACAGAGCAAGACTGTCTCAAAAAAACAAAAAAGCTGTTAGGATTTTAGTAAGGACTCCACGGACTCTATAGGCTGTTGGGTGGCACCTGCCATTTTAACCACATTCAGTCTTCTCATCTGTGAACATGGGATGTCTCTATTTATTCAGGTCTTCTTTAATTTGTTTCAGCAATACTTGTTAGTTTTCAACTAACAAATATAAGTCTTTTGTCTTCTTGGTTAAACTTACTCCTAAGTATTTTATTCTTTTTGATGCTACTGTAAATGAAATTGTTTTCTTAATTTCTTTTTTGAATACTTCATTCGAAGTATATAGAAATGCAACCGATTTTTCTGTGTTAATTTTTTATCCTGTTTTGCTGAATTGGTTTTGTTAGCTAACAATATTTTTGTATATTCTTTAGGGTTTTCTACATATAAAAAACATGTCATCTGTGAACAGAGGCAATTTTACTTCTTCCTTTCCAATGTGAATGCCTTTGATTTCTTTTTCTTGCCCAATTGCTCTGGACTGAAGACAGAGTGAGACGATGTACTGTAAGGCAAACACCTTCCGCACGGCAAACCCGTCATTAGCTCACCTGTCTGTTGTGAGGCTCTGTAGAGAGTGAGCGCTCACTAGTGGTTTTTAATAATAAACCAGGTAACCAAAGTGAGATGAAGGAACTATTTCTGGACAACTGGGTCAGTGTGTGAAGGCCCCAAGTCCTGGAGATGTCAGTAAGGATGTCCCTTGCTCAGCTTTCTGAGAAACGTCTACACACACACTAGGATGGTGATTCTGACAGGGGAACATACCTTGGGATCCACCAGGGCCCCGGCCTTGATGAGGTACTTCACTGCTTCCAGATGGTTGTTTTCGGCTGCTTCCATCAACGGGGTCCTCTGGTCTTCTGAGCAAGTGTCAATATTAGCGCCCGCCTAGTGAAACAACAGTTCAGGTGTATGGGAGGGCTGTGACAGTAGCCACCGCCTGGGGATAAGTGACTTACGAGCTTCCACACTCAAAAAAACAGAGCTGCACTGTTTCAGTGACCAACAGCGTCTGAGTTTTCAAAGACATAATTATTCTATTACTATCAAACCTTTAGTCTAAGCAGAATATTTCTGCTAGATTTCATTCCACTTCTAAGGTAATTTGACAGAAAATGTTTATAGCTCAGGAGTGTGACAACACCTTTAGAAATGAGGAGGACGGTGACAACCTTCTAAAGCAGACAAAGAAGGGGAGGGAAGGGCCCCTCAGCAGAGAGGAGGCAGGAGGGAGGTGCCGGTTCACCCAGCCAGGCCACACAGCATCCTCTCGCCGATTTAGTACTCGCCAAAATAAATGGAAAATCCTGATTTCCAGTAGCATGCATTCCAGAACAGTTTCCATTTTTCCGAATAAACGGAGAAACTTGAAAGACCAATTAACTGGCAGGTAAATTTTTCTTGGTCTGAAACTTAAGAAGCCCTCAACTTTAAAACTGGTTGTGTGCTAAAAGCAAATCAGCTGTTTGGCTGTTGAAACCTTTTCTCCATGAGGAAAAACTTCTTAGATGACAAAGACCTAGTATTTCATTTATAAAATAAACATTATGAAAAAACGTTGAAAATAGTATTGTTTTTACTATTAGTAATTAAAAACCAAAAGTAACACAATTAAATAAGGAATGTTTAAACAGCCCTAGAATGGTCTATATGGAAAATGAGGCTAACTCATAATGGCTAAGAGGGGTGGAGAGGCCGGGTGCGGCGGCTCACGCCTGTCATCCGAGCACTTTGGGAGGCCAAGGCAGGTGGAGAGGCCAGGCGTGGCGGCTCACGCCTCTCATCCAGCACTTTGGGAGGCCAAGGCAGGTGGATCACCTGAGGTCAGGCGTTCGAGACCAGCCTGGGCAACAAGAGTGAACTCTGTTTCAAAAAAAAAAAAAAGCCTGCCTTCCTTCCCTCCTTCCTTCCTTCCTTCCTTCCTTCCTTCCTTCCTTCCTTCCTTCCTCCCTCCCTCCCTCCCTCCCTTCCTTCCTTTTCTTTCTCTTTCTTCTTTTCCCTCTCTGGCCCAGGCTGCAATCTACTCGGCTTGCGGCTGCCCGCGCCGCGGACTGCCTGGGTCTGCCGCCGCGCGCCACCGCTGCCTGCCTTTTCTCCTTTCGCGGCAGGCACGCGTTCGCCATCTTGGCCACGCTCGTCGCCAGCTCCTCACGCCGAGTGCTCTGCCCACCTCAGCTTCCCGAGCTACTGGAACTACAGACGGAGTCTCGCTCACCCAGTGCTCGGTGTTGCCCAGGCTGGAGTGCGGTGGCGTGGTCTGGCCTCGCGGCAGCCTCCGCCCCCCAGCCGCCTGCCTTGGCCTACCAGGGTGCTGGGATTGCAGCCCCTGCCCAGCCGCCGCCCCGTCTGGGAGGTGGGGAGCGCCTCTGCCCGGCCGCCCCGTCTGGGAAGTGAGGAGCGCCTCTGCCCGGCCACCCACCGTCTGGGAAGTGAGGAGCGCCTCTGCCCGGCCACCCACCGTCTGGGAAGTGAGGAGCGCCTCTGCCCGGCCACCCACCGTCTGGGAAGTGAGGAGCGCCTCTGCCCGGCCACCCACCGTCTGGGAAGTGAGGAGCGCCTCTGCCCGGCCACCCACCGTCTGGGAAGTGAGGAGCGCCTCTGCCCGGCCACCCACCGTCTGGGAAGTGAGGAGCGCCTCTGCCCGGCCGCCCCGTCTGGGAAGTGAGGAGCGCCTCTGCCCGGCCACCCATCGTCTGGGAAGTGAGGAGCGCCTCTGCCCGGCCACCCATCGTCTGGGAAGTGAGGAGCGCCTCTGCCCGGCCACCCCGTCTGGGAAGTGAGGAGCGCCTCTGCCCGGCCGCCCCGTCTGGGAGGTGAGGAGCGCCTCTGCCCGGCCACCCATCGTCTGGGAAGTGAGGAGCGCCTCTGCCCGGCCGCCCCGTCCGGGAAGAAGTGAGGAGCGCCTCTGCCCGGCCGCCCCGTCTGGGAAGTGAGGAGCGCCTCTGCCCGGCCGCCCCGTCCGGGAAGAAGTGAGGAGCGCCTCTGCCCGGCCGCCCCGTCTGGGAAGTGAGGAGCGCCTCTGCCCGGCCGCCCCGTCTGGGAGGTGAGGAGCGCCTCTGCCCGGCCACCCATCGTCTGGGAAGTGAGAAGCGCCTCTGCCCGGCCGCCCGGTCCGGGAAGAAGTGAGGAGCGCCTCTGCCCGGCCGCCCCGTCTGGGAAGTGAGGAGCGCCTCTGCCCGGCCGCCCCGTCTGGGAAGAAATGAGGAGCGCCTCTGCCCGGGCGCCCCGTCCGGGAAGAAGTGAGGCGCGCCTCTGCCCGGCTGCCCCATCTGGGAAGTGAGGAGCGCCTCTGCCCGGCCACCCATCGTCTGGGAAGTGAGGAGCGCCTCTGCCCGGCCACCCATCGTCTGGGAAGTGAGGAGCGCCTCTGCCCGGCCACCCACCGTCTGGGAAGTGAGGAGCGCCTCTGCCCGGCCTCCCATCGTCTGGGAAGTGAGGAGCGCCTCTGCCCGGCCACCCATCGTCTGGGAAGTGAGGAGCGCCTCTGCCCGGCCACCCATCGTCTGGGAAGTGAGGAGCGCCTCTGCCCGGCCTCCCATCGTCTGGGAGGTGAGGAGCGCCTCTGCCCGGCCGCCCCGTCCGGGAGGAAGTGAGGAGCGCCTCTGCCCGGCCGCCCCGTCCGGGAAGAAGTGAGGAGCGCCTCTGCCCGGCTGCCCCGTCTGGGAAGAAGTGAGGAGCGCCTCTGCCCGGCCGCCCCATCTGGGAAGTGAGGAGCGCCTCTGCCCGGGCGCCCCGTCCGGGAAGAAATGAGGAGCGCCTCTGCCCGGGCGCCCCGTCCGGGAAGAAGTGAGGAGCGCCTCTGCCCGGCCGCCCCGTCTGGGAAGTGAGGAGCGCCTCTGCCCGGCCACCCACCGTCTGGGAAGTGAGGAGCGCCTCTGCCCGGCCACCCACCGTCTGGGAAGTGAGGAGCGCCTCTGCCCGGCCGCCCCGTCTGGGAAGTGAGGAGCGCCTCTGCCCGGCCGCCCCGTCTGGGAAGTGAGGAGCGCCTCTGCCCGGCCGCCCCGTCTGGGAAGTGAGCAGCGCCTCTGCCCGGCCGCCCCGTCCGGGAAGAAGTGAGGAGCGCCTCTGCCCGGCCGCCCCGTCTGGGAAGTGAGGAGCGCCTCTGCCCGGCCACCCACCGTCTGGGAAGTGAGGAGCGCCTCTGCCCGGCCACCCACCGTCTGGGAAGTGAGGAGCGCCTCTGCCCGGCCACCCACCGTCTGGGAAGTGAGGAGCGCCTCTGCCCGGCCGCCCCGTCTGGGAAGTGAGGAGCGCCTCTGCCCGGCCGCCCCGTCTGGGAAGTGAGGAGCGCCTCTGCCCGGCCGCCCCGTCTGGGAAGTGAGGAGCGCCTCTGCCCGGCCGCCCCGTCTGGGAAGTGAGCAGCGCCTCTGCCCGGCCACCCATCGTCTGGGAGGTGAGGAGCGCCTCTGCCCGGCTGCCCCGTCCGGGAAGAAGTGAGGAGCGCCTCTGCCCGGCCGCCCCGTCCGGGAAGAAGTGAGGAGCGCCTCTGCCCGGCCGCCCCGTCCGGGAAGAAGTGAGGAGCGCCTCTGCCCGGCCGCCCCGTCCGGGAAGAAGTGGGGAGCGCCTCTGCCCGGGCGCCCCGTCCGGGAAGAAGTGGGGAGCGCCTCTGCCCGGGCGCCCCGTCCGGGAAGAAGTGGGGAGCGCCTCTGCCCGGCCGCCCCGTCCGGGAAGAAGTGAGGAGCGCCTCTGCCCGGCCGCCCCGTCTGGGAAGAAGTGAGGAGCGCCTCTGCCCGGCCACCCATCGTCTGGGAGGTGAGGAGCGCCTCTGCCCGGCCACCCATCGTCTGGGAGGTGAGGAGCGCCTCTGCCCGGCCACCCATCTGGGAAGTGAGGAGTGCCTCTGCCCGGCCACCCATCGTCTGGGAGGTGAGGAGCGCCTCTGCCCGGCCACCCATCGTCTGGGAAGTGAGGAGCGCCTCTGCCCGGCCACCCATCGTCTGGGAAGTGAGGAGCGCCTCTGCCCGGCCACCCATCGTCTGGGAAGTGAGGAGCGCCTCTGCCCGGCCACCTATCGTTTGGGAAGAAGTGAGGAGCGTCTCTGCCTGGCCGCTCCGTCTGGGAAGTGAGGAGCTCCTCTGCCCGGCCGCCCTGTGTCTGGGTAGAAGTGAGGAGCTCCTCTGCCTGGCCGCTCCGTCTGGGAGGTCTACCACGGAGGCCAGAAGCAATGTGGGGGCTGGACGTGGTGGCTCACGCCTGTGGTCCCGGCACTCTGGGGGGCGAGGCGGGTTGATCACTTCGGGCTAGGAGTTCGAGACCAGTCTGGCCAACTTGGCGAAACATGAAGAATACAACAGACAAACCAACCAACCAACTCAGTGACAACAAAACAGGTCTACCCTGGAGTCATACTCTAATTTTTTTTATTTTCTTCCCTTTCTGATCCTTTATCCCACTTTCTTTTTCTTCCTCTTCCTTCTCCCTCTTCTTTGTCAAATAGAGGATTGAGTTATTATCACTGATCCATATAAAGTCCCTCTCTCATTTATTTTAACTCCCACCCCCCATTTCTATTCCCCGACTTCCCATGTGCAACCTTCCTAATATGTTTGATACGCATCTTTTTGTTTGTATGTATTTTTAGAAAATGTTTATTGTTTTTGTATGCAAAAATTAATAAAAAAAAAAAAAAGAAAAAAAAAAAAAAAAAAAAGTACCACAAAACAGAGGGGCAGTGAGAGGCTCAGGGGACTTTGACCAGAAGGAGCTGGGCTTCCCCAAAGAGAACGCAGGGTCCACAGAGCAAGGGTCAGAGGTCAAAAGGCTGAGGCCTGGAGGCGCACAGCGGGGGCAGTGACCCAAGGCTGACCTCAAACACCAAAGCTCAAAGCCAAGGTCCGGCTGCCAAACCTGAAGGTAAAGTAGCGTCGGAAGTCTACAACAGCTAATTTTTAACAAATAGTAAGCTTAAAAAAACACAAAACAAGGTAAAGAGCGAGGCCCGTGCTGTGCAGATGAGCTGTGGTTCTGCCTGCACCCTCAGCACACAGAGGCTGCTCCCCCAGACCCCACAAATCCTGGTGAAAGGAGAGAGGGTGCGCCCACAATGGAGAGGCTGGCACCGAAAGCCCCTGCGCCAGCACCAGGCCGGCAGCGCGGGCGGAAGCGCAGACAGACCCGAGTCTGCAAGGGCAGGAGGGGCTGATGGCTTCGGGCAGAGCACAGGGGAGGATGGGGGTCCTTCCCCAGGAAGGAGGGCTTGGGCAGCTCTCGGCGGCCCATAGGAAACGGGAGCCCACCAGCTCCCCAGCGCGGAGCCCTCACAGACCCACACCGCACCCAGGACCCGGGTAAGCAGAAGGAAATGACCCTGCCCATGAAAACACAGGGCACTGAGACAAAGTCCAAGAAAGCTCTAAGAGTGGAGGGAAGCAGCGGAGCCAAAGGAAGAGTCAAAGCGAGACCCGCGCGGCGGCCAACTGCATTTCCAAACAGACCTGCCAGCGCCAAGAAACAGGTCCCGCCCCCGATCCAGCTCCATCCTGGACCCCACGCAGGCGTGGAGCAGGACCCGCCTCCCACGCGCTCCCCAAATCCTCACCGCAAGCGGAGCGGCTGGCAGTGACCAAGTCCCACACCGCCTGGGACTCCAAGGCCGAAGCCGCTGGCCGCTCACCCTCCGCGAGGCTCTGACTGAGGGCGCCCTTCCCAGGCTCGCGCACACTCCCCGCCAACGGCTACCCATCGCGGTCCGCCTCCCAGGCTTTGGGCCCACAACGACTCCCGCCTGCAGCCCCGGCGGCACAGTCGCTCTCCCAGTCCCCAGTCCCCAGTCCCCGGTCCCCGAGGGGACGAGACACACCTGCAGCACGGCAATCCCCTACACCTGCAAGGCCCCCTACACCTGCAAGGCCCCCTAAGCCTGCAAGACCCCCTACACCTGCAATCTTCCTACACCTGCAATCTCCCTACACCTGCCACCTCCTTTCACCTACAAGATCCCTAAACCTGCAACCTCCCTACACCTGCGTGAGCCTCACCCTGGCTGAGGCGCTGGCAGAAGGGGGTGCGGGTGGAGCCTTCGCCAACGTCCTGGGCCCCCTGAGTGCTGCATGGCCGGTCCTACCAGCCGCTCAGTCATCTGCCACCGCCCAGCAATGGCTTCAGCATGCAGTCCCTGCTAGGGGACTCCAGGGAGGAGCATCCTGGCCAGGGCTGGTGCCACAGAGCAGCCCAGCTTCTGCAGGCAGGTACGGGGTGCAGTGGGGAGAAGGCAGTGACCACCCCACCCCTGCCCTCCTCTGAGAGGCCTCTGTGGCCCCTCTGCCCCCTTCCTGGCCCCACGAGTGGAGGGGGAGACTTTGCCGGCGGGAGCCATCAGGCCCCCAACCCTCTTCCCAGAGCCTAGGGCCTGGCCTCTGCACTTACTGCAGGGCACCTCAGTTCCTGGGGGGCTGTCCAGTGGGGGACACAGGGCCTCCCTCTGGGGGCAGCTGCCCACCTCCTACTTGCCTATCTACACTCCCAATGTGGTAATGCCCTTGGCACCCCACCCACCTCCTATCCCCAGTGTCCACCGTCAACCAGCTCTGCCTACTGGGGGGTGGCCCCTGAAACCTGAGGGCCCCCAGGGCTGGGATCCAGATGCCCTCTTCCAGGGTGTGCCACCCAACAAAAGCATCCACGACGTTTGGGTGGCACCCTCGGGACCTGGCGGCCCCTGGCCCAGGCTGGCTGCTCTCCCGGTGCAGCCTGTGAGGCTCCTAAGACAGGGGCCCCTCCTCCCTCCCGCTCCCACCCCCAGCTTGTTGCCAGGGAGCTGAGGTGAGGCGGTTGTCTGCGACCACAGCAGCCTCCAAACACCAGGCAGCAGCCTTGCTGGGAGTCCGCGGTGTTTGCTGACTACCCCACGTGTGGCCGTGGCCCAGCTGGCACCACCCTGGCCCTGGTCAGTCATGCCTCTGTTTCCCCTACACCCAGAGGCAAGGCTGTGGGAGGCAGGGCTGAGCCTGGAATAGCCCTTCCTAGTCCCCTCTTCTCAGCCCACCACCCATCCATCCGTCACCAGCCGTCACCGAATGGCAGATGCAGCCTGGGAAGGAGGTAGCACCTTTTCAGGAAAAGGAGTTAGAGAATCGAGACTGGACCCTACATGGTCTTGGTAGGGGCGTGGGGGAGATAACAGTAAAGGAGTTTACAACGTTTTTTTAAATGAGAGATGACAGAAGAGCAGATCGATGAAAACATGAGTGTCTGTGGTGAGTTCGGATGGGAGCGTGTGGCACCTCGCTCGGTGCTCTCCAGAAACTGCAGACATGGCATGAAATCTTGCAACACGAGGGACCTGGACACCGAAGGGCAGCAGGTGAGAGAGGACAGCAGCACCCCAGAGCTGCAGCAGATGGAGGCACAGCTCCCGACTCCACAGGTATGAAAACATAGATCAAGTCAGAAAAGACCCCGGGGTGCTTGAGGCAGCTCAGACACCCGGGAGGCTCCGTGACCGACCCTCAGAGCCCCTCCCCAGCCTGGGAGCCAGAACACTGATGTCCCCAGCACTGGCAAAAGGCTGGGGTGGACTCCAGGTCGGCTGCCAGGGAAGCGCTTTTTGCACGATGGATTTCTCTGTCTGTGCACAGGGGAGATGACTCCACACAACCAAGACCGGAGCCCGGGGGAGATGACTCCACATGAGACCAAGACGGGAGCCCGGGGGAGATGACTCCACAGGCCCTCCCTGGTGTGGCCAGAGCCTGCCCAAAGAGTGTGTGTGAGATGTGAGACACCCCTGCAGATGCTGAAACCCTGAGAAACAGCACCCTTGGATTCAGGGCAAACTAGAGACAAAAGCAATCTCTCTCTCTTCCTGGAGAATCTCAGGAAAACCGCTTAGATTCTAAGGGGAAGAAAAAAAATAGAAATCCCTCTACGACCAGCAACAGTAAGTTCTGCAGGGCAGGTTACCAAACTAAACACCAGGCTAGGGATTTAACCTGAAGTTCCAGGCTGGTCAGACCCCGCACACTGCATGGACAGCAGCACCAAGGGACACAACGATTTCCTCCCCATACATCGTGTTATTTCACGGCACTAAACTCACAAGAGGCTGTAAAACAGAACGAAGAGCTCTGTACTCCCCTCACTCAGCCTCCTCAACGACGATGTTTCAGACAAGCACAGGGCACGGGCAGTCAGGAGGGAGCCCTGGCAGGGCTGGGCCACTCAGCCCCACGGCCATGTCCCATTTCTACACTCCCTTGTTTTCCTGACTGACAGAAGCAGACACAAAGGAACTTACGCTGGACAACTCAGTTAGCATAAAGGTTAAAAGCAAACAAATGGAACCCTGCTACGCGAGGCACTTGCAGGACGGTGAGACCAAAACGGCTGCTGTTCCCGGGGAGGGCACCCAGGGGTCCACCAGGTGTCCAGGGAGCCAGCGACGCTGCGTCTCACGGGGGTGGGAATGTCAGGGCCAGAGTAGAATGATTTGTTAACCAGATGTTGAAATTTAAAGGACTTTTCTGTGTGCATGATGCAACCATATTTTTTTTTTTTTTTTTAATGTTTAAAAAAGAAAGCCAGGCCGGGCGCAGTGGCTCACGCTTGTAATCCCAGTACTTTGGGAGGCCAAGGCGGGCGGATCACGAGGTCAGCAGATCAGGACCACGGTGAAACCCCGTCTCTACTAAAAATACAAAAAAATTAGCCGGGTGTGGTGGCGGGCGCCTGTAGTCCCAGCTACTCAGAGAGGCTGAGGCAGGAGAATGGCGTGAACCCGGGATGCGGAGCTTGCAGTGAGCCGAGATCGTACCACTGCACTCCAGCCTGGGTGACAGAGCGAGACTCTGTCTCAAAAAAAAAAAGAAAGCCAAAGAGAACACAGTGTCTTTCAAAGGAGTGGCAAGCTAACTTCTCAAAAGGAAGAATGGAATTCGGAAGACAGTGACATCATTCCTTACATGACCTGAGGAAAACCACCAGCAACCTGGAATTTCAGGCACAGGAGGAATGTCTTCAAGAAGCCTCCACAGACAGCAGTGGGCATGGAGAATGCGCTCACACACCCCACCCACCCTCACGGGCTCACACACCCCACCCTCACGGGCTCACACATCCACATTCATGGCCTCACCCAGCTCCCGGGGCCATCGGGGCAGCACTCATACAGCCCTTGTTCCTGTCTGCTCCGTTCCCCCACATGGCTCTGCACACTCGTCCCCATCCAGGTCCATCCGCAACAGAACAGAATCACGCCACACCCTTCACTAGGCCTCCCGGGAGAGAAGAGGGCCTCCCGGCCGAATGCCTGGACCTCCACCGGCATCTGCTCCCGAGCCCCACAACACCAGCTCCTGCCTCTTCCAGACCACGCTCTCTTCCTCTTCCTCAGAGCCCCACCTATGAATGTCCTGGCATCACTCCGGCCCTGAACAGCCCACCTCTCACTCCAGCTCTGCCTGTGTCTGGATGACCACCCCCCACTCCCTGACCCCCGGCTGCCCCTGACCTCACCGCCTCCCACAAGCCTGTTCCCACCAGGTCAAGCCACTTCCCTCATGGACTCACCACGAACCACAGCCCACATGACTCGTCTTGAGGCCACCCCACTGTCTCCGAATCCTTTTCTGCTTCTCCCTGACATACCCAGCGGCCTCCGCGGCTCCTCCTGCATGGAGCTGGCCCCCAGTGCCTACCTTGGCTCAGCGCTTCTCACGACACACTTTCCTCTCAGCCTCCAGGAGCCCCCACAAACCCCTGGCTTACTGGACCCCAGTTCACTCAGCTGCTCCCTCCCTCACCCCCTGCCAGGGCTTGGCTCCCCCATCATCATCTCATTCAGTCTTGACCTTGGTAAGTCAAGTCTGCATGTGAGACTGAGAGGAACCACTGGGGCAAGAAGTGGAAAGTTTGCAACTAACAGAGAAGAGAAATGGCAAAATCAAAATAAAAATCAATTCAAAAGACGGCAAGAACGACCAAAAAAGCATTGGCTTCAAAAGGCTGGCACTATGGTCTGAATGCAATTTATTTACTGGGGCTGGGGGCCCCAATGAGGTTTTGAGGCTGGGCATTTAAGAGGTGACGAGGCTTCGAAGATGGAGCCACGCCTTTCTGAAAGGCGGAGTCAGCACCCAGGAATGGACCTGCTGTGTGGGCAGCCTGGTCCACAGGTTACAAGGCTGCGAAGATGGAGCCACACCTTTCTGAAAGGCGGAGTCAGCCCCCAGGAATGGAACTGCTCCCGTGTGGGCAGCCTGGTCCGCAGGCTATGAGGCTGCGAAGATGCAGCCACGCCTTTCTGAAAGGCGGAGTCAGCACCCAGGAATGGAACTGCTCCCGTGTGGGCAGCCTGGTCCACAGCAAGGCTGTGCTGGAGCGTGTCCCTCTTGGTGCGGTTCCTGGCTGTGTTTGGGCACAGCATGAGGTCCTCACCATAAGTCACCAGAGGCAGCCCCTCGACCTTGGGCTTCCCAGCCTGCAGAACTGTGAGAAATAAATTTCTTTGCTTTATAAATGACCCAGTCTCAAGTATTCTCTTACAGCAAGAGAAAATGGACTAAGACAGCTAGAAATTAAAACTACAATATAAGACATTAGGTACAAATAAAGGACTAAAAGTTCCTATTAAAATACCAAGATTGTTAGACTAAATTTATAAAAATCAAGCTCTATGTTTAAAATACATATATCCAAAAATGAGGGAAAAGGTCAGAATAAAAGAAGTGAAAAATCATTCCAGGCAAATAGTAACAAAACACCATCAGTTATGACTCCGGAAACGGGGGACAGACTGAGGCAGCTGGACAGCGGGTGGGTGTGAGCACAGCAGACGGTGCGCCCCGTTGCTCTCTCCTTCTTGGCCCTAAGAAAGGCAGAGACAGGTGCAGTCCGAGAGCACAGGTCCTTCCCAGAGAGTGGGGCCTGGGGGCCCCAACAAAACAGCCAGGCCTGCAGATCACCCTGCAGCTGACAAGCCCCCGGCAAGCAAGAGCTACCACCGGCTTTTTAGTAGTTTACTTTAAATACAAACAAGAATCACTGAGCATTTGAGGAAAACCTTTAGATAAGAAAAACTAAAACAGAGCAGCATAAAACTTGAAAATAACCATAACATCATCAGAGAAATAAGGGACGAACAAGAGGCTACTGAAAGAGGAACTATCCAAGAGCAAAAAGGAAGCACTGGGATTTGAAAATGTGACTACACATGTTAAAAATCCCCCAGGGGCTGGAAGCTGAAGGTGAGAATGCTGCCTGGAAGGCAGAACCAAAAGACAAGAAACAGACCACGGCAGGAAATTGGCCCGGAAGGTTCCACGCCAGAGTTACGAGAGTCCCAGGACAGAGCTGAGACAGGTAGAGGACCTGGGCACAGAAGTCACACAGGAAACCCTCCTAAAACTGACAGGTGTGGATTTCTGCACTGAAAGGGCACAGCACCTGCACCAGGTGCCCCGGTGGATCTAAAAAGACCCATGTTACAATGAGGCGTGACTTCAGACCAGCGAGGTTCAAGGAAAGTTCCTAAAGTCTCCAGAAATAATAGGTCACACACAAAGGATCAGAAGTCAGACCGCACCAGACTCAAACCTGGCATTTGAGAAACAGGGGATCCAACACCAGGATCAGGGAAGGGACGTCACGGGGACAAACAGCGTCGCGTGTCTGAACCCAGAGACAGCGGGCAGTGTTCGGATGGTTCAGAATAAATTAGCAGGAGGCAGAGTCAACTCAACCAACAGAAACACAAGCCAGTGATTAGCGACAGACATAACATACCCTGCAGACGACGTGGTTTGGCTTGAAAATGCTCACACCATCTGATCTAAACAAAATGGGAGCCAGGCAATGGGGCTGGGGAAGGGGCGTCCGTGCCTCTGCGAGTGCTTGGCTCCCGCAGGGGGAAGTCATGAGTGTGAAGAACCAAAACCAAAACCAAAGAAAGCAAATCAAGAAACAGCCAAATGGCGGCATGGTCTTCTCAAAGGCCGTGGTAAATGCCGGAAGAAAAGCGGGAAGCACTGATCCACCTGCAGGACTCGGGGGCGGAAAAGCTGATTCTGTGTCTGCTTCACAGCACTATGGAACTCTTACACTGGAAGAACCATGAACGTGGTATTATTTTACTTTGATAAAAATAAAAGAGAGCAGGTGAAGAGCCCCAGGAGGGCGCCGTGCCACCGAACCTGAACCAGCATGTGGCAGATGTCCACGTGTCCAGCCTCCGCCGCGGCGTGCAGTGGAGAGCGCTTATTCTGGTGCTCCATTTTGAAGTTGGGGTCAATTCCGTCCACTGTGAACAAACACAGTTTTATTAATGATTTCAGATGTAGCCACAGACTCCAGCTCAGGACTATCACGATGGCTGGCAAGCACTCACAAAGGACCATCTTCCACACAAACGGCTGCCTCGAGCCACGCCGGAACCCACCCGCAGCCACAGGACCATCTTCCACACAAACGGCTACCTCGAGCCACGCCGGAACCCACCCACAGCCACAGGACCATCTTCCACACAAACGGCTACCTCGAGCCACGCCGGAACCCACCCACAGCACCATCCTCTGGACTTGAGACTTGAGTGTGCTAGTCTCCTGCGGAATTGAACAGGCAGGTCCCTCTGTCGGAACTAACTCGGCAAGGCACGCTCTTCCCTTTACCGCCCTGCTCTAACTCTGAGGTTCCTTCTGTGTTTCCGTGTGTCCTGGCCATGGCCGCCCCAGGCCCTGTGAGGCGGCTGACCAGGGCAGACGCACCCTAGGGGAGCAAGCAAGGCCGGGGACAGAGGCCTGAGCGCCGGTCAATTCCCAGGAGGTCTGAGGGGATGGTGAGCAACAGTGCAGTGAGGTGACCTTAGTGTCACGTGAAGTCTATGACAAAAATGATTAAAACTGCTGGTCAACATAAATAAACCTTTTTTTAACAGCAAATGGTTTCACTTCTTTTTACTTGATGTACTGTCCAGTAAAGGGCTACTTAATCATCCTTTTCAACCAAGAGACGATGAACGTCACAGAAATCAAGCCTAGAGCTATGAGCTCAGAGACCAAATTATCACGGGGAAGGCTCTCTAACAAGTATGCTTTTGGGTATTAGAAATCTAATGCAATCGGTTTGCCTGCTATAAAATACCTATAGCTGAAGACTACTTTGTCCACACCACAGCTGCTTCGATCAGCACAGGTGAGACATCGGCTGCCGTCATCACATCTCAGGGCCCCAACTCACTAGTTTTGCTTTTCCTTAATCTCTATTTCTGCTTGATTTAATAACCGCATATCTAATTCCTTTTTAAAAATTAGAACTTCATAGAGAATAGTTCTAATATCCTGCATAACTGGATATGAACACCATAAAAAGCCTCAACACCAGTGGGCAACCTATTCTCACTCATCAGAGAACTCGGAGATACAAAAACAGAAAACCAAAACGAGACCAGCCTTCTGAGGAAGGGGTAACAACTGCTCTCAGCTTCTTTCAGTGCCACAGGGCCGGCTGCGTGTGCCCGGGCCGCAGGCAGGCACTTACCCAGCATGAGGAGAACCTTCTGAAGCTCCCCTTGCCTGGCGGAGAAGTACAGCTGCTTTGGGTGGAAGCGAAGCTTCTTGGGTCTGTGGGAAGCACAGGACAACAGTCAGCGTGGGGCTCCGCGTCCCACACGTGAAGCAGAAGGCTGGAAGGCCCGGCGGACGTCTGCCCACCAGCCCCATAAGCTCAAGTACAAACCCATCAGTTAAGATATCTCACGGTAAAAACTGCAGAACAAGAAACTGCGTTCCCAGTCACTGCAGGAGAACACTACGCACTGTGAGGCTTTTACATAGCACGACAACAGAACCAGCGCAGGATGCATTGGAAACTCATCTATGCTCAGCACAGCCGGGACCAGCCCCAGCCAGGATAAGCCCGCACAGCGTGGTCATGAGTGAGGGCACAGCTCACACTACAGAAGATGCCTTGGGCAGTGAGAGCTGGGAACACTGGCACTTTTGCTTTGAAACCTTAACTCTATGACTAAGCTGGTAACTGATACGGTTTGGACCTGTGTCCCTCCCAAAACTCACGTTGAAATGTGACCTCCAGTGTTGGAGGAGACCTGGTAGAAGGTGACTGGATCCTGGAGGCAGATCCCTCATGAATGGCTTAGCGTCATCCCTCCCCCTGGTGATGAGTTTCAGTCAGTTCCCACAAGATCTGGTCGCTTAAGAGTCTGGGAGCCTCCCCCTTCTCTGTCTCTTGCTACTGCTCCTGCTTTGCCTTCCACCATGACTGTAGCTTCCTGAGGCCTCGCAAGGAGCAGATGCCAGCACCATGCTTCTTGTACAGTCTGGAGAACCGTGAGCCAATTAAGCCTCTTTTCTTTATAAATTATCCAGCCCTGGGCATTTCTTTATATTGACACAAAAGCAGACTAACACAATCACCAAGGGATGGGGGAGAGAGTGGGGTCAGGAACAGTCTGGGGTCTGGTCAGCGAGCAGGGCCTGTGGGCATGGGTAGATGGCACCATCGCTTTAAGAACAGGCTCAGAGGCGAGGCTGGAGGCAGACAGAGGGGAGATCCAGGGAGGAGGCCACCGCAAGCCTCAGTGCCACAGTCTGGTCTGCCTCCCTGGTGGGGCAATGCTGAGAGGAGGACGAGGAGGGAGGGGTGGGTTTTTGCCAGCTGTCGGGAAAGCCTGCAGGGCCCCTTGGCCCGACCCTCGCATTGCACAGATGGGGTGTGGCCTGGGAGGGAAACGGAGTCAAGGTAGCAGAAGCAGTGTCTGCTCTCATGACCTAAGGGCAGTTCAGGGCCAACAGCAACCAGGAAATGTTGTCAAAGCTCACCAAGACCTACCTCCTCACTTAGGACTTCAAAGGTGTCACATGTTGCTCTTAATATAATGCAGAGGACAGTAATTTACAGTAATTTCCCAAAATAGTGTGAAAATATACAAATTATTCTAATGAACAGCATTAATCAAAAAGCTGAAAAGTGCTAGAGTGACGCCATGGGGAAAAACGTGGGGTGCAGATTAAAACAGGCTCTGAGACATCTCTGAAATCACGTCGGGTCTTACTTTTCCGAGTCGAGGGCGATGAGCGCACTCTCCAAGGTTTCCTTCCCTGGTCCCTGGGAAAGGCCGGGGGTTGGCCTCCCAAGCCCAGCAGGTCCCGTTGGATCAAAGCCCTCGGGCACGTGGGAGGCTGTACCATGCAGCTTGTCGTCCTCCGAGAGTGGTGGCCCGGCAGCACTTGAGGGGAGGAAATCGGGGAAAGGTTTATGAAAACATGAAACATGGCCTGTTCCGACTCTGACTGCCCAAGTGTGCTGTTTTCTAAGTGAGAGCTGCGGATTTGCTTATTGTCCGCTTAGTCCCCGGATTTACCGGTTCAGGATTCAGAACCAGATTTCCTGAGAAAACTAGGGCAACTTTTCCTAGACTTCTGGGCAGCGAGTTCAAATACACTCTCATGAATGAGCTTCAAGCTGAATCTATCAAGTCCACTGCCCACCCCAACAAAAGGAAATCCCACTGGAATTTTGATTCAAAGTGCATTAAATTTACAGGTTAATAGGAAGGAATCACCTTAACATGTCCACAATTTGAGTCTCTTTTAAATAATCTTCAAGGAAGTTTTCGTTTTCTTTATATTAGTGTCACATTTAAGTTCTTTGTTCTGCTGGGTAGTTACAAGTTTTGTTGCAGTTTTGAAAGGATCTCTTTCGTTATTTTATTCTCAGGTAGGGAACTGCTGCTAAGGAAGAAGGCAAACGGCTTCTATCTCTTCTTTATCAGATCCTCTTACTGACTCTTTTGAGCTCTAAAAGTTTTTCAGCTGTTTCTACTGGACTCTTTCAGGAAGACAATTGTATCTGTCTAATATGAATACTTCTAATTCTTTTAGACTTTTTTTGTCTTCAGCTAAGGCCTTCAAACCTTAATGCCACAGAACTCAGTCACAGACTGCAGCAGCTACCACTCGTCTATCGCTTGTGTACTGACGGGACTATGCCGGCAACAGAAACCCCACAGAGCTACATCAATGGGGGTGCTGTGAAAACCGGTTCAAAACAGGCAAGTGGATCTACATAACCAAACTGAAAGAGAGCAACGTATGCACAAATGGCAATAAATGAATTTCAGAGTTTTAAATGTCAGAAATCACCATGAGCATCAGCTTCAGCTCAGAGACTTCTGGAAAAAACAGCAGGAGGCAATAACATTAACAACTGAAACTTTTTCAGATGGACGACTGGAGAGCCCAGCCAGAGCCTGTGCCAGGTACCTGCCCCGTTGTGGTGTCGGGAGAGCCCAGCCAGAGCCTGTGCCAGGTACCTGCCCGTTGTGGTGTCGGCCCTGCCCTCCAGGGCTGAGCCCTTCTCCTGCCCGGGGACTGGTGTCACGGTCGAGGTGGTGTCTGCTTTAGCTATCGTCACCTCTTTGGCCTTGGAGCTCTCCTCGCCACAGTGGGGACAATAGCTGGCGTTATTGACTCGAGAGGCACAGTCTTTGTGGAAACGGTGAGAGATGCTGCTCTCGGGCTGACACTCCATAAAATTACCCTAAAAATGGGAGGACAAAAAAAATTTTTGTTTTAATTGGGGTTAATATTTAGAAAAATAAAGTACTACTAAACTGGCACCGCATCCCACATTGGGCGGTCTGCAGAGTGAGCCGTAGGTCGGGGTGGGGTCCAGTCTTGGCCCCAGGCATCATTAAGAAGGAGGAACAATGCTTCCCACGGTGCTCTCGCCCCACAGAGAGGAAGCTGAAGCCAGACAGAGGTCACTTGGCTGCCTCTGACCCATCCAGGCCCAGGAAAGCTGAGGCTGCCCGCAAAGAGAAGGCCTAAAGAAGGACCCAGAAGGCCCCTACTCTGAAGGGCGGATAGGGACAGGGCCAGACGACAGCACCTCAGGGCACAGCATCAGGCAGGTGGAGCTGCCCCAGTGCCCAGCAGTGCGCAGCAGATGTGGTTTGGCGACCTAGGTGAGCCTCGAGGAGAGGTGCACAGCCATAACAACAGCATTTGCTTGCAGAAAGCCAGAGATAAACAGATGTAGCAGAAGCAAAAAAAGGATGTTTGAAGATGGGGAGGACATGCAAGGTGTGAAGTCCAAAGAAAAGCCCCCAAAAGTGGAAGCTCTTGGCCCAGGTTCATACAGGGGCAGCGGGCATCTGTGGGTGCCTGAAGCTCACACTCAAACACTCACACACACAGGCACACACAGACAGACGCTTACAGGCAGAGGCTCACACAGATGTGCGCACGCGTGCACGCACACACACTCACTCCCACCCTACATGCACGAGGATGCCCACACAGGGGAGCTCCAAAGGGAAGCAGCCCATTCTCGGGGGGCCCTGGGCACGGCTGAGCACAGATGTCTGACACTGAAGCAACTGATGACCCAAGATCCCAGCAGAAACTGCCCAGGGCACAGCAAGGGGGTGCCGCCTCTCCCAGGAGCTGTGTGCTCTGTACACCCTCATCATGGGGGGTGAACGTCCTCAGAATAGCCTCCACCTGGAGTCTCCAGTGCGTCACAAGCCCCTCATCGCTGCTCTCGAGCCCCAGTGCCTTAGACACCTTCACCCGCAACCCCCACTTCCCTCCTCTGGCCTGGAAGTCCGGGTCACACCGTCCTAGTCATCTCCAAAAGTGGCTTCCAGGCGGAAGGAGGGAAATGGGGGTTGGGGGTGAAGACGTCTAAGGCACTGGGGCTCAACAGCGGTAGTAAGGGGCTTGTGAACATTGGAGACCTCCAGACAGACACCAGACCTGGGCCAGCTGCTGGACCACCCGACAGCAGGTGGACACAGGACAGGAACCAGCACCAGTAAGCAGACAGTAAAGCCTGCGGAGGACTCAGAGGCTGCCGGACTGGGCTCTTACCGCTGTGCAGAAGTAGCCACAGCCAGGACAGCACTGGTGCTTCACCATGCGGCCCCGGTGGTCTTCACACAGCACGAGGAGCGGGGCCTTGTTGGAGGGGCGCATCAGCTCATACTTGACCACGCTGTTTGTGCACCGGCCCAACTGCAATCAGACAAGACTGGTGGTCAGTGTCAGAGTCACGAGAGGCCGGCATTCCCTCCCTCCAGGCGCTGGGCAGTGCAGGCACACAAGAGCTGCTCAGCAGGTGTGGGCTGACTGAGCTGAGCCCTGCAAGGCCGGCTTGGCTTTGTGAGCACTTATCGAGCACCTGCTACTCGCCTCAGCACCGGGGACAAACAGGGAGCCCAGAGAAGGAAACGCCCATCATCTGCACAGCCTGCAGGAGACAGTGGCACCTGAGCAGGTCCAGGGGGTCAGGCACAACCACACCCACCAGATCCAGGGGGCCAGGTGTGACCACACCCACCAGATCCAGGGGGCCAGGCGTGACCACACCCACCAGATCCAGGGGGCCAGGCACAACCACACCCACCAGATCCAGGGGGCCAGGCGTGACCACACCCACCAGATCCAGGGGGCCAGGTGTGACCACACCCACCAGATCCAGGGGGCCAGGTGTGACCACACCCACCAGATCCAGGGGGCCAGGTGTGACCACACCCACCAGATCCAGGGGGCCAGGTGTGACCACACCCACCAGATCCAGGGGGCCAGGCGTGACCACACCCACCAGATCCAGGGGGCCAGGTGTGACCACACCCACCAGATCCAGGGGGCCAGGTGTGACCACACCCACCAGATCCAGGGGGCCAGGTGTGACCACACCCACCAGATCCAGGGGGCCAGGTGTGCCTCCATCCACCAGATCCAGGGGGCCAGGCGTGACCACACCCACCAGATCAAGTGGGCCAGGTGTGCCTCCATCCACCAGATCCAGGGGGCCAGGTGTGCCCACATCCACTCACATGTGCCTACCAGAGGGCCGGCTGCTCAACTCTGGCAGAAGTCAAGGAAGGTTCTGGGGTGAGAGGGGTTCTGGGCTGGGTATACAGGAAACATGAATGTATACCTGGCAGGACAGTCCAGGCCATCACAGGCCAGCAGTGGGCAATGGTACAATGAATCTGTGGGAGCCCCAAGGATTCCGGGGCAGCCAGAGGAACCTGCACACAGGGCAAGGAGCAGGACACAGAGTCCGGGGCCTGACTGGGGGACATGGTCACTAGAGGGTTCTGAGAGGACCAGGACTTGAAGGCACCTGTGGAGATGGAAGCACTGAGGGCACCCAGGATGCCAGGTGCTCTGCAGCACACCAGACAATGCCTTACTGGTTTGCTATGGAAAGTTCTCAGATAGCCAATAAGAAAACAAGAAGTAGCCCCCCCAAAAATAAGCAAATAATTGAGTGGCAATTCACAAAAGAAGAACTACAAATGCCCCCCAAAGGAAATTACACAAACAAATTCAACATAAAAAGCCTCTCACATTCTTCCCATTCGGTCTGGCACACTGCAAAGCTGGTGTCTGTGGGGTCTGCAGAGATGACATACCATCACTGTGAGTTCTGTCCAAACTTCACGGCAAGCAACTTGGAGACACGAATCAAAAAGCTTACAAATACATATTCTTTTTTTAAGACTCCACTTGAAGATATAATTAAGTGCACAAACATGTATCTAGAAGGACCCAGCTTTTGCAATAACAGAAAAGTAGGAACAAACAACCTGTCTACCTGCAGAAGAGTGGCTGAAGGGCACACCCAGTGGCATAAATGATCTACCCTGAAGCCAGCAAGAGACTTCCCGATGCTCCAGTGAGGCTGTGTTAGAATCATCCAGGCAATTTTTTTAAAAGACAGTCTGGGCCCCACCCCAAACCTACGGAACAGGACCTGAAAGGCGTAGAACCAGGGCATGTACATCCTGAAAAAGTGCCCCCTCCACACCACCACCACCAAATGCTTCTGCAGTGACTCCCTGGTTCAGGACCAGCGGCTGCAGGGCACATGTAGCTGCTGACTTTGAAAAATGTTTACATTAAAGGAAAAACAAGTTATTTTCAAAAATTCAATGTGGTTATACACATAGAAGTCTGGGAGGACATACAAAAATACTAAGAATGATTCTCTCAGTTTTGGAATAAGAAGTGATTTTACTTTCTTCTTCATGCATGTATGCAGTGTCTGGATTATTTTACAATCAGCATGCATTATTTTTATAATCATAAAAGCGATAACGCTGTATGATTCTGGCTCTGTGCTGTGTAACAAGGAAACAGAGAAGGGAGCCCCGGGGTCGGGGGTCCAGGTAGAATGGCAGGAGAATGTAAGGAAGGAGATGTTCTGGGAAGGATGTATCAAATAAATGACAATGGGATCCAGTTAGGGTTGGGAAAAAAGAGATAAAACAAAGAATCCTTTAACAAGGTGGGAAAAACACAGATGCATTAGGGGTGGTCCCACTGAGGTCACCACGGGTGGGAGGGGCGCCCCGGGTCCACCACAGCAGAGCACGGATTCACCGACTGCTGACCGGACCCTGAAGGAGGGACCAGAACAAGAAAGGAGCCCACCGCAGGGAGGGGCTGTACTTTCAGGACAGAAAGCAGCTGAAATAGGCACTGACTTGGCAAAGTAGAGATAACCCAAATCTGCTTGCCTGAAGGTGGGTCGGCACCGGCAGAACCCTGGAAAGGCTAAAGAATTGGGGCCAGCTCCAGTGGCAGGGGCTGAGCTGGTGTAAATAGAGAGCTGGCGAGGCGGAGCCTCAGATGAGGTCCATGCAGCCAGGCACCGCACCTGGCACAGGTGAGGGGTCACCCTCTGCAGAGGTGGCCACAGAGCTCACTATCCACTCTCCACACAAGCCCACGGCTACAAAATGGTTTCCTATTTTTTTAGTGTCTGTTTTATTAAATATTCTATTAAGAAAACTTTCAAAAATAGAGACAAAAGTAAAATGTATCCCCACGTGCCCGTGCCTGATTTCAAAAACTACCAGTATTTTCCCTTCTTGTTCAAGCCATCCCCTATAATCTTTTGTGCTTGGAGAGGTGTGCTGGAATATTTAACAAAGTACCTAGGGGTAAAATGATGCCATTTTAGCCATAAATAACTCCATATGCATTGCTAACAAATCATATTTCATATAACCTTAGAATCATTATCACGCAGAACACAGGTAGCACTTTCTCAGCGCCATTTAATACCCAGCGCCCACAGGCTCTATGAGGCCCACAGGCTCTGCAGGGTGGGCTTACTGGGACACAGCGGGGTGTGCAGCTGTCCTGGGCTGGACTTTCATCAGCTGTGGGAATGCCCTCCCTTCCTTCCTCTTCCTTGGATCTGGTTTAAACCAGATCTGGGCTCCACTGTGGCCCCGCTCCCGGGCGAGATACAAAAGCCTCCATGTTGGGGTCCCCTGTGACGCATCCCAGCTGTTCTGCAGCTCAGGTCTGCCGATAGGGCCCCTCCCTTCCTGCCCAGCGGCACCCTCTCTGCCCGATGCTGCCCGAGCAAGGGTGAACAGACAAAGTCCAAAGGTGGGAACAGCACTGCTGCAGCCAAAATGCCTCGGCACCCCCGTCTCCTCGGTAAGACCCCAGAACCCCCCGTCTCCTCGGTAAGACCCCGGCACCCCCGTCTCCTCGGTAAGACCCCGGCACCCCCGTCTCCTCCGTAAGACCCCGGCACCCCCGTCTCCTCCGTAAGACCCCGGCACCCCCGTCTCCTCCGTAAGACCCCGGCAACCCCGTCTCCTCGGTAAGACCCCGGCACCCCCGTCTCCTCGGTAAGACCTCGGCACCCCCGTCTCCTCCGTAAGACCATGTCGTCCAGCAAGGTGCTTGCCTGTGGTGCGCTAAGGCGAAAGAAACTGAAGCCAACCAGCCAAGACCAGGACTCCAAGGAGCACAGAGATGTGCAGACAGAGAAGAGTTCATGGGAGACACTAGCACAATTATGCTCAAAGACATGGGAGATAGCAGGGCGCAATGGCTCACGGCTGTAAACCCGAGGTGGGAGCATCACCTGAAGTCAGGAGTTTGAGACCAGCCTGACCAACATAGGGAAACTCCATCTCTATTAAAATGCAAGAAAGTTAGCCGGGCATGGTGGCGAGCGCCTGTAATCTCAGCGACTCGGGAGGCTGAGGCACAAGAACTACTTGAACCCAGGAGGAGGAGGCTGCAGTGAGCAGAGATTACACCACTGCACTCCAGCCTGGGCGACAGAGCAAGACTCCATCTCAAAAAAAAAACAAACATGGAAGATGGAGGCAGCTCTGAGGGGGGAACTGGAGGGCCACAGTGTCCATGACATGAGAGAGAACATTTCAGAATTCAAACGCTCAAAATAGTTATCTTCTGAGCAATGTGTCTTAAGAACTAAAGGTTATGCACCACCAAGACAAGAGTAAAGTGAAGATACGTGATCCAGCAACTTATGTGTCTGAGAATACAAACGTGCAATTCTATCAATTTGGGAATGGGTTTATAACAAGTACACAGAAAACAAAAAAATGAATGGGGAGGCAATGATTAGCTCTAAGGAAAACAAAACAAAGTCACTCAACAAAGGAAAGGCAAACCAGGCAGCTATGAGTGCCTCTCCCATCAGGACACAGCCTGGAAGCTGCAGCCCCAGGGAACCAGTCCCATTGCTCGCTCTTCTCCTTGGTTCGCTCCTGGGTGCTCACAGGAGGCTGGGAAGGTGGAGACCAGAAGCCTCCTTGGTGTGAGGCCTACATGGATCCTTCTGTAGAAGGATCCATAGGAAGCGAACCCTATGGCCTGAGGCACAGGTGAAAGATTATGGCTGTCACAACTTTAAGGGAGCTACCTAGTGTCCAATGGGATACTGCTCAGCACCAAACAACGAGCAGGGCAGCCCCTTCTTCCCCCAAAGAATTACTTGGCCCAACACATAAAAAATATTGGGGTTGAAAAGTCTTGCACTAGAGAAATCTGAACCCACTGTCAAGAGAGAGAAACATCAACAGAAGCACACTCAGAGATGACTGAAACGTTATACTACAGACCAGCAAAAACGCTAGAAACAAACAGTACCAGAGATGAATGCCTTTGACTGGCTCATAAGTATACTCAACAAGGAAGAACTGGTGAATAATTTTAAAGGCCAATATAAATTATCTAAAACTAAAATGGAAAGAGAAAAAAAGAGGAGGGCATTGAAGAGCTGTGGGACAATGTCAAACAATCTAACGTGTGTACAAGGAATCCCAGAAAGAAAGAAAAAAACACAATACTGAAGAAATAAAGTGGGCCGGGCACAGTGACTCACACCTGTAATCCCAGCACTTTGGGAGGCCAAGGCGGGCGGATCGCCTGAGCTCAGGAGTTCAACACCAGCCTGGGCAAGATGACAAAACCCTGTCTCTACTAAAAATACAAAAATTAGCCAGGTGTGGTGGCATGAGTGTATAGTCCCAGCTATTTGTGGGGCCGAGGCAGGAGAATGCTTGAGCCCAGGAGGTTGAGGCTGCACTGTGTCGTGTTCATGCCACTGAACTCCAGCCTGGGTGACAAAGTAAGACCCTGTCTCAAAAAAGGAAAAAGGAAAAGGAAAAGGAAAGAAAAAAAGTGATAGCTGGCTAAGAATTTCTTAAACATAAATAGAGATCAAACCGAAGATCCAAGAAGCTCAGCGAAACCTAAACAAAATAAATACCAAAAAAGCAAAACAAAACAATAAAACCCACCACACTCAGGCACATCATTTTCAAACTGCTGAAAACCAAAGCAAATATTGGTGGCAGACAGAGAAAAATGACATATAGTATGCAAAGGAACAGAGGCAAGAAGTTCAGCCAATGTCTCACTAGAAACCATGCAGGCCACACTGGAGTAACCTCTTTAAGGGCTGGGGGTAGGGAACTGCCAACCCAGAATTCTATATCCCTGGAAGTAAGTATCTTTGAAAAATTAAGACAAAAGAACTTTTTCAAACAAACAAAAGCTGAGAGAATTCATTATCAGCGGCCTTGTGCTACCAAAAAAAAAAGTTATCGGAAAGTCTTTAGATACAATATAATAATACCACAAAGACAGAAATTTGGATACAAAGGAATAAAGATCTCTGGATATGTTTAAGATGAAGGTTAAACTATTCTTATGTTTAATCAAACTAAAAAAATACTTAAAGCAAAAATAATGGCCGATATACTGTAGAGTTTTAGCATATATAAAATTAAAATGCAGAAACAAGATACAAGACAGGATTGGACCACACTATTCTAAGATTCTTACACTGTATGTTATGTGGTATAATGATCTGTTGGAGGCAGACTGTGACAAAGATGTGTATTGTACGCTCCAGGGGAACCACTCAAAACATTAGAAAAAAGTGCAAATAATAAAGCCAATATTGAAATAAATTGGAATCATAAAAAATTCAAATTCAAAAGAATGCAGAAAAGGCTGGGTGTGATAGCTCACGCCTGTAATCTCAGCACTTTGAGAGGCTGAGGCGGGCAGATCACCTGAGCTCAGGAGTTCGAGACCAGCCTGGCCAACATAGGGAAACCCCGTCTCTACTAAAAATACAAAAAATTAGCCGGGCGTGGTGGCAGGCACCTGTAATCCCAGCTACTTGGGAGGCTGAAGCAAGAGAATTGCTTGAACCTGGGAGGCAGAGATTGCAGTGAGCCGAGATCCCACCACTGCACTCCAACCTGGGCAACAAGAGCGAAACTGTCTCAAAAAAAAAAAAAAAAACAAAAAAAAACACACACACACACAGAAAATGAAGAAAAAAGGACAACAGATGGTATAAGTGGAAGAACTATTAAGATGTTAGCCTGCAATCCAGCTATATTAATACTTATATTAAACGGAGATAATCTAAATATATCAACTCAACAAAGGGACCATGATGCAGTCACGTCCCACGTAACAACATGGTGTGTCCTGGGAGTCGTGTCACTGGGTGATTTTGCTGGTCTGAACATCACAGGCTGTACTTGCATGAGCCTAAATGGTGTCGCCCACTCCACACTCAGGTTATGGTACCCAATGTTGCTCCTGGGCTACAAAGTTGTACAAACACAACTGTACTGAATACTGTAGGCAGCTGTAATACAACAGGAAGCATATGTACATCTAAACATATCTGATCATAAAAAATGTGCACTAAAAATACAAAACAGGTTGAACATCCCAAATCCAAAAATCTGAAATGCAAAATGTTCCAAAATCCAAAATTTTCTGAGGGCCAATATGACGTTCAACAGAAATGTTCATTGAGGCATTTTGAATTTTTTTTTTTTTTTTTTGAGATGGAGTCTTGCTCTGTCGCCCAGGATGGAGTGCAGTAGCGAGATCTTGGCACACTGCAATCTCCACCTCCTGGGTTCAAGTGATTCTCCTGTCGCAGCCTCCCAAGTAGCTGGGATTACAAGCTCCCGCCACCATGCCCAGCTAATTTTTGTATTTTTGGGAGAGACGGGATTTCCCCATGTTGGCCAGGCTGGTTTTGAACTCCTGACCTCAAGCGATCCACCCACCTCAGCCTCCCAAAGTGCTGGGATTATAGACGTGAGCCACCTCACCCTGCTCTCAGATTTTTGAATTTGGGATGCACAACTGGTAAGTATAATGCAAACAGTCCAAAATCCAAAATGAAATCCAAAACACTTCTGGTCCCAAGTATTTTGAGTAAGTGATACTCAACCTGTATTGTAACCTTATCAGACCACCTTCATAGATATGGTCCATCAACCTGTATTACAATCTTATCAGACCACCTTCACAGATACAGTTCATCATTGGCTGAACACTGTTATGCAGTACATGACTATATTAGACAAAAGGGCAAAACCACCAGGCATGGTGGCATCTCCAATCCCAGCTACTCAAGAGGCTGAGGCAGGAGGATCACTTGAGTGCAGGAGTTTGAATCTGCACTGAGCTCTGACTGCACCACTGCACACCAGCCTGGGCAACAGAGTGGGACATTGTCTCTAAAAAATAAAAGTAGGCTGGGCACGGTGGCTCACACTTACAATCCCAGCCTTGTGGGAGGCCAAGGCAGGTGGATAGCTTGAGCCCAGAAGTTCGAGACCAGCCTGGGGAACATAGTGAGATACCATCTCTAGAAAATAAAAATATTGAAACTTAGCTGGGCGTGGTGTTGCATGCCTGTAGTCCCAGCCACTCGGGAGGCTCAGCTGGGAGAATCACCTGAGCCCCAAAGATGGAGGCTGCAATGAGAGCCACTGCATTCCAGCCTGGGTGTCCAAGTGAGACCCTGTCTTGAAAAATAAAATAAAGTAAAATTTTTCTTTATTAAAAGAGCAAATCCAGCTACATGCTGTCTACAAGAAAGCCACTTTGAATTTAAAGACAGAGACAGACTAAAAGTTAAAGTGTAGAAAATGATGTACTGTGCAAACATTAATCAAAAGAAAGCTGAGTAGCTATGTTAATATCAGACAACACAGCCTTTGAAACAAAACAGGTAGTTTTTGTTTTTGTTTTAGTGGCAGAGTCTCGCTCTGTTGCCCAGGCTGAAGAACAGCGGCACGACTGAGGCTCACTGCAACTGTCGCCTCCCAGGCTCAAGCAATTCTCCTGCCTCAGCCTCCCAAGTAGCTGGGACTACAGGCAGGCGCCACCACAAGTGGCTACTTTTTGTATTTTCAGTAGAGATGGTGTTTCCCCATGTTGGCCACGATGGTCTCAAACTCCTGAGCTCAAGTGATCTTCCTGCTTCGGCCTCCCCCAGTGCTGGGATTACAGACATGAGCCACTGTGCCTGGCCTGAGACATGTCTCTCTATAAAACCACTCCAGTGAACAATAAATAATAAATGATAAAATCAGCACCATTTTGAAACCTCCAACGAATAAACAACAAATGTAGGTGTTAAGCATCAGCAGCTGCCAATATCAGAGCAAGTGAGACAGCCAGACAACATGGCCCTTCATTTTGGGCTAAACCCTCCCCACACTCAAGAGTCCTACAAAGGGGCCAAACTTGTAAGGTTGTTTAATTTTTTTAAGAGATGGGGTTTCATCATGTTGCCCAGGCTGGTCTTGAACTCCTGGGCTCAAGCAATCCTTCTGCCTCGACCTCCCATTTTACAGACATGAGCCACTACACCCGGCCTTGACAGGTTTTGCAAGAAACACAGAGGAACCTGCTGAATTGCCACCTAAGTGCGGGATTCACAGAACCCAGATTATGGGAGCCTCGAAGCTTCCAACAGCCTGGGTTGTTCAACAGATACATTGAAAGAAAAAGAAGGGACCGAGAACAATATAGAAATTGGGCAGATAGGCAGCAGTGCCGCAGGCGAAGCTGACCCTGGAAGGGGGCATTGTGGGAGTCGGGACAGAGGCTGCTGGATGGGGCTGCGGGGAAGAACACGAGCGGGGACAGGCCGGGGGCGGGGGGAGTGGGCGGGGGGGGCGGGGTCAGGCTCTGCTTCTCCACCTTGGCGGTGTTTACCAGAGCTCAGCTGAAGTAGGGTTGTTCAGCCCAATGTTTGTTTTGTATGGTCTTCGGGATCTACATTTAATTTAATTTATTATTATTTTGAGTTTTCTATCCAAAAATAAGTCAGAGCCCAAAGGATCTGTGTTTAATTTTAAACAAAAAAAGCTTACCGCACATTGAATACAGAGAAGACCATGAGTTCTTAAGAATGCTAAGGGAGAAAGGGAGGTGGAGAGGGGACAGAGAGAAGCAAAATCAAGCCCTCTGGATACCACTAGAGGCTGTTAGAGCACCCATTCATTACTCTGCAAAGACAAGTAGCTATTTATTCTGCCAATCCCGGCTGAAGCTTGTTTCCGAGGTACGAAACAGCCCTAGCAGATGTGGGGAAGTTCTTCTGTACCAAAGAATTCCAGCCTGTACTTGCAGAAGGAATGACAGAATGGCAAAATCACCATTTTGAAACTTTGAATGAAACAATGGATGCAGGCAGTGGTCACCAAGGACAGTACGGCCTTCGGACGGACGGGCGGCCGCCTCAGAAACCCAGAGCCTTCTCAGCACCACTCCCAGCGCACAAACCTCCACAGCATTCTCGCCAGAATTAAATAATAAAATAAAAATCTTAAGTACTTGAATGTAAACCAAGTCTTTGAATCTAACTTTCAGGCTATAGGAACTAACGCAAATGACTTAAACAACACAAGAAAGTTATGAGCTAAGTCCAGAATCTGGAATCCAGATTCTTTCAGCCAACAGCGTGGCAAGTGGGAAGAAGTGGAGGACAGAGAGAATGTTCTGGGTGAAAGAAACACAAAAGACTTAAGAGACATTGCAGCAGATTGATTTAATGAGTGGAACCAGTTTGGATCCAGTTAGAAAGAGAGAAAAAAAGTAAAAGGCATTTTGTCAACAGACATTTGACCATGGACTAGGCACTAAATAATAACAGGAAATTGTTATTTTTGTTACACGTGAAAAGCGCTGCTGTTATGTGAGACAACGGTCCCTTTTGATCTTAATAGAAACATCCTGTGCTATTCAGCAGTAAAATGGGGTTTGCTTTAAAACAGTAAGTAGTTCAAAACCAAGAAAGGAGGGTGGGGAGAGAACGCTGGTGATGGAGGAGGACGAGTCGAGGATTCCGAAGGCAACTGCGCCCTCACTTTTCACTATGGAAAGTTCTCTTAAAACAAGTGAGGGGCTCTGCGGAGGGGCCGAGTGCGGTGGAACATGCAGCGAGGGACATGAACACTCAGAGGTGGGAAAAGCCGTCACATGGGGATCCCCCGGGGCACGTGCCGCAGATGAGAGGCGCTGAAGCAAATGTCGCCTAGCCAGGCTGGGATGAGACAAAAGCAACGCCAGTGTCGGAGTCTGAGTAAAGGCACGTGCCCTGGAAACGCGGAGGTACAGAGAGTAAAGTCACAGGGAAGCACATGTCACACGGGGACCTGACCCCACTGGATCCTGTTTAACACCCACGGAGAAGGAGAAGAGGAGGAGAACCAGTGGTTCTCAAAGTGTGGTCCCTGGACCAGAAGCGCCAGGAGAGACGGGAAACACTCTAGAACAGCAAAATCCCAGCCAGGCCAGACCTGCTGAATCAGAAACCCCGGCCACGCCAACTGGCACCAGGGTGAGGGCCGTGGGCGAAACTGACTGGCCCGTTCCAGGGCTCTGCCCGCTCCTCCCGGGTGCTGCCCATGCTCCCCGACACAGCGGTAGGGCCCGACCTTTGGAAGGAGGCTCCCATTCCTGCCTTCCTCACAGCAGGCCGGTGAGTCTGGAGGCGCCACTTGGCCCCTAACTCACGGGCCTCACCTGTACCACCTGGGCGACGGCCGACCCTGCACAGGCTGCCGTGAGACCTGGAGGAGCGCCCTACGCAAAAGGCTTGGAATAATGCCTAGCATTGCTACATGAATGGTTGTCCTGTTCATAGTTCACTTATTTCTACAATGTGCAGCTAAGACTCAATAATCGAGTTGAAGATGGATCCGCTGGCCAGTAAGACGAGGAAACTCACTGAAGCAACAGCCTGACACACCCCTCAGGAAGCAGACGACACTAATGGCCACGTGCTGACTTCCGCCACAGCAAATGCAAGCCCGGGGCAGCCAGACACCCAAGCTGTGTGACTGCATGTGGTGCCTCTTGGCCTGGTGCCAACAAGCCTCCTGCTCGGACCCTCCCCATGGCCAGCCATGGTCACGAGGCTCTAAGGGCTGAAAGAAATCTTGTTAAAAAGAACTGGAGAAATTCTCAGAAAACATTAATTCCGTCTGTGCTCTGCCTGATCCCCCCCTCCTGTCCCAGAGGCAGCAGAGACAGGACGTGCTGAACCCTCTGAGTCTGCGATCCCTGGTGAAAGGAGGGAGGTGGCTGAGGCTTGGCCCTTGCGGGGCCTGCCCTGCAGGGGACCACAGTTCTGGGCAGTTCTGGACCCACTTTGGTGTGACTATCCTGCCTCAATCTACTCACTTTGTTTATAGCAAGGTAGGAAAAACCTTGACAAAACCATGATCATAAAAGAGAAATACAACAGACCATTTTCATTCAAAGAATTTGTCTACACAATCCTCCGTTTCAACAAGCTCTAGACCTGTGTTCATCATCTGCTGTGATTTCACTGTTGGGATCTGCTCGACGGGTTTTGCGCAGAATCCACTCAGGCTCCCTCCCTGGTCATGCAGCGCAACTCACTCGAGGGGCTGTCGGGGCCACTGCTGGGCTGGGCTTTCTCACTCGCTCCTCATGGCTGCTTTAAATGAAAACAAAGTGCTTACTTCATGGTCCACGCTCTCCGTAGCCATGCACTGGTTGTTGGCCAGAGTGGTGATCTCTCGGCTCTTCGGTGTTTCCATCCGGCAGCTGCAGAGAGGCACTTCCTGGAGGCCGTCTGTCTCCAGCACATCTGGACCGTTGGCCAACCCTAACGTCACACAGACACATGTCAGCTCATGCAATCCTGACCTCAAAAGAACGTCTAGAAAGTGATCGATTATAGTCTCAACAGTGATCTCACACGCCAGCAAATGAAAGCAATGCGGTTGATTACCCAGCACAAACAGCCCTGTGCGGGGCGGGGATGGCCACCACCTGGGCAACATGAAGGCGCAGCCTGTGCCTCCCCAGCTAACAAATCCCCTGCCAGGGTCTCAAGAGGCACCTATTCACCTGTGTTCTGAGGTTCTCAGGACCCAGGACACAAATTCCAAAGCCAGAGGCTAGTACCTCTGGCAGTAGCTCCTAAATCTTTTGCTTTTCAAACAAAAGAGCATTCACTGCCCTTTAAGACCTTGTTTTCCTACTTGGTTTTAGAATGGCAGCCACAAAAAAAAAAAAATCAGTTTGGGAAGGTTTTAATAACGGTTCGTCTATTATCTAGAATCCCACTCACCTACTACAATAGTCCAAAGAGCCCATTTATTAGGCTGAAAGAGGGAAGCACCAGGGAAAACAAGGAAAGATAAACTAGAGCAGAAATAGAGCTCAACATACGCTGACAATGACGGCATCGTCCACAGGGAAGGCTGCAGCAGAGCCGTGGTCAGGCAGGCGGCCTTGGGCCCGTCTCAGCACAGCCAGGGCTGGTGCCCCCACGCCCTGCCCCCAGCCCGGGGTGGGAGAGACGGGCAAGGCCAAGGCTGTTGAGCGGCAGGGGCGGGGTGGAGGGCAGCTGCCAGGAAGACCCTCGAGCTTGGCAAGTGGCTACAGTGGGTGCCGCTCCCAAAGGAAGCCAGATCGCATTTCACGTTTTCTTTCTTGTTAAACAGTCAAAGCAGAAATAGAAGGTGAATCATTGTCTCAAATACTCACTATTACCTCTCTTAATTAAAAATAATTAACTCTTGGCTGGGCGCGGTGGCTCATGCCTGTAATCCCAGCACTTTGGGAGGCCAAGGCGGGCGGATCACGAAGTCAGGAGATCGAGACCCTCCTGGACAACATGGTGAAACCCCGTCTCTATTAAAAAAAAATACAAAAATTAGCTGGGTATGGGGCACGTGCCTGTAATCCCTGCTACTCAGGAGGCTGAGGCAGGAGAATCACTTGAACCAGGGAGTCGGAGGTTGTAGTGAGCCGAGATCGTGCCACTGCACTCCAGTCGGGCAACAGAGTGAGACTCTGTCTCAAAAAAAAAAAAATTAACCCTTGTTTCCACATCTAAAAATATAGTGTTAAAGTAAATTAAAATGGAGACCAAGACTAAAGAATCCTTGAACAGACAAAGCCAGATGAGCCAAGGAAGCCATCCTTGCTTGATCTGAAAACAAAGGATATCTTGGGCTACTTCTGGCAAATGCCTACAGTAAAGAAAAATAGAACTTAAGCTCTACCATTCAGAGGCAGCCAACCAATCTCTAGAACTAGGGACTTTCCAGCAGGGACAGAACAAACGAGGAAACTGCGTCATGAACCATTTGGGTGTTTTCCTGGCTTTACTCCCATGTTCACCCTACAAATCCTTCCCCTCGTGTTTCCTCAGTGCAGCTCCCAACGTGCTTCTGGTTTGGAGCTGCCTGGTTCATGAATCGCTGCTCAAGGAAACCCTTTAAAAGCTGCACTGTGCCTTAGTGCATCTTTTTTTTTTCTGAGCCAGAGTCTCGCTCTGTCGCCCAGGCTGGAGTGCAGTGGCACAATCTCGGCTCACTGCAAGCTCCACCCCCCAGGTTCACGCCATTCTCCTGCCTCAGCCTCCCAAGTAGCTGGGACTACAGGCGCCCGCCACCACGCCGGCTAATTTTTTGTATTTTTAGTAGAGACGGGGTTTCACTGTGTTAGCCAGGATGGTCTCGATCTCCTGACCTCGTGATCCACCTGCCTCAGCCTCCCAAAGTGCTGGGATTACAGGCCTGAGCCACCGTGCCAGCCTCTTAGTGCATCTTTTAACAACACCCACGCTGAGTCACCCACAGCCGCTTCTGTTTGTCTCTAGCCCATTTGGAATCTGATACTGGTCACGGCCAGGAGAGAATCCAAATCTGTGCAAAGAGCCAAAGAGCATGTGAATGGTCCACGCTGCCGTCAAGGACTCTGTGCAGGAGGCACTTCCTGATCATGTGCTGCCCGAGGTCCCAGCCTCGCCTCTGCATCACCCACACCCTTGAAGACCAGGAAGACGATGAGGTGACACTTGAATTCGAATCACCACAAGTTTAAAGCTGGGGGCCTCCGAGAGGATCCCGCTCCGCAACCTGATTTTTAAAAGCAGAAAACACACAAACCCCACAACGCTGTGAGATAACTGCCCCACCACAGCACGGCCGAGAGCAGCCAAGAGGCTGCAGTGAGATAGATAAGAACCCAGGGCCTACACGCTTGGATAACAATGCAGTGGCTCAGACACCTCTGTGGAGGTGGAGTGTTTCTGTTCCCGCAATGGAACCACCAGGGACGTCAAATGAAATGACTGAAGCAAGCCTCAAGCAATCAACCTCCACCAAGCTCTGGCTCTCCCGCCCTAGCCCACGTTGCCATGGTTACTGGCTCCTGGCCTCTCCCAGGCTCAGACCCTCTGCCTCCTGTCGCTGCTGGGTGACATCGCCATTCAGCCTCAATAAGGCAGGCCCAAGAGCAAGGCAACGGTGAAAGAGACGAATGCATACAGAGAGGACTTCTCATCTTCATATTCTCTTTGGCCCAAGGCTCAAGCCTGGACCCCATGAACCACAACCAGAGGCATCACCTGCCCCCACTGACCCGCTCAGCATACTCCACAGGCCGATCGCGCCTGTCCCATCTGAGACGCACACCACCCAGGTCTCCCAGAGCCCCAGACCCCATCCAGCGCCACTTGACCACTGCCTCCCTCTGGGGTCCCAGGCCACACGGCCAGCACCAGCACAGTGGGCGCCACCGCCTGTCTCTTCTACGCACTGATGATCTACATCAAGAGCATGACTGAACAGGCCAATCGCTGACTGACCAATCGGTGCTATCAAACACAGGCAAATCAATTCTGGGAGGCCAGTTTACAAAATGTCACACAAGCTGAGGAGCCTCTACTCACTGCCGTTTCTCCTCCGGCTCTGTGTTGGCTCTCGCCCTCTGGCCCTCACGCTCGGCACCATCCTTCCTTTAGAGCTACCTTCCCCCGACCATACCGGAGACAGTAGGTGCACACTGACAGGTAGAACAGCCTTCATGTGCCAGCTCCCTGTCTCCTGCCACTCAGCACGCCCAAGGCCACCACAGCAGTAGTCGATTTGACAAAATGAAATACTATTTACTACTTAAAACCAAGTAACTTCCTGAGACCTCCAAACCTAAAAGCAAGTTTAGAGAACTGAAACACTCAGTGTTATACTCTGAAAGCATCGGGTGACTACGCTAAGGACTTCGTGATACTTGAGGGGGGGTTCTGCTCCATTTGGTGCAAGAAGAGGAAAAAATATCATCGTTTCCATGATGGACTAGCCTAAGATTTCTTTTTTTTAAATTGAGACGGAGTCTCGCTCTGTCGCCCAGGCTAGAGTGCAGTGGCGCAATCTCGGCTCACTGCAAGCTCCGCCTCCTGGGTTCACACCATTCTCCTGCCTCAGCCTCCCAAGTAGCTGGGACTACAGGCGCCCGCCACCACGCCCGGCTAATTTTTTGTATTTTTAGTAGTGACGGGGTTTCACCATGTTAGCCAGGATGGTCTCGATCTCCTGACCTCGTGATCTGCCCACCTCGGCCTCCCAAAGTGCTGGGATTATAGGCGTTTGAGCCACCGTGCCCAGCCGGACTAGCCTAAGATTTCTATCTTAAGCTAAAGATGTGATTTCCTAGGTGAATTACATAGATGACTCAAACCTCCCTCAGTGTTCAAAACCCTAAAAAGCTAGCTATTTGTCATTTTTAAATGGCCCATTAAGCCCCCTACAGTAGTCTGCAATCCCACACCAGCAAGATCTGTGTGGAATGTAAATAAGATTTTCATTTCCTCCACATCATGCTTCAAATAAATCTTCCCAAATAATCAAATAGCTATTAGCTACTTTTCACTCATATAAGGTTTCTAAGTTGCTTAAAAAGAGAAAAAACTGATAGAAAGTGTGAGAACTGACAACTTCTGGCATAACAACTCCCAACAGAAGCTGCTGATTCACCTGTGATTTAGAGGTACAAAAATACACTAAATACGAATATCCCATCACAGAACGTATGTCAGAACTCTCAGCTCAACAGTGACCAGGGACATCTTTCAGCCAATCAGAGACACCTTATTCAACACTACGTCCCTGTGTATCCTGAGATGCGACCAGGGAGGGCGTCTGGCCATAGGCAATCCTCCACGGAGTACGCCTGACCCACGGTGGGAGACGACCGCCACGTTGGGCCGTGCTTGGGCTTTACCAGTTTATTCTTAGAGGGTTTCTGTAATGCCTCTTTCTTCACTTGCACACTGGGACACAGCAAACGCACCCCGTCCTGTCTACACCTCAGCTGGAAGTGATGCAGTTAACCCGATCTTCTACTAGTGTCCACCAGGGGGCATCATGCTAATACAGAGGAAGGAGCCCAGAAGACAAAGGACCAAGATGGTGCCCCGTCGCAGTTACAACACCACATTCACCTTCTGCTTGTGAAGACAGAATTCCTTTGACGCGGAGATCCAGGGAGTCCAGAGAAACTTCCATGTACCCTGTGCTGTCTCCTGGTGCCGTCTGCTCAGCGCTTCCTGAAGATGACTTATATGACTCAGAACCTAGGTATGAAAGGCACACACATCAGACACCGTGCACCCAGGCCGCCGCACCCACCCAGACGCACAGGGCAGCAAGGCTGGGGCCCCAGGAAATGGACTACTTCTAATTAATTCATTCAAAATCACAAGTTGAAACCCACTATTGTTTAGACCATTCCAGTTTCACTATCATTTTCTCTCCCGCATATTATTTTGCTAATTCCCCCTTTTAGACATAATATTCATGGGGGAAGAGAGAAGCTGTATAGACAAAAACAAAGGCACCAACATGTCAGTACATCTTTCTCTGTAACTATACCAACTACATAAAAGCTATCAAATGATCAAAGAAACAGATAAAAACATGGTAGTCATATGTTGTAGATTATTTTCAAATAAAACAGAAAAATCTAACTTGCAGATTTGAAAGATCAGATGTAAAGTAGCTAAAGAGATGGCCCAAGGTGCCGTGTTGCAGGCAAATCTGTGTCAGAGAGAAAGCACTGACCTCCCGGGTGTCCTGGCTGACATCCAGGGAGGCTCCCGGAAAGGATCAGTGTCGACTCCAGTAAACACGGGAGGCTCATGACACCCACAGAAGGTGCCAGGGAGCAGGGTGCTGTGAGAAGGACCGGTGCCCCCAGGCTGGCAGCGAGGGCAGTGGGGGGTGGAAACACTTCTGTGGGTTCCCCTGCCCTCAAGGACACACGAGTGGTGGCCAGGCCAGCCTGTCCACACTTCCCAGGAGGGCCGGAGAAAGACGTATAAAATTGGGTGTTTGTAGTCACAAGGGCATTCACTGAGGAGGCCTATGAAAGTGTGTACCTATACCAGGTAATATCTAACTCCGGCCAAGGGCAGATGGTCACATTTCACAGCCAAGCTTCTAGGGACTAGTCACCAATCTTATTTCAATGACTGGAAATAAACGAACACTAGCACAGAGAGGTATGGTAACCAGTCTTTTCATTCAGGCCACACGCTCCACCTAGATCTTAGACAGACAGGAAAAGCCAACCACCTTTGAGAAATCGCCATCATCAACTTGAAGAACAGGAGTACACTTTGTATAGTTTTAAACAAAAAGAAGATTTAAATAAAAAATTCATAAAGAAATAAAATGCAAACTCCTCTGTGAATATTTAAAAGCACACATTTTGCACATTACAGCCAAGATGGCAAAGATGAAATCTCTAACCCAAAAACAACTTTTAGCCTTGGCTCTAAAATGCTTTTGTTGGCCAATAGTAAAAGCCACATCTGGTGTTATGATCTGAATCAATAAATCGAGGTGAAGAGAAACGTAACTGAAGCACCACACGCAGCTCCCGGGGGGCTCACACATCCTCCACCCTCAAACGCCAGGAGCCTCCATGTTGTCTGCCTCACGCCCCAGGCCTCCCGCAACCCTCTCTTTTTCAGGGGACGACACTTCCCCAACATCCAGTTAACAGAGGTACTCTACATTGGGGAATCTAGATTAGCCAGAATCACTGTGAAGAAGAACAAAGTGCTGCCACTCGGTGACACTGGTATCAGGATAAACAAATAAATGAAACAGACCAGAATGTCCAGGAACAGCCCACACACTGAATGTCAACAGGGGGAGAAAAGTCAACTCAAGCAGCAGTGCCTATGGCAACTGCACATCCACTGCCAAGAAGGGGCCTGCACCACAGCTCACTCAAATATCAGTGCAAAATGAACCTACACGCAAGTGCTGAACCTGTAAGATGCCAAGAAGAAAACAAGGGACAAAACCTCTGTGACCTGGGTCTGTCAAAGATTTCTTAGAGCACAAAAGTATGAACCACAAAGTAAAATAACTGATAACTTGGACTTCAAGAAAACCTTAAAAACTTTTGCTCTTCTAAATACAGCATTAGGAAAATGAAAAGGCAGGTCATAGACTAGGTACAAATACATGCAAAACATCCACCTGATAAAAGACTTGTCTCCAGAATATTTAAAAAACTTTTAACCCAATGAGAAGAAAAACAACCAGATTTTAAAAGTGAGCAAAAGATGTGAACAGACATGTTTCAAAAAAACTAAATGAAGGCTAAAATGTACAATCTCATTACTCATTAGGTAACAGCATTGAAACTATAGTAAAACACCACTGCACACCCACAGATCCACTGGAATTAAAAAGACTAACCCTAACAAGTGCTGGCGTGGACAGAGGGGAACTGGAATGCTTGTGTGTTGTGGGGACCTAAAACAGGACGAGTGCTTGGAAAACAGCTTCCTGAAGAGCTGAACACACACCACTCTACTCAGCCATTCCACCCCCAGACATCTAACCAAGATCTAGGAAAGCACCTGTTCAAAAAAGACTTGCACACAAATGTTCACAGCCGCTTAATTTCTAGCAGCCAAGGCTGGAAAGAGCCCAAGGCCCATGGGCGGATGAATGGACAGATAGACTGTGGGGCAGCCACACAATGGTACACTTCTCAGCAATGGACAGGAACAAACTCCTGGCCATTTGACAGCCTGGCAACTCAAAACAATTAGACTCAGAGAAGCCAGATGAAAAACAACTGCACAGTTCCGTCTATATAAAATTCGACAGAACATTAACCAATACACAGAAACAGAGCAGACCAGGGGCTGCCTGGGAGCAGGGAAGGGAGGCAGGGAAGGGGCCAGGTTATCAAAGGGCAGGAGGGACCCGTGGTGACAGAGGTGCTCATGGCACTGATCATCTGACTGTGGTGATGGATTCAAGGTCATAAACACGTTAAAACTTGTCAAATTGTATAATTTATTTCTGTACATTTTATCGTATGCCAAGTGTACCTCAGTTAAGCTGAAAACAAAAATGACCCTTGGCACCCTAAACCTGCTGCATCCCTTCTAGGTTTGAGATTTCCTTCCTACATTCACGTTGTGATTCACAAAGTTGCTCTGGAACAGGAGACTCTGACCGAGGCGTAGGTGCCTCACCGAGGGGCCGTTTCCTGCACACAACGTGGGAACTGCCCGTGCAGGCCACAGGTTCTAGTCACCCGGGCAGGCAGCAAATGATTCATCTCAGTTCAACATTCAACAATGAAGTCAGGGCCGGGCACAGCGGCTCACACCTGTAATCCCAGCACTTTGGGAGGCCAAAACGGGCAGATCACTTGAGCTCAGGAGTTCAAGACCAGCCTGGCCAACATAGCAAAACTCCATCTCTACCAAAAAGACACAAAAAAATAAGCTGGGCGTGATGGCACACGCCTATAGTCCCAGCTTCTTGGGGAGATGAGGTAGGATGATCGCCTGAGCCCAGAAGGTGGAAGCTGCAGTGAGCTGAGATCGTGCCACTGCACTCCAGCCTGGGTAACAGAACCAGATCCTGTCTCAAAAAAATAAAAAATAAAATTAAAAACAACAACAGTGAAGTCAACGTCCACTACATTGGCCAGAAGGAAACTACTTTAGAATCACTTGAGTTTCTCTAACAAAGTCATTTCAAACGCTTTTTTCTAATGAAATCCTACGCACTCCAACCCCAGGTGGGCCTCCTGGTCCCATCCCCGTCCCAGGCAGTCCCCGTGACGGCCGCACCCCCACACACCCCCACGGCATTTACCGAGGGCACCGCTGGGCTTCTTTCTACTTCTCCGCCTCCTTTTCCTGGCTGGCTTGATCCAGGGACTGTCGGTCTTTCCTTTCCTCTTGAGAAATTTCTTCTTGATGCTGGATTCCGAACTCTGGAGAACCAAACGGGCAGGCATATAAACCACTGAGCACAGGAAGCTATGGAAGGCAAGAGTTTTCTTGCAAAACAGAACATTGGCTATGTCTTGATCTTCAATTAAACGGTGAACTTAACTTGTAGACACTTTCCTGGGTCACACGCATAAAGGCACCCTGTGCTTTTTCCTAACTATCTCTCTAAGCTCAGTCCCTTTAGAGAAAACAAAAAGTGAAATGTATGAATCTTATTTGAGTTTGGCATAAAAGAATAAATAAATTGGAAAGTTCTACTCAGGAACTAAGTAAATAAGCTCAGGAAAAGGGTCCGTTCATCTCGCTCACAAGAAAAGGGACAATCAACGCTCGGCTTGCTTCAGAATCTACCCACATGAATTATCTACACAGAGAACAAAGATAGAGGTTGTAATTAACTTATAATATTTCAAGATGTGTTTTAAGCATCTGCTTCTAAAATCCGGATGCAGGAGGGCATCCATGCCACACGTCACACACGGATGCACAGCAGGCGCCCCCACCCCTCCACAGGAGGCCACGTGCAGGCCACAGCGGGCGGAGGGACATTTAAGGTAGGCACAGCGGCAGTGCGCGGGCCTCGCTGACCAACTGAACGTGTCCCTGCACAAGGCCTGTTGCTGGGCAGCCTTCTTCCTGAGTCGGGTCCCACGTGAGGACGGTACCAGGCGCCCTGTCTGCAGCACACACAGCCCCGGCTCCCCTGTGCTCCCCGCACGGCAAAACTTTTGGGAATAATTTGTGCAAGCGCCACACCCAAAGTTGCTGCTGCTGGAAATCCAGGTGCCCCTGTGCCACCCAAAGACAGACCCCTTCATCGCCGAACACCACGGCCTGTGTCCTCCTCCTACTCGCTGCTCGGCCCGTGTCCTCCTCCCACCCGCTGGTGTGATGAGCCCACACCGTGAGCCACTTCTCCTGTTTCAGAGCATTTCCCAATTCATGTGACCCAAACTTGCCGAGCTTTCCCCCCACGACACAGACAGCTCCTCCTCAGACGCAGGAGCCAACTTCTCCTCCCCTATGGAACCCTCACAGGCTGGGCTTCCTGAGGCTGCATCCTGGGCAGTCGCTGCTCTTCCCCATTTCCAACCCCCAATTCCCGCAGACCGGGTGCACAACTCCGATCTGGACCCTCCTCAAGGAATGACAGGCTTCAGTAGGGACGGAGCAGAACCCCTCTTCCCTCCTGTCCTCACCACCAGAAAGTTCTGTCCGTTCTACCTGGAAACCCTCAAATCCACCCCTTCCTTCTCACACATCAGCCGATGCAGCGGAATGCCAAACAGCTGTCCTTGCTGCCGGCTCCCACCACACCCTCTCCCTCTGAGAGCCTCCACAGGCCCCTCAACTCCACCCCACCCAGCACGCAGCCGGGGCAGCCCCATGCCAGGCCCAGCCCTGCGCTGCAACTCTGCACAGCGTCTTTCTCATGAGGCTTTGCCAGGGACAGGACCCATCTGTGGCCATCACCACAACCAGCTCCAAGCACATGGGTGAGTGCTCAGGCAACAAGGGTTGGATAAAGGACTGAAGGGCGCTGGTGTCTTTGCATCTCCTCTACTTCAGCACAGACGCAGGAGGAGGCGCTGGGCATTACCAGGTCAGACTCGTCACCGCCTTCCTCCTCCTCCCCGGTGTCCACGGACTCCTGCTCCTCCTCGGACTCCCCGTCCATCTGATCAGCCACACAGTCGAAGCGGGAACCCAAACAGAAAACAGAAACCAATTACATCCTTTAGTGGCAGATGACGGATCCAAAGCAAACCTCGAACCGTGCACGGGCCGCACACGCTCGCGGGCTGGGGGTGCCGCCTGCCTGCTCCGGCCCCGGCTGGTGTGTGGGGTGACCGAGTGCTGGTCCAGGCAGGGCCAGAGACACACTCTGAGCTTCCACTCTGCTCCCCGGTCCTGTCTCCACATCGGGACCAGAGAGTGGCTGCCCTGGTGCAGACTGAGGCGAGAGCACACCCGCTGGGTGCTGTATTAGTGAGGGTTCAGGTGCTCAATGTATCTTATGAATGGGATAATTCAATACACAGGTCACAAAACACACAGAACGATCATAAAAAGACTTTCAGAGGCCACAAAACAATACACAGTGTGAGACCTACCCCCACACACCCACGATCCCAGTCCAATCCTCGGAGCCACCACAGCTAAGCTGCCCACGCCTCCTTCCAGTGAACATCCAGGCAGACGTGGGCCCACAGACGACAGTGCATTTCTAGTCTGCACAGATGGCAGGACACTCAACAGTTCTGTGAATATTATTTTCTTCTAATTAAAAATATGTTCTGGAATTCTTTCCACACCAGAACAGACACATCTTATTTTTTCTGCTGTATTTATCTTTTCTATAAGCACAGGCAATACACAAATAGACGTTCAGTGCAAAAGACACTGAAACATACGTGAGCCTCCGTCCGCCCTGTGCCTGGCACTCCCTGAGGCGGCATGGGGCTGCTCTTGCTGCACTATTCCACTATTCTCTGCATTTCCCAGTGGACAGGCACCCATGCGACTTCACATCAAGGGTGTATTCTACAGGCTCGATGGCTCACGCTTGTAATCCCAATGCTCTGGGAGGCCCAGGCGAGTGGACTGCTTGAGGCCATAAGTTCAAGACCAGCCTGGGCAACACAGCGAGACCCCTGTTTTTCCTATCAAGTTTTTAAAGCTCCGTTTCTGGTATCTCTTATTACATAAAACTTTTGAATTTTATCTGAACAAGTCAAAGGTGTCCATCTTTTCCTTCATGGCTTCCAGGTTTGTGTCTTACACTAGAAGAACATCCTCATTTGAGATTGGAAAAAACAGTTCCCAATATTTTTACCCATAGTTCAATATTTTATATTGACACTTTAAATCTTCTGGAATTTGTTTTTTAAAATAATAGCCATAGTAGGATATGTTTCACCTACTCTAAAACCGACCCTGCAAAGTGTACAGTTCAGTGGTTTTTAATATATTCTGAGTTGTACAGCCAGCACCACTGTCAGACTCCAGAATGGAGCTCACATTCGTTACGTGCCCTGACACAAGTGCAGGCTGCCCTTTCCCAAAATATTAGTCAACTGGCCCAATCATAGTTATTAAAAAGTTCATGACCTCTTGACCACTGATTTAATACCCCAGTCTTACAATCGACCTTTATACATGTCACAGGCTCCCTGTCCCACGCATTAACCGCCTCAGTGCTCCTGAGTGAGCGTCCCCTCCGGCAGCCACGTCCCGAGCTCGGGTGTCCCCCACTGTGCACAGTCACCACCACTACTCCAGAGGGTCTCCACCTCCACCCTCACTTCAGAATCAGCAGTTACACAAAAGTCCTGCTAGGATCTTGATGGGAGCTGTTCTGAATTTAGAGGCAAACATGGAGAAAATAAAACAATGGATCTTCTCACTCAGACAAATAATGAGTCTCTCCAAGAACTTAATTTTTAACCTCTTTTATCAGTTTTATAGTTTTCCTCCACATTAACAAGTAACACTCTTTTTTTGTTGTTGTTAAGTTTATTTCTAGGTACTCTGGTGATATTAAGAAATTACAACTAACTTTTTAGGTCTGATACTGTGGTTTGTCTTTCAAAGTCCTCATCTTTTAAAGATCCCTACTGAAGTATCTGCTCCAAGACAACCCACGTGTGGAGAACGAGGCCAAATGCTGGAGACTGCTCACTGTCCCCTGTGTGTTTGTGGAGCTTGAAATTTTCTACATAGAAAATCTTTTAAAACATCCCTAGACATTTATTGATTTTACTGATAATGCTGACACTACATTTTCTAATTGGTTATTGCAGCTATATAAGAAAACAACTGGTCTTTATGTCTTGATCACATGTAAGGCCAGCTTAAGAGCTGTAATAGTTTTTGAGCTGATTTTGCTGGATGTTTCAGATGGATGAGTATATTCTCAGCAAACTCTTCTCTCTTGTCTTTTAAAATATTTATGTTTATTTCCGGTTCTTCTCTTACAGAGTCAGCAGGAACAGTCAATGCTGCTACATTCATGTCGAGGTGAAAGCAGCAGCCTCTCCTCCCTTGCTCACGACTGACCATGGAAATGTTCTAACCCTTCTGTGGGCATTCTGACACTTTAGTCAGCTTCGACAGGAGCTTTCATGTCACTGGACAGGTTTCTTATTTTAAAAACAAGACAAGGCAATGAAACCACCAATTAACGGCAGATTAACAACACAAGTTAACTCCACTTCCTTCCAAAACTCTGGCAAAGCGACTTTTGAGGAAGGAACAAGAGCTTCTTTATAAGAGGCTGCTTGATCACTGTGCATACGACAGCTGTAAGGAATCAAGCAGAAGCTGAAAACCCAAGGAGATTAGAAAGAGAAGGGGTAACCGCTGACATCAGAATTAAAAAGAGGCTGGGCGCCATGGCTCATACCTAGAATCCCAGCACTTTGGGAAGCCAAGGCAGGTTGATCACATGAGCCCAGAAGTTCAAGATTAGCCTGGGCAACATAGTGAGAGGCTGTCAACTGAGAGAACCTCATCGCCACAAAAAAAATGAATTAAAAAAAAAAATTAGCTGGATATGGTGGCACACACCTGTGGTCCTAGCTACTTTGGAGGCTGAGGTGGGAGGATCATTTGAGCCCAGGAGGTGAAGACTACAATAAACTATGATTTGCCACTGCACTCACTCCAGCCTGCACAACAGAGCAAGACACACACACACACAAATAATAAAGTAAATAGAGAACTTGGAGTCTGATGCAGGTGAACTGAGAAGGCTGACACCCAAGTGAAACAGGAAGAGAGAAGCCAGGAGCAGGCCACAGACCAAAAGATGCCTGTCCCGTGGCCACCCAGCAGGACACAACTCTTGAACACCAGGCTCACTTACGGATTCACGCTAAGAAGGGAGAGGGTCCAGCTCTCCCTTCACCAGCACCCAGAGTGGCTGCTGCACCCAGCTGTCAAGCAACAGGTTCTGGTAAGTGGCTTCTGAGCAGAATGGCTAAACCGGGATACTGTTTCAGTGAAAAGACAGGCCACACGCAGAAGAAGGAATCATGTCGACTACACAACAAGGGCTTGTTTCCAGGCCAAAGAACCCCTACAAAACATGTTTCAAAAAGGACAAACAGCCCAATAGATAAATGTTTGGGATGTGAATAGGCACTTCACAAAAGGCATCCAAATGGCAAAGTAAGTATGTGAAAAAATATTCAACCTTCTTGTAAATCATGAAAATGCAAATTAAACTGAAAACATAATGCCACTATCTGCTCGCTGGAGTGGCAGCACCGAGTGTGGCCGGCACAGCAGAGGGGATGCTCCCAGGTGGTGGGGAAGAAGGCAGCCTGAGCAGCCACCATGGGGAGCTGCATGGCAGGGTCCATGGAGGCCAGCACAAGGCATGGCAGTTCCGTTCCCAGTGGGTACCTGGGGCAATACCTGTATGAGGGTGCTGGCAGCAACCTCCTCCAGGACGGCCCCACTGGAACCACCCACAGGCCATCCACAGTGGGACGGACACAGACATAAGAGCAGCCATACAGAGGAACCTGTATGGTCGCCTCCCTGGCCTCAGGCCCCGCACACTCTGAAATAGCACCAAGAACCATAAAGAGTGTTTGTTAATACAAGTATCTATTAACACGTACTGTAGTAGAAATTTAAGCTGAGACATGTTAAAACTACAAGGACACAGTGTCAGCCGCCGCAGCAAAGCCGCCATCACATGTAATTCCATGCATGAGAGTGAAAAAGGCACCCAACATCTGAGCATTAGTATGATAACAGTTTTGATCTGCAGACTCTCTGAACAGGTCTCAGAATGCCGCCACCCAGACCACTCTGAAAACTACTATTCCATAACAATGAAAATTAACTAATAATATAAATAAATCCCACAAACACAGTGTTGAGTAAAATAAGCCACAAAGAAAAAAAAAGAAAGAATGCATTCTGTGTAATTCCATTTATATAAAGAATGAAATCAAACACGACCATCCTACAGGGTTAGCACTTCACACACGACCACCCTACAGGGTTAGCACTTCACACACGACCACCCTACAGGGTTAGCACTTCACACACGACCATCCTACAGGGTTAGCACTCAGGAGAGGGGTTACTTTTGGGGATGGGACGTCAGTGGGCTTCTGTAGTGCCACCAAAATTCAAGGCTTTGATCTGGGTGGTGGCCACACAGGTACATCATTCTTCCATCATTACTGAACTGTACCGTTGTCATACATGCAATCAGAATGTAATCCCCCCAAATTCAGAAAACAGCTGTTTGAACTTTATAAAATGCCTTTTTTTAAAACACATATACGCTGCGTAGTTTTTCTCGTTTATTCTGTTAACCTAGTAAATCCTGGTCTTTAATCTATTTCTAGTAATGAATCACTCTCATCCTGGGGTAAGCCCTACTTCCTTACAATCATTATTTTAATATGTCATTGCATTTGATTAATATTTTATTTAGGAGGCCGGGTGTGGTGGCTCACGCCTGTAATCCCAGCACTTTGGGAGGCTGAGGCAGGTGGATCACTTGAGGTCAGGAGTTCAAGACCAGCCTGGCCAACATGGTGAAACCTCATCTCTACTAAAAATACAAAAATTAGCTGGGTGTGGTGGTGAGTGCCTATAATCCCAGCTATTCGGGAGGCTGAGGCAGGAGAATTGCTTGAACCTGGGAGGCAGAGGTTGCAGTGAGCCAAGATCGCACCATTGCACACCAGCCTGGGTGACAGTGCCAGACTCCATCTCAAAAAAAAAAAAAAAAAAAAAAAGGTATTTAGGACTTTCGTATTTAGGATTTAGGTGAGTTCAGCCTATATGTTAGTCTCAGAATGGGCTAGCGTACTTTTCCTATCCTTCTCTATTCTCTGGAGCCACTTATGTAACGAAACTATCACTGTTGATTGTCAGTGCCCATCTAGTTAAGGCTGTTCCTGCCATCTTGTTCTGTTTTACACTGACCACATTTTCTTCTTGGCTTTGCTTTTGTTTCTTGATTCTTTTCTTGCCTTGACAGTCATTTAATGTTTTACTTTATGACAAATACCTAGAGTTATTCAGTGTCCAGTTCCTCTAGAAGATGAGAACCTCAATCGAAAGAGAGAATCGAGAAATAGACTGAAATTAATATGCCATATGGTACATGATAAATGTGGTGTTGTAAAGGAGAAGGGAAGAAATGTCGGTCAGTAAGTGAAGCTGAAACCTAAGCATTTTGAGGGAAGCCCTGGGACCCTTACCTCACATTTTCTTTTAAAAACTTTATTGAGATATAATTAATATGTGATAAACTTCCCCCATTCCGAGCAGTTCTGATATTTTAATTCCATATGAATCAAATATTTATATACAACAATGAAATAAAAGAAGTATTAGAAGATAGCATACATCAATTTATTCAAAATCAACAGTGAGAAAGGTTTATCATAATTAGAACACAGAACCCAGAAATCATAAAGAAACTGATTAGTACCTGGGAGTTCTGACACCATAGACAAAGTCAAAAGACAAAATCGGCATGGTGGCTCACGCCTGTAATCCCAGCACTTTTGGAAGCTGAGGTGGAAGGTTCACTTAAGCCCAGGAGTTCAACCAGCCTGGGCAACACAGTGGGATCCTGTCTCTACAGAAAATAAAAAACATCAGCTGGACATGGTGGCATGTGCCTGTAGCCCCAGCTACTCAGGAAGCGGAGGCAGGAGGATCGCTTCAGCCCAGGAGTTCAAGGTTGCACTGAGCTGTGATCACACCACTGCACTCCAGCCTGGGCAACAGAGTGAGACCCTGTCCCAAAAAAATAAAAAACAAAACAAAAAACCCAAAATCCACCTGGGGAAAAAAACCTCAGCTCATACTGGAACCAACAGATCAACTCTTCATTCACAAAAAGATCGTCAGATTACATTCAAAAGACGCATAATCCAGAAGAAAAATGAGCAGGGGCTACTTAGCAAGCGGCTTACAGTGGAACAAACACTGGTGGCTGCTCAGCCCCAGGCATGACCCAGCAGTGAAGAGCTGCTGGACTCCAAGAAGGCAGCCCCGCTGGGGAAGGTGAGGAAACCACACCCCTCAGGTCTCTGCAGGTGGGAGGATACACTCAGAGGTGGCCTGGTGACATCAAAGTGCTACACTGTAAATGCAGACAGCACTTATGAGCCTCCGGCATACTCAGCAAAACTGTGACACTCAATACTGCTTGTAACTTGACAGAAAGAGCGTAACACAGCTGAACAGACAGTGCACTGGAGCCACAGACACGTGTGTGCAGAGACCGCGGCAGCTGCTGGGGCAGCTGCTCCCCCACGGTGCAGTCAGGGCTGCCTGTCCTTCGGGGAGGGCTGGGCTGTGCTGGGCACGTCTAAGGAAGTTACTGTGGTGACTGTTTCAGAGTGCCAGAGCCACCAGGACAATGGGGTGATGATGCTGTGTTTTCTTCCTCATGCTTCTTCATGTAAGAGGAAAAAAAACTAATTATCTTAAAATAAAAAATTTTTAAATCCTCTTTAAAGATCTAATGGTAACATTTCCCACTAATTTTTAAATAATCAAGCTAAAAGCTGGGAGCAACATTTAAAAATTTGCCCTAAAACCTGCTAAAAAAATACAACAGACTTTGAAATTGAAGCAAAAGGAAGAAAACACATCCCCAAAACTCTGACAAATGATAGAGAATGCTTTGTGTACATTCAGGGATACACCCATAGCACACAAAGCTGACTGAAAGTGGAAAAAGCTAACCGCTAAAATTATGCATTTTCAAATAAGTCACTATTTGGATGAACTAACCTGGACTGCTATTCCTACTATTAGTTTTAGTATAACTTATTAGATACGAGATTGCGTCTAAATAAACATGGTTGGACACACTTGAACAATAAACCACAGATTTGTATGTCAACTTGATTCTTAACTTTCCACCGTTCATCCTTATGAAATGCGTCACTCCTAACTGACCCCCTCAGAACTGAAAAAGCATGAATTTAACTCCGAAACTGTACGTCTAAGAACTTCCTCAGTTTCCCTGAGACACTGGCCCAGGTGCCCATGCCTGGCCAGGGGCAACAGCACCGCTGCGACGGGGCTGGGGGCTCGCCCGTGCTGGTGCTTGTCCTTGGGTGGACACGGGATGAGGCTGTCTGTGAAGAGAGCACGCCTGGCCCGTGTGTGGTGTCCACAGTGCAATGTGGCAGGCCACGCAGAGCCAACCACAAACGAGCACACAGCAAGCCGCCAATCAGCGCTTCAAGCTGTCAGCATTGTCATTCCTGTCAATCTAGAGCCCAGAACAAGTTCAAGAGGCCGGGCGCCGTGGCTCATGGCTGTATTCCCAACACTGGGAGACTGAGGCGGGAGGATCACTTGAGCAAAGGAGCTCAAGACCAGCCTGGGCAGCAAAGCGAGTCCCCGTCTCCACAAAAAAATTTAAAAATTAGCCAGGCACGGTGGCGTGAGCCTGTCGTCCTGGCTGCTCGGGGGGCTGGGATGGGAGGATCATTCTGCCCAGGAGGTTGAATGCAGTGAGCTATGATCGTGCCACTGCACTGCAGCCTGGGTGAAAGCAAGACCCTGTCTCAAAAAAAAGAAAGAAAGGAAATACAGAAAAAAAAAAACAAGACGTTTACTTCAATGAATGACGTACAGAAACACAAATACTTCTTGAATGAAAATAATTTAATAAATCAAGAAAAATAAAATACAAAAATCTAAGCCAATTGTAAACAGGGGATTTTATCAGGGTCTAGAATGCTAATTCTCAGAACCACAGCCAACTTTGTGATACTCTTCCCTTGTGCTGTCACCCAGGACAGCAACACCTACCTTCTGGGCGCGATCAGCCTCCGACATGCTCTCCTTGGAAGTCCTGCTGTCCTCTGTGGGGAACGCAGCCGCCTGCTCTGCACCATGGCCGTCGTCCTCCTCGAGCTCCTCTGAGTCGTCCTCATCTGAGTCCATCTCCAGGCTCTCCCCATTCACGTGCAGGCTGCTGGCGCCCAGGTCCTTCTCCCCCTAGAACACGGGCAGGTGTACACCCCAAGGCAGGATCAGTGCGCATCATGAACAAACTTGCTTTCACTGAGGAGTCTTGGGTGACTGGGAGGTGCGAGGGCCTGTGGGGAGGCGGGGACACATGAAGAGGTGCCCCTGCCACCTGGAGAAGAGCCCGGCAGACAGGTGGGCGGTGGTGAGGAGGGCAGGGACGACAGGGCGGAGTCCCCCGCAATGATCTTGGACACGAACACTCTGCCCCTATAGGGCACCTTCCCAGGGACCGAGGTCACCCAAATTACTGATAACCAGACCCTGAACACAGAAACGCATTTCCACGCACACGTGGCAACTCACTCAAACGTGTCTCTTACCTTGGAACCCACAGTGGAATGAGTTATGCTCTTAAACATCTCAATCACCGTCCTCTGTTTTAATACTTTGGTCTTTTTCTTAGGAACCAGGCTATAGGTCCCCATTCTTCGTTTTTTCTTCCGAGACACTGCAGCTGCTAAAACAAAAGGCAAGCAAGCTAAAAAAAAAAAAAAAAGTCAAAAGGGGACAAGAAAGGAAAAGAAACACCATTCAAATGTTTTTCAAAGGTAAGAGATAGTTTACAAAACTTGATCACTAAAATCGCCAGCAAACCCCATCACAACAGGCACACTGCCCGCAGGTCATCAGCACAGTGACAGGCATCCTTCACTCACGATTAATTCACAGAGAATCAGAAACACGTCCTAGATCATCTGTTCATCTGTTCCATTCACAATAAAACACGGAGCAAACATTATCACCCCACCTTGGAGGCAGGAAAGCCACAAACCGTCAGTAGCAGGGCTCTGAGGCGACTCCTCCTCCCAGTCCCCTTGGCTTTGAACATGGAATGACTACCCTTGAGAAGTCCTCTCACTTTGCAAAACAGACCAACGTGAACAGCATGTGCAGCAGAGGGGACACAGCGCGGACCAGGAAGAGCCCGGCCTCCCTCCCCAGCACAGGGGCCAGGCCAGGCCAGTCTTCCTAGGACACAAGCTCTGTGCCAGGTCCACCCCCGTGACTCCACAGCCCAACACACCGACACCATCCTCCTCGAGCTGCAATCCAGTGACTAAGGGGAAAGACAGTGCCTGGAGCTACTGTCCAGCTCTCTATTAACAGACAAGAGGGTGAGAGGGAGAAGCAAATGTCTGGGGGCTCTAGAGCGTGGTTTCCAAACAATAGCAGCAGGGAGGAAGGGGCCTGGGGGCTCCCCACCCCATTCTGAACAAAGCAGTTCTAGGTTCGATTGGTTTTATATAATCAGACTCCATGACTTTTGTAAGTTCCAGGATTTAAAGAAAAAACAGATCTAAAAGCCACTGCTTTAACATAAAAGAACTCTCCTAAAGGGCTGGGAAAAATCCACTCTGTTTAAAGCTGGGCACAGCAGCTCACACCTGAAGACCCAGCTACTGTGGAGGCTTGAGTGGGAGGGAGGGATTGCTTCACTCCAGGAGTTCAAGCCCAGCCTGGGAAACACAGTGAGACCCCCTTTCCTTGCGCGCGCGCGCGCGCACACACACACACACACACAATTTGGCTCTACAAAATGCAGAAGCAACAGTTGGAGGGACGTGAATGAGTGGGAACCACCCAAAGCAGGTGGGTCCTGTGACAGCACCACCCACAGATGCCATGGGGCCTGGGCAATCTGCTCTGGAGTAAGGAGGTGCCTGGGGCCATGGACGCTGGGAAACGATCGCACCAGGCGTCTGCAGTATGTTCATAGGGGTCAGGCTCTGAGCACACAGACAACATGCAGACACTTGGCTCTGTCTGTCCACACTGGAACAGGCTGACGGGCTAGCATGGCTGTGCTCAAGCAACAGAAATTCCTTGGTAGCCCTGGGAATCCTAAACTCACTATCATAATCATCTTGATATTTTGAATAGATATTTTCTGGGGGGATGAAGAAGGCCTGGATTTAATCAGATAACTTTTAAATCTCTCAGCTTTAAATATATATACAGCCAACTTTTGAACATAGATTTTAATCACATAGGTCCACTTACAAGCAGAATTTTTTTTCCAACCAAACAGGTTGAAAATACGATGTTTGCAAGATGCAAAACCCCTGAATACAGAGGCCCAACTTTTCATATTACACAGGTTCTGCAGGGCTGACTGCAGGGTTGCAACATGCTTGGATTTTGGTACGGGGACGGGGTCCTGGAGCCAATCTCTGCATATAACCAAGGGTGACTACATGTACTTTCTCACTAGATTCTTTTCCTCATTTCATCTCAGTAACCCATGGTTATTAATATAATAAATCGGACATGGCACCTGTTTATAAATAAAGCTTTATTGGTACACACCCATGCCCACTGTCTACATACTGCTGGCATCTGCTTCAGTGTGACAACACCATGACCAGCTGGGACAGGAACAGTGTGGCTCACAAAGGCGCTGACGTTTGCTACCTGTCCCCTGGAAACAGTTTGCTGACTCCTGTAATGAACGGCTGAGTGAGGACAAAGGAGATAATCCTGCATTTCATGTGCTTAAGAATCATGTCGGCCGGGCACGGTGGCTCACACCTATTGTAATCCCAGCACTTTGTGAGGCCGAGGCGGGTGGATCACGAGGTCAGGAGATCGAGACCATCCTGGCTAACACAGTGAAACCCCGTCTCTACTAAAAACAGAAAAAATTAGCTGGGCAAGGTGGCGGGTGCCTGTAGTCCCAGCGACTCGGGAGGCTGAGGCAGGAGAATGGCATGAAACCAGGAGGCAGAGCTAACAGTGAGCCAAGATCGCGCCACTGCACTCCAGCCTGGGCGACACAGCAAGACTCTGTCTCAAAAAAAGAAAAAAAAAAAAAAATCATGTCGGGGCCCGATGCAGTGGCTCACATCTGTAATCCCAGCTACTGAGGAGGCTGAGGCAGGCGAATCACTTGAACCCGGGAGGCGGAGCTTGCAGTGAGCTGAGATCGCACCACTGCACTCCAGCCCAGGCAACACAGCTAGACTCCATCTCAAAAAAATAAATAAATAAAATAAAATAAAATAAAATAAGTCATGTCAGGAAGTCTGTCTGCTGCAAACAAGTGAAGAATGGTGTCTATGGGCCTCTTACTGGGTGACAGGTTGTATGTGTGAAACAGATGTTAGTTAGGTATAAAATTTGCTACACATTAAATAGTAGAGAAACATCTATGGATGACTTTCAGAAACGTAGAATCTATTAAGGACCTGAAAGTGTTTGAGCACGTGGCTGAAGTGTGAAGAGGGGCTGCTTCAGTGCTGCAGGGGGACCTCCAGCTGTGTCCAGGGAAGGGGTCTGGCCCTCAGCCAGACAGCTGGGATTCAGCATCATCAGGGCCCAGGAGAAAGAAAACTGCAGGATGGCTGGCAGTAAGCTTCGAAGAGGCTCCAGGGCCTCTTTGGAAGGAGGATTTGCAGTCCAGGCCTCAAAGAAGCAGGGCCAGTGCCCTGCAGACGGGATCTGGCACAGGAGAATCCTGGTGGAGAACATCAAGAAAGGCGGGGGGGGGGGGGCGCGGGGGGCTTCAGGACCCTGAGCAAAGACTCTTGCTAACTGGCATCTCCCAGGATGCTCTGGGAGGCCCAGGCATAGGACAGTGTGGAACAGACAGTTCCAGGAAAAATAGTGCCAGGAGTGGAAGTAGGCGTGGGCACTGCCCAGCTGCTCTGCAGAAAGGCTGGGCTGCTGAGTAGAAGAGGTGTGGATAAGGAAGAAAGGCAACAGGCTCCAGAGGGCAGACAAGGTGGATGGCAGGGTGGAAGTGCGGGAAAAAAGCAAGTGCACGGGAAACAGCAGTCTGCGTGGTCACCACCACCACTCTGCCACTCAGAAGGGTTTCTGTCCTCAGCTCACATAGAGCAGGGCCCAGCTCTATGTCCAGGCCTCATGCCTGTACAGCACCACCTGTAGAACTGTTCCCTGCCATCAGAAACACCGTCCTCCTTCCTCCCTGCCAGACAAGTCCACATAGAGACCCCAGGCCCATTCAGGGTCAGTATTTGGCACTGCCCCCACCCACCTATGCAGAAGGCACGAACACTCCAAGCTCACAAAGCAAAAGGCAGGGCCTCCACTCTGGGCATGTCCTGTGGTCACCGGCAAAAAAGCGCAAGGGAAGCACTGCAACTTCTGCAGCAACCTGCAGCTTCTACCCAAGTGTGGACATTGAACCCAGTAGGGACCTGCAGCTTCTACCCAAGTGTAGACACCGCACCCAGCAGGGACCTGCACCTTCTACCCAAGTGTGGACATTGAACCCAGTAGGGACCTGCAGCTTCTACCCAAGTGTGGACATTGAACCCAGCAGGGACCTGCACCTTCTACCCAAGTGTAGACATTGAACCCAGCAGGGACCTGCACCTTCTACCCAAGTGTAGACATTGAACCCAGCAGGGACCTGCACCTTCTACCCAAGTGTGGATAATGAACCCAGCAGGGACCTGCAGCTTCTACCCAAGTGTGGACAATGAACCCAGCACGGACCTGCAGCTTCTACCCAAGTGTGGACATTGAACCCAGCAGGGACCTGCACCTTCTACCCAAGTGTGGACAATGAACCCAGCAGGGACCTGCAGCTTCTACCCAAGTGTGGACATTGAACCCAGCAGGGACCTGCACCTTCTACCCAAGTGTGGATAATGAACCCAGCAGGGACCTGCAGCTTCTACCCAAGTGTGGACAATGAACCCAGCACGGACCTGCAGCTTCTACCCAAGTGTGGACATTGAACCCAGCAGGGACCTGCACCTTCTACCCAAGTGTGGACAATGAACCCAGCAGGGACCTGCAGCTTCTACCCAAGTGTGGACATTGAACCCAGCAGGGACCTGCACCTTCTACCCAAGTGTGGACACCGCACCCAGCAGGGACCTGCAGCTTCTACCCAAGTGTAGACAATGAACCCAGCAGTGACCTACAAGTGTGGACACTCAAACTGCTTTATGATCTAAGTTTACTTTTTTTTTTTTGAGACAAAGTCTTGCTCTGTCCCCCAGGCTGGAGTGCCGTGGCGCAATCTCGGCTCACTGCAAGCTCTGCCTCCCGGGTTCACGCCATTCTCCTGCCTCAGCCTCCCGAGTAGCTGGGACTACAGGCGCCCGCCACCATGCCTGGCTAATCTTTCTATTTTTAGTAGAGACGAGGGTTCACCATGTTAGCCAGGATGGTCTCGATCTCCTGACCTTGTGATCTGCCAGCCTCGGCCTCCCAAAGTGCTGGGATTACAGGCATGAGCCACCACGCCCGGCTTGTTTTTTTTTTTTTTTTTTTACTAGTAAAATACACACACCACAAAATTTACCGTCTTCATCATCTTTAAGTGCACGGTTCCATGGTATTAAATACATTCAGAATGTTGTGCAACTATCACCACTATCTACCTCCACAACTCTTTCCATCTTGTCAAACTGAAGCTCTGTTCCCATTAAGCCCTAACTCTCCATTCCCTTCCTCCAGCCCCAGCCTCCAGCCCCTTCTACTCTTTCTGTGTCCATCAGTTTGACGACTCTAGGGACCTCCTGTAAGTGGAATTGTACAACGTTTGTCCTTTTGTGGCTGGCTGACTTCATTTGGCACAGCGTCCCCGAGGCTCATCCACGCTGCAGCACGGGCCCCAGCTTTGCTGCTTGTCAGGCTGAGTCACATTTCACTGCGTTTTGCACACGACACTTTGCTGATCCGTTCACCCGACAGCCGACCCTTGGGTGGCTTCCCCCTTTTGGCTGCTGTGGTTGATGCTGCTATCAAGGTGGGTGTACAAGCATCTCTTCAAGACCCTGCTTTCCGTGCTTCTGCGGCACGTGCCCAGTAGCGGAATTGCTGGATCACATGGTAGTTCCATACTTAGTTTTTTGAGGGATGAAGATCCTGTTTTTCACAGCGGATGCACCATTTCACATTCCTACCAGCAGTGCACGAGGGTTCCCATTTCTCCCCATCCTCACTGATACGTGCTATTTTCTGTTTTGATAGTAGCTGTCCTCAGGTGTACGGTGGTATCTCACTGTGGTTTTGATTTGCATTTACCTTATGATTAGTGACGTTGAGCATCTTTTCATGTGCTTACTGGCCATTTGTGCATCTTCTTTGAAAAAATGTCTATTCCAGTCCTTTGCCTTTTTTTTTTTTTTTTTTTGAGACACAGTCTCGCTCTGTCACCCAGGCTGGAGTGCAGTGGTCCGATCTCAGCTCACTGCAACCTCTACCACCCGGGTTCAAGTGATTCTCCTGCCTCAGCCTCCCAAGTACCTGGGACCACAGGCATGCACCACTACGCCCAGCTAACTTTTGTATTTGTAGTAGAGACGGGGTTTCACTATGTTGGCTCGGCTCATCTGGAACTCCTGACCTCAGGTGATCTGCCTGCCTCGGCCTCCCAAAGTGCTGAGATTACAGGCGCAAGCCACTGTGCCCAGCCTCCTTTGCTGATTTTTTAATCAAGTTGTTTTTGTTGTTGAGCTGTGGGATTTTTTTGTATATTTTGGGTAGTAATTCCTCATCAGACATAGGATTTGCAGATATTTTCTCCTACTCCATAGGTGCCTTTTTATTCCGTTAACAGTGTCTTTTCTTTACGACCAGCCAAGTGCAGCAGTAAGAAGCAAGGAAACAGGGAAACAAGGATAGAAAGCTTTGTGCATCAGAAGACACCAAGTCTCATCAAACCCAGTGTCTCCTTTTTTTTTTTGTTACCTATACTTTTGGTGTCATGTCCAAGAAATCACTGCCAAATCTAATGTTGTGGAGCCTTTGTCCTATGTTTTCTTCTAAGAATTTTATATGTTTAGGTCTTACATTTAGGTCCTGGACCTGTCTTAGGCTAACTTCTGCGTATGGTGTGAGGTAAAGGTCCGGTATCACTCTTCTGCATGTGGATATCCAGTTTTCCCAGCACCATTTGTTGGAAAGCTGTCCTTTCCCTGGTGAACCGGCTTGGCACTCTTGTCAAAAATCTACTGATCATATAACACAAAGGTTTATTTCTGTGCTCTCTGTTCTAGCCCACTGGCCTATATGTCTGTCTTTATGCCGGAATAACACTGTTTTGAGTACTATAGCTTTGTAGTAAGTTTTGAATCTCTCTTTTTCCACATATACATATATTATTTTTTAAGACAGTGTCTCGCTCTGTTGCCCAGGCTAAAGTGCAGTGATACAATCATGGCTCACTGCAGCCTCGACCTTCTGGGCTCCAGCAATCCTCCCACCTCAGCCTCTGGAGTAGCTGGGACCACAGGCACTTGCCACCACGCCTGGCTAATTTTTGTATTTTTTTTAGAGACAGGGTTTAGCTATGTTGCTCAGGCTGCTCTGGAACTCCTGAGGTCAAGTGACCAGCTCACCGTGGCCTCTCAAAGTGCACGCATGACAGGCTTGAGCCACCACACCCAGCCAAATCTCTCTATATATTTTTCTTTTTTTTGAGACACAGGCTCACTCTGTCACCCAGGGTGGAGTGCAGTGGTGTGATCTTGGCTCACTGCAACCTCTACCTCCCAGGTTCAAGTGATTCTCGTGCCTCGGCCTCCCAAGTATCTGGGATTACAGGCATGTGCCACCACGCCCAGCTAATTTTTGTATTTTTAGTAGAGATGGGATTTCACGATGTTGGCCAGGCTGGTCTCAAACTCTTGACCTCAAGTGATCCACCCGCGTCAGCCTCCCAAAGTACTGGGATTACAGGCGTGAGCCATCACGCCCGGCTCAAATCTCTGTATTTTAAAATCAACCTTGAGACTTATTTGTGGCCTAACATATGGTCTATCCTAGAAAGTGTTCCAGGTGCACTTGAGAAGAGTGTATGTGGTGCTGTTGGGCAGAGTGTTCTGTATGTCTGTTAAATCTAGTTGGCCTATGGTGTTAAGTCCTCCATTTCCTTTCTTATTTGCTATATGGTTATTCTATCCATTATTGCTAAGTGGATACTGAGGTCTCCAACTATTACTGTAGAATTGTCTATGTCTCCCTTCAATTCTATAGGTTTTACTTCTTGTATCTTGATGGTCTATCATTCGTTGGGTATGTAAATGTTTACACAGGTAATTGTTGTACCTTCTTATTGTATTGAAACTTTTATTACTATATATTGTCCTTCTTAGTCTCTTGTAACATTTTTTTATTTAAAAACCTATTATGTCTGATACTAGAATAGCCACCTTGCTCTCTTTGGTTACTGTTTGCATGGAATATCTTTTTTCATCCTTTCACTTTCCATTTATTTGTGTCTCTGGATCTAAAGTGGCTGTCTTATAGACAGCATGTAGTAGGATCATGTGTTTTTTCTTGATGCATCTGCCTTTGTCCATTCAGTGTTGCCATAAAGGATAAAGAGATTTGTCTCCTGAGTCTGGTGGCTGGAGAGTTTAATATTGGGCAGCTACACCTGGTAGGGCTTCATGCTCTGGCTCATGGTGGAAATCGGAAAGGGAGCAGGCATATGCAAGAGATCACATGGTGAGAGAAGAAGGAAGAGACAGAGAAACCAAGGAAGCCAGATTCTTTCAAACACCTCACTCTCAAGGCAACTAAGAGCGAGAATTCACTCACCTGGAGGGAGGGCACTGATCTATTCATGAGGAATCCACACACATGACCAATCACCTCCAGCTAGGCCCCACCTCACAACACTGCCATATTGGGGATCTCATTTCAACAGGAGCTTTGGTGTGGACAAACCACATCCAAACCATAGCACTGCCAATCTTTGTCTTTTGATTGGAAAGTTTCATCTGTTTACATTTAAAGCAACTATTGATGAGGATTTACTTCTGTAACTCCTATGTTTGTTACATATTTTTTGCTATGTTTGTTTGCTGCTATGTTTGTTATGTTTGTTACATGCATTATAGCTTTTTTCGTCCCTCATTTCTTGCACTACTGTCTTCTTTTATATTTAGTCGATTTTTTATAGTGGAATGTTTAACTTCTTTTCTCATTTCCTTTTGTGTATGTTCTATAGCTATTTTCTTTGTGGTTACCATGGGGATTACATTTAACATCCTAAAGTTATAACATTCTAATTTAAATTTATGCCAGCTTAACTTCAGTAACACAGAAAAACTCTGCTCCTTTACATATCTGTTCCCACCCCTTTCATTTGCTGATGTCACAAAACTACATCTTTATTCATGCTGTGCCCTAAAACATAAACAATTCATTTAAATGCATTAGTCTCTTATGTTATGTAGGAAAAATGTGGAGTTACAAATCAAAGTTGCAATGATACTAGCTTGCAGACTAATTTTTTAAACGGATTTGTCTCTTAGATCTTATAGAAAACAAAAAGTGGAGGTACAAACCATTGTTACAATACTAGCTTTTATAACTGCCCATGTCTTTACTTCTCCATATGGCTTCAAGTTACTGTCTAGTGTCCTTTCTTTTCAACCTGCTATGCTCCTTTAAGTATTTCTTGCAGGTCCAGGTCAGGTGGCAACAAATTCCCTCAGCTTTTGTTCATCTAAGAATATCTTAATTTCTTCTGCATTCTTAAAGGACAGTTTCCGTGGATATGGATACTTGGTTTAAAGATTTTTTTATCACTCTTAATATACCGGTGATATATTCTGTCCCCCAAAGTTTCTGATGAGAAACCTGCCAATGATCTCACTGAGGAAACGTGTATGTGATGAGTCTCTTTTCTCATCTGCTTTCAAGATTCTCTTTGTCTTTCTACAGAAGTGTCTCAAGTATAATGTGTCTAGTGTGGGTCTCTTTGAGTTCATCTTACTGGAGTTCACCAAGTTCCCTGGGTGTTTATACTCATGGGTTTCATCAGATATTCTCTCCACCCTTTTCTTATACTCTTCTTCCTGGACTCCCACAATCCCTGTTTGGTCCTCCTGATGATGCCCACAGGTCCCTAGGCTCTGCTCACTTTCCTTCAGTCTTTTTGTTTGCTTCTCAGACTTGATTATTTTCACTGTCCTATCTTCAAGTTTGCTATCTCTTTCTTCTGTCTGTGCAGATCTGCCTTTGATTTCCTCTAGTGAATTTTTCATTTCACTTATTATACTTTTTAGCTCCAGAATTTCTTTTGGTTCCTTTTTAGGTTTTCTAGCTCTTTATTACTGGTATTTCCATTTTGATCATACATCATTTTCTTGACTCTCTCCATACCTTCCTTTAGGATCTGAGCATATCTAAGACAGTTATTTTAAAGTCTTTGTCTGGTGGATCTGGCATCAGATGTTTTCTGGGAACAGTTTCTGTTGACTTACTTTTTTCATCTGATTGGGCCATACCTTCCTGTTTCTTTGTATGCCTTGTAGTTCTATGTTGAAAACTGGACATTTCATTCCAATAACGTAGAAACTCTGAAAAGCAGATTCTCCTCCTTTTCCAGGGTTTACTGTTTTGTTGCTGTTACTGGTTTTGGGGTGTTTTTGTTGTTGTCATTTTTTATAGTTGTAGGCTGTCTCTGTGAGAAGGGTGAGCCTGAGATTTAAACTGAAGGTCTTCTCATGTGCCTTTCCCTGAGCACATGCAGTCACTTTGTAATTTACCCCATATACACAGTTGCTTCTGTGTCCTAGTCTTTAATGTCTGGCTCCCAAAAGGGGAAAACAATAAAAATGAAGTGGGGAGATAAAAACAGCACTGGCCCTTTACATTTCTTGCCCGTCACATGGAAGAAAGGCTCGCAATCAGATGAGAGGGCCTCTGTATGCACCTGGGGACCAGGTCCTCTTTGCCCACCCTGGCTCCCACAAGCTGCATGCACACTGTTCCAGAACACCGCACACCCTGCACCACAGGGCACTGGGCAGCAGAGCTGAAACGGACTGAAATTAACCGTCCCAGCTTCCCGTCTAGAAGTTGCAAACCTTCAGTAGACTCCAGAGTTCCAAAATAGTTACATCAGACAGATTCTTCCAGTGGAACTGTTGTCTAGGTGAGGAGATGAATTCCTGGTCTTCCTGCCCCACTATCTTTCTAGAATCCTCTGAAATCCGTTTTTGGTACTGTAAGGATTGTTTTTAAATTGTGAACCGCTACACATTGGAAAGATACAGAACAAGCTGCTAACAAAGATGCCAGTCCACTCTGTAAAAAGAATGAACGCTCACCTAAAACAATGCTGTGCCTGAGATCCTGAGTCAGCACGGCCATCCCCAGCCTGGGGCTGTCACACAAACGCATGTTCTCAACCTTCTTGCATAGCACTGATCTTTCATTTCTGATACTATGGAGTGGAGGGTGCAAAACAGGTCGAACAGAATCACAGCCACCCTCCATCTAAAACTAAGAATTACAGCTGCCCATGGGAACGAGCTACACACACGGGCTCTGCTATGACTTCAGGAGTACAATGCACATTGAAACCAACATGTGACTCTGCTCTTCTTTCCTGCCTGTGGTAAACTTAAGGGGGTAGCAGGAGGGTAAGAGCAGAACCATCTGTGATCATCACCACAGTAATTAAAAATTAACAGAAAGACATGACAAGAAATCTCAGCCTTTCTTTGATAACCTGGCTCCAACACCCCTCCCACAGGGAGGCAACAATGAATGGCAGGCAATGGAGTGACAGTTGAAGAAATAGAAGTGTTAACGGCAGACAAATTCCTAGGCAGATAGGAGCAGGTCCCCAGTGAAATCTGACCTTCAAGCCAAAGGCCACCTGAAGCCTGAAAACTGGGCTGCCAGTTCCCGGTGGAATCCACAACCTGGAGTGAGAACTTCCTTGATGCCTTTTAGCCAATCAAATGGTGTTTTTTCCAGACCCACCCATGGACCAATCAGCACGCACTTCCTCCATTCTGAGCCCACATAAACCCCCCAGACTCGGCCACACAACAGGACTGCCTCCCTGCCAGTAGGAGGCAGACTTTGGGTCTCCTCTCCGCTGAGTGCTGTTCTGCTGCTCAATAAAACTCTTCTCCACCTTGCTCCCCCTCCAGTTGTCCATGTAACCTCATTCTTCCTGGACCCAGGACAAGAACTTGGGACCACCCAACAGCGGGTGCAAAAAGGGCTGTAACGTGTTCCTGGCCGGCTCGCTGAGCTGCAGGCAGTGACATGCTCCCGTTAGCTGAACTGCGGGAGTGAAGAGCGGTGATCCTTCTGGGAACCCAAACCTTGGGATTCCTCAAGCCAGAGCTGTAATGCTATAGCCCTCCTGCCCGCCACTGGTGTCGGCGGCTGCCCCGTGTGATGGCAAGCAGCAGTGGAGCCAGGCCAGTCTGGGAGCTGCAGGCCAGAGCCAAAGTGGCAGAACTGAACGAGCTGGAAACACACCCCAGCCCGTACTGTGGGTGGCGAGAGCGAGAGAGCTATAGCACACTCTCCCACCCCATCCCCTTGGGGCTCCGCAGTTGCTGGTGACTCCGAATTTTGGGGCACCACTGTGTTCCCCTCATCCAGACGCCAGCGCCTGCAGCATAAACTGCTTGTGGTATGCCTCATCCAGCCACAGCTTTGCACAGAGCCAGAGCCTGGAGCTGCCCGCCCCACCACAGCAGCCAAGCGAGCCTGGCTGTGCACAGTGACCCCACGCCACGCTTGCCAACACACCCCTCACTGCTCCACTCCTGCCTTGCCCTCAGAAGGTGTGGGATCTGGGCCGGTGGCATGAGCCGAGTACAGCCTGCTGGGCCGAGTGGGCAGAATGAGCCCAGCAGGTGCAAGTGAAACTCAAGCAGAGGCGCCGCTGGCTGCAGAGGTTTACGGCCGGCAAAGGGACACTCAAGGGATCCTGTGAGAACAGGATAGGACCTACCCAGATTCCTGCTCTGTATGGACACTGTTGTAAAAGGCCTTTGTCTCTTTGCCATCCCGATAAGTGGACTCTGCACCCCGGGTCCCAGGACACTTGACAGGGGGGACTCCTCCACTGCACTCCTGTCTTTCCAGCCATGTTGAAAGGTGCACTGACGACCATCACAAGACAAGGCAGCTGTGCGTGCCATGCTCCTCTCTAGGAAACACGTTCTAGCACAGAAACTGTAACTTCTGTGCCCACTCCGGAAGCCCTGGGGTGACAACACACGGAAGCAGCTGAGGCTGAGGGAGTATCTTAACCACTGGAGCAAAGCAGGCAGCTAACTGCCAAGCACGTCTCCTCCACTGCTCGGGCCATTTTACACACCGTCCTAGGCTAACACGCTGATGGACCACCCACTTCCAGGTTACGGATAAGGAAGGGGTAGTGGAGGAAGGGGCCTGTGGAAGGGTAAACTGGGGCCTGCTAAACACACTGGGTAGTTTGTTTTTAGAAAGCTCTTTTTAAAAGATGATGATAAAATAAAACTAAAATAGGAAAAGAAAATCTCAACACTTTAACAACACTTCAGACATTACTTGTAAGTCCTAACATACGTGAGCATAACTCCATAGTTTTGCAAAACACCAAGTTTAACTGTTTCAAACAAATAAAATTAAGTCAAATAGCAAAAAAAGTTGATGGTGAGGGGAACAGATAATGACTGATTTTGTTTTCTAACTTCCAGTGAAAAGAACCAGGGCTCCCTGGAGAAAGCCGATTCCGACACTGGGAAGAGACAAGGCAAGGTAAACAGACCATCCAGTGAATGGGGGAAGGTCTTCATGAAGAGGTGGCCACGCCCCGGGACTCACAACCAGTGAGTGAATCAGCAAGGTCTTCGTGATGAGGCGGCCACGCCCCAGGACTCATTTTCATGATGAGGTGGCCACACCCCAGGACTCACAACCAGCCTAGGGGAACCCCACTGGACAAACTTGGGACAATTTGAGCAACAAAATAAATAATGATAGGAATGGATTACAGTCCAGAGACTCAAACAAGAGTCCGTAAATCAGTACTTAAAAATAGACAGAGAGGCTGAGGGCGGTGGCCCACGTCTGTAATCCTAGCACTTTGGGAGGCTAAGTCAGGACGACTGCCTGAGCCCACAAGTTCAAGACCAGCCTGGGCAACACAGCAAGACCCCCGTCTCTATTTTTTTTTTTTAAGTTTTTTTTTTTTTTTTTTTAAGTAAATGGACAGATAACTGTGTGGATGGACAGGAAAGTGAAGCACCTCCTTACAGCAGAAACTGAAATAATCAAGAGAGGAAATGATGGAGTTAGAAAACCACTATTTGGCACCCACCGTGCAGTACTAGTTAAGCGTGGGCCATGACAGATGCTGAAGCCCTTGGTAGGATGTGATGGGAGGTACCTACAACACCTTAGGGTCTCTCCCCGCAAGACATGCTTGCAGTCTGGGGAGCAGTAACTTGAAGATGGACAAAAAACCACCACAATTCAATTCCTAAGGACACTTGTCAGTCACCTGCATCGCTCCACGACCTGCACACAATCCTGGGAAACACTGGGCAAACTCACATCAGACACATTCTATGAAACACCTGGCCTGTACTCAAAACACCACGGTTCAGAAAGACAAAGAAGTGTGAGAATGGTTCAGATTAAAGGAAACTAGCAAAACACAACAACTAGGTACTCAAAGCTCTAGGACCAGATTTTATCTGTCCTTTGCCCTAAAAGACAGTCGGGCATGGGAAATGTGGAACAGGACACTGAGATTAGAGAGCGGCGTCGCGGTACACTTCCTCACCAGGATGTCTGTGCTGTAGTCATCTAAGATAATGTCTTCATTTTGAGGGACAGTAATTTTTAGGAAATAACATTAGTTTTCAGGGATAAAAGGGCACAATGTTTACAACTTACATTCACGTCTCAGAAAAAAGGTTATACATGGGGGGGCCGGGGGCGAGATTGTGCCATGTGGTGAAAGGAGTAAAGGGTACACAGGACTTATTTGCAGAATTTTGCAACTTTGCTGGAGGTCTGAAAATACTTAAATTAAAAAAAAATTTTTTTTTTGAGACAGAGTCTCGCTCTGTCGCCCAGGCTGGGGTGTAGTGGCGTGATGTCAGCTCACAGCAACCTCTGCTTCCTGGGTTCACACCATTCTCCTGCCTCAGCCTCCCAAGAAGCTTGGACTACAGGCACCTGCCACCAGGCCCAGCTAATTTTTTTACTTTTAGTATAGACAGGGTTTCACCGTGTTAGCCAGGATGGTCTCGATCTCCTGACCTCGTGATTCACCCGCCTCGGCCTCCCAAAGTACTGGGATTACAGGCATGAACCACCACGCCTGGCCAATAAAAAATATTTTTAAAGTCCAGAAAAAGACAGATATGTGTGGCCAGGTGATCATCCCCAAGTGAAGCCTTGCCAGCAGCAGCAGCAGCAGCAGCATTCACAAGGGCCGGCTGACCTCCCAGCATTCACAAGGGCCGGCTGACCTCCCAGCATTCACAAGGGCCGGCTGACCTCCCAGCATTCACAAGGGCCAGCTGACCTCCCAGCATTCACACGGGCCGGCAAGAAGGGCCTTGCATCTCTCCAGGATGGCACCAAACGCACACATCCCATCCCAGAAGCTGAGAAGGTTTGAAAGCCCAGGGAGCTCTGACGCATCGTTCACTCTGAGGTCCCGGGGCCCTCCCAGCACCTCCCACAAAAGGTCCCCAGTAAGGAATCAAACGTTCATCCACTCCCCGAACTGGCCATAGAAGCAGCCAGCCCAGGAGAGTGAGGAGCGTGCCCGGAGCAAGGTGGCTGGTGGCAGAGCAGCTGGAGCGGGCGGTGGTCCTCACCCTGGGCTACAGGCTTCCCCAGCACACCCCAGCGTTTCCAAAGGCACTTCACCTACAAACCAGGAAAGCTTCCAACTCCAGGGTCTTTTCCCCACATGGACCAAGTGAGTAACATAGTAGTAAAGAAAACAGTCTTCATCTTGAGAATGTTAACAAGCCAGGAAATCAATGCCGGCATGAGACAAGGCTTAGAGCAGAGGGCAGGTGAACCTCCTCAGGCATACAGGCGAGCACAGGAGGGCTGGCTGACAACAGTCATTCACCAAGAGCAGCACAGGCATTTACAGCCAAACAGAACTCTCACCTGGCAAGGGGCAGGCTCGAAACATACATTCAAAGAGCAGAGACAGTTGCCGGGTCCCCTTTACCTGTCTGTGATTTTGTGGTGGCCATGTAGCATTGGTTCTGAGGTAGCGACTGATGAAGGGATGGGAAGGGGGGTAAAAGCTGCTGTCGTCCAAAGTCAGAAATGTTTTTGTTGATCTCCTCTTTTGGTTCCTTATGATCTCTAGCTTCTCGAACTTCTCTGGGATCTTTACTGGCTGCATGCTTCAAAACAAAGACAGTGAATAACTATAACTGCATAAGTAGGTGGTCATTGAAATAACATGCAACCAAAATCACAGTTCTTCTCCCCGATAATTCCCCACAACTGAAAGATGAGATACAATGGAGAGAGGAGAAAGTCCGCAAGCGGAAACAACACAGATGTCCTCACATGTGTGCCTAGTTGCCCCTCAGATGGGTTAGGTCAGCATCTACAAACCATGGCCCAAGCTAAGAACAGCATTTACAGGGCTAAAGGCCAGAGGGAGGAATGAGGAGGAGGGAGGAGGAACAGTGACCACATGTGGTCCACAAAACCTGAAACATTTTCTAGCTGGTTCTTTGCAGAAAAAAATGTTCCAACCCCTGACTTAGGTAATACATTTACTAAGCTAAAAAGTACCCAAAATGGGCAGCATCAAAACCTCTCAAAACCTGGTTTCCCAGTTTACCACGGCTACAGTTTGCAACATCCCCAAATGGCATTTATCTCACAGTAGGTAACTACGTTGTGTGTTAAAATGGTATTTTACTCAGTCTCAGTGATCTCCTAAATCTGCCTTTAGTCTCAGCCTGCAGGGCAAAGCTGTGATACCCACAGCAAACTCCCAGTACTTCCTTCATTGCAGAATGCACAGACACAACTGAACCTCCACTCTCTGTCTGCTTCCCTTGTCACCTACAGACCTGTGATAGTTTAACTTCAAATCTAATTCAATTGAACCACACTTTACTGTGCACATAGTGGGTGCAATACACAGTAAAATACACAGTAAAAATACACAATAAAAAGTGTTAAAAGACAGGGCATTCTTCAGGAAATGGTACTGGGAGAACTGAATGACCAAGTGAAAAAGAATGAAGCTGGACCCTTTTCTAAACCATATATAAAAATTAACCCAAGATGGACCACAGACCTAACTGCAAAACCTAAAACCATAAAACTCAGGAGGAAACCGGGGAAAGCTTCCCAACACTGGATCTGGCAGTTATTTCCTAGACATGAGACCAAAAGTACAGGCAACAGAAGAAAAAAATAGACAAACTGGACTTAGTCAAAGTTAAAATTTCTGGGCCAGGTGTGGTAGCTCACACCTGTAATTCCAGCACTTTGGGAGGCCAAGGAGGAAGGATTACTTGAGGCCAGAAGTTCAAGATGCGTCTAGGCAACAGACTCAACAGACTGTCTCCACAAAGAAAAATTTCTAAAAATTAAAATTTATGTGCATCAAAGGACATAGTTAACAGTGAAAAAGCAGGCTATGGAATGGAGAAAACATCTGCAAATCCATCAGGAATTATTATCCAGAATACATGAAAAAGTCTTACAACTCAACAATAAAAAACCACCAGAATAAAAAATGGGCAAAGGACCTGAATAGACATTTCTTCAAGGAAGACATACAAATGGCTAATGAGCACATGAAAAGATGCTTACCCTCATTAGGGAAATGCGTATCAAAACCACGGTGAGTACCATTCACACACTAGGATGGCTACTATGAAAAAGGAACGCTTAACGTCATTAGGGAAATGCGTATCGAAACCACAGTGAGCAGCATGGTTGGCTACTAGGAAAGAACAGAAAAGTGTCAGTGTTGTGAGAACTGGAGAAATGGGAACCCTCGTGCACTGCTGGTAGGAATGTGAAATGGTGCATCCGCTGTGAAAAACAGGATCTTCATCCCTCAAAAAACTAAGTATGGAACTACCATGTGATCCAGCAATTCCGCTACTGGGCACGTGCCGCAGAAGCACGGAAAGCAGGGTCTTGAAGAGATGCTTGTACACCCACCTTGATAGCAGCATCAACCACAGCAGCCAAAAGGGGGAAGCCACCCAAGGGTCGGCTGTCGGGTGAACGGATCAGCAAAGTGTCGTGTGCAAAACGCAGTGAAATGTGACTCAGCCTGACAAGCAGCAAAGCTGGGGCCCGCGCTGCAGCGTGGATGAGCCTCGGGGACGCTGTGCCGAATGAAGTCAGCCAGCCACAAAAGGACAAACGTTGTACAATTCCACTTACAGGAGGTCCCTGTAAGTCGTCAAACTGATGGACACAGAAAGTAAAATGGTATTGCCAGGGACTGGGAGAGAGGGGATGGGAAGTCAGTGTTTAAAGGAGACAGAGCTTCAGTTTGGGAAGATGAAGAGGTTCCAGAGATGGAGGGTGGGGATGGCTGCACGGCAACGTGAATGTGCTTAATGCCACTGAGCTGTTTACTTAAAAATGGTTAAGTCTGATGTTATGTGTTTTACCACACACACACACACACACAAGACAAGGCACCTGCATCAACTAGAGTCAAGGCCTGGGAAAAGTGACCAAGGTCATAAGTAATGGCAACTCGAAGTGCTCGGTGGGTCTGTGACATGGGTGAACATGTGGCTGCAGAGACGGCTCTGAGGGATTCAGGAGGTGCTTGTGGAGGTTACAGGTGAGGCGGGGAGGCAGAGGGAGAGTTGCAGGTAAGAGCACACGGAGGAGAACGGGGTAGCACCTGGCTTGGGAGATGAGAGGGGTGTGCCAGGGCGAGCTGGAAGGCACAGGGGAGCGCGTGCTCTTGGGGCTGGCTCTCACGGCCTCACTGCCTCCGCCCCTCTCTGTCCCACAGGCGCACTCTGTCTGTGTCTGTTTCCCTCCCTCCTTCCCTCTCTGTCTCTCGAGCGCATCTTGCTGCCATGTGGTACTTGCAAAGCTTCTCACTGAGCCTACACTAAGCTGCCAGACACCCCACTGATGTCCAGAACAGACACAGAATGACCTGGGCTCCCTACTGGGGAACCTACCCCGGATTCACGTTCTAGTGACCACAGCTCTCTGGAGTTTTTCGTTGCTTCTCCCTATGGAGACCTGTCCAGCTCAGCAACCCTGTTTGCCACATTCAGTGATTTCTCTTGGAATGTACCTCCACCTCTGGGATGCCCTTACTTTTTCCCCGAGGGATGAATGCTCTCTTCCCTCCTCCAAAGCACAGCTCAGACACAACAGCTCCTCCTGCCATGTCTACTAATGAAGGCAACTCGTACACGGAACACTGAAAGCCCCACGAATGCCACACGTCTGCCACACAAATGCCACATGCCTGCCACACGTCTGCCCATCAATGTCCCACGAATGCCACACGTCTGCCCCACGAATGCCACACGTCTGCCCCACGAATGCCACACGCCTGCCACACAAATGCCACGTGTCTGCCCCACAAATGCCACACGCCTGCCACACGTCTGCCCCACAAATGCCACATGCCTGCCCCCACGAATGCCCCACGAATGCCACATGCCTGCCCCACGAATGCCACACGTCTGTCCCACGAATGCCACACACCTGCCCCACGAATGCCACATGCCCGTCCCACGAATGCCCCATGCCTGCCCCACGCCTGCCCCACATCTGCCCCACGAATGCCACACGTCTGCCCCACGAATGCCACACGCCTGCCCCACGAATGTCCCACGAATGCCACACGCCTGCCCCACAAATGCCACACATCTGCTGTATAACGTTTCTTGGTCTTTTTCCAGCACACCAGGTTTGACTGCAATGAAGCCACTGTTAGAACTCAGGAGTCGGTCCCCCTTTATGTCACCTACAAACCACCACGCAGGCTGTTTGGCTCACGTGGCTCTCCCCCTCAGCTGGTGCTTACAAACACAAAATGCGCTTTCAAAGTACGTATCGATGAAGGCACAAAAACAAAACCCAAAGAGAAAATAACCATGTGAGGCTAATTCTTGCCGAGGTACACAACCTATTCTTTAATTTAAAAGGTTATTTTCAAAAATCTCAACAGTAAAACTAAGAATGGCTTCACTAAGGTGAGGATTCTAGATTTAGGTTTTGTTGGGACTCTTGTCACCTAACAAAGCACAAGGAAACAACTAGCCATGGGCCGGGCGCGGTGGCTCACGCTTGTAATCCCAGCACTTTGGGAGGCCGAGGCGGGCGGATCACGAGGTCAGGAGATCGAGACCACGGTGAAACCCCGTCTCTACTAAAAATACAAAAAATTAGCCGGGCGTGGTGGCGGACGCCTGTAGTCCCAGCTACTCGGAGAGGCTGAGGCAGTTGAATGGCGTGAACCCGGGAGGCGGAGCTTGCAGTGAGCCGAGATCGCGCCACTACACTCCAGCCTGGGTGAAAGAGCGAGACTCCGTCTCAAAAAAAAAAAAAAAAAAAAAAGAACTAGCCATGGAGGCAGCACGGCCAGCCTGTCCCATCTCCATGAGGCCTGGCTCTGGGAAGGCAGCCCTTCCCCGAGGCTCCTCCCTCCTGTGGGGGTGCGGGGGGGCCCTTCCCCGAGGCTCCTCCCTCCTGTGGGGGCGGGGGGCCCTTCCCCGAGGCTCCTCCCTCCTGTGGGGGCGGGGGGGACCCTTCCCCGAGGCTCCTCCCTCCTGTGGGGGCGGGGGGGCCCTTCCCCGAGGCTCCTCCCTCCTGTGGGGGCGGGGGGGCCCTTCCCCGAGGCTCCTCCCTCCTGTGGGGGCGGAGGGGGCCCTTCCCCGAGGCTCCTCCCTCCTGTGGGGGCGGGGGGACCCTTCCCCGAGGCTCCTCCCTCCTGTGGGGCGGGGGGGCCCTTCCCCGAGGCTCCTCCCTCCTGTGGGGGCGGGGGGGCCCTTCCCCGAGGCTCCTCCCTCCTGTGGGGGCGGGGGGCCCTTCCCCGAGGCTCCTCCCTCCTGTGGGGCGGGGGGGCCCTTCCCCGAGGCTCCTCCCTCCTGTGGGGGCGGGGGGCCCTTCCCCGAGGCTCCTCCCTCCTGTGGGGGCGGGGGCGGGGGGGCCCTTCCCCGGGGCTCCTCCCTCCTGTGGGGCGGGGGGGCCCTTCCCCGAGGCTCCTCCCTCCTGTGGGGGCGGAGGGGCCCTTCCCCGAGGCTCTTCCTTCCTGTGGGGGCGGGGGGGCCCTTCCCCGAGGCTCTTCCTTCCTGTGGGGGCAGGGGGCCCTTCCCCGAGGCTCCTCCCTCCTGTGGGGGCGGGGGGGTCCCTTCCCCGAGGCTCCTCCCTCCTGACAGGGCGGGGGTGGGGCGGTGGGCTGTGCACCAGTGTGAGTCGCACAGTAGGACACTTAGTAGCACTTCTTCACACAATTGCTAAGAACCACCTCCAGTGCAGCCCAACAGGCACCGCCTCTCTCCCAGCACCTAGAGCCTAGAGTGGGCACCAGGAGGTGAGGTGTGGAAACACACACGCAGAGAGAAAAACAAGGGGCCCCATGCTGATGCCCCCTGGATTGGGCACAATTCACAGGGAAATGGAGCTGCCAACCAGGCCACAGTAACAAGCATTTCCAGGTAGAAAAGAATGTTCCCTTCCAGCGACTTCCACTTTCTTTGCCCTAACAACGGTGAAGCTGCCAGTGAGCAGGCCTCACTCTGAGCTGGGGCTTTACGATGGGGATCAACGCTGGATACTGGGTCCAAATCCCTTTGTTCTGGCCACGGGATAGTGACACTGCAGCCGTGACAACACCTTCATGTTTAAACTTTTACAAGAATATCAGATTTATTAAAGCCTGCAACATTCGTTTTATCACCAGAATGACTTTTTAAAACATAATTTTCAATAAATTGTGGTTTTAAAAAAAATACCAAACAAGACTAAATTGGGTTTGGGGTGGCAGGAAATCCTGAAGGGTGGAGAGGCCACAGGCCCAGAACCACAGACACAGACACACCCGGGCTCAGGCCCAGAAGCACAGACACACAGCACACCCTGGGCACAGGGGGGCACCCTCCCACCCACAGTCTCTGCTGCACCACCTCCGTGGGGCCCACAGACATAGAGCACACCCCGGGTGCAGGGCAGGCACCCTCCCACCCACAGTCTCTGCCGCTCCACCTCTGTGGGGCCCACAGACCCAGCCCTGCCCTGGCTCAGTCCATCCCCTCCTCCTCCTGCAGGCTCCCCGAGGAGCAGAGCAAGCTCTCCAGGGTGCGGAGAGGCAGTGGAGAATCTTCAGGAAACCAGGTTCCGAAGCCTCAAAACACTCAGGTTCTCTTTTCCTACAACTGACCAGCCTGTGAATGTTCAGTAATTTTCAACCAAATGATGTGCTGTAATCAGTTACACTTTAATTACTGTAATAACTCAATCTAGAACAAAGCGATCACTTAAATAAGCCTCATGGTCAGACAATTTTCTAAAAATTTCAAATTGCTTTTTTTCTCTACAGGAATGTGATAGGATGACAATAAAAGATCCTCACGAATAAAAATATATGAGAATAAAATCCTGGAAGTAGGACTGTAATAAAAGCATAACTTCAGGGAGATGAATGATGTACAGTTTCTAACGTGAGTTTTAAAACTGTGACTGGTGCGCCATCCATAGGCAAAAATAAATTCAACCTCAGCCCAACCCTCAGACTTTATACAAACATTAACTCAAAATAGATCACAGATTTCAAGTTCACAAGACTAAAAAAAAAAAAAAAAAAATTAGAGAAATTGAGATCTAGGGCTAGGTGAAGAGTTCTCACACACAATACCAATAGCACAATCCACAGGAGAAAATTGATAAACTGGACTTCATCAAAATGAAACACCTTTGCTCTGTGAAAGACCTTTTGGGAGAAAGAAGAGAAGCTTCAGACCAGCAGAAAATACTGGAAACCACATACCTGACAAACACTCATATACGGAACTCTCAAAGCTAACAAAACAATGTAATCATAAAACAAGCAAAAGTCTGAAAGACATTTCCCCAAAGACAACACACTGACGACAAAGCACTGTGCAAGGGGATGAGCGTGAGAGGCGTGGGAGGGAACAAGAGTGAGAGGTGTGGGGGAGGATGAGGGTGAGAGGTGTAGGAGACGGTGATGGTGAGAGGCGTGGGAGGGGGTGAGAGGCGTGGGAGGGGGTGAGAGGCGTGGGAGGGGGTGAGAGGCGTGGGACGGGGTGAGAGGCGTGGGAGGGGGTGAGGCATGGAAGGGGGTGAGAGGCGTGGGAGGGGGTGAGAGGCGTGGGAGGGGGTGAGAGGCGTGGGAGGGGGTGAGAGGCGTGGGAGGGGGTGAGAGGCGTGGGAGGGGGTGAGAGGCGTGGGAGGGGGTGAGAGGCGTGGGAGGGGGTGAGAGGCGTGGGAGGGGGTGAGAGGCGTGGGAGGGGGTGAGAGGCGTGGGAGGGGGTGAGAGGCGTGGGAGGGGGTGAGAGGCGTGGGAGGGGGTGAGAGGCGTGGGAGGGGGTGAGAGGCGTGGGAGGGGGTGAGAGGCGTGGGAGGGGGTGAGAGGCGTGGGAGGGGGTGAGAGGCGTGGGAGGGGGTGAGGCATGGAAGGGGGTGAGAGGCGTGGGAGGGGGTGAGAGGCGTGGGAGAGGGTGAGAGTGGGAGGCGTGGGAGGGGTGGGTGTGAGAAGTCCGGGAGGGGGTGAGTGTGAGAAATCCGGGAGGGGGTGAGTGTGAGAAGTCCGGGAGGGGGTGTGAGAAGTCCGGGAGGGGGTGAGTGTGAGAAGTCCGGGAGGGGGTGAGTGTGAGAAGTCCGGGAGGGGGTGAGTGTGAGAAGTCTAGGAGGGGGTGAGTGTGAGATGTCCGGGAGGGGGTGAGTGTGAGAAGTCCGGGAGGGGGTGAGTGTGAGAAGTCCGGGAGGGGGTGAGTGTGAGAAGTCCGGGAGGGGGTGAGTGTGAGAAGTCTGGGAGGGGGTGAGTGTGAGAAGTCTGGGAGGGGGTGAGTGTGAGAAGTCCGGGAGGGGGTGAGTGTGAGAAGTCCGGGAGGGGGTGAGTGTGAGAAGTCCGGGAGGGGGTGAGTGTGAGATGTCCGGGAGGGGGTGAGTGTGAGATGTCCGGGAGGGGGTGAGTGTGAGAAGTCCGGGAGGGGGTGAGTGTGAGAAGTCCGGGAGGGGGTGAGTGTGAGAAGTCCGGGAGGGGGTGAGTGTGAGAAGTCCGGGAGGGGGTGAGTGTGAGAAGTCCGGGAGGGGGTGAGTGTGAGAAGTCCGGGAGGGGGTGAGTGTGAGATGTCCGGGAGGGGGTGAGTGTGAGATGTCCGGGAGGGGGTGAGTGTGAGAAGTCCGGGAGGGGGTGAGTGAGAAGTCCGGGAGGGGGTGAGTGAGAAGTCCGGGAGGGGGTGAGTGTGAGAAGTCCGGGAGGGGGTGAGTGTGAGATGTCCGGGAGGGGGTGAGTGTGAGAAGTCCGGGAGGGGGTGAGTGTGAGAAGTCCGGGAGGGGGTGAGTGTGAGAAGTCCGGGAGGGGGTGAGTGTGAGATGTCCGGGAGGGGGTGAGTGTGAGATGTCCGGGAGGGGGTGAGTGTGAGAAGTCCGGGAGGGGGTGAGTGTGAGAAGTCCGGGAGGGGGTGAGTGTGAGAAGTCCGGGAGGGGGTGAGTGTGAGAAGTCCGGGAGGGGGTGAGTGTGAGAAGTCCGGGAGGGGGTGAGTGTGAGAAGTCCGGGAGGGGGTGAGTGTGAGAAGTCCGGGAGGGGGTGAGTGTGAGAAGTCCGGGAGGGGGTGAGTGTGAGAAGTCCGGGAGGGGGTGAGTGTGAGATGTCCGGGAGGGGGTGAGTGTGAGAAGTCCGGGAGGGGGTGAGTGTGAGAAGTCCGGGAGGGGGTGAGTGTGAGAAGTCCGGGAGGGGGTGAGTGTGAGAAGTCCGGGAGGGGGTGAGTGTGAGAAGTCCGGGAGGGGATGAGTGTGAGAAGTCCGGGAGGGGGTGAGTGTGAGAAGTCCGGGAGGGGGTGAGTGTGAGAAGTCTGGGAGGGGGTGAGTGTGAGAAGTCTGGGAGGGGGTGAGTGTGAGAAGTCTGGGAGGGGGTGAGTGTGAGAAGTCCGGGAGGGGGTGTGAGAAGTCTGGGAGGGGGTGAGTGTGAGAAGTCTGGGAGGGTGTGAGTGTGAGAAATCTGGGAGGGTGTGAGTGTGAGAAGTCCGGGAGGGGGTGAGTGTGAGAAGTCCGGGAGGGGGTGAGTGTGAGAAGTCTGGGGGGGTGAGTGTGAGAAGTCTGGGAGGGGATGAGTGTGAGAAGTCTGGGAGGGGGTGAGTGTGAGAAGTCCGGGAGGGGGTGAGTGTGAGAAGTCCGGGAGGGGGTGAGTGTGAGATGTCCGGGAGGGGGTGAGTGTGAGAAGTCCGGGAGGGGGTGAGTGTGAGAAGTCTGGGAGGGGGTGAGTGTGAGAAATCTGGGAGTGGGTGAGTGTGAGAAGTCTGGGAGGGGGTGAGTGTGAGATGTCTGGGAGGGGGTGAGTGTGAGAAGTCCGGGAGGGGGTGAGTGTGAGAAGTCTGGGAGGGGGTGAGTGTGAGAAATCTGGGAGGGGGTGAGTGTGAGAAGTCTAGGAGGGGGTGAGTGTGAGATGTCTGGGAGGGGGTGAGTGTGAGATGTCTGGGAGGGGGTGAGTGTGAGAAGTCCGGGAGGGGGTGAGTGTGAGATGTCCGGGAGGAGGTGAGTGTGAGAAGTCCGGGAGGGGGTGAGTGTGAGATGTCCGGGAGGGGGTGTGAGATGTCCGGGAGGGGGTGAGTGTGAGAAGTCCGGGAGGGGGTGAGTGTGAGAAGTCTGGGAGGGGGTGAGTGTGAGAAGTCCGGGAGGAGGTGAGTGTGAGAAGTCTGGGAGGGGTGAGTGTGAGAAGTCTGGGAGGGGGTGAGTGTGAGATGTCCGGGAGGAGGTGAGTGTGAGAAGTCTGGGAGGGGTGAATGTGAGAAGTCTGGGAGGGGGTGAGTGTGAGAAGTCCGGGAGGGGGTGAGTGTGAGAAATCTGGGAGGGGGTGAGTGTGAGAAGTCCGGGAGGAGGTGAGTGTGAGAAGTCTGGGAGGGGTGAGTGTGAGAAGTCTGGGAGGGGGTGAGTGTGAGAAGTCTGGGAGGGGTGAGTGTGAGAAGTCTGGGAGGGGGTGAGTGTGAGAAGTCTAGGAGAGGGTGCTCCCCATCAGCAGTCATAGGGATGCACATGCCGAAGCCTCGAGGAAACACCAGCACACCCAACAGAAGGGCCAAATAAAAAGTGGGTAAGAGCTAATGCTGGCGAGGACGCCAGCGAGGACGGGAGAAAGGCGACCGCTGCAACATCACTGGTGGGCGCGTGAAATGCTGCAGCCACTCTGGAGTATGGTTCCGCAATTTCCTCGTAAAACTAAACACCCAAAGGCCATACAAGCCAGTGATTATGCTCCTGTGTATTTGACCCACAGAAGTAAATCTTATGTCCAAAATGTGTACGTAAATGCTCAGAGCGGCTCTAAAGTAAAAATGCCCAGTGTCCTTCAGCAGGTGAGTGCCGATGTACAAGGCTGTCCACACCCCACAGAACACCAAGGCCTCAGCAGAGAACGGGACGGGCTAATGACGCAACTTGGATGGATCTTAAGAGAACTATGCTGAGTGACAAAAGCTACTCTCAAAAGGTTACATACACTCTAATTCCATTTATATAAAATCAGAAATAGGCCAGGCACGTTGGATCATGCCCATAATCCCAGCACTTTGGAATGCCAAGGAGGGCAGATCACTTGAGCTCAGGAACTCAAGACCAGCCTGGCCAACATGACAATATCCCTTGTCTACAAAAATACAAAAATCAGCCGGGCAGGGTGGTGCACATCTGTAAACCCAGCTATGCAGGAGGATGACTTCAGCCTAGGAGGTGGAGGTTGCAAAGAGCTGTGATCAGGCTACTGCAGTCCAGCCTGGGTGACAGAGTGAGCTCCTGTCTTTAAAAAAAAAAAAGAAGGAAAGAAATGACAAAATTTTAAAAATGGCATCTGCAGATGAGAGGCTGGCACAGGTTCAGGTCTGGTTGGTGGCTACACAGGGTGACGTCAGGGACTTTGGTGGAGGGGGGGGTTCCATATCTCGACTGTGCCCTGGCGTGAAGGGGGTTCGGCATCTCAACTGTGCCCTGGCGTGAAGGGGGTTCGGCATCTCGACTGTGCCCTGGCGTGGAGGGGGTTCGGCATCTCGAATGTGCCCTGGCGTGGAGGGGGTTCGGCATCTCGACTGTGCCCTGGCGTGGAGGGGGTTCGGCATCTCGCCTGTGTCCGAGAACCCCGCCTGTGTCCTGGCATGAAGGGGGTTCGGCATCTCGACTGTGCCCTGGCGTGGAGGGGGTTCGGCATCTCGACTGTGTCCTGGCGTGAAGGGGGTTCGGCATCTCGCCTGTGTCCTGGCGTGAAGGGGGTTCGGCATCTCGACTGTGTCCTGGCGTGAAGGGGGTTCGGCATCTCGACTGTGTCCTGGCGTGAAGGGGGTTCTGCATCTCGCCTGTGTCCTGGCGTGAAGGGGGTTCGGCATCTCGACTGTGCCCTGGTGTGAAGGGGGTTCGGCATCTCGACTGTGCCCTGGCGTGAAGGGGGTTCTGCATCTCGCCTGTGTCCTGGCGTGAAGGGGGTTCGGCATCTCGACTGTGTCCTGGCGTGAAGGGGGTTCGGCATCTCGACTGTGTCCTGGCGTGAAGGGGGTTCTGCATCTCGCCTGTGTCCTGGCGTGAAGGGGGTTCGGCATCTCGACTGTGCCCTGGTGTGAAGGGGGTTCTGCATCTCGACTGTGTCCTGGTGTGAAGGGGGTTCGGCATCTCGACTGTGCCCTGGTGTGAAGGGGGTTCTGCATCTCGACTGTGCCCTGGTGTGAAGGGGGTTCGGCATCTCGACTGTGCCCTGGGGTGAAGGGGGTTCTGCATCTCGCCTGTGTCCTGGCGTGAAGGGGGTTCGGCATCTCGACTGTGTCCTGGTGTGAAGGGGGTTCTGCATCTCGACTGTGTCCTGGTGTGGAGGGGGTTCTGCATCTCGACTGTGCCCTGGTGTGAAGGGGGTTCTGCATCTCTACTGTGCCCTGGTGTGAAGGGGGTTCTGCATCTCGACTGTGCCCTGGTGTGAAGGGGGTTCGGCATCTCGACTGTGCCCTGGTGTGGAGGGGGTTCGGCATCTCGACTGTGCCCTGGTGTGGAGGGGGTTCGGCATCTCGACTGTCCTGGTGTGAAGGGGGTTCTGCATCTTGACTGTGCCCTGGCGTGAAGGGGGTTCCATATCTCGACTGTGCCCTGGTGTGAAGGGGATTCGGCATCTCGACTGTGCCCTGGCGTGAAGGGGGTTCGGCATCTCGACTGTGCCCTGGTGTGAAGGGGGTTCGGCATCTCGACTGTGCCCTGGTGTGGAGGGGGTTCGGCATCTCGACTGTGCCCTGGCGTGGAGGGGGTTCTGCATCTCGACTGTGTCCTGGCGTGAAGGGGGTTCTGCATCTCGACTGTGCCCTGGCGTGGAGGGGGTTCGGCATCTCGACTGTGCCCTGGCGTGGAGGGGGTTCGGCATCTCGACTGTGTCCTGGCGTGGAGGGGGTTCGGCATCTCGCCTGTGTCCTGGCGTGAAGGGGGTTCGGCATCTCGACTGTGTCCTGGCGTGAAGGGGGTTCGGCATCTCGACTGTGTCCTGGCGTGAAGGGGGTTCGGCATCTCGCCTGTGTCCTGGCGTGAAGGGGGTTCTGCATCTCGACTGTGCCCTGGTGTGAAGGGGGTTCTGCATCTCGACTGTGTCCTGGTGTGAAGGGGGTTCGGCATCTCGACTGTGCCCTGGTGTGAAGGGGGTTCTGCATCTCGACTGTGCCCTGGCGTGAAGGGGGTTCGGCATCTCGACTGTGCCCTGGCGTGAAGGGGGTTCTGCATCTCGACTGTGCCCTGGCGTGAAGGGGGTTCGGCATCTCGACTGTGTCCTGGTGTGAAGGGGGTTCTGCATCTCGACTGTGTCCTGGTGTGGAGGGGGTTCGGCATCTCGACTGTCCTGGTGTGGAGGGGGTTCTGCATCTCGACTGTGCCCTGGTGTGAAGGGGGTTCTGCATCTCGACTGTGCCCTGGTGTGAAGGGGGTTCTGCATCTCGACTGTGCCCTGGTGTGAAGGGGGTTCTGCATCTCGACTGTGCCCTGGTGTGAAGGGGGTTCGGCATCTCGACTGTGCCCTGGTGTGGAGGGGGTTCGGCATCTCGACTGTCCTGGTGTGAAGGGGGTTCTGCATCTTGACTGTGCCCTGGCGTGAAGGGGGTTCCATATCTCGACTGTGCCCTGGTGTGAAGGGGATTCGGCATCTCGACTGTGCCCTGGCGTGAAGGGGGTTCGGCATCTCGACTGTGCCCTGGTGTGAAGGGGGTTCGGCATCTCGACTGTGTCCTGGTGTGGAGGGGGTTCGGCATCTCGACTGTGTCCTGGCGTGGAGGGGGTTCGGCATCTCGACTGTGCCCTGGCGTGAAGGGGGTTCGGCATCTCGACTGTGCCCTGGCGTGAAGGGGGTTCGGCATCTCGACTGTGTCCTGGCGTGAAGGGGGTTCTGCATCTCGCCTGTGTCCTGGCGTGAAGGGGGTTCGGCATCTCGACTGTGCCCTGGTGTGGAGGGGGTTCCACATCTCAACTGTGCCCTGGTGTGGAGGGGGTTCGGCATCTCGACTGTGTCCTGGTGTGAAGGGGGTTCTGCATCTCGACTGTGCCCTGGTGTGAAGGGGGTTCTGCATCTCGACTGTGTCCTGGTGTGAAGGGGGTTCTGCATCTCGACTGTGTCCTGGTGTGGAGGGGGTTCAGCATCTCGACTGTGCCCTGGTGTGGAGGGGGTTCGGCATCTCGACTGTCCTGGTGTGGAGGGGGTTCGGCATCTAGACTGTGCCCTGGTGTGGAGGGGGTTCGGCATCTAGACTGTGCCCTGGTGTGGAGGGGGTTCGGCATCTCGACTGTGCCCTGGTGTGGAGGGGGTTCGGCATCTCGACTGTCCTGGTGTGAAGGGGGTTCGGCATCTAGACTGTGCCCTGGTGTGGAGGGGGTTCGGCATCTCGACTGTGTCCTGGTGTGGAGGGGGTTCAGCATCTCGACTGTGCCCTGGCGTGGAGGGGGTTCGGCATCTCGACTGTCCTGGTGTGGAGGGGGTTCGGCATCTAGACTGTGCCCTGGTGTGGAGGGGGTTCGGCATCTCGACTGTGCCCTGGCGTGGAGGGGGTTCTGCATCTCGACTGTGTCCTGGCGTGGAGGGGGTTCTGCATCTCGCCTGTGTCCCAGAACCCCGCCTGTGTCCTGGCATGAAGGGGGTTCGGCATCTCGACTGTGTCCTGGCGTGAAGGGGGTTCGGCATCTCGACTGTGCCCTGGTGTGAAGGGGGTTCTGCATCTCGACTGTGTCCTGGTGTGAAGGGGGTTCGGCATCTCGACTGTGCCCTGGTGTGAAGGGGGTTCTGCATCTCGACTGTGCCCTGGTGTGAAGGGGGTTCTGCATCTCGACTGTGCCCTGGTGTGAAGGGGGTTCTGCATCTCGACTGTGTCCTGGTGTGAAGGGGGTTCGGCATCTCGACTGTGCCCTGGTGTGAAGGGGGTTCTGCATCTCGACTGTGCCCTGGTGTGAAGGGGGTTCGGCATCTCGACTGTGCCCTGGTGTGGAGGGGGTTCGGCATCTCGACTGTCCTGGTGTGAAGGGGGTTCGGCATCTCGACTGTCCTGGTGTGAAGGGGGTTCGGCATCTAGACTGTGCCCTGGTGTGAAGGGGGTTCGGCATCTCGACTGTGCCCTGGTGTGGAGGGGGTTCGGCATCTCGACTGTCCTGGTGTGAAGGGGGTTCTGCATCTTGACTGTGCCCTGGCGTGAAGGGGGTTCCCTATCTCGACTGTGCCCTGGTGTGAAGGGGGTTCTGCATCTCGACTGTGCCCTGGCGTGAAGGGGGTTCGGCATCTCGACTGTGCCCTGGTGTGAAGGGGGTTCGGCATCTCGACTGTGCTCTGGTGTGGAGGGGGTTTGGCATCTCGACTGTGGTGGTGTTTCCACACATCCACACACGGTAAACTGCACACAGGTGATAGTGAAACTGAGTAAGCCCCACAGACTTTACCAATGTCAGTGTCCTGGGTCTGACATTGTCCTCTAGTTATCAAAGACATCACCACTGAGGGAAGCTTGGTGAAAGGTTTTTTTGCAGTTTCCTGTGACAGTGTAATTATTTTTAAGATTTTCTAAAGCTTTGCCATGTACAGAAGAATACTGCAAAAGGTTGAAGTCAGGTCACGCTGGCCAGCTTGGGAGTGGAGAAGCCCCGGGGCTGGGGTAGTTGTCCGCACCATGAGGCGCCCGCCCTAACTGTCCTAGGAGAGGACGCAACACCCGGCAGCTGTGGGCCCCTGAGGAGCCGGCAGTCCAGCCCCACAGCACACCCACCACCCGCTGAGGAGCCGGCAGTCCAGCCCCACAGCGCGCCCACTGTGGTCACTGCAGACAGGCCACAGAGAACGCGCACACCACTCACAGTCAGGCTGAGACACTACGACAGAAACAAAGGTGGAGACACCCTGGGGGGGGGGGAGGGGAAGCTAAATCTGAGAGGAAAAAAAAACACAAACGGGGTGTCAAGTCCAAGAGAACCCCGACTTGAGGAATCAGAATTTACAACAGAGATTATAGAATAATTATAATCACCATCTTTTGAAAGATAACGCAAGATAGAATTCAGTATTTTTTAAATTAAAAGAACTAATCAGGCCGGGCGTGGTGGCTCACACCATAATCCCAGCACTCTGGGAGGCCGAGGCGCATGGATCACCTGAGGTCAGGAGTTCAAGAACAGCCTGGCCAACATGGTGAAACCTCATCTCTACTAAAAATACAAAAATTAGCCAGGTGTGGTGGCAGGCGCCTGTAGTCCCAGCTACTTGGGAGGCTGAGGCAGGAGAATCACTTAAACCTGGGAGGCAAGGGTTATAGTGAGCTGAGATCGCACCACTGCATGGTGCATCCAACCTGGGTGACAGAGCAAGACTCCGTCTCAAAAAAAAAAAAAAAAAGAGAGAGAACTAATCAGAGATACTGGGCATGAAAAAAATTTATGTCAAAATAAAGTATATCAATATATGGGATGAACAGCGAAAAGGAGAAGGGCTGAGGAACCAGTCAGGAAGCTGGAAACAGACAGAGAGCTGCCCAGGGGGACAGAAGAGCCGGCCATTTAACAGGAGCTCCACGGGAAGAAAACGGAAGAAAAATCATACAGCACATCCTTCTGGAGCTGAAGACACAAATCCTCCAACTGACAGGGCTGTGAAGCCCTAAACAGTGGCTGAGAGGAAAGAGCAAATGATCTACAAACAAAGGACAAGAAAGTGCTGTCAGAACGTTCACTAGCAATGTCAGAGAGAAAATTCCATGGGAATGTGATCACAAACCTAGAACTTATACCCAAATTCACACCAAACTGAGTGAGCACATTAAAAGCACCGTGAACACTTTGAAAATCCGTATCATGTATGCACCACGTAAGATCTGGTGATCAATCCAACACAGTGTGTGTGAGAAGCATGCATGCCCTGTGTGTGAAAATCAGCATGGTGTGTGTGAGGGGCAGGGGCGACCTGTGTGTGAAAATCAGCAGAGTGTGTGTGAGGGGCAGGTACGCCCTGTGTGTGAAAATCATCAGAGTGTGTGTGAGGGGCAGGTACGCCCTGTGTGTGAAAATCAGCACGGGGTGTGTGGGGGCAGGGGCGGCCTGTGTGTGAAAATCATCACAGTGCATTTGAGGGGCAGGTGTGCCCTGTGTGAAAATCACAGTGTGTGTGACGGGCAAGCGTGCCCTGTGTGAAAATCAGCACACTGTGTGTGAAAATCACGGTGCGTGTGAGGAGCAGGTGCACCCTGTGTGTGAAAATCAGCATGGTGTTTGTGAGGGGCGAGTGTGCCCTGTGTGTGAAAATCATCACGGTGTGTGTGAGGGGCAGGCGCGCCCTCTGTGAAAATCAGCATGGTGTGTGTGAGGGGCGAGTGTGCCCTGTGTGTGAAAATCACGATGTGTGTTAGGGGCGAGCGTGCCCTGTGTGTGAAAATCAGCACACTGTGTGTGAAAATCATCACGATGCATGTGACGGGCATGCATGCCCTGTGTGTGAAAATCGTCACGGTGCATGTGACGGGCATGCATGCCCTGTGTGTGAAAATCGTCACGGTGCGTGTGAGGGGCGGGCGCGCCCTGTGTGTGACACGCTCAGGATTCAAGACTCATTCTGCTCTCAAGGTAAGGCTGAGCTCAGCAACTCAGGGTTGGGAGGGAGACCTCAGCATGTCTCCAGGTGACCCTTTGCCCCTCACTTCTGTCACATTCTGGCCCTAACCAAGTTCATTTCTATTCACTTCTCAATGAAACAGGATCAGGGCTGAGTCTTCCCTAGCTGGAGTGAAAGCCCCAAAGTCCAAAGCAGAAGAGGCAGTGGCTTCCTGGAAAGGATCTGACACACTTTTCTACAGAGGGCAACAGAATCATGTGAGAAGAGAAAGCGCAAGAAGGAAGCGAGGCGTCACCTGGCATCACTCAGCTTTGTCACTCACGCACAAGGCATTGGCATCATCTCCTCTTTTTTTTTTTTGAGACAGGGTCTCACTCTGCTGCCCAAGCTGGAGTGCAGTCCACCTCCCGGGCTCAAGCAATCCTCCCACCTCACACTCCTGAGTAGCTGGCACTACAGGTGCACACCACTATGCCCAGTTAATTTTTGCATTTTTTACAAAATTTTGCATTTCAGTTTCGCCATGCTGCCCAGGCTGGTCTCAAACTCCTGGGCTCAAGCAATCCACCCACCTCAGCCTCCCAAAGTGCTGGGATAATGGCCGTAAGCCACTGCACCCAGCCCTCTCCTAGCTCCTCATAGGCCCTGTCGGATAACCACTGACACTTACTGGCTTCTCCTCAATGCACCAAAGTCCATTTGCCGTTATTAAAACAAAAGAGATGGGAAAAAAGAAACAGCAAGAGAAGACACAAAATTACCAGACCCACGACGGACTTCGGCATGGTCTTGCGTGCCCTGTGGACCTTGACGTCAACGCCAGGGGCCGGGAGCTTCCTGTCCTCTGTGTCAGCACTCCCCTCCCCAAGGGTGGCTGGTGGGGCGGCTGGCGTCTGGGGAAAAGCGCTTGGAGTCCTGCCTTTGCCAGCCCCTCCAGGAAGGGTTTTTGCAGCATGGCCAGGCAGCGAAGAGGCCAGAGTGCTGGTAGTCCTCAAGGGCTGCGCCTGCAGGGCTGGCTTATTTAAGATGTATCCATTGCTGCCAATGACAGAAGTCTGCACAAAGTCATCAGCAGTGACGTGGTTTTGCTTCCCCGCTTCTGAGTCTCTTTCTGAAACCCCGTTTTCCGCTATCCGGGTTAGTGTGTTGGTGCCATCCTGGGGGTTGACCCTTGCGCTGTCCTGAGTGTGCTTTGCAGCATTTGCATGACTGCTGGCATCGCTGTTTTCACAAGACCCATTGGTCTCACCGTCCACAGCCATGTGGGCCTCTCCTGCCTGTTTCTCTGCTGAGCCTTCATCGGCAGCCATAGGTGTCTCTGCCAACAGAGGAGAAAGGAGCGTCACTGACTGCAGGCCGCGTTCTCCATGGCACCACCACCACCACAATTTCCTTCCCCACCATGACACCACCACAATTTCCTTCCCCACCATGACACCACCACAATTTCCTCCCCCACCATGACACCACAATTTCCTCCCCCCATGACACCACAATTTCCTCCCCCCACGACACCACAATTTCATCCCCCACCATGACACCAACATGATTTCCTCCCCCTATGACACCACCACAATTTCATCCCCCACCATAACACCAACATGATTTCCTCCCAACATGACACCACCACAATTTCCTCCCCCACTACGACACCACCACAATTTCCTCCCCCACCATGACACCACCACAATTTCCTCCCCCACCATGACACCACCACAATTTCCTCCCCCACTATGACACCACCACAATTTCCTCCCCCCACCATGGCACCAACACAATTTCCTTCCCCCACCATGACATCAACACAATTTCCTCCCCCCACGACACCAACACAATTTCCTTCCCCCACTATGACACCACCACAATTTCCTCCCCCACTATGACACCACCACAATTTCCTCTCCCACCATGACACCACCACAATTTCCTCCCCCCACCATGACACCACCACAATTTCCTCCCCCTACCATGGCACCAACACAATTTCCTCCCCCACCATGACACCACCACAATTTCCTCCCACCATGACACCACCACAATTTCCTTCCCCCCACCATGACACCACCACAATTTCCTTCCCCCCACCATGACACCACCACAATTTCCTTCCCCCCACCATGGCACCAACACAATTTCCTCCCCCCACCATGATACCACCACAAAACCAACACAATTTCCTCCCCACATGACACCACCACCAACACAATTTCTTTGACTGGCTTACATAAAACTCTCTACAGAAAATTATTTTGTTTCATATGCAAACCAGCATTTCAGTTCAAACATATTAAATGTAAGCATTTCTTATGCATCAACTTTGAACGTTAGTTGGTTAAGTTTGGGGAATCACTGCTATAATAAAACATGGAGTGTTATTTGGAGATAGAAAACAAGGCTTCAGAAGAGGCTTCACAAGAACTAACAGAGAAAATGGGTCAGAAGAAGGGCTTACACTTGGAGCAGGTCCGTGGTCTGCTCTCTACTCCCTACAGAAGCTCACTCTCCAATGACAACCCCAGAAATCATATCCAGGGCAGTCAAGAAGGAGACACTATTTTACATCACGAGATTGACACACACACTCATTCAGGACAGGCTGAGGCAGGACGCCTGCGATGGCATCGCTGGGTGCACACAGAGCTTCAGTCAAGCCTGAGATGCCACCGCCCAGTGCCCTCCTTCCTGGCTCTGTTCTTCCTGGTGCTTATCACCTCGAACACAACAGACCTGATCATCTGTCATGCTGGCCGTCTGTCCTTCCACCCGAGGATGTTAAGTCCTATAAGCGCAAATGCTCTGTTTACCAGTGTACCCTGGGCACATGAACAAGACCTGGCACCTAATGTGTGTGTTATGAATAAACAACTATGTTTAAAAAACCCCTGGCAAAACAGAGTAAGTGGAAACTTCCTTATACCAAATCCTGCAGATGTATATACAAATGCTAAATTAATTGCATATAAGATCTATTAACACTACCAGTGTCTGACATAAAAAGGCAGTGCAGGTGACACCTAAGGGAAAAAAGAATGTGAGGGGCAAACTGTTCCCACCTGCATCTGACACAATCATTTACTTAAAAACAGACTCAATTTGCAACTAAAACATAAGAGTACAACCAGACTGCTGAATTTGAAATCATGTTACAAAATCAAAGACATTTATTTATATCAACATTACCTAGAAAATGTAAGAAAAAAAAGTATCATTCACAGGAGGGAAAACTACAAAGGGTATTAGGAAATTTGCCAAGATTACTCAAGGCCAATGTGTTGAAAAAAAAAAGTTAAATAGAAGGCATTTCATGCTCCTAAATGGATGACATTACAAAGCTGTCAAGTCCCCTCAAATTGAATCTATACGCTGGGTGTGGTGGCTCATGCCTGTAATCCCAGCACTTCGGGAGGCCAAGGAGGCACGATCGCTTGAACCCAGGAGTTCACGACCCACCTGGGCAACATAGTGAGACTCTGTACCAAAAATAAAAAAATTAGCCAGGCATGGAGGTGCACACTTGTAGTCCCAGATACTTAGGAGGCTGTGGCAGGAGGATCGCTTGAGCCCAGGAGGTCAAGGCTTCAGTGAGCTATGATTGCACGACTCCACTCCAGCCCGGGTGACAGGTCTCATTAAAAAAAAAAAAAAAAATATGAGCAAACTGAATCCAGCTCCACACCCCCCAGCAACAAAAATAAATTGGTGATGAGGATTAAACACCATGAACAAGTGGGATTTAACCCTAGAAATGCAAAGTTGGCTTAATAGCTAAAAATGAATTAATATGCCAAATATCAATAGAACAAAATAAAGGACAAAACCACACAAGCATCTCATTAGACAGGAAAAAATGAACACCACTTCATGGTCAAAACACTTAGCAAATGGTGGCCGGGCACGGTGGCTCACGCTTGTAATCCCAGCACTTTGGGAGGCCGAGGCGGGCAGATCACGAGGTCGGGAGATCAAGACCACGGTGAAACCCCGTCTCCACTAAAAATACAAAAAAAAAAAAAAAAAATTAGCCGGGCGTGGTGGCGGGCGCCTGTAGTCCCAGCTACTCGGAGAGGCTGAGGCAGGAGAATGGCGTGAACCCAGGAGGCGGAGCTTGCAGTGAGCCGAGATTGCGCCACTGCACTCCAGCCTGGGCGACAGAGCAAGACTCCATCTCAAAAAAAAAAAAAAAAACACTTAGCAAATGGTTTGCTAAGAAAAGAAAACTTCCTCAATCTGACATAGGGCATCTATGAAAAACTACAGCTAACATCACACTTAAAGGTGAAACCCGGGAAGCTCTCTCCCTAAGATCAGAAACCAGACAAGGATGTCCAGTCTTGCCACTTCTATTCAACCCTGTACTGGAGATTCGAAGTAGGGCCGTAAGGAAGAAACAGAAATAAAAAGAATGTAGACTGGAATGGAAGAAACCAAATGAGCCCTAAGGATGACACAAGCTTTAATACAGAAATTCCCAAGGAAGTTTAAATCATTAGAAATAATAAACGAGTTTAGCAAGGTTAAAGGATATAAGATAAATATGCAAAAATCAATTTTTTTTTACTTTTTTAATTTTTTGAGATGGAGTCTCACTCTGTCACCCAGGCTGGAGTGCAATAGCGTGATCTCTGCCCACCGCAACCTTCGCCTCCTGGGTTCAAGTGATTCTTCTGCCTCAGCCTCATGAGTAGCTGGGATTATAGGCGCGAGCCACCACGTCCAGCTAATTTTTTTATTTTTAGTAGAGATGGGGTTTCACCACATTGGCCAGGCTGCTCTTAAACTCCTGACCTCAGTTGATCCGCCCACCTTGGCCTCCCAAAGTGCTGGGATTACAGGCATGAGCCACTGTACCCAGCCAATCAATTGTATTTCTATTCAGTATCAATGATCAAAATGAAAAAGAATTTTTAAAACAATTCTATTTAAAATAGCGTCAAAAAATATAATACTTAGGGGCTAGGCACAGTGGTTCACACCTGTAATCCCAGCACTTTGGGAGGCCGAAGAGAGCAGACCACTTGAGCCCAGGAGTTCAAGACTAGCCTGGGCAACAAAGGAAGACAGTGCCTCTAAAAAAAAGAAAAAGAAAGAAAAAAAAAAAGGCCAGGCACGGTGGCTCACGCCTGTAATCCCAGCACTTTGGGAGGCCGAGGTGGGTGGATCATAAGGTCAGCAGATGGAGACCATCCTGGCTAACACGGTGAAACCCCGTCTCTATTAAAAATACAAAAAAAATTAGCCGGGCCTGGTGGCGGGCGCCTATAAGTCCCAGCTACTCGGGAGGCTGAGGCAGAAGTACGGCCTGAACCCGGGAGGCAGAGCTTGCAGTGAGCCAAGACTGTGCCACTGCACTCTAGCCCAGGCAACAGAGCGAGACTCCATCTCAAAAAAAAAAAAAACAAAAAACAATTAGCGTGGTGTGGTGGCTCATACCTGTGGTCCCAGCTACTTGGGAGGCTGAGGTGGTAGGATTGCCTGAGCCCAGGGAGATGGAGGCTAGAGCAAGCCATGATCACACTCCAGCCTGGATTACAGAGGGAGACCCTGTCTAAAGGAAAGAAAATCTTACAATAAACCCTCACATTTGAAGCCAACTGATTTTCAATGAGGGTGCAAGAACAATTCAATGGCGGAAGAAAGGTCTTTTTCATAAATGTCGCTGGAACAACTGATTATCAACTTGCGAAAGAATAAATGGGGACCCCTACTTCAAACCATATACAAAAATTAACTCAAAATTGATCAAAAACCTAAATAAAAGAGATAAAACTATAAAACTCCAAGAAGAAAAAACAAATGTAAATGTTTGTGACCTTCTATTAAGTAATGGTAAGTTCTTAGGTGTTAGACCAGAAGCACCAGCAACTAAAAGGAGAAAAAAAAACAGGTAAGTCGAACTTCATCAAAATTAAAAACATTTATACTTCAAAGGACACCATCGAGAAAGGGGAAAGACAAGCCACAGACTGGAAGAAAATATTTGCAAATCCCATGGCTGATAAGGGACTTCTGCTTATATAAAGAACTCTGAAAACTCAACAATAAAAATCAATCCAGTTTGCAATCACAGGAGAAGAGATGTTCTCCAAAGAAGATCTAAAGATGGCCAATAAGCACACGAAATGATGCTCGACATCACTGGCCGTCAGGAAAATGCAAACCAAAACCACAATGAGATGCCACTTCCCACCCGCCAGGACAGCCACAGACACTAAGAAATGGTGGCGAGGACGTGGAGAACCTAGAACCCTCTGCAACTGCTGCAGGGAAAGCAAGATGGGGCAGCCACCGTGGGGGTCCAGCAGCTCCCCCAGGGTGGACAGGCCGTGGCTCAGCGGCAGTGCATAAGGGAACAGGGCACAGGTGAAGCCTAAAGGGTAATGGAATAACCTGGTGCTTGTGGCATCTGGTGTCACGTAAAAAACAAGTTCCACTAGGAAGGTCAAAGGAGGGGTAACCAGAGAGAGAAGGGGGAAGAGCCGGAGGGCACTGGAGCCAACATTAGAAACAGTTCAAAGACACAGAAAGGACGGCAACAGAAAGGGGCCAAAGAACAGGAAGAAAACACCCCGTCAGGCTGTAGGAGGTGGATGGCGCAGGAGGTGGGGGCAACCCTGGAGGGCCGGCTGGGGGTAGCGGCAGAGGCGGGCAGCAGTCACCACAGTGCACAGCCAGTGGGTGGACGAGCACCCATAGGCACCGCGAGGCCACCTAGGGTGAAAGGAGGACACGGCAGGGGCCACAGCCCACAGTCCATGAGGGGCCAGGCCTTGCACGCTGTCTGGAGAGGAGCAGGCTCCAGCTGGGAGAGCCTTAGGCAAGTCCCGTGTCTGAGCTGCTCCCACGGCCGCCAGCCTTATGGGTCCAGCCAGAACACTGCTCTCCCTTCACTGTGGAGCACAGCACAGCTCGTCTGGCGCCACCTGCCCTCATTTCCTGGGGGTGCTCTTGGTGGTGCAGGCTCTACAAGAACATCCGAACCCTGAACTCATGTGTGCGCCACGCCTTACAGAGGGGTGCAGCCCCGCCGACTCCCCTCGCCCCAACTCCCCTCGCCCTGCCTCTCTGCAGACACTTGCTTCCATACTGCTCCCTCCACCTCCTGGTAACCACTGCTGTTCTCCAAGTCTCTGCCATAAAATTGGAGTCATGCAGCTTGTGGCCCTTTGGGTCTGGCCTCCTTCACTTAACAAACCGTACAAAAGCTTCATCCATGGTGCGGCGTCAGTGATGCTGTGTGCTCTTCTGGGCTGCTGACCGCTGTCCCACCGTGTGGATGCACCACAATCTGTTTATCCAGTTCCTTATCAACTGAGGACACTGGAGTGTCTCCGGTTTTCGGTGACGTGAACAATGCTGCTATAAACATTTGTGTGGCCACTCACTTTTAATTTTCTGGGTGTACTTTAAGACAAGGATATGCAGGATTTTTGCTTTTCATACTTTGACAAATGTGTTCCTTCTCTGGCAGGGCTTTTGTGTGTGTCTGTGCAACTGTGTCTATTTAGCAATGGGATAGATTAGAAACTATACCATAAACCTAGGTAAAGCAAAGAAAGTCAGAAGACGGGGACAAATAAGAGAGGAAGAGCAGCAGGTTTTCTAGTCTGGAGGGAGGCGCTGCTCCTGTCCCTCGGTGCACACCGCCCTCACCTTCTCCCAGCAGCTCGGTTTTCACACAGCAATCCTGCTGAGGCTCCCCCCTCGCCGGAACTGCCTGTTAGAGAGAAACAACAGCCGTCAGCCGGGTTCAGTGGGAGGCCGCTTTTCCAAATGGACATCATTTGGAAAAAGTCAAAAAATCGTAGTTACAACATTCACCATGAGCTGCTGGACAGTCAGATTGACTGCTGCCAGCTGGTTACAGTCGCCTCCAGGAGAAGAACTGGCATTCAGAACACAGTCCAAGGAAACTTCTCCTGTGTTTCTATTTTTGGAGATTGTTTCTTAACAATAAGAACGCATTCATGTATTATTTATACAATTAGATATCTGAAATCTTTTGGCTCTGTTACAGGAGTGTTACAATTTATTTCAAAATGCATTCTGCTGCTGACAATAATTCATATATTTCAAATGTCCAACCTCCTACAAAAAATTATAGAAATAGATAAATCAAGAAAATTCAGTAAGAAACTTAAATCACTAAATGTTTGAGATTAAGCATCTATTACGTAGAGGTATATATTATACAAGGCCTCTTAAAAAATTTTTTTTTGTTGAGACAGAGTTCACTCTCTCGCCCAGGCTGGAGTACAGTGGAGCGATCTCGGCTCACTGCAACCTCTGCTTCCACAGTTCAAGCGATTCTCAGGCCTCACCCACCTGAGTAGCTGGGACTACAGATGCACGCCACCACGCCCAGCTGATTTTTGTGTTTTCAGTAGAGATGGGGGTTTCGCCATGTTGGCCAGGCTGGTCTCAAACTCCTGGCCTCAAGTGATCCACCCGCCTCAGCCTCACAAAGTGCTGGGATTAGAGGTGTGAGCCACTGCGCTTGGGTGGCACTTGGACATAATTTTTTTTTTTTTTACACAAAAATCCTTGCCTTCAAGAAGCTTAGAGTCTGGTTGGAGAAGTGAACATAAACACATAAAACACTCCTAGCCAGGCCTCTCCCGATGCAGCAGCAGGACCATGGAGTCCATGAGGAGGCAGCAGGGAGTCTGCACATGCCCCACCCACAGCTGGGGGCCGGGGAAGAGGGCTGCTGACCACTCTGGGCAGTTGGAGACGCCAGACTGCAAGTGGGAACTGTCAGGCTGACACCCAAGCCTGGTGATGTGATGCTGGAGAAAGCCCTCTGGTGAGGCCACTGGAAGCTGGAAGTGGGCAGGAAGCCTCAGGGTCAGAGTGATAAAATAGGAACTGAGGGAGGCACACTTGGTGCTCCGAGTCCACGACCAGAAGAGGAGAGGCACAGACCTGCCCGAGGTCACTAGGAGCGACCAGTCAGACAGCTGCAGGAGGCCAGCCACGCCCTGATTCCATCTTTAATTATCAACAGGTAAAAAGTATAAGAGGCTGCAAAAACCTGGGTGTCCAGCGTCTGGATGAGAAAACATGTCAACAACGGGGCCTCTCAACAGACCCCTCCTCCCCACAAAGCAGACGCCAGGCCAGCCCCTACCCGAGCCCGGGTGTGGCTACTGCTTTCCAGAGCTCACATCCATATGGCCTGGCTGCCTTCTGGACTGACTTGGTAACACCGGACCTAACTGCATCACCCTCCCCAGGAGCTGGTCTTAGCAACTGTGCACAGCCCACCCCATCGTGGTAAGGCAGGAGGGCCCAGGTATCCATCTCCCACTGCCAAGCCAGGGCCAGCAGCCCAGCTGCTCATGCCAGCCCTCGAACATGCAGAGCACGCTACCTTTCCTGGTCCATCACAGCTGTACGCCAGCCAGCTCAGCCTGCACCATCACAGCTGTACGCCAGCCAGCTCAGCCTGCACCCTTCACATCTACCCCCCAACAGGAGCTCTCCGGTGTCCCTGCAATCCTTCCAGGAGTCCAGGAGGTCAAAACTATTTTCATGATAATACTAGGACCTCAATTACCTTTTTCACTGTGCTGATATTTGCACAGATGGTGCCCAAGCGATGGTGTCAGCCCCTTAGAATCAACCAGGTCAGGACACCGAAGTGTACTCCAGCAACTGAACTCTTGACCAGTAGGCACTTGGGGGGCCCACCTGCGAGTGCCCTGGATGAGGTAGAGAGATTATGGCCTCCGAGCACAACTCTCCAGTGTTCCACATCAGAGGATGGGGGCAGGCAGCAGGCCAGGCGCAATGGCTGAGTGGAACCCGAAGTTTCCTCACTCACAGACCATCTTCACTTAAAAGAACAACTTGCAAAATCTATGATACTCAGACCTGGGTATGCCACTCAGGCCTGGACATGCCACTCAGGCCTGGACATGCCACTCAGACCTGGACATCTGGCAGACATTTCCACAAAACAGAGTGAGCCTCAAAGAAAACAACCAGTAGTAATTGTTGCCAATGTCAAAACTCTACCTTCTGAATTTTCGAAACACATGTAAATGTTTATCTGTCCCCACGAGCTTAAAAGTTTCTCCATATTTATGACTTTCCTTATTACATGAGAGGTATCATTAGTGACTATGATTTTTGATACCATATAATAAAATGTGTCAACATGGGGAGGATCTTCATAACAAGGTGAGCCGACACTCCCCAAATGCCCAGTGCCTAATATTCAAAATCACGCATGGGCAAAAGATGCATCCAAGATGGGCTTTAATGTCACAGAGGAAGAAGGTCATTGGCACAGTTTCACTTTGTTGAGTTTTGATGTCGTATCAAAGCAGAATAGCTGCAATTATCTGAAAAGATATCAAAATACTTCTCCTTTGCCAACCACATGTCTGTGTGAGGCCAGATTTTCTTCAGACAGTATCACCTCAGGCTGGGTGCAGAAGCCGATCTGCAAATCCAGCTGACTCTTCGATTAGCCAGACGTGACAGAGATGGACCAACGTGGAAAACAATGCCACTCAACTGAGTTTTTTTCATTCAGAAAAAGTACTTTTCACAGAAACTGCTGTATTCCCTAACATGTAAATAAAATGTTACATGTTTACTTTTATTATTTTTTAAAAATGTGATTTTTAACTTTTCAGTTTTCATTTCTTTTACAGTAACTGTCATTAGATACAACCCAATAAACAAGAGCCCTCTGGGGTCCTCAATACTTCTAAGAGTAGGGCCTTGAGGCACACCAGACACCCTGCCTGCCACGGCACAGCTCTGCCGACAAGGTCTCCTGGCCTGAGATGAGCCGGGGTGGAGCATGGCAGGGCAGACCTCGTGAGGCTGCTGGGGTCTACAGGCATTTTTGGGCATCAGCTGTGCCCCTCACACGCTGTCCCCTCCTGGAGGCACCCGCCAAACCCCACTCCATCTCATAGTCCTCATCACCACCACCAGCCACAAATCCTACCCACGAAATTAAGTTTTGTAATCTTTTGGAAAAATGTTTAAGAATGCTATGTAACACACTACCAAATAATGTCTAGAATCATCCACGATTCTGCTGTGTGTCCAATTAAACGGCACTCAGGAATCCTCTGACAAGCACTGACCAACATGCCAGGCCTCATACCAGTGTTAGGGCCAGAAACACAGCACAGAAGCCTCTGCCTGGTCTGTATCATCCCCAGTGCTCACTTCCATTAAGGGACAGCTGAGGACGGCCCAGGGCAGAGGCAAAAGGAAAACGGGGCAGTGGGGAGGAGGGAGGCCCAGCAGAGGCAGATAGAGCAGGCTCTGCAAGGCAGCGGCTCTGCCCTCTCCTCCAGAACCGTGGCCTCTCCTGACTTCCAGGAGGCTTGGGAAGGTTTTCTCCTAGCAAGCGATGCTGCTTCTGTGGCCCAGGGGCTGCCCCTAGGGGCTGAAGCACCACAGGCTGGCTTCGGAGACCAGCCCCCCGGAGCAGTGATGCCAAGTCTCCTTACAGCTGATAGATTCTAGGATTTTATGAAACCTCCAGATTAAGGACAAATTAGTTTACAATACAAATGTAAATGATAGGCCAGGCGCGCTGGCTCACGCCTGTAATCTCAGCACTTTGGGAGGCTGAGGTGAGTGGATCACCTGAGGTCAGAAGTTGGAGACCAGTCTGGCCAACATGGCGAAACCCTGTCTCTACTAAAAATACAAAAATTAGCCGGGAGTGGTGGCACATGCCTGTAATCCCAGCTACTCGGGAGGCTGAGGCAGGAGAATCACTTTAACCTGGGCGGGGGCGGAGGTTGCAGGGAGCGGAGATCACGCCGCTTCACTCCAGCCTGGGCGAAAGAGCGAAACTCCATCTCAAAAATAAATAAATAAATAAATAAAATATAAATAATGTCTCAATAAAAAAGAGAGGCCGGACGCAATGGCTCTCACTTGCAATCCCAGCACTTTGGGAGGCCGAGGCAGGTGGATCACTGAGGTCAGGAGTTCGAGACCAATCTGGCCAACATGGCGAAACCCCGTCTCCACTAAAAATACAAAAATTAGTTGGGCGCAGTGACAGGCGCCTGTAATCCCAGCTACTCAGGAGGCTGAGGCAGGAGAATATCTTGAACCCGGGAGGCAGAGGTTGCAGTGAGCCAAGATCGCGCCACTGCACTCCAGCCTGGGCGACAGAGCGAGACTCCGTCTCAAAAATAAATAAGGTGAGGAAGAGCTCCTATTCGCAACAGTGACAGAAATGCTGTCTCATCTCAATCATTCAGCCTAGCACATTATTCCTTCTCCTTGATCTAAGCAAAACAAAATGAATGTGAAAACAAAACTGTGTTTTATGTATCCTAAATCAAGACCTTTCCACTGACAACATCCACCTAGCTGCAGGCAGCAAGCTACTTGGACTCAGACCCTGCACCGCAGAAGCTCTGCCCAGTCCAGGAAGCGTAGCCAAAAAATTCCCGAAAAAATCATCTGCATTTCCCTCAGGAGCCCCAACCTACAACTCCCCGAGGCGGCCCAGGACCCGCCAACCCCGAGGCCAGGTCAGCTCTGCAAGCCCCACCCTGCCTTGGCCCCGTGTGCCTTGACTGGCAGAGCCTAGCCCCGCCCCCGATGATGCCCCACCCCTGGTGACGCCCCGCCCCCAACCCCCCAATGCACGAGGCAGACGAGCCCAGACAGAGGTGAGGGGTCCAGATCCACCCCAGGAAGAACCGCCTGGGCCTTCCCCACCTCGCAATTCGGAAGTCCAGGAGAGGGGGGCACTGCAACACACTTTTCAGAGGTAGACAGGAGCCCCAGAGCCATGAGGAGAGGAGGGGACCATGGGCCTCTCTTGGTCAGTACAGGTACCAGGGCAGGGCTGGTCCAGACCTCACAGCCCCGAGACCGCCACAGCCCTCTAGGGCCATCCCCCAACCTCACACCAACAAGAGACTGAGTGCAGTGCCCACTCCAAATCTACCCGGGGAGGACAGCCCTGACTTGGGGCTTCTCCCTCAGTCGGGAAACTCCTCCTCCCCTTCTGCGTGGGTTGCACCTGCTAACCACAGAGCCAGCCTGACCTCTGCGCCCGCCCGGCAAAACACATGACCAGTCCATTTCCACCTGAGCAACAGACCTTGCGTTTTTAGTGTCACAACTTGTGCACAATGTAGAGTACACACCAGGAGGGTGGGTAAGAGAACAAAACCAGTGTGTGCAAAGCATGAACAGGAAGCATGCACACATTCCAATTCTCACTCAAACACTGGCTTCAGTTCTTGCCACTTAAAAATCACATTATCTCAAGTCGAGAAAAACCCAGCTCCTTGGAAGTTCTTCTTATCCTCAGTACATCTGCCCAAACTCAAGAACACTCAGGAGATTTCATGTCCAACTTCCAAACGTAAGTTAAAGGAATTCCCACGCCGGTGTAGTGGCTCACTCCTGTGATCCCAGCATTTTGAGAGGTCAAGGCAGGAGGACTGCTTGAGCCCAGGAGTTTGAGACCAGCCTAGACAAAACAGTGGGACGCCATCTCTACAAACAATTTTTAAAAATTAGCTAGGAGTGGTGGCACACACCTGTAGTCCCAGCTACTTGGGAGGCTGAGGTGGGAGGTTCCCTTGAACCTAGGAGGTCGAGGCTGCAGGGAGCCGTGGTTGTACCACTGCACTCCAGCCTGGGTGACAGAGGAAGACCCTGTCAAAAGACGAAAAGAAAATGGAGGGCCGGGCGCGGTGGCTCACGCTTGTAATCCCAGCACTTTGGGAGGCCGAGGCGGGCGGATCACGAGGTCAGGAGATCGAGACCACGGTGAAACCCCGTCTCTACTAAAAATACAAAAAATTAGCCGGGCGCGGTGGCGGGCGCCTGTAGTCCCAGCTACTCGGAGAGGCTGAGGCAGGAGAATGGCGTGAACCCGGGAGGCGGAGCTTGCAGTGAGCCGAGATTGCGCCACTGCACTCTAGCCTGGGCGACAGAGCGAGACTCCGTCTCAAAAAAAAAAAAAAAAAAAAAAAAGAAAATCGAAAAGGAAGGGAGGGAGGGAGGGGAGGGGAGGGGATAAAAAAGGGAAGGAAGAGAGGAAAGAAAGAAAAGGAAGGAAGGAACAAAGAAAGGAAAGGAGGGAGGGAGGGAAAGAGAGGAAGAAAGGAAAGGGAAGGAAAGAAAGAAGGCAGGAAGGAAAGGAGGGGGGGAGGGCGGGAGGGGGGGAGGGCGGGAGGGAGGGAAGGAAGGAGGAAGGGAAATTCCCTCCCAGAGCCTGGGATTTCCAGGAATTCTGATACTTCTTTCAAGTAAAGGGCCTTTTAAATACAAAATCCTCAATAAAAAGATAAAAGGATCAAAGTAAAAAGAAGAGACGATACCAAGCAGCAATAATGAAGATTCTTGCAAGCTAAAGGGGAATGGGGTGAAGGACCAAGACAAATGGCCAAGGGATGTACCCAAGGACACTCCTCTCTGAACAGAAATACAGAACTGATTTTAGTCCTAAAACTCTATTCTTCTTAAATGCCATAAAAAAAAACCAAACACTATCTTAAATGTCCATGTTTCCTAAAATTAAAATCAATAGAAAATCCTCAATCTACAACCAGGGCAAGGCCACAAGCCTCCGGTCTTGGTCCTGCTTGTTTATGAGAACAAAGCGGCCCCGTCCTTCCCTCCAAGTCCAGAGCTCGGTGAACTCCTTCCTCCCCCACATTCCCCTACAGGCTGCGGAGCTGCCTGCGGAGCTGAGGTCGTATCATAACCTCACTGTTTACAGACATGCAGTGATACGGTTTGGCTGTGTCCCCACCAAAATCTCATGTTGAACTGTAATCCCAATTATTGGGGGAAGGGTCTGATGGGAGGTGACCGGATCATGGGGGCAGATGTCCCCCTTCCTGTTTTCATGATACATCTCACAAGATCTGGTTGTTGGAAAGTGTGTGGCACTTCCCCCTTTGCTCTCTCTTCATCCTTATGGCCAGGTAAGATGTGCTTGCTTCCCCTTTGCCCTCCCGCCATGATTGTAAGTTTCCTGAGGCCTCCCTAGAAGCAGAAGCCTCTACAGCCCATGGAACCATGAGCTGATCAAACCTCTTTTCTTTATAAATTACCCAGAATTAGGTATATCTTTATAGCAGTGTGAGAACAGACTAATACAGAAAATTGGTACTGGAGAAGTGGGGCATTGCTATAAAGATACCTGAAAATGTGGAAGCAGCTTTGGAACTGGGTAATGGGCCAAAGTTTGAACAGGTTGAAGGGCTAAGAAGAAGAAAGGAAGATGAGGGAACGTTTGGAACTTCCTAGAGGCTTTTTGAATGGTTTTGACCAAAATGCTGACAGTGATACGGACAATGAAGTCCAGGCTGAGGAGGTCTCAGATGGAGAAGAGGAACCTATTGGGAATTGGAGTAAAAGTCATTCTTGCTATGCTTTAGCAAAGAGACAGCCGGCACTGTGTCCCTGCTCTAGGGATCTGTGGAACTTTGAACTTGAGAGAGATGATTTAGGGTATGTGGTGGAAGAAATTCCTAAGTACCAAAGCAGTCAAGATGTGGCCTGGCTGCTTCTAACAGCATACACTCATGTGCATGCACGAAGAGAGTATGTGAAACTGGAACTTATATTTAAAAGGGAAGCAGAGCATAAAAGTTTGGAAATTTTGCAGCCTGACCATGTGGTAGGAAAAAAAGCCCATTTTTCAGGGAAGGAGTTCAAGCCAGCTACAGAAATTCACACGAGGAGCTGAATGTTAATAGCCAAGACAATGGGGAAAATGCCTCAGAGACCTTTGCAGCAGCCCCTCCCATCACAGGCCTGGAGGCCTAGGAAGGAAGAATGGTTTTGTGGGCCATGCCCAGGGCCCTGCTGCTCTGTGCAACCTCAGTACATGGTGCCTGGCATCACAGCCACTCCAGCTCCAGTGGTGGCTGAAAGGGCCCCAGATACATCTCAGGACACTGACCCAAAGGGTGCAAGCCGGCAGCTACCAAGGCTTCTACATGGTGTTAATCCAGCAGGTGCGCACAGGGCGAGAGTTAAGGCTTGGGAGCCTCTGCCTAGATTTCACAGGATGTATGGATGTCATCCATACATCTGCGGTGGTGCACACCTGTAATCCCAGCTACTCAGGAAGCTGAGGCAGGAGAATTGCTTGAATTCAGAGGATGCTGGATGTGGAGGCCAAGTACATGGAAATGTCCAGATGTCCAGGCAGAAGCTTGCTGCAGGGGTGAAGCCCCCACGGAGAGCCTCTACTAGGGCAGTGCGGATAGGAAATGTGGGACTGGAGCCCCACATAGAGTCTCCACTGGGGCACTGCCTAGTGGAGCTGTGAGAAGAGGACCACTGCCCTCCAGATCCCAGAATGGTAGATCCATCTACAGCTTATACCACGTGCCTAGAAAAGCAGCAGGCACTCAATGCCAGCCCATGAAAGCAGCTGCAGGAGCTGTACCCTGAAGAGCCACAGAGGCAGAGCTGCCCAAGGCCTTGGGAGCCCACCCCTTCCACCAGTGTTGCCTGGAAGTGAGACATGGAGTCAAAGAAGATTACTGTGGAACTCAGACTGCCCTGCTGGGTTTCAGACCTACATAGGGCCTGTAGCCCCTTTGTTTTGGTCAATTTTTCCCTTTTGGAACAGAAGCATTTACCCAATGCCTGTATTACCATTGTTTCTTGGAAGTAAGCTTGTTTTTTATTTTACAGGATGATAGGCAGAAGGGACTTACCTTGTCTCAGATAAGACTTTGGACTTTTGAGTTAATGCTGGAATGAGTTAAGACTTTGGGAAATTTCTGGATGGCATACTTGTGTTTTGAAATGTGAGAAGGACCCAGCACTTTGGGAGGCCGAGGTGGGTGGATCATGAGGTCAGGAGTTCGAGACCAGCCTGACCAACATGGTGAAACCCTGTCTCTACTAAAAATACAAAAATTAGGCTGGGCACAGTGGCTCACGTCTGTAATCCCAGCACTTTGGGAGGCTGAGGCGAGTGGATCACCTGAGGTCAGGAGTTTGAGACCAGCCTGGCCAACATGGTGAAACCCCATCTCTACTAAAAATACAAAAATTAGATGGACATGGTGGCAGGCACCTATAATCCCAGCTACTTGAGAGGCTCAGGCAGGAGAATCACTTGAACCCAGGAGGCAGAGGTTGCAGTAAGCCGAGATCGCACCATTGCACTCCAGCCTGGGCAACAAAAGCAAAACTCCGTCTCAAAAAAAAAAAAAAAAAAAAAAAAACTAACCAGGCATGGTGGCACGCGCCTGTAATCCCAGCTATTCAGGAGGCTGAGGCAGAAGAATTGCTTGAAACCAGGTGGTGGAGGTTGCAGTGAGCTGAGATCACACCATTCCACTCCAGCCTGGGTGACAAGAGCAAAATTCCATCTCAAAAAAAAAAAAAATTAGCCAGGCAAGGTGGCACCCACCTGTAATCCCAGCTACTCAAGAGGCTGAGGCAGGAGAATTGCTCAAACGTGGGAGGCAGAGGTTGCAGTGAGCCAAGATCACGCCACTGCACTCCAGCCTGGGCAACAAGAGCAAAACTGCACGTCAAAAGAAAAAAAAAAATGAGCCAGGTTTGGTGCCGCATGCCTGCAATTCCAGCTACTCAGGAGGCTGAGGCAGGAGAATTGCTTGAGCCAGGGAGGCAGAGGTTGCAGTGAGCTGAGATCACGCCATTACACCCAGCCTAGGTGACAGAGTGAAACTCTGTCTCAAAGAAAAAAAAAAAAAAGAAATGTGAAAAGGACACGAGATTCGGGAGGGATCGGGCAAAATGATATGGTTTGCTCTGTGTCCCCACCCAAATCTCATGTTGAACTGTAATCCTCAGTGTTGGGGGAGGGACCTAGTAGGAGCTGACTGGATCACGGGGGCAGACTTCCCCCTTGCTGTTCTCATAATGAGTGAGTTCTCATGAGACCTGGTTGTTGAAAAGTGTGCAGTACTTCTCCCTTCACGTTTTCTCTCTCCTGCCGGCCATGTGAAAATATGCCTGCTTCTCCTACGCCTTCTGCCATGATTTTAAGTTTCTTGAGGCCTCCTCAGAAGCAGAAACCTATAAAGCCTGCCCACAGAACCATGAACCGATTAAACTTCTTTGCCTTATAAATTACCCAGCCTCAGGTATGTCTTTATAGCAGTGTGAGAACGAGCCAATACACCCAGAAACCTGCCATTTTTGATAGTAAAACTAGAGCTACGATTTGTAAAGCCAGAATTGATCACAGGAACACAGTTCCTTCACCGACCTATCCAGAATCTCATCAATGTCAAAGCCTATAATAAAATCTCAATTAGAACAGTATCTAAGCATCAAGGGCTGAAATGCTATGGTAGGGAGGGTGGGGTGGCATGGCAGGGGTGCAAAATCTACCCAATCCATGATCAAAATGGATCACAACAGCAACAAATTAAACCTTTTGAGAAAAGGAGAACAGCAGACTAATGAGGCCCACCTCAGCACACATTTGACATGCTTGAGCTGGACTCCACCATCCTTCTAGAAAACAATATTCTCTTCTTCCGAATGCCCACTTTAATATATTGTCTAAGGCACTGATGTGGCTGGAGAAAAAAGGATTGTTTCCCACGTCGTGAAGTTTTTTTCCTTAAATGTTAATTGGTGGGTTCAGATAGACACAAAAACTTAAGGGGAAAAAAGTTCCCCAGATAGTGAAGCAGAACTCAGACCCCATGCTGGAGGTGGAGGCCAAGTAAGTACACAAGTAGCTCCTGGGGAGGCGGGCACTACAGGCTGTTGTGACATGAGACACCCAGTTACATTCACAGCTCAGATAATATCCAAAGGGGAAGAGGAATAGGAGAAATACTCACATGTCAAGTCCATAAAATAAATGTATTCTATAGGTAAATATTGGTGTGTAGCTATGTTCATGCCAGTGACCTCACAAATTCTCTTTAGCAACACAGGACAGAAGACAGTAACCTTTTTATTCCACATGATGATATACGTTTACATAACTGAAATGTTCTTCATGATTAAAAAGCTTCAAGTTTTTACAGCACTACCACTTTATTTGTATGTCTCCTCCTCTAAATGTAATCATAAAATAAGCATGCAATAATCACAACTTAACATAATCTATAGGAAAAACAAAGGCAGCATATACATATTTGCTTGTTCATTCATTTTTAGAAACAGGGTCTTACCCAGGCTGGAGTGCAGTGGTGCAACCACAGCTCACTGCAACCTCCAACTCCTGGGCTCAAGAGATCCTCCCACTTAGGCCTTCCAATAGGTGGGACTACAGGCATGTACCACTATGCCAGACCAACATTTTCTTTTTCTCTTTTTTTTTTTTTTTTTTTTTTTTGAGACAGAGTCTTGCTCTGTCGCCCAGGCTGGAGTGCAGTGGTGCAATCTCGGCTCACTATAACCTCCGCCTCCTGGGCTCAAGCGATTGTCTTGCCTCAGCCTCCTAAGTAGCTGGGATTACAGGCGCACGGCAATTAGAGCCTGGCTAATTTCTGTATTTTTAGTAGAGATGGGGTTTCATCACATTGGCCAGACTGGTCTCAAACTCCTGACCTCAAGTGATCTGCCCACTTTGGCCTCCCAAAGTGCTGGGATTACAGGTGTGAGCCACCGTGCCTGGCCCAACATTTTTAACTGAATGAATTTCCTTCTTGTGGCTGACAGGACAACATTATTTTTCATCTACAAGTAGACACCTCTCCATTGTCATTTAATACGAAATGACCATGCATCCAATATAATGTGTCATAATACAGTTAACCTTAATTTTACTACATTAGATGTTAGATGCTTTTTTAAAAGACAATTTCTATTATACATACAGTATAAATTATTAAACTTTTGTGAAGAGCTCAGCATCACCTTTCCAGAGAAGACAGCAGCGCACCTTCAGGGTTCAAATGCCTGCTCCTGTGAAGCCTCCTCACCCACACCTGCACCAGCAGCCCACCTAAGCAATGAGGCACCATCCCCCGCAGGCGAAGAATAGGGCACACCCTGCACCCTGCAGGTGAGGTTCCCAGTGCGTGGCCTCCTGCCCCATCAATTTCTACCAAACTATCAATTTCTACCAAACTATTTTTTTAAAATAAACAATGTCTAGTGGGGGAAAGATCACAGAAACTGAGACACTGTGCTTTGTAAGATTCCTAAAATTCAAAGACAAATAAGGACTAGACATATTTTGGATAACCTCTGTTAAAATTATTCAAAGACAAGCCCATAAAAATATTTAAATAATTTTATACATTTAAATTTTAAAGAGATGGAAAAAGAACCAATGGAACTGTGTTGACTGCAAAACAGATGCGACACTGGCCACTGGTATGTCACGAAGAAAAGATTCAATGGCTTCATGGTTGCTGGTAAACCTAGGCCCTGCCTGACCCTGAAACAGACTGAGGGTGTACCTAAGGTTCCAGGCTGGCAGGAAGGACCCCTGCCCATCTCCATCTGGGCCCTGGGGATAGCCAGCCACCTCCCTGCCCACTCTACCTTTGAACAACCTGGCAACCTGCTCACTAGCTTTCAAAATCCCTTCAGTGATACCTGGTGTTGGGCAGCTTTAATGGTCTTCCAGAGACCTTCTCACCCACTAAAGAGATGACATCTGATCCTTCGTGTTTACCAAAGAGCAAACAATGGCATTTTACAATCCGCCCAGTCAATACCACCATGAGGTGAAGATTAATAAGGTAGTTTACCATGTCTACATCACAGTTACCTCAGAAGTGATCATTTCTTTTGCTAGTCAAAGTTGGGAGTTTCCACGGCAATCCCTGCTTTTCTACAACATGCTGGATAAAACGCGTCCATGTTTTGTCGACAAACCAGTAATAATGATCATCCTCAGCGCTTGTGACAGTGGCCTCCATTTCCACACTGTGTCTCTGCGTGCCACCAGGAGGCTGGATTCAAAGCCAGGGAGTCAGGCCTCCGTGAGCCACGCCGCCCTCACAACAGTGTCATCCTCCCTTTGGACCAGAATATGCAATCGCATTTTACTCAGAAAGTCAAACTACAGTAAAGGAGCTGTGTGGATAGAATCATCTGAACGGAAAACTTAACGGGGAGAAAATATAATCATCTTATCTCAGGGTTCTTTTGCTCATTTTTCCAGAAAGCTTTGTTCTTCTCTTAGACTAAACAAATTACTGAAGACTTCTCGTAATTTGGCTTTATTTTACAAGGATGCAAGAATAAAAACTACTTTGGAAATGAATATTCTATCAACATATTCACTCTGACTTACCAAATACAATATAAATGATCCAAAGGAAATATTTCTAATCTCAACAGTAAGATTTTAACCACAAAAAGTGTCCTTCTATATGAGGCTAAAAGAAAAATCTTTAAAGTTACCAGAAATTTTAAACTGCTTCAAAAAAATCTTCAAACAGTATGCTGGGTAAACCGTATGACCCTGTGTGCAGTGATCACAAGGCCAGGCCAGCCGATCCCAGTGGGCAGAGCAGGGTCTCCCTCAGGGCAAATGAGCTCCAGCAGTGCCCGCCCTGGAACCAGAGACCCCCACAGAAACACGGAGGTCAAGTGCTAAAACAATCAGGCACATGGATCTCAAACTCTGCACTGGTTTTGTTTGTTTGTTTTGAAACAGACAAACTCTGTCATCCAGGCTGGCGTGCAGTGGCACCATCTCGGCTCACTGCAACCTCTGCCTCCCAGGTTCACACGATTCTCCTGCCTCAGCTTCCCAAGTAGCTGGGATTACAGGTGCATGCCACCATGCCCAGCTAATTTTTGCACTTTTAGTAGAGACAGGGTTTTACCACATTGGCCGGGCTGGTCTCTAACTCCTGACCTCAAGCGATCCGCCCGCCTCAGCCTCCCAGAGTGCTGGGATCACAGGTGTGAGCCCCCGCGCCCAGTCTCTGCACTGTTTTCACAGGGCCAACTCTGTGGTCTCCTCTGGAGTCCTGTGCCTCTGGGTCAGAGGCACCAGAAGGCACAACTACAGATGAGAACCACACAAGCTCAGGAGGAAAGGAAGACGCAGGCACGCTCCCCTGGAACTGACCTGGTATTCTTACACACTTCCACCCTGCCATTTGTGTTTTGGGAGGGGTGTGTCAACTTTCACATATTACCTACCCGAGCTTTAAAGACACCCCCATGACGGCAAGACATGAAGAAAACGGAAGGAAAAACCCTTGTGAGGTCTCTTTAAACTTATCTTCAAGATTCTACAGTTGAACTTGATGTTTGCCTTTCTCAACCTGGGGGAGACTATGAGAAGGAAAGTCCTTCTCCCCCTCAAGAAAATACATTGGTCCACTGGGCTATCCTACACGCTATCAACATTTAAAAACGTCATTTCACAACAACCAACACAAAGACTGCCTTCTCTACCTAACAGTGGAGATTTTTTTTATTCTAGTCAAAATAAGAAAAATGTCACATTCCAATCTGCCATTTGCTCCTTTCTGCTTTAGGAAAGCCCAGGATCTGGAAGAGAGACTTGTCTTCTCCTTGGGAACTGTAACAACAGCAAGAAGGAACTTTAAATGCCAAACAGCTTCTCCAAGATGGGAAGCAACTTCAGTCCAGGAAACTCGTGAGATGAAGAGCACTCTCTACCCGCCCCCTAATTTTAAACCATTTTCCACATACCAATTTCACCAGCTAATTATCAAAAGGGGTGGAGAGAAAAAGAATGAATCCTTTCAATATCTGAGAGATTTTCTTTTCCCTCTTTTGTCTTTTTGTTTTTTCCCTTGGCAGAAAAAGGAGAGTTGGTTCCTAAATTTGGAAAAAACAATTAATATCCAAAGTAGCCCCAGAAATTACATTTAAGGGATTTTAAAATATCAGAACAGATTCCCTTTCCATCTGCTGCTTAACCCTTAATTGAGCCTCTCTGCAAAGAAAAAAAATCAAAGGTGGCTCCGTCCCTACTGCTGCCTTTGTCCAGTTCTTTCAGCTACGGCATTTGTCCAAAGATGGCAAAACCAGTGCAAATATCTGCCAGTCCCTCATGTGCCTCCAGCGGTACTCTGAGACTCCTCCATCGAGAGGTGGGTCGGTATCCCCTCTCCTTTGCCTGGGTGGACCTAAAGTATGTGGCTGAAATGGCAGCCCATGACACAGATGGCAGCCTCAACCCAGCTCTGCCTTGCTAGCTTGCTCTGTGCTGCCCAGCCACTGTGTGTGAGGGGCCACGCCACCTGGGAGGCCACACGTGGGTGCCCTAGCCAAGAACCCACTAACTAGCACTGGCCACCAGACGTGGAAGGACGCAGCCCACACTAACACCGCCCCCATGTTCGAGTCTTCCAGCTGAGACGCATGGACCAAAAGAAAGTCATCTCCTCTGTGCCGTCTGAATTCGTGTCCCCTGAAAGGGATAACAAATGACGATTGTTGTTTCAGCCACGGAGTTTCAGGGCAGTGCAGTCCCTGGCGAGAAAAGCAATGCTCTTTGTCCTGCGCCCTTCTTCCCCTCGCCAGCAGGGGTCAGAGCAAACTCCAGCTCCAGGGCTCCGTCCATGCTCCCAGCACAGGCCGGACACACAGATCTAACAGTAATCCAAGCTCTGGGGCTCACTTGCCACCAAGGCCTGTGCTCAATGGCTGTAGTCTGTACCCTCATGGAACTGGACCGACAGAGAAGATCAGTAAACCAGGAACGTGAGCAGTCTAAGTGCTCCCTACAGAAGAAACACGTGCTGAGGGGAGGCACACAGGGCTGGGCGGCTGGTAATGCAGGTGCACAGGGTGTGAGCACCTGCCTGCAAAAACCCCAACAACTCCAAATTCCCATCAGCCAAAACCTGTCTGTTTAGAGTCTTTCAGGTCCAAAACCAAAAAGTAGCCATGACCAGAACAGGTGCCTTGATGTAACTGGCGAGTGTGAGGCCAGAGGGTATTTGCTCTAAGGGCAGTCAAGCTAGAGACGGCTACCTGCCATTCTTACCGCCACTAATATGCTGATGCTCTAGTTTATCTATCATCTCCTTTGAGACTGAGAGTACAATTGCGACAATCTGGTTTACCTGCAACATCAAATTCCTGGGCCTGCTGAGCTGACAGCCTGCCTTCCAGGAGATTCGCCAGGTCAAGGGCACCCTGAGGCCTTGCACCTGATCACCTGCTCACCAGCCTCCTGCGCTAACAGCTCCTGCCTGTGTGCTGGGCGCGTCTCCACCGTGGCTGGGCTGCTGACTGGCACACGGCTCAGAGCACAGCCCTGTGGAGACTTACAGCCTCTACCTGCCCAAGTGCAACTGGAAAACATCTACTCCTTCCCTGAGTTTAATATGGAGCAAATTAAGATGAAAATTCATGGAACCTATCAGAAACCACAAGGTTGCTGACCAGCAAGACTGCCGACCAACAAGACTGCCTCACAGGCAGGAAGGGCACAGAGCCGGCCTCAGCTGTGTGCCTTCTCCTGTCCCAGGCCCCCACCGCACTCAGCCACACCACAGGCCCCATAAAACCAGGAGAGCTCAGCTCCACCCTAAAGATCTAGTTCTTCCTCCGTTTCAACCAAATGCCTCATAATGTAAAATGATCCTAGGGATGGCAGAAGGGCTCAGTACGATGTCACTTCTTTTTTTTTTTTTTTTTTGAGACGTCTCATTCTGTCACCAGGCTGCAGTGCAGTAGCGCAATCTCGGCTCACTGCAACCTCCACCTCACAGGTTCAAGCAATTCTCCTGCCTCAGCCTCCTGAGTAGCTGGGACTACAGGTGTGCACCACCACACCCAGCTGATTTCTGTATTTTTAGTAGAGACGGGGTTTCTCCATGTCGGCCAGGATGGCCTGGATCTCCTGACCTCAGGTGATCCGCCCGCCTCAGCTTCCCACAGTGCTGGGATTACAGGCATGAGCCACCACGCCTGGCCAAGGTCACTTCTTATACCTTAAAATGGGCAAATGCCTCCACATGGCTCATAAATTTGCCCTTAAAAAAATCAGTAATGGGGATTTAGAATGTGGCCTCTCTAGAAGACCACTGGCCGCCTGCAGGAAAGCGAAGGAACTGTCCTAGGCCATCTTAAACATAACCAAGTGCACCATGCAGACTGTGTTAATATCCTGATTTGAACAAAGCAACCATAAAATGACATTTTCAAATAATTGGGAGAAATCTGAAAGTGATTAGATGACACCAGCAAAGTACTGTTAATTTTGTTAGGTGTGAAAACAGCATTGTGATCTTATTTTTAATGTCTATATTTTTAAAGATACATATTAAGGATTTACAGGTAAGAATCTCACAACACCTAGTAGGTGCTTCAAAACACTTAAGCAACAACAAATGGGAAACACAGGAAGAAGGACGGGAGCCGGCGCAGCACAACCTTGACAATTATCAGCTAGCGTCCTGCGCCATCGCGTGGTGGGTATCGGCCAGCGTCCCGCGCCATCGCGTGGTGGGTATCGGCCAGCGTCCCGCACCATCGCGTGGTGGGTATCGGCCAGCGTCCCGCACCATCGCGTGGTGGTTATCGGCCAGCGTCCCGCACCATCGCGTGGTGGTTATCGGCCAGCGTCCCGCACCATCGCGTGGTGGTTATCGGCCAGCGTCCCGCACCATCGCGTGGTGGGTATCGGCCAGCGTCCCGCACCATCGCGTGGTGGTTATCGGCCAGCGTCCCGCACCATCGCGTGGTGGTTATCGGCCAGCGTCCCGCACCATCGCGTGGTGGTTATCGGCCAGCGTCCCGCACCATCGCGTGGTGGTTATCGGCCAGCGTCCCGCACCATCGCGTGGTGGGTATCGGCCAGCGTCCCGCACCATCACGTGGTAGGTATCGGCCAGCGTCCTGCGCCATCACGTGGTGGGTATTGGCCAGCATCCTGTGCCATCGCGTGGTATTGGCCAGCGTCCAGCACCATCATGTGGTAGGTATTGGCCAGTGTCCCGCGCCATCGCGTGGTGGTTATCGGCCAGCGTCCTGCGCCACTGTGTGGGGGGTATCAGCCAGCGTCCTACACCACTGCGTGGTGGGTAAGTGACAGGCAAGGCTTGATATCAGACTGGCTAGATTTGAATCCCAGCTCTGTCATTAATGAGATGCGTAACTTTGGTTTCTTAACCTCTCTGTGCCCATTTCCTCTGCAGTAAAATGGGAACAACTAACTACAAAAGCAGTTCAGCAGGCTATGCGGAGGCTGCAGGACCCTCAGGACTGTGGGTGATGCCTAAGTTCTGAATTATCAGCTCTAATATTACTCAATATATTTAATAAATATAAAATTAAAGTGTTTAACATCTGCCATATGGAAGACATCAGCAACTGCTTGTTAGATACCCCCTAACCTGAACTGTTCAAAAACAAGTCCAGTCTCCTAAGGCCGGCCTCACTGTGCGTCTCCAACTCCATGCTGTGGCTCTGGCCCTCAGCCCATCTCCCCTACGAGTTCAACAATTAACCTGCTCTTTCCATCCTCCCACTACACTTTTCCTTTCTAAAAAGTCTTATTATTGCCATGCTGAAAACCTCTGCTGTGCCCATTCGCCAAAGGGTCCAAAGCCCCCAGGTGAGGCAGGCAGAGGTGCTGTCCGGCCGATTCCAAGGACAATCCTTCTGGCCCCATCCACCCCAGACTCTCAGGCTTCTGATTGTCCCTTTTTTCCGACAGACACCCTAGCACTGCCCGCACATGTTCACCCCTCCTCAGCCAGCTCTGAAGTCAGCTCCTGCCCAGGTCTCTTCCTCGGTGCTGCCACACCTGGCAGCAACAGACACTGCACACTGGAGCATGTCAGCTTCACCAGGGCTGGAGCACGCGCCTGAGCACTGCTCACTGCCATCCGACACACACCATGCAACGTGCTCCTGACCAGTGCGCAGATCATCTAGCTCCTCCCACACATGAAGACATCAACGTCTAAAAGAGAGTTTCCTCACTTTTTATGGTTTTAAAAACTCCTTTCTAAGTAAAAAGAAAACGTTGATTGAAAAACACCATCTGAGGCCGGGCTCGGTGGCTCACGTCTGTAATCCCAGCACTTTGGGAGGCCGAGGTGGGTGGATCACCTGAGGTCAGGAGTTCGAGATCGGGCCTGGCCAACACAACGAAACCCTGTCTCCACTAAAAATACAAACATTAGCCCGGCGCGGTGGCACACACCTGCAATCCCAGCTACTCAGGAGGCTGAGGCAGGAGAATTGCTTGAACCCAGGAGGCGGAGGTTGCAGTGAGCTAAGATCGCACCACTGCACTCCAGCCTGGACGACAGAGTGAGGCTCTGTCTCAAAAAGAAAAGAAAAGAAAAGAAAAACACCATCTAGTGACAACATGCCATCCACAGGTGCACGTAAACATTCTTCATCAGCACTGAGAGCTCCTTCCCCAGTGGTGTTCTGGAACCCTGCCTTATACTGGCTGGTGCTGTGTATGATTCTCATCTTATACCATTTCCAAATTCTTACACACATCACCCTTCTCATTAGTTCTGCCTGTTTTGCACTTCAATACAATCAGGAATATCCTGTGAATTTTTAGTAAACTGCACTTCATTTATATATCAGGGAAAGAGAACAATCTCAAAAGCTCCTATGTTAAAAGAAGAAGGAAATGAAAGAACCAGGGCCAGGAAACACAGGGCCCAGTCCCTGCCCAGGGGAGAAACGGTGCTTCGCGTGTGGGCGGAGCCAAGAGCCAGGCAAGTGCACCAAGCACAAGAGGCCACTTCACACCCAGGAGAGACTGTCATCAAAGAGATGGACCCTTACAAGTGCTGGCAAGGACGTGGAGAAGCTGGAACGCTTGCGTGCTGCCAGTGAGAATGCAAAATGGTGCAGTTGCTATGGGAAACAGTATGGCGGTTCCTCAAAACATCAAAAATAGAATTACCATATGACCTAGCAATTGAAAGCAGGGTCTCAAAGAGATATTTATACAACATGTTCACAACAGCATTGCTTGCAATAGCCAAGGGGTGGAAGCAACCCAAGTGTCCATCAACGGACATCCACTAATGGACAAACAAAACGTAGTCCATTCATACAACAGAACATTACGGCTGGGCGCGGTGGCTCATGCCTGTAATCTCAGCACTTTGGGAGGCTGAGGCGGGCAGATCACTTGAGCTCAGGAATTGGAGACCATCCTGGGCAACATAAAGAAACCTTGTCTCTACAAAAAAAAAAAATGTTTAATATGTATTTTATATATATATATATATATATATATATATAATTATGTATATACTATTCAGCCTTAAAAAGGAAGGAAATTCAGACACATCCTACAACACAGATGAACCTTAAGGACATTACGCTATGAGAAATGAGCCAAGCACAAAAGATAAATACTGTATGGTCCACTTGTGTAAGGTCCCTAGATAGTCCCAGTCTTAGAGACAGGAAATGGAAAGGTGGGTGCCACGGGCTGAGGGCAGGGGGGAATGGAGACTTGGCATTTAATGGAGACAGAGTTTCAGCTTGAAATGATGAAAAAGTTCTGGAGCTGGATGGTGGTAGGAGCGGCACAATGTGAATATACTTAACAATACTGAGCTTTATACTTAAAAATGGTTAAGATGGTGAATTTTATGTTATGTATATTTTGTTATAATTTTAAAACGTGTAAATGAGTCCTTTCTGTATGACCCAGCACCTTAACTTCATGGTGCTTATCTAGAAACACTCTTGGACATGTACATGTGGAAGAATATATGATGCTGTTTAAACCAGCAGTGCAATTTGTAACAGCAACATACACAAGTGATCATCACAATGACCACCAACATGAGAAGGTTTAAAGGAGACGGCTGGGCGCGGTGGCTCAGGCCTGTAATCCCAGCACTTTGGGAGGCCAAGGTGGATAGATCACGAGGTCAAGAGTTCGAGACCAGCCTGGCCAACATGGTGAAGCCCCATCTCTACTAAGAATACAAAAATTAGCTGGGTGTGGTGGCGCACACCTGTAATCCCAGCTACTCGGGAGGCTAAGGCAAGAGAATCACTTGAACCCGGGAGGCAGAGGTTGCAGTGAGCCGAGATCGTGCCACTGCACTCCAGCCTGGGCAACAGAGCGAGACTCTGTCTCAAAAAAAATAAATAAATAAACCAGAAACAAGATATATTCTTCGACATCTAGTCTGTAACTCTTTTTTTTTTTTTGAGACAGGGTCTGTCACCCAGGCGGGAGTGCCGTGAGGCAATCACAGCTCACTGCAGAGTCTTGAACTCCTGGGCTCAAGCAATCCTCCCACCCCGGCCTCTCAAAGTGCTGGGATGACAGCGTGAGCCGCTGAGCTCAGCCTCCTGGTGTCTGATTATTATGCAACAGCTCATAAAGTTGATATCTATGTACTGACATGGAAAGAGCTCTATGAAATACTGTGAAATAGAAAAGCAAATACACAAGAGTAAGTCACCCTGCATTCCTCACTTCCAAATTCTACATGACGTCCATCAGCAAATCTAGTCTCCGCCTTCAAAATACATGAGAAATCCCATCACTTCTCACGCCAGCAACACTGCCTGCCATCTAATCTCTCACAGTTTTCCCCACGTCACCTTGGGTCTTAACATAGTAAATCCCATTAAAATGTAAGTCACATCATGCACCAGTCCTCTGTTTAAAACATTCTAGTGGCTTCCCATCTTGTTCGGAGTAAGAGGCAAGTTCTTTCCAAGAGCCTGTGCGTGCACTGCTTCTGTTCACCACGACTGACCAGAGTTCCTCGGCCTCATCTCCACGCGTCTACTCCACGCCAGGCACAGCAGCCAACATGGTGGGCACCTGCCCAGGATCTGGCCCCCACAACTGCAGTCATTCCCACCTGGAGCCCCTTCCTCCCAGATGTCTATGCAGCTTATCTCTCTCACCCTCCTCAGCTCTTTATTCACACATCAAACAACAATCACAGGTACCCAAAAAAATGTGTACATGTTATGTGTCCTTTTTCTTTTGAGACGGAGTCTTGCTCTGTCACCCAGGCTGGAGTGCAGTGGCGCAATCTCAGCTCACTGCAACCTCTGTCTCCCAGGTTCAAGCCAACCTCCTGCCTCAGCCTCCTGAGTAGCTGGGATTATAGGCGCGCACCACCGCACCCAGCTAATTTTTGTATTTTTAGTAGAGACAGGGTTTCACCATGTAGGTCAGGCTGGTCTTGAACTCCTGACCTCATGATCCACCCACCTCCGCCTCCCAAATAAAGTGCTGGGATTAACAGCGTGAGCCACCGCACCCGGCCGTGTCAATTTTTTAAAAGTGAAAAAAATGTCAACCAACACATAGAATGCAATTTCATTATGTTAAAAAGTACATACTCACACAACACTAGCATACAGCTCAATTATATATGTACACGCACAAAAGTACTCCTGAAGGACACATACCAAACTCACATACAACGTATTCCTGAGGAGGAGGTGGGATCCAGTGACCAAAGAAAACTGCAGCTTTATTTGTAATGTTTGATTTTTTTCCACAATAAGATTATACATAGAGACTTCTTTTGTAATTGAAAATAAAATCCTTTCCAGTGTAAAAAGAGCAATGGAGAACAAGCAGTCACAGTCAGTCACTCCTGGGGGATGGAGAACAAGCAGTCACAGTCAGTCACTCCTGGGGGATGGAGAACAAGCAGTCACAGTCAGTCACTCCTGGGGGATGGAGAGAACACGCAGTCACTGTCAGTCACTCCTGGGGGACGGAGAACAAGCAGTCACTGTCAGTCACTCCTGGGGGACGGAGAACAAGCAGTCACAGTCAGTCACTCCTGGGGGATGGAGAACAAGCAGTCACAGTCAGTCACTCCTGGGGGACGGAGAACAAGCAGTCACAGTCAGTCACTCCTGGGGGATGGAGAACAAGCAGTCACAGTCAGTCACTCCTGGGGGATGGAGAGAACAAGCAGTCACAGTCAGTCACTCCTGGGGGATGGAGAACAAGCAGTCACTGTCAGTCACTCCTGGGGGATGGAGAGAACACGCAGTCACTGTCAGTCACTCCTGGGGGACGGAGAAAAAGCAGTCACAGTCAGTCACTCCTGGGGGATGGAGAACAAGCAGTCACAGTCAGTCACTCCTGGGGGACGGAGAACAAGCAGTCACTGTCAGTCACTCCTGGGGGATGGAGAACAAGCAGTCACAGTCAGTCACTCCTGGGGGATGGAGAGAACAAGCAGTCACAGTCAGTCACTCCTGGGGGACGGAGAACAAGCAGTCACTGTCAGTCACTCCTGGGGGATGGAGAACAAGCAGTCACAGTCAGTCACTCCTGGGGGATGGAGAGAACAAGCAGTCACAGTCAGTCACTCCTGGGGGATGGAGAACAAGCAGTCACTGTCAGTCACTCCTGGGGGACGGAGAACACGCAGTCACTGTCAGTCACTCCTGGGGGACGGAGAAAAAGCAGTCACAGTCAGTCACTCCTGGGGGATGGAGAACAAGCAGTCACAGTCAGTCACTCCTGGGGGACGGAGAACAAGCAGTCACTGTCAGTCACTCCTGGGGGATGGAGAACAAGCAGTCACAGTCAGTCACTCCTGGGGGATGGAGAGAACAAGCAGTCACAGTCAGTCACTCCTGGGGGACGGAGAACAAGCAGTCACTGTCAGTCACTCCTGGGGGATGGAGAACAAGCAGTCACAGTCAGTCACTCCTGGGGGATGGAGAGAACAAGCAGTCACAGTCAGTCACTCCTGGGGGATGGAGAGAACAAGCAGTCACAGTCAGTCACTCCTGGGGGATGGAGAACAAGCAGTCACAGTCAGTCACTCCTGGGGGATGGAGAGAACACGCAGTCACAGTCAGTCACTCCTGGGGGATGGAGAACAAGCAGTCACAGTCAGTCACTCCTGGGGGATGGAGAACAAGCAGTCACAGTCAGTCACTCCTGCAGCAGTGCACCACTCCCATCAGGACAGTCACTTCCTCTTGTACAAAGACATCCGCAATAGCAGATCAGAGCTCAGAAGAGGTCACCACGGCCATCCGCGGATGTGACCAGTTCAGTCAGGACGGACTTGGTGGTTGACACAGACCTTTACACACCTGCTGTCCATGCGGTGATATGACACCAACCGATGAGAACGCAGAAACAAACTCATCACTCATGACAAATACAAACGTGTGCATGAGAATACACAAAACGCACCGCTAAATGAGGGTAATCAAGTGGACAGCGGTTGGACAATCTGCTAAACTTTTATTTTCTAAGTATTTCCGTAATATTATAAAACTATATGTCCCTTTTTACAATCTCGTTCACACAGTACAAGTGCTCTACCTTGATACTTCTCTTCGCAATAAAGCAGATACGTTTATTCTTCCCAAGTGATCATCTCAAGAGCCTCCAGCAAGCACAGGCGTCAGTGTGACCCTCCATGTGCTCTGAGCAGGAGGGGTGCAGCACTGGCAGCTGGCCACAGCCCAGTGTGGGATAAAGAGTCCAGCAGCGTGGCAAGGTATGAGATCAACACATGAAAATGAACCGAGTTTATATAAACTACCAATGAAGAATATAAACACGAAATTCAAGAACAGTTCCAGGCAGGGCACAATGGCTCACGCCTGTAATCCCAGCACTTTGGCAGGCTGAGGCGGGCAGCTCACTAGAGGTCAGGAGTTCGAGATCAGCCTGGCCAACACAGTGACGCCCCGTCTCTACTAAAAATACAAAAATGAGCCACGCGTGGTGGCGCATGCCTGTAATTCCAGTTACTTGGGAGGCTGAGGTAGAAGAATCACTTGAACCCAGGAGGCAGAGGTTGCAGTGAGCCGAGATTGTGCCACTGCACTCCAGCCTGGGCAACAGAGTGAGACTCCATCTAAAAAAAATTCCAAACCAAAAAGAATACTAAAGAAATAAATTTATCAAAAGAAGTTCAAGCTTGTACAATGAAGCTACAAAACATAGTTGAAAGAAATTAAGTTTCAATTAAATAGAAAGACACCCCATGTTGAAGGATCAGAGACCACACCATGAAGACGGTGACACGATGACGCGCTCTGATTTTGTCCTTTCAGGCTATTATAACAAACTGCCTTCATGTGGGTGGCACAGACCCAACAGAAATTTATTTGTTTAAGTTCTGGAGGCTTGGAAATCCAAGATCAAGGTGCTGGCAAATTCAGCGTGTGGCCAGGCTCTCGTCTCCAGGCTCATGGCCTGCCATCTTCTTGCCGTGTCCTCGTGTGACGGGCAGGAGTCTCTCCCAAGCCTCTTTTCTAAGGCACTAATCCCATTCATGAAACTCTGCCTCATGACAAAAGCACCTCCCAAAAGCCTCCCCTGCTAACACTAACACCTTGGTTTTGGGGGGAACACAAACACTCAGGCAACAGCACTACCTAAACTCTACCTACACTGACCCAACGCAGCCCCAAGTACAATCTCAACTGGCTTTGCTGTTATTGTTGCAGAAAATGATAAGCTGATCCTAAAATTCATAAGGGAATTCAGAGGGTCAAGAGAGCCAAAACAATCTGGAAAAAGAAGGATAAAGCTGGAGGACTCACACTTCCCCATTTAATACACAGCTACAATAATCAGAACAGTGTGTTACTGGCAGAAAGTCAGATATACACATCAATGGAATTGAATTATGAACCTAGAAATAAGCCCTTACCTTTACAGTATATTGATATTTGACAAGAATAGACCAGGAATGTGATAAGGAACATCTGTCAACTATGTTGCTGGGGCTGCTGGATTACCACATGCAAAAGAATGAAGTTGGGGCTGGCGCGGTGGCTCACGCCTGTGATCCCAGCACTGTGGGAGGCCGAGGCGGGTGGATCATGAGGTCAGGAGATCGAGACCATCCTGGCTACACGGTGAAACCCCGTCTCTACTAAAAATACAAAAAATTAGCTGGGTGTGGTGGCGGGCGCCTGTAGTCCCAGCTACTCGAGAGGCTGAGGCAGGAGAATGGCATGAACCTGGGAGGCAGAGCTTGCAGTGAGCCGAGATCGCGCCACTGCACTCCAGCCTGGGTGATGGAGCAAGACTCCATCTCAAAAAAACAAAAGAAAGGATGAGGTTGGATCCCTACCTCATGCCATGTATAAAAATTGACTCAGCTGGGCACAGTGGCTCACATCTCTAATCCCAGCACTCTTGGAGGCCAAACAGCTTGAGGCCAGCAGTTCCAGATCAGCATGGGCAACATGGGAAACCCTGGTCTCTACAAAAAATACAAAAACTAGCCGGGGATGGGGGTGCACACCTGTGGTCCCAGCTACTCAGGAGGCTGAAGTGAAAGGAATGCCTGAGCCCCAGAGGTCAAGACTGCAGTGAGCTGTGATCGCACCACTGCACTCCAGCCCAGGTGACAGAGTGAGACCCTGTCTCAAAAAATAAAAAAAATAAAAAAATTTTAAAAACTGCCTCAAAATAGATAAAACACAAATATGAGATAAAACTTAAAACTCTTACAAGAAAACACAGGGGTAAGTCTTCACAACCTTGAGTTAGGCAACAATTTCTTAAATTATGACCCCAAAAGCACAAGCAACCAAAGAAAAAACAGATAAATTGGATGTCACCAAAACTAAAAACATCTGTGCTGCAAAGGACACCATCAAGAAATAAAAAGACAACTTAAGGAATGAGAGAAAATACTTCCAAATCATGTAATCTGGTAAGGGCCCCGTATCTGGGAAATATAAAGAACTCTTCCAAGCCTGGCACAGTGGCTCACACCTGTAATCCAGCTACTCAGGAGACTGAACTGGGAGTGCCACCTGAGTCCAGGGGCTGGAGACCAGCCTGGGCAACACAGTGAGATCCCGTGACTGACTGACTAAATAAATAATCTTACAACGCAATAAAAAGACAAATTCCAAAATGGGCAAAAGATCTGAATAAACATTCCTCCAAAGATATGCAAACAGCCAATAAATACATGAAAAGATGGCCAACATCATTCATTATGCATTGCAGAAATGCAAGTCAAAACCACGATGACATACCACGTCGCTCCCACTAGGACAGCTACAATCAACAAAACGGACAGTAAAAAGTGTTGGTGAGGAGTAAAGAAATCTGAACCCTCATGCATTGCTAATGGAAATACAAAATGATGCAGCTACCATGAAAAACTGTTTATCAGTTTGACCTTGGGAAGTTAAACACAGAATTACCACATGATCCAGCAATTCCACTCCTAGGTATATACCCCAGAGAAGTGAAAACAGATACTCGCACATACATGTTCAAAGCAGCATTATTCACAATAGCCAGAAGATAGGAAAAAACTCACGTGCCCATTAACAGATGAATGAATAAACAAAACACAGTATATATCCAGGAATGGGTTCTGATACCTGCTACAACACGGATGAATCTTGAAAACCTTATGCTACATGACATAAGCCAGACACAAAAGGACAAATATTGTATAATTCCACTTATATGAAATACCAGGTTTAAGCAAATTCAGAGACAAAAAGTCTTATCAGGGGTTACCAGGAGCTGGGAGGAGGAAGACAAGAGAAGTTACTGTTTAATGGATACAGAGTTTCTGCTTGGGGTGATGAAAATGTTTTGGAAACACACAATGATGATGGTTACAATGGTTGTTATGCAACACTGTGAAGGTACTTAATGCCACTTAATAGCACACTTAGAAATGGTTAAAGTAGTAAAATTTATGTTAAGTATATTTTATCACAATAAAAAAACCAGCAAGGGGAGAAAAGATTTAAAGGTATACAAACAAACCTTACAGATGCAATCATAAACTTCTTTAATTTGTGGCTATGAAACCAATGCAATTATTAGAAAGGACTCCTTTAAAAGGAAAAATACAATGTATATGCAGTAATTCAAATCAGAAAATAACAACTTTTGTGGAGTAAAAAAACAAGACATAGCAAAATACCGCATATATATTTTAAATATACATATAAATTTCCTGACGTTGACTAGTTATATCATAATTCAGTAAGAGAATGGCTTTGTACGCTGGGTATGGTGGCTCATGCCTACAATCCCAGCACGTTGGGAGGCTGAGGTGGAGATCGCCTGAGCTCAGGAGTTCGAGGGCAGCCTGGACAAAGTGGTAAAACCCTGTTTCTACCAAAAATTGAAAAAATTAGCCGGGCCTAATGGCACATACCTGTGGTCCCAGCTACTTGGGAGGCTAAGGTAGGAGGATCGCTTGAGCCTCGGAGGTGGAGGTTGCAGTGAGCCAAGATCACACCACTGCACTCCAAAGTGGGTGACAGAGTAAGACCCCATCAAAACAAAATCAAAACAAAACAACAACAACAACAAAATAATGGCTTTGTAGGAAATACATGCTAACGTATTTAGGAATGAAGGGGCATCTAGGAGGCAACTTTCAAACGGCTCAAGAAAAACATCTCATTTATCACACTTGCAACTTTTCTATTCAGTTGAAATTATTTCAAAATAAAAACAGTTGGCCGGGCACAGTGGCTCACCCCTGTAATCCCAGCACTTTGTGAGGCCAAGGTGGGCAGATTGCCTGAGTCCAGGAGTTTGAGACTAGCCTGGGCAACATGGCAAAACCTCGTCTCTACAAAAAATACAAAAATTAGCCAGGCGTGCTGGCATGCTCCTGCAGTCCCAGCTACTCAAGAGGCTGAAGTGGGAGAATCACCTGAGCCCGGGAGGTCGAGGCTACAGTGAGCCGTGACTGCAACCACTGCACTCCAGCCTGGGTGACAGAGTGAGGCCCTGTCTCAAAACACAAGCAAACAAACAAACAAACAACAAAACAGTTGATAAAAAATGAAATACATACAAAACAATATTATATTGTTGACGGGTTCAAGCATCTCTCAAAAAAATTAAAGGCAAAGATCTTGAAGGATATACATCAAACTCATCACAATACAAGCTGTGGGGGTGGAGAGTGAGGGGGTAGGTAGGGACATTCTGCTTGAATGGGATTTGATTTTGAAAAGGTAAACTCGTGTCATTGTATAATTTTATTTTTTAATTTAAATAAAGGAAATTAATAGTGAAAAAATAAAAACTATGCATAAGCCAATTGCTTTAACATTCATGTATAACCTTCCAAACATTTTTCTGTGCAAATATGCTGATAAAGGTATAATTTACACATATTATATAAATGAGATACTACACATACTGTTAGACAACCACTTTTCCCTTAACCAAAATGAGCAAAAAAATCTACATCATAGCCAGTCATGATGGTGCATCTGTGGTCTCAGCTACTTGGGCTTGAGCCCAGGGGGTTGAGGCTGCAGTGAGCCATGACTGTGCCACTGCACTCCAGCCTGGGTAACATAACAAGACCTCATCTCTATTAATTAATTCACATATTCACACAGTCATTAAATGTTTGGAAGGTTATACATGAATGTTAAAGGAACTGGCTTATGTATAGTTTTTACTCCCACTCCCAGCCTTATTAATTCCCTGGAGGCACCAGCAGAAATTCTCACTACTATTTAGCCTTATTGTAGCACCAAATAGCAGATCCGCTTTTACCTCAGGGACTTTGATCTCTTGTCTACAAATGCCATTTTAACAAAGATTCAAATAAGTGTAATATAGTCTGTCTCTGAGCTTGTATCCCATAGTAGCAGCTTTACTGATCTGATTTTAATAAAGTCTATTAAATGAGAATGCCTGTCAAACAGTGACCTAACTAACCCATGTAACAGAAACACAATTTTGGCTTTTATGCTTATTAATATAACTGAATCTAGCTGTGGAAAGAACTAGAAACTGAAAGAAAAGTGGTGTGCGAAAATCCTGCGAACCCAGGGTTAAGGCCGGGGCACACAGGCCCTTCTGCCTGACTCAGTTCCAACTGGTGCAGCGTGTGGGCACTCACTCGCACGTGCAGGGCAGCCCCTGCAGGCAACGGACCTGTTCGCAGCTGGGCTGGAGTTACCCATCGTCCTAGGGGCCCAGCACTGCCTGTCCAGTAACAGAAATCACATCCTTCCCCACCTCTCCAGCCGTGGGGCCTCCGGGTCTCAGTGGAGCACTGAGACTAACAGAGCAGCAGTCATCCTCAGGGGGTTGGATGCGACCCCAGGGACAGCTCACCGCCCACAAGGAAGGCAGCACACAGAAGTAAAACCTCTCCAAGCTCCTTGTCATGTGAGGTGACAAGTGGCCTCTTTAGCAAAAGCTGATCTAAGCTGGTTTCTGCCACCTGGTGAAGAGGCCCAGGGTCACACCTCTACCTCGAGGCATCCCAGCAACTAGCAAACTCTAGCACAGCCCTGCAACTCTGGTTGCTGGGGAGACGCTCGCTACAGCAGCCTGAACTTGGATAGTTCAGGCTAAGTTCAGGCTAAGTTCAGGCTAGTTCAGGCTAAGATTTGAGAAAGATGAAAGTTCTCAGTCAAAAAATGATTTCTTAGAAATCATAAATTTTCCATCAAAAATAATAAATTCAGTATTTCCTCACATAACACATAAAGGTTGGTAATGGGGAAAAAAACAACAGTTCACCTGACATTTTTAACTTTTTGAGATTTTCAAGTATTTAATAAATTCAAAACCCAGTGGCTGCTTTAAAGAGGACGCTTTTGGCCGGGCACAGTGGCTCACGCCCGTAATCCCAGCACTCTGGGAGGCCGAGGAGGGTGGATCACGAGGTCAGGAGATTGAGACCATCCTGACGAACACAGCGAAACCCCATCTCTACTAAGAATACAAAAAATGAGCCCGGCCTGGTGGTGGGCGCCTGTAGTCCCAGCTACTCGGGAGGCTGAGGCAGGAGAATGGCGTGAATGCGGGAGGCGGAGCTTGCAGTGAGCCGAGATGGTGCCACTGCACTCCAGCCTGGGCGACAGAGCGAGACTCTGCCTCAAAAAAAAAAAAAGGGGGGCGGAGGGGGGAGGGACAGCATTAGGAGATATACCTAATGCTAAATGACGAGTTAATGGGTGCAGGAAATCAACATGGCACATGGATACATATGTAACAAACCTGCACATTGTCCACATGTACCCTAAAACCTAAATTAAAAAAAAAAAAAAAAAAACTCGAGGACAGTTTCACTGTGACGAGAGCTTCCCGCATCAGCGACCCGCCTCACGCTTACGTACCAGACCCACTGCAAACTTTCCAGGGAATGAATGAGCACAATGTCTCACCACACAAACACCTCGGCGGGGGGCACATGGACTTAGCAAAAGTCAGATCTGGTCAAAATACAGGAGGGAAAAGCAGAATGAGTGCGTGCGATCCAGAGGTGCAGGGGAGACTCGGATGCCTCGGCACCAGCTGTGCCTCATGGGAAACTGGAGACAGGAGAGAAAGTGGATGGGCGTGGGAGGCTTCCTGGGGACAAGGGAAGCCTGTGAAGGTATCAGGAAAGCAAACAGATGTGACCTGGACAAGTAGGGAAATTAGGAAATACCAAGGCAGTGGACAATTCTGAATTGCTGGAGAGAAAAAAGCAACATATTTTGCTACTACAAATAACGAAGGAATTTTAGTCGAAGCAGTTTTGTACTGTTTTTGTATCAATAATATATTAAGCCAAGTTCCTCAGAAACTATAATTATATATTTTATAGGCCAAAAGAATTTGTAGGATGTGTAATGTAGATACTACAAAATTTTTTTTTTTTTTGAGACGGAGTCTTGCTCTGTCCCCCAGGGTGGAGTGCAGTGGCGCGATCTCGGCTCACTGCAAGCTCCGCCTCCCGGGTTCACGCCATTCTCCTGCCTCAGCCTCCCGAGTAGCTGGGACTACAGGCGCCTGCCACCACGCCCGGCTAATTTTTTGTATTTTTAGTAGAGACAGGGTTTCACCGTGTTAGCCAGGATGGTCTCGATCTCCTGACCTCGTGATCCGCCCGCCTCGGCCTCCCAAAGTGCTGGGATTACAGGCGTGAGCCACCGCGCCCGGCCAGATACTACAAAATTTTAACAAAATCCTAGGGACTGGAGCTAAATACAATTCTCAGGGTTCCAAAGTAATCCTTGCATGCTTAGGTGCTGGTTACAGATACACGGCAAAAACACTGAAAATGTGGCAGATTCCATCACCTGCCCCAGCAGGACAGTTCCCCAGGGACACAGGGACACAGAACTGAACCACCCGGTTCTCCCTCCTTTCTTGCTTGTTCTCAAGAAAAACTTTCCAATGTGCTAGGAATGCAACACCCTGAGATAAGGAGCAGCTGAGAGTGGCCTGGGCTTTGCTCCTGTCCCTCCCACAACAGGGTGTCCTAAAACTCAGTCCAGCAGGTCAGGTGGCCCCGAGTATGAAACCCAAAATAGAGAGCACTTTTGGGGTCTCCCAACTGCAGTACAACATGGGGCACACGCAGATATGCAGACAAGACCCCATCCACCCTGGGTACCTGCCTGAGCCTTGGGGGCCAGATCACCACGATCCCCGGCCTCTGCTGTCCCCTGCTCATCTGTGAGTGACAAGCCTGCTTCGCGCAACTCGCACGCAAGTGTCCGGCCTCACCCGTCTCACACAGCGGCCCCAGTGTGGTGCGCGGAGCAGCTCGGGGTTAGGGTCTGCACAGGTGGTGCCCCGCACACAGTGCACCTTCTTTGCATCCCCCCACACTGAGGCCTCTCTGGAAGCCTGCAGTATCTAATTTCCAACTACCTTCTGCCATGGTTGCTAAGAAAACATGGTGCAGGACCATCTCACAATGGACAAACGGTACTGATGAAAAACACTGGTATCTCACACAGAACGTGAACCGTACAATCTCTACCTTTTTTCATGGACTATTCCTTCTGGTAAATCTATACATAATTTATTTCCATGCAAATTATGATCCACTTGATAATTGTTTTTTTTTTTTTTTTGAGACAGAGTCTGGCTCTGTCGCCCAGGCTGGAGTGCAGTGGCACAATTTCAGCTCACTGCAACCTCTGCCTCCCCAGTTCAAGTGATTCTCGTGCCTCAGCCTCCCAAGTAGCTGGGATTACAGGTGTGCACCACCACGCCCGGCTAATTCTGTATTTTTAGTAGAGACGGGGTTTCTCCATGTTGGCCAGGCTGGTCTTGAACTCCTGGCCTCAAGTGATCCGCCTGCCTGGGCCTCCCAGGGTGCTGGGATTATGGGTGTAAGCCACTGCACTTGGTCCCACTTGATGCTTTTAATAGCATAAGCAACTAAAAAAAAATCTACAAGACTTTAACCTAAAAACAGGAATACAAGACACAGATACAAGGTAAAGAGGCATTTCACATCAGCAGGAAGGGAGAATAATAAAACACTCACTGAGACACTGAGGCAGCTGGCTAAGTACTGGGAGGGAAGGCCATCAGCACTGCAGATCAATGAGTGAAAGAATCGTAAAACAATAAATCACAAAAACAGCCCTGAAACAAGGAACTCCTGACTCTAAGCACAATGCCAAGGCCAGAAATCACAAAGGAAAAGCTCTACGGATTTAACTACCAAAATATTTCAAACATTTATATGGTAAAAATGAATAAGTAAACTTTAAAACACAGAAAAAAATATCCAATGTATTTGGCTAAGTACAATAGCTTTACTTACTCTTAACTCTACAAGGAAAGAACTACAAATCAGTTTTTTAAAAAAGACAACATAAAAACGGGCAAATGAATTAAACAGGCATTCCCAAATGGCCAACAGACATATAGGAAAATGCTCAACCCCATCAGTGCTCATGAATTAGTAAGAAGAGGAGGAAACACCTCCCAGCGCCTTCTGTGAGAACAGCATTGCACAGAAAACAAAGGGAACTCCACATCAGTCCTCTCACAGCCTCGGTAACCCCTTAACAAAACATCAGCAAATGAATGCAACCGCATGTCAGGAGGATGCCACACTGAGGACCACCCGAGATGTATCCCAGGTGCAAGGCTGCCTGAACCTGAAGATCAATCGCAGCAGTCCCCCGATCCGTGGTTTTGCTTGCCAGTTTGTTACCCACAGTCAACCACAGTCCAAAAATATTAAATGAAAAATTCCAGAAATAAACAATTTCTCAGGTCGGGCGCAGTGGCTCACACCTGTAATCCCAGCACTCTGGGAGGCCGAGGTGGGCAGATCACGAAGTCAGGAGTTCAAGACCAGCCTGGCTAACATGGTGAAACCCCGTCTCTACTAAAAGTACAAAAATTAACTGGGCATGGCGTGTGCCTGTAATCCCAGCTACCCAGGAGGCTGAGGCAGGAGAATCACTTGAACCCAGGAGGCGGAGGTTACACTGAGCCGAGATCGTGCCACTGCACTCCAGCCTGGGCGACAGAGCGAGACTCCGTCTCAATAAAATAAAATAAATAAATAACTTATCAGTTTTCAGGTGCACACTGCTCTGAGTAGCATGCTAACTCTCGCACTGCCCCATCAGTCCTGCCCCAGATGTGAGTCCTCTCTCTGTCCGTATGTCCATCCTGTACCCAATGCCCATTTGCCAGCTGCTGGGCAGCTGTCTTCCTCATCACACTGACAGATCACAAGACACCGACGACTGAGTAGAGTGCAATACGTTTTTCGGGGAGGGGGGGCAGGGGGGACACTCATATAACTTTTACTGTGCCTGATTTATAAACTAAATTTTACCATCGGTATATGTGTCTAAGAAAAAACCTGGTATATAGAGAGTTCAGTACTATCTGTAATTTCAGGCATCAACTAGGGATCTCAGAAGGTATCATCCCAGGTGAGTGGGCCTACCCCAATGTGGCGAGACAGGAACACCAGACAGAACACGCACGGCTGCACGCAGGGCACTGACACGGACAGAAAGCACATGATCACGACAACGGAGGGAGAAAAAGCATTTCACAAAATTATTTCACAATAAAAAGTTCAACCTGATAAAGGATATCTATGAAAATCTCGTGGTTAATAACTTATTCAGCAGCGTTATGGTGAAAGGCTTAATGCTTCCCCCCAGCGATCAGGAAAAGCCATGGAGGTGCCACTTCCACAGCATTCAAACACTGTGTTGGGGGCTCTAGCAGTGTCATCAGGAGAGACAAAACAAATCACAAGAAACAAAAATGGCCCCTAATCTTACCACCAACAGTAAACATCTTAGTATATCCCTTACAGATTTTTTATATTAGTGGATTATATAATATATTATATAATATATTGGTTTTTACTCTATTTTTCCACTAAACCTGATTAAGATTTTGACAACACTATTTTTTTTTTTTTTTTTTGAGATGGAGTCTCGCTCTGTCGCCCAGGCTGGAGTGCAGTGGTGCAATCTCAGCTCACTGCAAGCTCCACCTCCCGGGTTCCCGCCATTCTCCTGCCTCAGCCTCCTGAGTAGCTGGGACTACAGGTGCCCGCCGCCATGCCCAGCTTTTTTTTTTTTTTTTTTTTTTTTTGTATTTTTAGCAGAGACGGGGTTTCACCTTATTAGCCAGGATGGTCTCAATCTCCTGACTTCGTGATCCACCCGCCTCTGCCTCCCAAAGTGCTGGGATTACAGGCGTGAGCCACTGGGCTCGGCTGACAACACTATTTTTTTAAGATACACAGCAGTGTTGTGTTATATAGTAACAGCCCAATCTACCCAACCAACTCTTTTTGTCAATTATAAACTCCACTGTGGCTGACTCTGTGTACACCCTTCATTAAAAATGCCTAGTCCTGGCTAACACGATAAAACCCCGTCTCTACTAAAAATACAAAACATTAGCCGGGCGTGGTGGCGGGCGCATGTAGTCCCAGCTACTCGGGAGGCTGAAGCAGGAGAATGGCGTCAACCTGGGAGGCAGAGCTTGCGGTGAGCAGCCTGGACAAAAGAGGGAGACTCCATCGCAAAAAAAAAAAAAATAATAATTAAAAATGTCCAGTCAGGCAAGTCCTGGTGGCTCGTGCCTGTAATCCCAGCACTTTAGGAGGACGAGGTAGGCAGATCCTTGGAGTCCAAGAGTTCAAGACCAGCCTGGGCAACATGGTGAAACCCCCGTCTCTACAAAAAAATACAAAAATTAGCCAGGCATGGTGCCACACGCTGTAATCCCAGCTACTTGGGAGACTGAGACAGGAGAATCGTTTAAACCTGGGAGGCAGAGGTTGCAATGAGCGGAGATTGCGCCACTGCACTCCAGCCTGGGCGACAGAGCGAAACTCTGTCTTAAAAAAAAAAAAAAAAAGTCCAGTCAGTGGCTGGCTGTGACAATTCAGTCGGTGATCCCAGCACCTTGAGAGGTCGATGTGGGAGGATCGCTTGAGCCCAGGAGTTCAAGATCAGCCTGGGCAACAAAAGTGTTGGAGAATCCGGTTCTTGTCACACAACCAGGAAAATTTAGACACGAGGACAGGACATACTGAAGGGTGACTAGAGCAAGGTTTTATTGGGCAAAAAAGAAAAACTCTCAGCAAAGCGGGATGGAGTCCTGCTTACAGGACCCCCACCTCACAGATGGAATCCCAGGCCCTCACCCAGAAACTGGAGAAGCTCCTCCCCTGCGGAAGGCAGAATTCCCTGTGGCTCCACCCACTTCCCCCAGTGCGCGCAGGCGCTCCAGTCCCCTGTGGCTCCACCCACTTCCCCCAGTCCCTATGCGGACTCCCTTTGCACAAAAACATTTGGCGTAAAGGCTTGTGGGGCAGGGCAGAGATTCTCCGGGGACTCCTTTTTATCTGCCTAGGCATTTGGCTGTCTCATAAGGAGACCCCATCTCTACAGATAATGTAAAAATTTGCCGGGTGTGGTGGTGTACACCTGTAGTCCCGGCTACTTCAGAGGCTGAGTCAGGAGGATCACTTGAACCCGGGAGGCGGAGGTTGCAGCGAGCAGAGATCGCGCCACTGCACTCCAGCCTGGGCAACAGATGGAGACCCTGTCTCAAAAAAAATAAAATATAGGCCAGGCGCAGTGGCTCACACACCTGTAATCCCAGCACTTTGCAGGGCCAAGGCAGGCAGATCACGAGGTCAGGAGATCGAGACCATCCTGGCTGACACGGTGAAACCCTGTCTCTACTAAAAATACAAAAAAATTAGTGAGGCGTAATGGCCGGGCACGGTGGCTCACCCCTGTAATCTCAGCACTTTGGGAGGCCGAGGCAGGTGGATCATTTGAGGTCAGGAGTTCAAGACCAGCCTGGCCAACATGGTGAAACCCTATCTCTACTAAAAATACAAAAATTAGCAGGGCGTGGTGGTGCACGCCTGTAATCCCAGCTACTCAGGAGGCTGAGGCAGGAGAATCGCTTGAACCCGGGAGGTGGAGGTTGCAGTGAGCCGAGATCGCACCACTGCACTCCAGCCTGGTGACAGAGCAAGACTCTGTCTCAAAAAAAAAAAAAAAAAAAAAAAAAAAATTAGCCAGGCATGGTGGCAGGCACCTGTAGTCCCAGCTACTTGGGAGGCTAAGGCAGGAGAATGGCGGGAACCTGGGAGGTGGAGCTTGCAGTGAGCAGAGATCACGCCACTGCACTCCAGCCTGGGCAACAGAGCGAGACTCCATCTCAAAAAATAATAATAATAAATAAAATTTAAAAAGTAAAGAGAAAATGAACATCACTACTCATGCTCCCTCACACCAACCCCTCCTATTGGTCACCAAATTCTATGCCTCCTAAATATTCCATCAAATTCCACTGCTACCTTATTTTAAGCCACATTATTCCTCAAGTCAGTGGTAATAGGAATAATCTGGCAACTCATTTTTCTAATTCCAGCCTCTCCCCTTTTCAGTCTAGCATCTATTCTGCAGTTAAAATTATCTTTCTAAAATTGTGACCTTACCATCATCTTCTTTAAAAATTCAGTGGCTTCCCACTGCCCATGGAATCAAGTTCACACTTCATGACAAGGCACAGAAGGAGCTGCAGCAATCTAGGCCAGGCGTGCGGCCCCCGGGCCAAATCCAGCCCAGCCTGCTTTCTTCCCACAAGCTAAGAATGAATTTTTTTTTAATTTTTTAAGTTGTAAAAATAAAAAAGAATATGCATCGGAGATCTTACGCGGCCCACACCCCACATACCTGGTCCTTTACAGAAGTTTGCAGATTTCTAACCTAGCCCAACAATTTTCAGGTCAGAAATCCTACGTGCCAGTCACACCAAGCTACTTAAAATTCCAGCAGCAGTATGGCCCAGACCATCACCCTTCCCCCTGCTTCCCACAACTCTCCAACTATGCAGCGAGCTTTCGGGGCTCAGATGGCCCTTGCAGCTCATCACGGGCTGCCCTGTGGTGACCCACACAAGCCTGCCTCCCACTTACAAAAGGAGCCCCTATCCACCTTTGCAACCCCGGCACCTAGCATGGGCACAAAATACGTATTCTACAACTGTGGGAAGAATTACTCTAAGATGATGATTAAATATAAATGGCGGGTCTCACACATCAAGAGGTGAGTCGTGCAATCGTAGGCAGACTGCAAGAGGCAAGGCACAGGCGGCGCCACAGCTACCTGGACTTGCTCTTCGAGACCAGACAGAACACAAAGAAAGAGCGCTGGAGCCGAGAGTCAGGGCATCTGGGGACACTGGCCAACAGTGAGATTCTCCGTCAGCCTGCAGAGTGTGGGAGAGCCAGAAAAGGGGACGGAATTCTGAGAGATTTTACTGTGGGTTTTAATTTATATCATGTTGCTGTTCTTTGATAGATGCCAGTGAAGAGCACAATCCTGTTTAATGTCTTTCAGCACCTGGAATTTGGTCTCAGAACAGGGCTCCATGGAGAGGCTGGCCCTCAAGAGGCCCTGGTGCAGGCGGGTCACACGTGCAGCCCCCTCGCCCCGCCACTGCCTCGTAAATGGCAGCATGTATTACGGTGCTGCTGGTCTTCTAAGCTCACTGTGCTCCAGGCCCTGTGAGGAATGACTTGGTGTATTGGAACGTCTCCCTGCCCACCCTGGATCGCCCCACTGTCTCTCTCCACTAACTGTATTTCAAACAGAGTGTGAAAAAAGCAGCTTTAGCTGGTCAGCACCTGTCTGGGCCTCCTGGGCTCTATTCCAAGACAACAGATTGTCCTGCCCCGATCAAGGCCTCAGCCCCCAGGCTCCAGAGAACAGTGCAGCCCTAGGAGGGACCCAAAGACTCCCAGGTCCTGCTAGTATTGGCCCCGGGAGGCTAGGTAATACGTCGACACATACAGATGCTGCTTTTTAATCTTACTATATTCATAGTAATTTTGTCATTTTCCATCTTTTCAGTTCATACATCCTCTCACACAATCACCACCATGAAATGACGGGCCTCAACATTATTCTAATGTGAGAAACAAGTTTTGAAGACAATGACGAACACTGGCAGCCCCGGCCAGAGCCTCCCTGAGGGTAGGGCCAGTGCCAGGCAGGGCAGCAGCACAGTTTTGCCAGGAGTTGTCTGGTGGAAAGCACAGGCTGGGAGTGCGGGTCTGAGGGAGGGACACAGACGTGACCTCCACACACTCCCTGGCGCATCCTCGAAGCTGGAGCTTCACGCTGCCTTCAGCTCAGCCACCAAGGACACTGCAGCTGGACACGGCTGCCCTGCCTCCCAGGACACCCATCTCCTCTTCAGAACAACATGAGACATAAAAATAACGCTGTACAGAACTTACACACCATGAAAAAATGAGAGGCCTATTTCTTTTTTCAGATCAGAAGAGTAACGTGAGCAACAGTCCTATCAGAAATACAACAAACATAAAAGCAGCAGTCGAGAGTGGTGAGGGACCACAAACCCCTGGGGACTTGGTCCAGGCCAGCTCTGAGCACCACCAGGCACCCAGACTAGCACACAGGTAAGGGGTGCTCAATAAACACCTGCTGGGAGGTTCTTACACACTCTAGGATGTCACTCTAAGATGAGACAACCCTGATGCAAAAGGAAGGTAAGGTTCTTTGCTAAGCACTTCAAAGCAGAATCATCTTAAATTGGCAAAAAAGCAATCCATATAAAACTGGTTCTCAAGCTCCGTCCAGCCCGGTGTCAGCCTTCGGACTTAGAACAAAAGCACCACCTTGTGGTTAGAAGTGTAAATGCAGGCTTAAACCTGCATGCAGAAAACCACAAGGTATAGTAATATTAATAAATTCTCTGCAATCAGTAAAGTTCCTGGTAGAACACCACATTCCTACTCATGTCAGAGATATTTAAAATGTTTCCACAACACTGCTCTGTAACACGATTGAGATAGCATGGGAAAACAAACACATTCATGGCTGAATTTCATTCAAAATCTCCATGTTGATAAAAAGGCATTAAACCTAAGGAGTTGACTATTTTGAAGGATGTGACACAAAAATGTGAAACTTATCCCCAGTCAGAATGTCAACTCTACGAGGGGCAGAAACTGGTTGGTTGGTTGGTTGGTTCACTGCAGTACTGCGCCAGACACTTTGGTTTACAGTAAAACAGCAATTCCCAAACTTTTCATTCTCAGGACCATGTCACACTCTTAACAGCACTGAGTACCCCAAAGGGATTTTGTCCACATGAGTTACCAGAATGGCACCAAGTTAGTTTCACCATATGTCAAAACCTGCTGCGCTAATAACAATAAACCTACTACGTGATAACATAAGATACTCAATGAAAATGGCACCAAGTGAGTTTTACCGTGTGTCAAAATCTCCTTTACAAATAACAATAAACCTACTACGTGTTAACATAAAATACTTTATGAAAATGCACCAAGTTAGTTTTACCGTGTGTCAAAACTTCCTGTACAAATAACAATAAACCTACTACGTGTTAACATAAAATACTTTATGAAAATGAAGTATTCTTTTAAAAAGAGAGACAAAAGTGATACGGTTTTACATTTATGCACCTATCTTTTCCAGTCGGCAGAGCCAGATGCTCGCACCGCCTGCCACATGCCCTCTATGGCACTATCACACATCTCACGCCAGACAGTACAGAATGAGAGCGAAAGGTACATAATTCTTCACATCTGTTATGTAGCCGGAGCCCTGGAAGAATCCTGGGGTCTCTGCACTGCCACGTCTGCTGGACAAGAAGTGCTGGGGGAGCTTCAGAGTGGAGGGAGAAAGGGGCGCAGCACGAACACAAGGACTAAGGGGCCACAGCCTCTCCACAGCCACGTGTCGGGGCAAGGCCTGGGCCACAGCACTGCAGGGTTGGGGTCCTTATTTCATCAGGCTTCCAAGTATAGGATTCAGGCCCAGGCACAGTGGCTGATGCTTGTGATCCCAGCACTTTGGAAGGCCAAGGCTGGTGGAAAGCTTGAGCTCAGGGGTTCAAGCTCAGCCTGGGCAACACGGCAAAACCCCATCTCTACAAAACATACCCAAAAAATTAGCTGGGCATGGTGGCACACGCTGTGGTGGGAGAATAGCTTGAGCCCGACAGGCAGAGGTTGCAATGAGCCAGGGTCACACAACTGCACCCCAGCCTGGAAGACAGAGCGAGACTCTTGTCTCAAAAAAAAAAAAAGAAAAAGAAAAAAAGGATCCAACTCTTCGGGTATTTGGGTCGCTTTGTTTTGACAGGGCGTTATCTAACTTCGAGGTCATCTTCCCTTCAGGTTTTTATTATATATTTTTTAAGTGATAAGCGTTAATCATATGAATTAAGTTACATATAAATGAGGGTTTCCATTAATTTTTTCTTACGGTAAAGCTAATACATGCTCTGTGTAAAAAAACTTTATTATATTCCAAAACATACAAAATCACTGGCAATCCCACAATTCAGAAATAACCAAGTTAACTTTCTGTATATTTCCTTCTGCTTTTTTCTTACACTGAATGAAGAAAATTTAGAATTTCAGCTCACTTAATAGCTATAAAAGGGTTAACAGAATAATTATACGGGAAAACAGTAACTATAGGCAAGACACCCTCACTAATCTGTAAGTCAAGCACACGGTGGCCCTGGAAGGGTTCAGAGTTCTGACACAGCTCACGGCCTGGGACAGCCCTCTGTTACATTCAACCATGTGCACAGCGGCTTGCCCTGGAACAAGAGTCACACAACAGTGGATGATGACAAAGCCAAGACCCACAGGCCAGAGGGTGTGGCCACAGGAGGTAGGGCAGCAAGAAAGAGAAAAGGTAGCCTGCACTCCGAGAAAGTCCTCCCAGAATGAAGACGGCGGCAAAGGAGAGTGGATGGAGGATGGAAAGGCAGCTCTGGCTCCTCCTTCCCCTGGACACAGCCCCCAGGAGAGCGCTAGACCCCGCTAGACCCCAGGGAGGATGCACAAAGAGGACGGGCAGACAGACCAGTAGGAACTGGAACCAGGAGGGACAGGGCCTCAGTGAGGACTAACTGGTTCCCTGGGCTGATACGCTGCAGACCTGCCCCCAGAAGGACAGGTGGCCAGGGAAACCAGTCAGAAGAGGGAGGCGCAGGTGGGAGACTGAGGAAGTCAGAAGGCAGAAGCACCTGCAAAAAGGGCGAAGAGGAGGGAGGCAGATGGGAAGCCACGAAGGGAGCAGGAGACGGAGCTCGCACGTGGGCACAGGACGCCAGAGTCAGAGGCTGAGCTGCACCCAGCACCGGGGGGAGGGGCAGGATAGCAAGGCCCAAGGACTAAGTGAGGACACTACCGGGTCAGGGCGGGAGATGGGACTAGCCAAGGGAGGAAGGCTACCGACAGAGACCTTAACCAGGATGGTTTTGTTGCCCTGGGGGTGGAGGTGCAAGGTCTGACTAAGGATCTAAGGGAGAATGGGGGAGGATGCACAAACCATGAAAAAAACACAGATCTTTGGAGGAGTTTGGCGCAAAGAAGGGCAAAGAACTGACGTGAAGCTGGTGGGAAGCAGGATCAAGAAAAGCTTTTTTCGGCCCAGGCGCGGTGGCTCATGCCTGTAATCTCAGCACTTTGGGAGGCTGAGGCAGGCGGATCACTTGAGGCCAAGAGTTAGAGACCAGCCTGGCCAACAAGGTGAAACCTCATCTCTACTAAAAATACAAAGACATTAGCTGGGCGTGGTGGCACACACCTGTAAACCCAGCTGAAGCTGTGTGGGGAGGCTGAGGCAGGACAATTGCTTGAACCCGGGCGGCAGAGGTTGCAGAGAGCCGAGATCACGCTACTGCACTCCAGCCTGGGCGACAGAGCAAGACTACGTCTCCAAAAAAAGCTTTTTGGCCCAGGCATCATGGCTCACACCTGTAATATCAGCGCTTTGAGAGGCCCAGATGGGAGGATCACTTAAGGCCAGGAGTTCAAGAACAGCCTGGACTGCATAAGGAGTTTTTTTTTTTTTTTAAAGGAGAGAGAGAAAAACAAAAGCAAAGCTTTTTTTACGTGGGGACACAAGTCTGTGTACTAAAGGCAATGAATGCTCCAAAGAGAGCAAAAAGTGAAGGTGGGGGAGGGGCCAGGGAAGAGCTGCTGGAGCATCTGGGCCCTGGGTAGGCAGTGGGTGGAGTCGGTGAGTGCACGTGCTGCGGGGGCGTCCTGGGTGGAGTCGGTGAGTGCACGTGCTACCGAGCGTCTTGGGTGGAGTCGGTGAGTGCACATGCTGCGGGGGGGCGTCTTGGGTGGAGTCGGTGAGTGCACGTGCTACTGGAGCGTCTTGGGTGGAGTCGGTGAGTGCACGTGCTGCGGGGGTGTCCTGGGTGGAGTCGGTGAGTACACGTGCGAGGGGGCGTCTTGGGTGGAGTCGGTGAGTGCACGTGCTGCGGGGGTGTCCTGGGTGGAGTCGGTGAGTACACGTGCGAGGGGGCGTCTTGGGTGGAGTCGGTGAGTGCACGTGCTGCGGGGGTGTCCTGGGTGGAGTCGGTGAGTGCACGTGCTGCGGGGGCGTCTTGGGTGGAGTCGGTGAGTGCACGTGCTGCGGGGGGCGTCTTGGGTGGAGTCGGTGAGTGCACGTGCTGCGGGGGGCGTCTTGGGTGGAATCGGTGAGTGCACGTGCTGCGGGGGTGTCCTGGGTGGAGTCGGTGAGTACACGTGCGAGGGGGCGTCTTGGGTGGAGTCGGTGAGTGCACGTGCTGCGGGGGTGTCCTGGGTGGAGTCGGTGAGTACACGTGCGAGGGGGCGTCTTGGGTGGAGTCGGTGAGTGCACGTGCTGCGGGGGTGTCCTGGGTGGAGTCGGTGAGTACACGTGCGAGGGGGCGTCTTGGGTGGAGTCGGTGAGTGCACGTGCTGCGGGGGCGTCTTGGGTGGAGTCGGTGAGTGCACGTGCTGCGGGGGCGTCTTGGGTGGAGTCGGTGAGTGCACGTGCTACTGGAGCGTCTTGGGTGGAGTCGGTGAGTGCACGTGCTGCGGGGGGCGTCTTGGGTGGAGTCGGTGAGTGCACGTGCTGCGGGGGGCGTCTTGGGTGGAGTCGGTGAGTGCACGTGCTACTGGAGCGTCTTGGGTGGAGTCGGTGAGTGCACGTGCTGTGGGGGCGTCTTGGGTGGAGTCGGTGAGTGCACGTGCTGCGGGGGTGTCCTGGGTGGAGTCGGTGAGTACACGTGCGAGGGGGCGTCTTGGGTGGAGTCGGTGAGTGCACGTGCTGCGGGGGTGTCCTCGGTGGAGTCGGTGAGTACACGTGCGAGGGGGCGTCTTGGGTGGAGTCGGTGAGTGCACGTGCTGCGGGGGCGTCTTGGGTGGAGTCGGTGAGTGCACGTGCTGCGGGGGCGTCTTGGGTGGAGTCGGTGAGTGCACGTGCTACTGGAGCGTCTTGGGTGGAGTCGGTGAGTGCACGTGCTACTGGAGCGTCTTGGGTGGAGTCGGTGAGTGCACGTGCTGCGGGGGGCGTCTTGGGTGGAGTCGGTGAGTGCACGTGCTGTGGGGGCGTCTTGGGTGGAGTCGGTGAGTGCACGTGCTGTGGGGGGTGTCTTGGGTGGAGTCGGTGAGTGCACCTGCTGTGGGGGCATCTTTCCAAGGGTCCTCAGTCTGTTCTTGAAGCAGGAGGCCAGCACCCAGTAAGCAGTAAGCACTGGGTGAGAACAGCTCAGGGTGCGAGAGGGAAGATGAGACATGAAGGATACATCAAGAACCTACTTCTCAGCCGGGCACAGTGGCTCATGCCTGTAATCTCAGCACTTTGAGAGGCCGAGGCAGGCGGATCACTTGAGGTCAGGAGTTCAAGACCATCCCGGCCAACACGGTGAAACCCCGTCTGTACTAAAAATACAAAAATTAGCCGGGCGCAGTGGCACACGCACGTAGTCCCAGCTAATGGGGAGGCTGAGGCAGGAGAATGGCAAGAACCCGGGAGGCGGAGCTTGCAGTGAGCCAAGATTGCCCACTGCACTCCAGCCTGGGCGACAGAGAGAGACTCCGTCTCCAAAAAAAGAAAACAACTTGGCATTTACTCCAATGCTTAAAACAGACAGTCACCATATGAACCAGTTATCCCACTCCCGGGATATCCGAAGAAATGAAAACCCAGGTCCACACGAAAACTCGTACATGAATGTTCGTGGCAGCACTGTCCATAACAGCAAAAAAAAGAGAAAGAAAACACTAAGTTAAGTGAAAATAGGCACGAAAGACAACAGAGAACAGGCAACTTGACAGGGAAGGAAAGCAGATGAGTGGTTGCCAGGGGCTGGGTGGGGGGAATGGGGGACACCGGAAGGAACTGCTAATGGTATAAGGTTTCTTTTCAGGATGATACAAATGTTCTGGATTTCTGGTGCTCTGTCCACAAATATACTCAAGTTTCAGTACTAGTAGTTCTGGTATATAGTAAGTCATTAATATGTGATGGTTGGAGGATGAATAGATGGATGTGGACAGGTGAATGGATGAGTAGGTGGGTAAATAAATGGATGGGTGGGTGGTGAGGTGGATAGTAGACAGCAGATGGATGGATGGATGGGTGGATGAGTGGGTGGGTGAGTGGTGGGTGGGTGAAGAAAAGGGAGATGAAGGAGAATGGAGGGAGGGGAAGAAAACAGGAGGAGAAGGAAGCAAAGATTTCTCTTTTAGCAGGATCCTGCAAGTCCCAGGTCAGTTAGACTCTCTGGAGTAGACAGCTGGCGCCCAAAGCCATCAGCACTCCTTGTCTTCTCCATCAGCGCGTCCCTTCTTCCTTTAGTCTTCCTTCACCTACCTGTCTGCCTCCCCACTGGTCCTGCCTCTTCTCCAAGGTCGAAAGGAAGAAACCTGTTCTGCAAAAGTCTATAAAGGAGGTGGGTGCTCTCCTTTGCAACACCCTCTCACTTTTCTTCTTGTACAAGGTGCAGTCCCTCTGACAGGTCCTATGTGCCACCTGCCACAATTCTAAAAGGTAATTCACCCTGAAGGTAAGGATAATTTGGATAGGTTCTTTTCTGGATTCCACGAAACCAAATAAGCAGCATATACTCTCAATAAGACAAATTCCTATAAGATTTCAGATGTCAAAAAGGCCAGACCTGTGTGACAGGCAGCACAACAGCATTTTCCTCCCCGAGTTCTCTAAAAATACAACGCTTTCACTGCAGACACTTTCCTTTCAAGAAAACACACCAAAACTTTACTTACATGAACTTTTTCTCTTTGGTTATTATTTTGTCCCGTATTCACAGTGCTTCGAGCAGAAGCCAGAAATCTCTAATGCTAAAATCCACCACCACCCCATCTCTAAAATCCCCATCTCTAAAATTCTCTTCAAATAAAAAACAAATGTCTACTTAAGCTACAGCCTCCCGGGTCCTGCTTTCCCCACATGCCAGCCTCTGCCCGTGCCCCAGGGCTGCAGTCACACACCTGCTGCCCGTCTCCTTCAAGCCACCCTCTCCACAGAGCGGGAAGGAGGAGGAGTAGAGTTAGGCCAGAACCAGCCCATACCTGACCTCCACATGGCCTGGGGAAATGGCTCCTAGAAAAGTACAACATTTTCAACTCCAAAGAGATGAGAACAAATAATCTCTAAGGGTTGAGCTAACCCAGGTGGAGCGAATAACATTAACCACCATTAAAATTTACATCACAGGTGTTCAAAAACATTCCTGCATCAGCACATTTGCATACCTGGTTAAACAGTTCCTCTCAGAACCACTACCCAAAACAGTGCCAATTTCCAGTGCACAGCATCCCCACAGACGCCACTGCTGCTGGGGACACGTGAGCGATGGCACTGCCCAGGCTCACTGAGTGGCCTCCACCGCGTTTCAAGGGCAGGCACAAAGGAACGCCCTATTGTTCCCTCGTCCTCCTCATGCTGTGCGCTGAGCTGGAGTTTCCTCAGAGCTAGGAGAGAAGCCTACCATCCCCCACCCTTTTGTTCGAAGAATACGGTTCTAGAACAGGCAGCTATGAACCAATCTGCTCTAATCCTGTTATTTACAATTAATTAATTAATTAAAACACAGCCCTCCTCACTAGGCCTCTCCCTAAGATGTGCCCAGCACTTGCTTGTGCAACGTCTTATTTTCTGTGGAACTGCTTAGAAAATCCAAGTGGAGACTCTGCTGCCTCTCTACCCTCCTCACCATTCCACGGAAAATGGAGTCTCCCAATGAACACGCAGACAGGATCATCACACAACCCACACGTGTGGACGGGGACTACACAGGCTCCGAGGGGGAGGCTCTGTTCCCAGCTCTCCTGATGAGTGGTCAATGCCATCCTCACATCCAAGGTGGACAGATTTCCCTTTCTGCAGCCTGCATGGCAAAGAGCCAGCTGCACGGTGGCACGGCCAGCCCTTGCCCTGCACAGCCTGGCCTCTGGTCCCAGGGTCCCTGGTTCCTGCTCACCTGGCAGTGTCATCCCTTCCCAGCCTCACTCCCTCCACCACTGAGGCTGCCATGGGGGCAGGTAGGAGAATAAAACAGGAAAACACTGCTAGTCAGCAAAAAAGTTCAAGCACGCTCTTTACAAATGTTCAAACAAGGGAAAAAGTCCTGGTTTATCATCAGCATAACTGAAAAAGGTCAGAGTTCCTCCTGCTACCAGCAAATGCGGAACGGGCCTGAGCTGTTCTCAGTACCCTCAGTTGGAGGGGACCTCCCATCCCACTCCCAAGAAAGTGCACATGGTGGGTGAGCAAAACAGGGTTATTTTGGCAGGGAAGGAGCATGGAGGACAAGGAGGTGTCCCCACCATCACAGCAAGCGTCCCTGCTCTGCAGGCCCTGACCCCAGCTAGAAGCACCAATGTAAAAGAAAGACGGATTAAGCAAAGGAAAAAAAGTACCAAATACCACGTCTCTTGCTTGTACCCCATCACTTTTTTCCTCCTGTCTTAGTGCAATTGTTGACTGCGGCCAACTGCAGAGAAATCACAGTAGCCCAGCTCGGCGGCTCCCTCTGAAGGCTCCACGCACTGGGCATGCTCCAGAGCCATCTCACGAAATGGAGGCTGCCCCAGCGGCAGGATTCCAGAGCTGCACGCGGCCGCCCAGGCACCTCCAGGCCTCCTCGGAAGCAGCTTAAACCCTCGCATTCACAACCATTTTAAAACAATCTGAGTCTTCTCAGATGGAAACCGTTTAACGAGACATTTATTGTTTTCACCCTAAAATGTGAAGGGTCCCTTCACAGAAACCATCAACACAGCTCATCCCACAAAGCAATCACTGCTCGTAGGGCCTCTCAGGATTAGCTCTGTTGAAAAAATACTAACAAAAACCTAGACATGGAATCTGGGGACCAGCCCTCTCACAAGGAACTCAACTCACAGAGACATTTTACCTCTAGGGCCAAGAGCCCACAACATGACAGAGGGTAGGAAAGCAAACGGAAAACACCAGCTCGCAATGCACACCTCCCACCGGAGCTCCTGTCCCAGTGCCAAGCATACCATGGCTGGGTCTCAGGGCAATGCTTCTGCCACAAGGAGTTGCTCCAGGACGCACCTGCACGACGCAGGTTCGAGCACAGCAGCCTCCCAACACTCAGGCTGCTCCCAAACATCGCCTCCCATGCCCACCCCAGCTCCAAATTTCTTACAGGGAGAGCCCCTTATACAGCTATGCCAGCTCTCCAATCAAGACCAAGTTGTTTGTAGCTCTTAATACAAAACAATAAATATTTGAAGTCCTTTTTCTATAAAAATAGGGAATATTTTTTAAAATAGTGCATTCAGGTTCCAGGCAAACTGCAAAATAAAAGCACAAATATTATTTTCTATTTTTAAGGTCACATGAAAGTAAATAACACTAATCCTTCTCTATAAATGCTACGCTATAACTCCCCCACACTTTCTGGTACAATATCAGTGTTGACTGCCCAAGAGTTGCAAAGTGGGTGGTCCAACAGAGCCAGGCCCGCCAGCTGTGCTTACCAGCCAGGGAGGAGACACACCAACAAAACACCATGTCCGAAAAGCAATGCAAGTGATTCCTCTTTAAGTACACAGGTTCCACCCAGCTAAAAGCAAACAACCCAGACATGGGACTCCAAGTTCAAATGTAGAAAACACAATGTCAACAGAGCATGGTCATTTACAAACCCATCTGCAGCCCACACAGAAACCGAAGAGAATCCTGCCCTCCACCTCGGCTCCCTCCCCCATATGGACAAAGAACAGAGAAGGCAAACTAAGGGAAATAAATGCATATGACTAATAAAAACAAATGCAACTGAAAATACATTTAAAGCAACAAAGCCACCATTTTACACTTATTGAACTGGCAAAAAAAAATTAAAGTCTGTTAATAAGAGTATTGGGCCAGGCGCAATGGCTCATGCCTGTAATCCCAGCACTTTGGGAGACCAAGGGGGCGGATCGTCTGAGCTCAGGAGTTCGAGACCAGCCTGGCCAACATGGTGAAACCCAGTCTCTATTAAAAATACAAAAATTAGCCGAGTGTGATGGCGGGTGCCTGTAATCCCAGCTACTCGGGAGGCTGAGGTTGCAGTGAGCAGAGATCACACCACTGCACTCCAGCCTGGGCGACAGAGCACGACTCTGTCTCAAAAGAAAAAAAAAAGTATGGATAAACAGGCAATTCTCATTTAATTAAATCTCTCTGGGGGCAACTTGGCAATAGTTATCAAATTTTTAAAACATACACACCACCAGGCTCAGTGGCATGCACCTGTAGTCCCAGCTCCTTGGGAGACTGGGGCAGGAGGATCACTTGAGCCCAGGAGTCCAAGGCCAGCCTGGGCCACACAACGAGAACTCCATCTCTTAAAACAAAAAAAGTACATACCCCTTGGTTGAGCAATTCTCTATTGGTAGTATAATTTTACTTATATATAATCTGTAAAATATATAATCCGTAAGATAAATTTTTGCAGAATTTATTATGCATATACTATATAGTGCTTACTATTTGTAGTAATAATAATACATAGTACATATAATACGAATAATGGTATATGTGTAGCTTACTCTACAGATATACTAGCAAAAGTTCCCCAGATCACAGGGAACAAGGACATGCATTCCACCTTCTCTCCAGGTGAGAGGATCTGAGTCCCCGCCCACAGAAGGCTAGTTATAGACATTGTTATTTCCCTACAAGGGAACATCCAAAAGTCCTTGCAGAGGGTAAGAAAAGGCTGGTGTGCTCGCATGGGAAGTCACAGAACAGGGTGTCTATGATACCAAGACTCGTGTAAGAGAACAGAAAGATGCTGGTATGTGCACAAACATCTTTTTGGAATGAATTATAAGAAATTATTAATAGTGTGACATGTTTAAGTAAGATTAAGAGCAGAAAGGGAGATGGGAAGTCTTTTACTCTGCAATATGCACCTTTTCTTACTATTTAGTTTATGTTTCTTTTTCTTTCTTCTGTGGACCTCAAGTGTGCTGAGGATTCTGAGCACTCCACTCCAGCACACAGGACGCTGCTACCACTGCTCCATGCTGCTCTTCATCTGGTCAACTATTTTTAATCACGTAGTGAGCACCCATTAACCCACCACTCAACAACAAAAACCAGGATCTTGTCAAGAATCGACACCTAACCAGCCACATGGCCCTCATCACCCCATCATTACTGCCTCTTCCTGCTCAAGCCAACTATCAGAACAAGAAACATAGGCTGTAGCTTCAAAGAAAGTCCCCAAATTAACAGGCTAACAGCAAATCCATCTAAAGAAGGTACAAATGAACAACAAAATAAATTCAAAGAAAGGAACAGGAAAGAGATAATAAAATGAGTGGATATCTATACAATAAATATAGGTTAAAAATTCCAGGCCAGGACTGGGCGCAGTGGCTCACACCTGTATTCCCAGCACTTTGGGAGGCCGAGGCAGGTGGATCACCTGAGGTCAGGAGTTCGAGACCAGCCTGGCCAACATGGCAAAACCCTGTATCTACTAAAAGTACAAAAATTAGCCGGGCATGGTGGTGTGCACCTGTAATCCCAGCTACCCAAGAGCGTGAGGCAGGAGAATCGCTGGAACCCGGGAGGCAGAGGCTGCAGTGAGCAGAGATTGCGCCATTGCACTCCAGCCTGGGTGACAGAGCAAGACTCTGTCAATAAATAAATAAATAAATAAATAAAATTCTAGGCCGGCCGCGGTGGCTCACGCCTGTAATCCCAGCACAAGGTCAGGAGTTCGAGACCAGCCGGGCCAACATGGTGAAACACCATCTCTACTAAAAATACAAAAAAATCAGCCCAGTGTGGTGGCAGGCACCTGTAATCCCAGCTACTCGGGAGACTGAGGCAGGAGAATTGCTTGAACCCGGGAGGCAGAGGTTGCAGTGAGCTGAGATCATGCCACTACACTCCAGCCTGGGCAATAGAGCGAGACTCTGTCTCAAAAAGAAAAGAAAAGAAAAGAAATTCTAGGCAAGGCGCAATGCCTCACACCTATTATAATCCCAACACTTTGAGAGGCCATGGTAGGCAGATCACTTGAGCCCAGGAGTTCAAGACCAGCCTGGGCAACATAGAGAGACTCCATCTCTACAAAAAATACAAAAATTAGCTGGGGATTGTGGCATATGCCTGTAGTCCCAGCTACTCAGGAAGCTGAGGTGGGAGGATCACTTAAACCCAAGAGGCAGAGGTTGCAGTGAGCCAAGATCTCAACACTGTACTCCACCCTGGGTGACAGAGTGAAACCCTGTCTGGAAAAAAAAAATCTAAACAAAAATATCAGCAATTTGAATTCAACAGTGTGTAAAAAATATATATATACTATCAGCAGATATTGTTGGGTGTGTAACTCACCACATTAATAGATTTCTTGGCCAGGCGCGGTGGCTCATGCCTGTAATCCCAGCACTTTGGGAGGCCGAGGTGGGCAGATCACCTGAAGTCAGGAGTTCGAGACCAGCCTGACCAACATGGTGAAACCCCGTCTCTACTAAAAATATAAAATTAGCAGGGCATAGTGGCACATGCATGTAATCCCAGCTACCTGGGAGGCTGAGGCAGCAGAATCACTTGAACTCAGGAGGCGGAGGCTGCAGTGAGCCAAGATTGCACCACTGCACTCCAGCCTGGGCAACAAGAGGGAAACTCCATCTCAAAAAAGAGAAAAAAATAGATTTCTTTAAAGATGTAGAAAAACGGCCGGGTTCAGGGGCTCACGCCTGTCATTGGGAGGCAGAGGCAGGTGGATCACCTGAAGTCAGGAGTTTGAGACCAGCTTGGCCAATGTAGTGAAACCCTGCCTCTACTAAAAATACAACAATTAGCCAGGCGTGGTGGGGGCAACTGTAGTCCCAGCTACTCGGGAGACTGAGGCAGGAGAATTGCTGGAACTCAGGAGGCGGAGGTTGCAGTGAGCTGAGATTGCACCACTGCACTCCAGCCTGGCGACAGAGTGTGACTCCGTCTCAAAAAAAAAAAAAAAAAAAAAAGATGCAGAAAAACTACTTGGGGTAAAATTCAATACTCAAGTATGATTTTTACAACTCAGTAAATTAGGAATGGAAGAGCATTTCCTTACTCTAATAAAAAAGTATAGTTCTGTTGAGCAGTCTAGAAAAAAAACAGTTTTTAAGTATTTAAAAAAAACACCATCCTAAATAGGAAAATATTGGAAACATTCCCTTTAAAATCAAGAATAATCATGAAAAGCAAACAGAAACTAGAGAGATGGATAGATATACAGAATGATAAAGCAAATGTGGTAAAATGTTAACACAGGGTATCTGGGTAAAAGGGCCTATGGGAATTCTATGTATTATTTTTGCAACTTTTTTTGTAAGTCTAAAATTATTTCAAACTAGAAATTTAATAAAGTCATAAAAATAGACAAAACCAAGAATAAAGACATCCACTAGCATTGTTTCTTTTCAACATCATATCGTGTCCCAACCAGTACAATTAGACAAGGAATCTGAGGCCTGGGATTAGAAAGGAAGAAATAAACTGCTATTATATGTTCTACAAAGTATTAGAAATAATAGTAGAGCTTAGTAAGATGATGGTAGGAAAGGTTAAATACTCAGTAGTCAGCTGTGTGGTTATTCTACAACAGCAGTAAACAATTAGCTGCTGTAATTAAAGAGAGGCCATCTCTTACGATGGCATCAGAGAATCATCAGTTATCTAGGAAGAAACCTGCAAAAGATGGCAAGACCTCTACAGGAAAAATTGTAAAATTTCATGGAAATATTTCTTAAAAACTAAATGAAGAGAGAAATATAATACGCTCACAAATAGTAAGATATATTATGAAGATGTGGATTCACACAAAATTGATCCATAGATTCAGTGCAATTCCAATTAATATCTGAACAGGATTTTTCATGAAATTTTATGATTCTAGAGTTAATATTGAAGAATAAGTGGCCAAAAATATCCAGAACGCCACTGCACTCCAGCCTGGCCAAGAGAGTGAGAGCCTGTCTCTAAAAAAACAGAAACAAAACAGAAACTCCCACACATTTGAACTGTGGGATACAGTATGTCAGGCTGACGAAGAAAGGAGGACTTGTTCAATACCTAAAGCTAGGAAAAAATGATTATACACATGAAGAAAGATGGAGAAAAAATTTTTTTTGAGACAAGGTCTGGCTCTGTAACCCAGGATAGAGGGCAGTGGTGCAATCTCAGCTCACTGCTTGCCTCCCAGGCTCAAGTCATCCTCCCACCTCAGCCTTATTAGCTGGGACCACAGGCACGTGCCACCATGCCTGGCTAATATTTGTATTTTTTGTAGAGATGGTGTCTCGCTTTGTTGCCCAGGCTGGTCTCGAGCTCCTGAGCTCAAGCGATTCTCCTGCCAGCCTCCCAAAGTGCTCAGACTACAGGTGTGAGCCACCACACCGGCACATGATGAAAGATGAAATTGAATCCCTGCTTCACATGATTTACGTTAAAAAAAGAAAAAGGTCAGTCACAGAAGAAATAAGATATTACATGCCAAAAACAAAACCTCGGCTAAGCACTACCTATCTAGGTAAATACATTTTGGACTGCAAGAAAAAGAAAAGTCTCTTAAAATACAAAAGGGGGCCAAGCGCAGTGCCTCACATCTGTAATCCCAGCACTTGAGAGGGCGAGGTGGGCGGATCACTTGAGCCCACAAGTTTGAGACCAGCCTGGGCAACATAGAGAAACCCCATCTCTGCAAAAAATACAAAAATTAGCCAGGTATGGTGGTACATACCTACTATGGTGGACCATCAGTAGTAGTAGGTGGTCCCAGCTACTCGGGAAGCTGAGGTGGTAGAATCACCTAGGCAAGGGAGGTCGAGGCCGCAGTGAACCATGATTGCACCACTGCACTCTAGCCTGGGCAACAGAGACTCTGTCTCAAAAAAAAAAAAAAAAAAAAATTTAAAAAGGGACCCAGGCGTGGCAGCACACACTTTCATTCCCAGCTACTTGAAAGGCTGAGGTGGGAGGACTGCTTGAGCCCAGGATTTCAAGTCCAGCCTGGGTAACATAGCAAGACCCTGTCTCTAAAAATAATTAATTAATTAATTTTAGAAATACAAAAAGGACTGTCAAACTAGGAGAATATATTCACAATACACAGAAACAACAAAAAATTAAGAATATACAAAGAACTGCAAAATAATAAGCACAAAGCATGAAAAAATGGGCAAAGGACATCTGTAGACATTTCACAGCAAGGGAAATATGTCCAGCCAAGTACCATGTTGGAGATGTTCAACATTAATAAGAAAAGAAGAAAAACCAAAAATAAGAAAAATACATTATGTTTTGGGAGGAAAACAATAGAATAAGATCTAGTATTTGATGGCACAACAAACATAATGTATTTAGATGTTCAACATTAATAAGAAAAGTAAGAAAAACCAAATAAGATGATAATGACATGCCGTTCTACACACATTCAATTGACTCAAACTCAAGGAAAGAGGATGTGGGCTTGCAGGATGTCTACGATGGTTCAGCAGTTCCACTCCAGCCCAAGAGAAGAGACAACCACAGAAGTGTTCCTAGGCTGGCACACTGGCTCATGCCTATAATCCCCGCACTTCGGGAGGCTGAGGTGTGAGGATCCCTTGAGGTCAAAAGCTTGAGACCAGCCTGGGCAACAGTGAGACCTTGTTTCTACAAACACACACACATATTTTTTTTTAAATAGCCAAGCATGGTGGTATGCACCTGTAGGCCCCGCTACTCAGGAGGGTGAGGTGGGAAAATCACTTGAGCCTGGGAAGTTGAAGCTGCAGTGAACCAAGGTCGCACCACTGCACCCCAGCCTGGGCTACGGGGCAAGACCCTGTCTCAAAAAAAAGAAAAGTTCCCTTTTCTGTGCAATTTTATAAAAAGCCATTAAAAAAAACAAAAGATAATTGCAGATGATGATAAATAAACCAAGGTAAAGGGACAGAAACACAGGAGAAGCTACCTCAGATACAAGAACCAGGGAAAGCAATTCTGAAGTCTGAAGAAGAAGACCATTCTGGGCGCTGGGTGCGATGGCTCACACTTGTAATCCCAGCATTTTGGGAGGCTGAGGCAGGTGGATCACTTGAGCTCAGGCGTTCGACACCAGCCAGGCCACCATGGTGAAACCCCGTCTCTACTAAAAATACAACAATTAACCGGGTGTGGTGGCACAAGCCTGTAATGCCAGCTACTCAGGAGACTGAGGCACAACAATCACTTGAACCCAGGAGGTGGAGGCTGCAGTGAGACAAAATCACGCCACGGCACTCCAGCCTGGCTGACAAAGCGAGACCAAATGGAGAAAAAGACCATTCTGGATAGAAAGAACCGCGAGTGACAGAAGGAAGGAGAGTTAAAGAAGCAGAAGGTAAAATGTGGTGCACAGGTACAATGAAGTAGTATTCAGCCATGAACAGAATGAGATCCCGTCATCCGCAACAAGGATGGAACTGGAGGTCACTGTGTTAAGCGAAATCAGCCAGGCACAGAAAGACAAACTTGACATGCTCTCATTTATTTGTGGGAGCTAAAAATTAAAATAACTGACCTGACGGAGATGGTAGAGTAGAAAGATGTCTAGGGGCTATCACTTGTAGAAGCAGTATTAAAAAAAAAAAAAAAAAAAAAAGCCAGGCGCGGTGGCTCACGCCTGTAATCCCAGCACTTTGGGAGGCCGAGGCGGGCGGATCACGAGGTCAGGAGATCGAGACCATCCTGGCTAACACGGTGAAACCCCGTCTCTACTAAAAAAATATACAAAAAATTAGCCGGGCGAGGTGGCGGACGCCTGTAGTCCCAGCTACGCAGGAGGCTGAGGCAGGAGAATGGCGTGAACCCCGGGGGGCGGAGCCTGCAGTGAGCCGAGATCGCGCCACTGCACTCCAGCCTGGGTGAAAGAGCGAGACTCCGTCTCAAAAAAAAAAAAAAAAAAGAGTAGAAGGATGGTTTCCAGAGGCTGGGAAGGGTAGTGGAGTGGAGTGGGGAGTGGGAGTAGAAATGGATAATGGGCACAAAAAATAGAGTAAGAACTAGTATTTGATCGCACAACAAAGTGACTAGAGTCAACAATGATTTATTGTACATCTTAAAATAACTAAAAGAGTAGAACTGCATGGTCTGTAAACCAGGATCAATGCTTGAGGTGATGGACACCCCAATTACCCTGGTGTGATTGTTATGCACTGTATGCTTGTATCAAAACATCTCATGTACCCCATAAATAAATACACCTACTATGTACCCACAAAAATTGAAAATAAAAATTTTTTATTAAAAAAAAAAGCAGCCAGGTGCACTGGCTCCCACCTACAATCCCAGCATACTGGGAGGCCGACTTCCACTCAAACCACCACCCTCTCATCCTAACGACCGCGACAGCCTCTCACCTCACCTGCTGCACCCCTGCAGCCAACTCTCAACACTGCCACGAGAACAACACGGTTAAAACAGAAGTCACATTCCGCCACTCCTCTGCTCAGAATCTCCCAATGGTCCCTCTAGGAGAAGCCTATGAGACCATCACCCCTCTCCAGCTGAGCTGGCTGCCCCACGCCTCGCTCCTAATGCTTCCTCAAGACTGCAGCCACACGCTCCCCACACCACTGCCCATGTGCCCTCCCTTGTCTACACCGGCCATGACACACAAGTTCCGTCTGTTTTGTTCACTGCTACACCCCCCAGACCATAGCATGGAGCAGGTACCTTGCACTTGCGGGATGAACAGACAAAAGCAAAATGGTGGCCAGGCAAAGTGGCTCACACCTGTAATCTCAGCACTTTGGGAGGCTGAGGAGGGCAAATCACTTAAGGCCAAGAGTTCAAGACCAGCTTGGCCAAAATGGTGAAACCCTGTCTCTACTAAAAATACAAAAATGACCCAGGCGTGGTGGCACACATCTGTACTCCCAACTACTCAGGAGGCTGAGGCAGGAGAATCACTTGAACTTGGGAGACAGAGGTTGCAGTGAGCTGAGATGGTGGCACTGCACTCCAGCCTGGGGGAATAGCGAGACTCTGTCTCAAAAATAAAATTAAAATCTAAAAAAAAAATGGAAGGACATCCAGCTGTGGGTGAGAAGCAGGGAGAGGCCCAGCACGGCCCTTGGACACATGCCCCCTGCCTCCTGGGTGTACACATGTCCCCTGGACACATGCCCCTGCCTCCAGCCCACAGCACAGGCCCAGCCTGAGCACAAGGCAATCAAGAAAGTGAAGCCCAGCATGGGCACTGTGCCTCTAGATAGATCCACACAGGGCCAGGAGCCTGTGTTTATTAGGAAGACAACAGTTAACAGGAAACTTCGAAATCTAAGTGTCATCACTCTAACCCAAAATTTCCCATTTCCTTTCAGTCTCTTCACAGCTATACATTTCTGTTTTTTGTTTTTGTTTTTGAGATGGAGTCTTGCTCTGTCGCCCAGGCTGGAGTGCAATGGTGCAAACTCAGCTCACTGCAACTTCCACTTCCCAGGTTCAAGTGATTCTCCTGCCTCAGCCTCCCAAGTAGCTGGGATTACAGGCGCACACCGCCATGCCCAGCTATTTTTATAATTTTAGTAGAGATGAGGTCTCACCATGTTGGCCAGGCTGGTCTCTAACTCCTGACCTCAGGTGATCCGCCCACCTCGGCCTCTCAAAGTGCTGGGATTATAGGTGTGAGCAACTGCGCCCAGCCATATGTATACATTTTATACGGTTATGAGCTATATAAACAATTTTCCCCTTGAATATTCCAGCATGTCTTCATATTCTTCAGTTATCACATGAATGGCAGTGTATTTTATAAAGTAGATATATCACAAAGCATTAAAACATTTTTATATCACTGATAATCAGCGATCTTTCAGTTCATCATTACTTTAAAACAGTGGTCCCCAACCTTCTTGGCACCAGGGACTCATTTCATGGAAGACGATGTTTCCACGGACAAAAGGTGAGGAAGGTAGTTCAAGAAGAAACTGTTCCACCTCAGATCTTCAGGCTCTAGATTCTCATAAGGAGCACGCGACCCAGATCACTCGCATGCACAGTTCACAATAGGGTTCTCGCTCCTATGAGGATCTAACCCCACTGCTGATCTGACAGAGGCGGAGCTCAGGCAGGGATGCTCAACTCAACACCTGCCGCTCAAGTCCTGCTGCATGGCTCAGTTCCTAATGGGCTACAGCCTGGAGGCTGGGGACCGCTGCATAAAAAACACTAGTAGTACCTTCATGTAAATGATAATTATTGTGAATTCATTCATTCATTCTTCAACAGCACTGAGTGACACCTAATATATGCAACACATTTTATTTTTCTCATTCAGGAAAAAGATTCCTGGGTCCTTTCATGGGTAACAATAGTTCTGGTCTGCTGGGCAGTAAGGAGGTCTTTTTTAAGCAGCCTCTACCAGTGAGGCTGCCAGTGTAGTGCTTGAAAATAGTTAACGGCCAAGGGCAGTGGCTCACGCCTATAATCCCAGCACTTTAGGAGGCTGAGGCGGGCAGACCACCTGAGGTCAGGAGTTCGAGACCAGCCTGGCCAAAAAATGGTGACATGCCATCTCTACTAAAAATACAAAAATACAAAAATTAGCCAAGCGTAGTGGCGCACAGCTGTAGTCCCAGCTACTTGGGAGGCTGAGGCAGGAGACTCTCTTGAACCTGGGAGACGGGGGTTGCAGTGAGCTGAGATCATGCCATTGCACTCCAGCCTGGGTGGCAAGAGCAAGACTCCATCTCGAAAAAAAAAAAAAAAAGAAAGGAAAAAACAGTTAACCACCTGGTACCTTCCTGCTGCAGTCCCTGAATACCAAGGTCCTTGACACCACCTCTGCTGTCCACGCTGGCCTGTCTAAGCCATAAGCATCAGCATCCCAGCTCGGCTGCACCCCACCACCTGGCCCAAACTCTGACCACCCTGTGGGCTCAGAATCATGTGCACTGTTCACTTTCCTGTTCAGCTCTAACGTGCTTCTCCTGGTGTCTGTCCAGATAATGCCATGTTCTGGGGCATGGCAGGCCCAGCCTTTACTCAAGCCTTCAGGCATGTACTGCCTCCCCAGCCACCCTCTCCAGTCTGGCCCACCTCACTGGGCCCCAGCTGGCTTCTGTGCAGAAACTAACAGAATGACCTAAAATTCATATGGAAACTTAAGAGACCCAGAATAGCCAAAACAAGCTGGAAAAAGAAGAACGAACTTGGAGGACTCAGACCTCTCCATTTCAAAACTTACAACAAAGGTAAAGTCATCAAGACACCGTGGTACTGGCCTAAAGAACAACATCGGATCAATGGAAGAGAATTGAAAGTTCAGAAACAGACTCATATATTTATGGTCAATTAATTTTTCTTTCTCTTTTTTTTGGGGGGGGGAGGGTAAGGGGTGGGGGATGGGGTCTCGCTCTGTTGCCCAAGCTGGAGTGCAGTGGTGTAAACTCAGCTCACTGCAACCTCCATCTCCCACGTCCAAGCGATTCTTCTGCCTCAGCCTCTTGAATAGCTGGGACTACAGGCACCCACCACCACATCAGGCTAATTTTTGTATTTTTAGTAGAGATGGGGTTTTGCCATGTTGGCCAAGCTGGTCTCACACTCCTGACCTCGGCCTCCCAAAGTGCTGGGATTACAGGCGTGAGCCACCGTGCCCGGCCTATGGTCAATGAATTTTTCAATGAAGCCATGAAGACCATTCAATCAAAGGAGAATCTTTTCAGCAAACAGCGCTAGGACAACGGGAGAGCCACGTGCGACAGTGTGAAGACGGACGCCTGCTTCATACCATATACAAAAAGCACAGGGAAGGGTTGCTCAGCCATGGGGACACCTTCTGAGAAATGCACCAAGAAGGGGAAGTTCCAGTACTGGCATTGTCTGACTTGTTGAAAATCACTTTGCTTATTTTATGCACCAGTAAAAATGAGAAAATCGGCCAGGGGCGGTGGCTCACGCCTGTAATCTCAGCACTTTGGGAGGCCAAGGCAGGCGGATCAAGGTCAGGAGTTCGAGACCAGCCTGGGCAACATGGAGAAACCCCCATCTCTACTAAAAATACAAAATTAACTGGGCACGGTGGCACACGCCTGTCATCCCAGCTACTCGGGAGGCTGAGGCAGGAGAATCGCTTAAACCTGGAAGGCAGAGGTTGCAGTGAGCTGAGATCACACCACTGCATGCCAGCCTGGGAGACAAGAGCAAAACTCTGTCTCAAAAAAAAAGAGAGAGAGAGAGAGAAAATCAAGCCCTTAGTCTTCCCGTGTGCCAAGCACTGTCTTAGGTGCTTTATGCAACCATGCATCACTTAACTACGAGGATACCTTCTGGGAAATTCAACGTTAAGCAACTTCACTGTTCTGTGAACATCACAGACTGTACTCACACAAACCTAGATGCCTACTACACACCGAGGCTATGGGGTAGAGCCTATTGCTTCTGGGCTACAAATCTATGCAGCATGTTACTGTGTTGAATACTGCAGGCAACAGGAATATAATGGTAAGTATTTGCGTATATAAATATATCTAAGCATAGAAAAGGTACAATAAAAATACAGTATAAAAAATAAAAAAGGGACACCTGTATGGGACACTTACCATGAATGGAGCTTGCAGGGCTAGAATGGGAAGCTGCTCTGGGTGAGTAAGTAGTGAAGGAATGTGAAGGCCTAGGACATTACTATACACTACTGTAGGCTTTATAAACACTGTACACGTAGGCTATACCATCTAAGGCCGGGCACGGTGACTCCCGCCTGTAATCCCAGCACTTTAGGAGGCCAAGATGGATGGATCACCTGAGGCCAGGAGTTCAAGACCAGCCTGGCCAACATGTTGAAACCTTGTCTCTACTAAAAATACAGAAAAGTTGGCCAGGTGTGGTGGCAGGTGTCTGTAATCCCAGCTACTCAGGAGGCTGAGGCAGGAAAATCGCTTGAACCTGGGAGGCAGAGGTTGTGGTGAGCTGAGATCGCACCACTGCACTCCAGCCTGGGCAACAAGAGCAAAACACCATCTCAAAAAAAAAAAAAAAATTTAACTTCTTACACTTTTTTGTTAAAAACTAAGATACACTAGCCAGGCGCGGTGGCTCACGCCTGTAATCCCAATACTCTGGGAGGCCAAGGTGAGTGGATCACCTGAGGTCAGGATTTCAAGACCAGCCTAGCCAACATGGCAAAACCCCACCTCTACTAAAAATAAAAAAATTATCTGGGTGTGGTGGTGCACACCTGTAAACCCAGCTACTCAGGAGCTGAGGCAGGAGAATCGCTCCAACCCAGGAGGCAGGGGTTGCAGTGAGCCGAGATCGCACCACTGCACTCCGGCCTGGGCGACAGAGTGAGACTCCGTCTCAAAAAAAATAAAAATAAAACTAAGACACACTGGCCGGGCGTTGTGGCTCACGCCTGTAATCCCAGCACTTTGGGAGGCCAAGGCAGGAGGGTGACTTCAGCCTGGCCTGGGCAACATAGCAAGACCTCATCTCTACAAAAAAAAATTAACTAAAACACACACACACACATTAGCCGAGGCCCACACAGAGTCAGGATCATCTGTATCACTGTCTTCCACCTCCATATCCTGTCCCCTAGAAGATCTTCAGAGGCACTAACATGCATGCAGCCGTCATCTCCTATGGTAACAGTGTCTTCTAGACGCCTCCTGAAGGGCCTGCCTGAGACTGTTTCACAGTTCACTTTTTTTAAATAAGTAGGAGTACACTCTACAACAATGGTAAAAAAAAGTATAGTACAGAATAGTAACTACATACACCAGTAACATAGGAGTTTATTATCAAGCATTAGGCACTGCACATAACTGTATGTGCGAGACTTTTATACAACTGACAGCAGAGTAGGTTTGTTTACCTGAGCAGGACACATAACACCTATTGCTAGAGTTTTAGGATGTCCTGGGCAACAGGAATTTTAGGGCATCCTGGGCAATAGGAACTTTTCGGCTCCACTACAATCTTTTTTTTTTTTCTTTTCTTGAGACGGAGTCTCGCTGTCACTCAGGCTGGAGTGCAGTGACACAATCTCAGCTCACTGCAACTTCCACTTCCCAGGTTCAAGCATTTCTCCTGCCTCAGCCTCCCAAGTAGCTGGGATTACAAGTGTGTGCCAACAGGCCCAGCTAATTTTTTGTATTTTTATTTTTGGTAGAGTCAGAGTTTCACCATGTTAGCCAGGCTCGTCGCGAATTCCTGACCTCAAGAGATCCGCCTGCCTCGGCCTCCCTCCCACAGCGATGGGATTACAAGCGTGAGCCACTGCACCTGGCCAGCTCCATTATAATCTTACTGGACCATCATCTTATATGTTGTCCATCACTGACAGAGACAACATTATGCGGCCCGTGACTATAATTCAAAATAGATCAAAGATCTAATTAAAAGAGCTAAAACTGTAAAACTCATAGAAGAAAACATAGGCACAAATCTTCATAACCTTGAATTTCAAAAGTGTTTCTAAAATAGGACACAAAAGGCACTAGCAACAAAGAAAAAAGGGATAAATTAGACTTTATCAAAATTAAAAATGTTTGTGCTTCAAAGGATACTATCAAGAAAATGAAAACACAACCCACAAAATGGGAAAAATATTTACAAGTCCTGTATCTGTCTGGGTGCGGTGGCTCACACCTGAAATCCCAGCACTTTGGGAGGGTTCCAGTTTTTCCATATCATCATCAACACTGGTTATTGTTTTGTTTTGTTTTGTTTGAGACAGGGTCTCACTCTGTCACCTACCCAGGCTGGAGTGCAGTGGTGCAATCACAGCTCACCACAGCCTCCAACTCCCAGGCTCGTGATCCTCCCACCTCAGCCTCCTGAGTAGCTGGAACCACGGGTGTGCACATATTCATATTCATATGGCAGTGGGAAGATCGCTTGAGCCCAGGAGTTCAACCAGCCTGATCAACACAGTCTGCACAAAAAATTAAAAAACAAAACATTAGCCAGGCGTGGTGACATGTGCCTGTGGCCCTGGCTACTTGGGGGCACTGAATTGGGAGGATCACTTGGGTCCAGGAGGTTGAGGTTGCAGTGAGCTGTGATCATCCCACTGCACTCCAACGTAGGCAACAGAGTGCAACTGTCTCAAAAAAAAAAAAAAAAAAAAAAAAAGAAAGCGGGGGTCCTGTATCTGATGAGGGACTTACCTCTATAATATATAAAGAACATCTGTAACACATTAATAAAAAGACAACCCAATTTAAAATGGGCAAAGGATCTAAAAAGGCATTTCTACAAAGAAGATATACAAATGGCCAATAAGAACATGAAAAGACGTTCAACATCATTAGTCGTCAGCAGCATGCAAATCAAAACCACAATGAGATACTACTTCACACTCCCTAGTTTGGCTATAATTTTAAAAATGAACAACAGCTGGGCAAGGTACACCTGTAATTACACATCTGTAATCCCAGCACTTTGGGAGGCCAAGGTGAGCAGATCGCTTGAGCCCAGGAGTTTGAGAATAGCCTGGGCAACGTGGTGAAACTCCATTCTAAAAAAAAATTTTTAAATTAGCTGGCATTGTGGCCCACACCTGTGTAGTTCTAACTATTAAGGAGGATAAGGCAGGAGGGTCACTTGAGCCTGGGAGTTTGAGGCTGCAGTGACCTGTGACTGCACCACTGCACTCCAGCCTGGGTGACAGGGTGAGACCCTGTCTCTAAAAAAAAAAAAAAAAGAACAATAACAAGTGCTGGCGACGATATAAAAACTGGAACCCTCATTCACTGCTGGTAGGAATGTTAGATGGCATAGCCACCATAAAAACACAGTTCCTCAAACGGTTGTCCCACAATGAGACCACTGTAGCTTGCCATGCAATTGTAAGAAGTAACACAGAGATTCTGTGTACACTTTGCCCAGTGCATTAGTCTCCTGCAGTTCCCTTAGCAAAGTATCATAAATTGGTTAACTTAAAACAACTGAAATTTATTTTTATCTTTTCGCAGTTCTGGAGGCCAGAAGCCTGAAATCCGGCTGTCGGCAGGGCCGTGATTCCTCTAAAGGCTCCAGGAAAGAACACTTCCTGGCCTCTTCCAGCTCCAGCGTGGAGGCAACCTTCCGCACTCCCTGGTTCGCAGCACTTGGCCCCGCCGCTGCCTCCGCTGCCGTGGCTTCTTCCCTGAGTCTGTGTCCTCTTCTCTTCTTTTATGGACACCAGTCACTAAACCTAGGGCCCACCCTAAATCTACGATGACTTCATCTCAAGATCCTTAATTAATTACATCTGTGATGTAATTAGGCCCCATTCTCAAGTCATGGGTGGATCTGAATTTGGGAGGACATTTTTGTTTGTTTGAGTCGGAGTCTCGCTCTGTTGCCCAGGCTGGAGTGCAATGGCACGATCTCATTCACTGCCACCTCCGCCTCCCAGGTTCAAGCAATTCTCCTGCCTCAGCCTCCGCAGTATCTGGATTACAGGAGCCCGTCACCACGCCCGACTAATTTTTATATTTTTAGTAGAGACAGGGTTTCACCATGTTGACCAGGCTGGTCTCTTTGGCCAGGCTGGTCTCAAACTCCTGACCTCATGATCCGCCCGCCTTGGCCTCACAAAGTGCTGGGATTACAGGCGTGAGCCACTGCGCCCAGCCAGGAGAACACTATTTCTGAAGTCACGGGTGGATCTGAATTTGGGAGGACACTATTTCTGAAGTCACGGGTGGGTATGAATTTGGAAGGACACTATTTCTGAAGTCACGGGTGGATCTGAATTTGGTAGGACACTATTTCTGAAGTCACGGGTGGGTATGAATTTGGAAGGACACTATTTCTGAAGTCATGGGTGGATCTGAATTTGGGAGGACACTATTTCTGAAGTCACGGGTGGGTATGAATTTGGAAGGACACTATTTCTGAAGTCACGGGTGGGTATGAATTTGGAAGGACACTATTTCTGAAGTCACGGGTGGATCTGAATTTGGTAGGACACTATTTCTGAAGTCACAGGGGAATGTGAATTTGGGAAGACACTACTCAACCCACTGATGCCCAGTTTCCCCAGTGATGAAGCTCAAGCACAATACGACAACCAGGATCAGTCTCTGGCTTTTTGGGTGGAAAATGGGTAAGATGGTACAGCTCATGAGCAGAAAAACTAGGAAGACCAGCTAAAGGGTGACTGCTATAATCTAAGCAGGGCACTGTGGTGGCTTGGGCCCAACAGTGATGCCATTAGAGGGAGAGTAGTCAGAGAAACGCGATGTGCTCTGAGGATGAGACTGACGGGATATTCTGATGAACCAGCTGAATTTGAGAGGGAAAAGGCAGGACTAAGAATGATTCCTTGTTGGCATTTTTACAGACATAAACGATAAGTTTTTACATTAACGTGGGAGAACTAACATGTTTATGATGTCCAAGAACAACAAATGTATTTCCATAGTTCAAGTCTTCTGTTCCAAGTGCTCGAATGCCCTGGCTAGAGTACAGTGTTATGATCACAGCTCACTGCAACCTCAACCTCTTGATGACACTCCCGCCTCAGCCTCCCAAGTAGCTGGAACCACAGGCAGGAGGCACCACCCCCACCTAATTTTTCTTTTTTTTGGAGAGAAGGAGTCTCTCTATGTTGCCCAGGCTGGTCTGAAACTTCTGGGCCCAAGCAGTCCTCCCGCCTCAGTCTCCCAAAGTACTGGGATTACAGGCATGAACCACCACAACCCAGCTGGCTACTGACTTAATGTATCAATTTTATATCCAGTTCCTTTACTGAATTTCACTGTCTGTGTTTTAACATTAACTCTCTTGGGTTTTCCGAGTATAGTTCATTTCATCTAGGTGTTCAGATTTAATTGAAGATTATACAATATGGTCTCTTACGATTTTGCTGTCCCAAACAGAATATTGCTTGAAGGGCTCCCACTGGCCATATTGGAATTAATTTGGGTTTCAAAAGGACAAATGGTGAAAATAGATTTTAACACATTTAATAAGTACAAATTCATTACCGCAGGAGCCATTCTATAGTAATACCAAAAAAATATGAAAGCGGAAAGAAAGCTCTTCTTTGAGAAAAGTGTCAACGAACAAATGGGGAAGGAAAGGCAGACTGGTTTCCCAGCATACAGTCAATGCAAAGAGTACGAATGCTGGCACATATACACCATGGAATACTATGCAGCCATAAAAAATGATGAGTTCGTGTCCTTTATAGGGACATGGATGAAACTGGAAAACATCATTCTCAGTAAACTATCACAGGGACAAAAAACCAAACACCGCATGTTCTCACTCATAGGTGGGAATTGAACAATGAGAACTCACGGACACAGGAAGGGGAACATCACACTCCGGGGACTGTTGTGGGGTGGGGGGAGGGGGGAGGGACAGCATTAGGAGATACACCTAACGCTAAATGACGAGTTAATGGGTGCAGGAAATCAACATGGCACATGGATACATATGTAACAAACCTGCACATTGTGCACATGTACCCTAAAACCCTAAAGTATAAAAAAAAAAAAATCCACACACAAAAAAAAAAAAAAGAAAAAGAAAGCAGGAGGGAGAGATAGAAAGTGTCCACAGATGCGGCCGGGCGCGGTGGCTCACGCCTGTAATCCCAGCACCTTGGGAGGCCGAGGCGGGTGGATTGCCTGAGCTCAGGAGTTCTAGACCAGCCTGGGCAACACGGTGAAACCCCGTCTCTACTAAAAATACAAAAAAATTAGCTGGGCGTGGTGGCGCACGCGTGTAATCCCAGCTACTCCGAAGGCTGAGACAGGAGAATCACTTGAACCTGGAAGGCGGAGGTTTCGGTAAGTCAAGATCACACCACTGCACTCCAGCCTGGGCAACAGAGCAACACTCTGTCTCAAAAAGAAAAGTAAAAATAGAAGTAACTAATTTTAATAAATTGCCTTTAACTCGGTATAGATCCAAAACATCATCAACATGTAACCAATATAAAATAATTAGTACCAAAAAAGAGTGTGAACTATCTTACTAAGCCTCTGAAATCTAGTGTGCATTTCACACAGCATATCTCAGTTCAATATGGCCATGTTTCAAGGGTCTGAGGCCCACATGGGGCTGCAGCCATGTTTCTGGAGATCACAGCCACCTCTCCACTCAGCGCTGCAAGTGCAAAAGCCAACCCTTCTCTAAGATTCCATTTGGAATCCAGTGAAAAAGACACTTGTGTATCAGTCTGCAGCAGAGACAGAAACACAGACGGCCTTCCTTTAACCACCTACACGAGGCCCTCTTCGCTGCTTCTATCACACCCTGTTTATCTCTTTTAATAGCAATTACCAAAGTGTGTAATTGTTTGTCTTTCTCAAAACTAGGACACAAGGGCTTCTGTAAGTACGAGGCAGACGCCACGTGCATTCTCATGCGGCTCCCAGTGCAGAAGCTGGCACACGAAGGCAGTAAGTACTTGTTACAAAAATCAACAAATTAAGGAACACATGAATGGATAAACGGTTCCTGTCTACACTGAGAAGTCAGTTAATTCCAAAAATATTCACCCTGGGCCACAAAAACATACGTAAATAAACCAAGGCACAAGCCAGTTCCGGCCCTTTCTCCTTTTGTATCAGGTTACACAACAATCTATCAAGGACCTGAAGTGTGCCAGGCAACATTCAGTGGGTTGGGGAACCAGCAAAGCTAAATAAGCAGGCCGCGGTGGCTCACGCCTGTAATCCCAGCACTTTGGGAGGCCGAGGCAGGCGGATCATTTGAGGTCAGGAGTTCAAGAGCAGCCTGGCCAACATGGCGAAACCCTGTCTCTACTACAAATACAAAAATTAGCCGGGCGTGGTGACACACACTTGTAATCCCAGCTAAGTCTTGGGAGGCTGAGGCAGGAGGATCACTTGAACCTGGGAGGTGGAGACTGCAGTGAGCCGAGATTGCACCACTGCACTCCAGCCTGGGCAACAGAGGGAGACTGTCTCTTAAAATAAATAAATAAATAGAGCCCTAACCTCAAAGAGTTTACAATCTAGCAACTGAGACAAACAAAAAGACCAATAATTAAAACACAAAATAAATGTTACACCAAAAGACAAGGTGCTTTGGAAACAATGACTAGATCTCAATCAGGGGCCAGCAAACTACAGCCTGCCACCTGTTTCTGCACAAACTGAAAGCTAAGCAAGATTTTTAGGCTTTTAGATACATAACTCATACAAAGTATGTGAATGTTTTTGGCCGGGCCGGTGGCTCACACCTGTAATCCCAGCACTTTGGGAGGCTGAGGCAGGTGGATCACGAGGTCAGGAGTTCGAGACCAGCCTGGCCAATACAGCGAAACCCTGTCTCTATTAAAAATACAAAAATTAGCTGGGCATGGTGGCGTGAGCCTGTAATCCTCTCAGCTGCTCAGGAGGCTGAGGAAGGAGAATTGCTTCAACCAGGGAGGCAGAGGTTGCAGTGAGCCGAAATTGCACCACTGCACTCCAGCCTGGCCAACCAAATGAGACTCCGTCTCAAAAAAAAAAAAAAAAAAAAAAAAAGTATGTGACTGTTTCAAGAGTGATATGAAACTTAAATTCCAGTTTCCAAACATTTCCAGTTTTACCAGCACACAGCCACCCCCACTTGTTTACGTATTGCCTATGGCTGCTTTCCTGCCATAAGAAAGCTCAGCAGCTTCCCAGAGACCACGCATGGGCCTGCCTCTCAGTGGGCCACAGTGCTGCTCCGCAATGCTCAGCGGGATCAGCCGTGCCGAGTGCCACCTGGTCACCGTACTGCTACTGCCATTTACCAAGACAGCTCACACCCATTGTCAAAACAAGAAGGGAGGAGCAGCCCTCAAGTGCTGTGCCTTTAATCCACACTGCAACTGCAATTGTATGGCAAAGCTCTCTGTTCAACACGCAATGACACGTCAGACGGGGGTGAGAAGACAACGCATGCTGCAGATGAAGTACTCATCACAAAGTTCCCAACTCTCTGGAAGGCAGCAGTCAAGTCAAAAAAATTAAGAAGCTCAACAAATCCAAATGAGAAAAACGCAGAGTTCCACACCTACACACATCACCATCAGGCTGAAACCACAGACACTCTCAAAAGCAGCGACAGAGAAGCAACGTGTCATGAACGAGGGTCCTGAGAGACGAGCAATGGTTCCTCATCAAAACCACGGAGCGCAGCCAGACAACACCCTCAGAGCGTTAAAAAAAACCTTTATACAGGCCGGGCGCGGTGGCTCACGCTTGTAATCCCAGCACTTTGGGAGGCCGAGGCGGGCGGATCACGAGGTCAGGAGATCGAGACCACGGTGAAACCCCGTGTCTACTAAAAATACAAAAAATTAGCCGGGCGTGGTGGCGGGCGCCTGTAGTCCCAGCTACTCGGAGAGGCTGAGGCAGGAGAATGGCGTGAACCCGGGAGGCGGAGCTTGCAGTGAGCCGAGATTGCGCCATTGCACTCCAGCCTGGGTGACAGAGCGAGACTCCATCTCAAAAAAAAAAAAAAAAAAAAAAACCTTTATACAGCTGGGCACGGTGGCGCACGCCTGTAATCCCAGCACTTTGGGACGCCAAGGTGGGCGGATCACGAGGTCAGGAGATCTAGACCATCTTGGCTAACACGGTGAAATCCCATCTCTACTAAAAATACAAAATACACCACTGGGAGTGGTGGCGGGCGCCTGTAGTCCCAGCTACTTGGGAGGCTGAGGCAGGAGGATGGCGTGAATCTGAGAGGCGGAGCTTGCAGTGAGCCGAGATGGCGCCACTGCACTCCAGCCTGGGCGAGAGGGTGAGACTCTGTCTCAAAAAAAAAAAAAAAAAAAAAAACCTTTATACACAAAACTACCTTCATAAAGGAAAAATAAAACATTCCAAGATAAATAAGAGAGTTCGTCACTGAAAGACCTAAGAGTCCTTCAGGATAAATGAAAGGACACTGGACAGTAACTCAAGCCCACATGAATAGAGAGCACCAAGGCCAGGCACGGTGGCTCATGCCTGTAACCCCAACACTTTGGAAGACTCGAGTAGGAGGATCTTCTAAGACCAGGACTTGGAGACCTGCCTGGGCAACATAGTGAGATGCCATCTCTACAAAAAAAAAAATTAAAAATCAGCAGGGAATAGTGGCACGCACCCATAGTCCCAACTACTCGGGAGGCTGAGGCGGGAGGATCTCTTTAGCCCGGGAGGTCAAGGCTGCAGTGCTATGATTGTGCCACTGTATTCCCACCTGGGTGACAGAGCGAGACTCTGTCAAGAGGGGAGGGGAGGGGAGGGGAATGGAATCAAGAGCGCCAGTAAAAGCAGCTACACAGGTAAAGTATAAAAGCAGCTACAGAAGACAGTATAAATGTATTTTTTTATTTATAATTTGTTTTTTCTCCTGTATGATTTGAAAGACAATTGCGTAAAGCAGTAACTATAAATCTGCGTAGATGGGCACACAGTGTAATTTGTATGACAATAACAGTACAAGGGCAAAAGAAATTAAGCTATGCCCAAATAAATAGTTCATATACTATTGTAATAAAGTTAGTATTAATACAAACTACATTATCAAAAATTAATATACTAAATTGTAATCCCCAGGACAACCAAGAAAACAAATAAAAAATACAGTCAAATAAACAACGAGGGAATTACAATGGTATACACTAGAAAATATCTAACACAAAAGAAGAAAGCAATGAGTCAGGTGTTGTGGTACACCTGTAGTCCCAGCTACTCAGGAGGCTGAGACGGGAGGATCCTGTGAGCCTGGGAGTTCAAGGCCACAGTGCGCTATGATCATGCCTATGAAGAGTCACTGCGCTCCAGCCTGGGCAACACAGTGAAACTCCATCTCCCTGAAAAACAAAAACTAATTGAGACAGAAAGTAACAAAAAAGACAGAAGACACAGAAAGCAAATACAAAACAGACAAGTATAAATCCTACCTTTCAGTAATGACATTAGATGAAATGCATTACCTGTCCCACATAAAAAGTAGAGATTGGGGGAACAGATTAAAAAATTTGGGGCCGGGCGCGGTGGCTCATGTCTGTAATCCCAGCACTTTGGGAGGCCAAGGCGGGTGGATCACCTGAGGTCAGGAGTTCTGGACCAGCTTGGCCAACTTGACGAAACTCCATCTCTACTAAAAATACAAAAATTAGCCGGGCGTGGTGGGGGGTGCCTGTAGTCCCAGCTACTCAGGAGGCTGAGGCAAGAGAACTGCTTGAACCGTGGAGTTGGAGGGGATGGGGGCAGAGGTTGCCAGGAGCCGAGGTCATGCCACTGCACTCCAGCCTGGGTGACAGAGTGAGACTCAATGTCAAAAAAAAAAAAAATGTGATCTTAGTCCTATGAGCTTCTTCCTGATGAGCAAGGAGGCCCTTGGGTCCAGACTGTCCTCCCGGAATGACCCCCAAACACCCGTCTCTGCCCCTGCCTGAAAGGAAGACATGGCGCCAGCCCCTGACAGAGGCCAGAGGAAGAAAGGAACAGAACAAGCGGCAACCGAGCCCACTAGGAAGCACAGCACGAAACGAAACAGGCTTCAGAAACAGGCTTAGCAAGTGAGCGGCAAGCAGACTGGGAGAGCGAACACACGAAACAGGCTTAGCAAGTGAGCGGCGAGCGGACTAGGAAAGCGAACATAGACAAATTTGGCCAACCACGTTCTTCAGGGCAGATGAGAATTGATTCCAAAAATCCCCAATTTCTGGGTAATAACATTTGTCAGCCATCCACAAGCGTCTGCACTGCTTGGGAGGAGGATGAAGAGGCACTGCATTGTTTGACCAGTGCTGAAGTGACAGAATTTGAAGATATTAAATCAGGTTACAGAATAGATTTTTATTTTGACAAAAATCCTTACTTCAAAAATAAAGCTCTCTCAAAGAATTTCATCTGAATGAGAGTCATGATCCATCTTCAAAGTCCACAGAAATCAAATGGAAATCTGGAAAGGAAACTCTTCAAGTCAAATGCAGAATAAAGCCAGGAGGAAGAGGCATCCTGAGGAACCAGACAGGTTCTTCACCTGGTTTACTGGCCATTCTGACGCAGGTGCAGATGAGTTAGGAGAGGTCAGCAAGGACCATACTTGGCCAAATCCATCACAGTGCTCCTTGGTTCCCAATATGGATGATAAAGGAGAAGACAAAGATGATGAGGAGGAGGAACTGGAAGACACTGATGAGGAAGTGGATAAGGAGAAGATAACTAATAGAACACGCATGGATTAGAACCTTCCTTTTTTAAAGCTGTCTCCAGTTCCCGGGAGCAAGGTGCAGTCTTGCTTTTTCCCTCTTATGCTCACCCAGTTCTTGAGGTCTCTTTTGTCTACACCGTGGATCTCAATTTATCTGGGGGGGAAATACCTTGAGGAGAATAAAATGTGAAAAGAATCTCTACCTCTTTCTGTTTCAAACTCATTTTTATCCCTTCCTGTCTCAATAAACTTGTATGGAATCAACATCACCATGTTCTATGGAAAAAAGAACAACTTTCTGCCCCCTTTGCGCTGTTGGAAGCTAAAGGGCGCCAGGCCCCTATGATGCAGAGAATTCTAGTATTTTTTCCGTCTCTGCATATTGGGCTCAGAGAAAACACGTATCTACTTGCTCTTGTTTAAAAAAAGAAAATTTCAGACCAGGCACAGGGGCACACACCTGTAATCCCAGCACTTTGGGAGACCAAGATGGGAGGATCACTTGAGGCCAGGAGTTCAAAACCAGCCTGAGCAACATAGGAAGACCCCATCTTTACAAAAAATTTAAAAATTAGCTGGACATAGTGGCAGATGCCAGTGGTCCCAGCTGATCAGGAGGCCAAGGTGGGAGGACTGCTTGAGCCCGAGGTCGAGGCTGCAGTGAGCTATGATCACACCACTGCACTCCAGCCAGGGTAACAGCAAGACCAGGTCTCTAAAACACACAAAAATAAAACAAAACAAAAATTAAAATTAAAAGCTTTAAAAAATAAGGTTACAGGTCAGGAGCGGTGGCTCAAGCCCATAATCCCAGCACTTTGGGAGGCGGAGGCAGGCGGATCACCTGAGGTCAGGAGTTCAAGAATAGCCTGGCCAACATAGCGAAACCCCATCTCTACTAAAAGTATAAAACTTAGCCGGGCACAGTGGCGCATGCCTGTAATCCTAGCTACTTGGGAGGCTGAGGCAGGAGAATCACTTGAACCCGGGAGGCAGAGGTTACAGTGAGCCAAGATCGTGCCATTGCACTCCAGCCTGGGCAACAAGAGCAAGACTCCGTCTCTAAATAAATAAATAAGGTTACAGAAGGCCAGCAAAGGGTGGGTCTCAAATGTCTGGTGGGTTGACTGGGCATTCTGATATCGCAGCTCCTCCTCCGGCTGATTAATGGGGAGGTGCAACGGACATCCTTGCAGTCTAAGATGACAACTTTAAAAATAAAATCTCTTCTATCAGGTAAGAAAATACATATATATGATTCAACTGCTGAATCTACAAGATCCAATCTCAGATGGAAAAGACTAAAAGAGACATCCCTTCAACTGAAAATACAAAGAGATTAAAAGTAAAAGGCCAGAAAAAGATACAGTATGCAAAAATAAACCATAAAAAAACTGAAGTGGCTATACTGATATCAGACAAAATAGACTTTAAAACAAAAACATTTATAGAGACAAAGAGGGACATTTCATAACGAGAGAAGGGTCAGAACAACCAGGCAGACGTAACAACTATAAACACACGCACGATAACATAGCCTCAAAACACGAGGCAAAAACCAACAGAACTGAAAGTGAGAATGTAAAATTCAACAGTACTGTAGGTCTCATACCCTGCTCTCAATAACTAATAGAACTAGAAAGACAATGAGAAAGAATGAGGAAGACTTAATACTATCAACCAATTCAATCTGACATATAGGGAACATTCCACCTCATCAATTCATAATGCACATTATTTTCAAGCACTGATGAAACATTCCCCAGGACAGAATATAATATGGGATTTTTTTTTAAATCTAACAAATTAAACACACTGAAATTATACAAAGTATAATTCTGACCATATAGGAATTACATTAGAAATCAACAAAACAATCTGTGAAATACCTAAATATTTAGAAATTAAATGACAACTTCTAAAGTCACAAGGGAAAATAGAAAATATTCTGAACTGAATAAAAATGAAAATACAACATATCAACATTTATAGGAAGCAGCTTATTTTTTCCTAGGATACATGTAACAACAGAAATGTATGGTCTCAAAGTTCTTAAGGCTGGAAGTCCACAACGAAGGTGTCAGTAGGCCGTGTGGTCTGTAATGGCTTTGGAGTGCCATCCCCTGCCTCGGCCAGGCTCTGGGGTCTGCTGGCCGTCCCTGACACTCCTTGGCTTATGGAAGCATCACCCCAGTCACGCGCCACTTCTCCCTGTGTGTCCGCATGCTGTCTTCCTTCTGTGCATGTCTGTGTTCACGAGGCATCCTTTTTTTTATGAGGACACATAAGTCATACTGGATTAGAGGCCTACCCTACTCAACCATGATCTCATCCTAACTAATCTGCAATGACCCTATTTCCAAATAAGGTCAAATTCTGAAGTACCGGGGTTTAGGACTTCAACATATTTTTTAAGGGAATGCAATTTATTCTATAACATAGCTAAAAGCATTAAGAAACTAGCAAAAAAGTAGGACGGGCACAGTGGCTCACGCCTGTAATCCCAACACTTTGAGAGGCCAAGGCGGGTGGATCATTTGAAGTCAGGAGTTTGAGACCACCTCGTCCAATGTGGTGAGACACCATCTCTACTAAAAATACAAAAATTAGCCGGGCATGGTGGCGGGTGCCTGCAATCTCAGCTACTTGGGAGGCTGAGGTGGGTGGATCACCTGAGGTCAGGAGCTCGAGACCAGCACGGCCAACATGATGAAACTCCATCTCCTAAAAATACAAAAAATTAGCTGGGCATGCTGGCGCACGCCTGTATTCCCAACTATTCAGGAGGCAGAGGCAAGAGAATTGCTTGAACCCAGGAGGCAGAGCTTGCAGTGAGCCGAGACTGCACTGCTGCACTCCAGCCTGGGCGAAAGGGCGAGACTCCATCTCAAAAAAAAAAAAAAAAAAGTTGCTTCTCTGAAAAATTCAACATAACTCACAAAACTTTAGCTAGAATGACCAAGAAAAAGAGAAAAGTGACCCCACTTACTAAAATTTATTAGCGTCAAAGAGGAACAGAAGCCCTGACAGAAATAAAAATGGTCACAGGGAACCCTATGAGGAATGGCATACCGGAATCTAGGTAACCTGGATGCCATGAACAAATTCTCAGAAAGACACACAGCAACAAAGGTAACTCAGGAATAAACAGAAAACCTACACACCTAGAACAAATAAGGAAATTAATAATTTTTAAAGCTTCCAACAAAGAAAAGCCAAGATCCAGATGGCTTCGCAGGTGAATTCTAACAAACATTTAAAGGCGTGATAACCAGTGCTTCACAAACTCTTCCCAAAAACGGAAAAGGGAAATACACTTCCCAACTCATTCTATGAAGCCAGTATTACCTTTGCACCAAATACACAAAGATAACGCACAGAAAACGACAGGCACTTGCCTGTAGTCCCAGCTGCTCAGGAGGCTGAGGCAGGAGGATCACTTGAGCTCAGGAGTTCAAGACTGCAGTGAGCCATGATGGCACCACTGCACTCCAGCAGGGCCACAGAGCAAGACCACCTATCTAAAATAAATTTAAAAAAAATTTTAGGCCAGGCGCAATGCCTCACAACTGTAATCCCAGCATTTTGGGAGGCCAAGGCAGGCGGATGATCTGAGGTCGGGAGTTCAAGACCAGCCTGGCCAACATGGCAAAACCCCATCTCTACTAAAAATACAAAATTAGCCTGGCATGGTGGAGCATGCCTGTAATCCCAGCTACTCGGGAGGCTGGGGCAGGAGATTCACTTGAACCCAGGAGGCGGAGGTTGTGGCGAGCTGAGATTGCACCATTGCACTCCAGCCTGGGCAACAAGAGTGAAACTCTGGGCCGGGCGCGGTGGCTCATGCCTATAATCCCAGCACTTTGGGAGGCGGAGACGGGCAGATCACGAGGTCAGGAGATCGAGACCATCCTGGCTAACATGGTGAAACCCCGTCTCTACTAAAAATACAAAAAAATAGCCATGAGTGGTGGCGGGTGCCTGTAATCCCAGCCACTCAGGAGGCTGAGGCAGGAGAATGGCGTGAACCCAGGAGGCAGAGCTTGCAGTGAGCTGAGATCGCGCCACTGCACTCCAGCCTGGGCGACAGAGTGAGACTCCATCTCAAAAAAAAAAAAAAAAAAAAAAAAAAAAAAAAAAAAAAACAGGGAAACTGTCTCAAAAAAAAAAAAATTTTTTTTTTTAAAAAGAGGTACCTACAGACCAACATAATGCCTCTGCCCGGCCGCCCCGCCCGGGAAGAAGTGAGGAGCGCCTCTGCCCGGCCGCCCCATCCGGGAAGAAGTGAGGAGCGCCTCTGCCCGGCCGCCCCGTCCGGGAAGAAGTGAGGAGCGCCTCTGCCCGGCCGCCCCGCCCGGGAAGAAGTGAGGAGCGCCTCTGCCCGGCCGCCCCGCCCGGGAAGAAGTGAGGAGCGCCTCTGCCCGGCCGCCCCGCCCGGGAAGAAGTGAGGAGCGCCTCTGCCCGGCCGCCCCGTCCGGGAAGAAGTGAGGAGCGCCTCTGCCCGGCCGCCCCGTCCGGGAAGAAGTGAGGAGCGCCTCTGCCCGGCCGCCCCCGTCCGGGAAGAAGTGAGGAGCGCCTCTGCCCGGCCGCCCCGTCCGGGAAGAAGTGAGGAGCGCCTCTGCCCGGGCGCCCCGTCCGGGAAGAAGTGAGGAGCGCCTCTGCCCGGCCGCCCCGTCCGGGAAGAAGTGAGGAGCGCCTCTGCCCGGCCACCCATCGTCTGGGAAGTGAGGAGCGCCTCTGCCCGGCCACCCACCGTCTGGGAAGTGAGGAGCGCCTCTGCCCGGCCGCCACGTCTGGGAAGTGAGGAGCGCCTCTGCCCGGCCGCCCCGTATGGGAAGTGAGGAGCGCCCCTACCCGGCCGCCCCGTCTGGGAAGTGAGCAGCGCCTCTGCCCGGCCGCCCCGTCCGGGAAGAAGTGAGGAGCGCCTCTGCCCGGCCGCCCCGTCCGGGAAGAAGTGAGGAGCGCCTCTGCCCGGCCGCCCCGTCCGGGAAGAAGTGAGGAGCGCCTCTGCCCGGCCGCCCCGTCCGGGAAGAAGTGAGGAGCGCCTCTGCCCGGCCGCCCCGTCTGGGAAGTGAGCAGCGCCTCTGTCCGGCCGCCCCGTCCGGGAAGAAGTGAGGAGCGCCTCTGCCCGGCCGCCCCGTCCAGGAAGAAGTGAGGAGCGCCTCTGCCCGGCCGCCCCGTCCGGGAAGAAGTGAGGAGCGCCTCTGCCCGGCCGCCCCGTCCGGGAAGAAGTGAGGAGCGCCTCTGCCCGGCCGCCCCGTCCGGGAAGAAGTGAGGAGCGCCTCTGCCCGGCCGCCCCGTCTGGGAAGTGAGGAGCGCCTCTGCCCGGCCGCCCCGTCCGGGAAGAAGTGAGGAGCGCCTCTGCCCGGCTGCCCCGTCTGGGAAGTGAGGAGCGCCTCTGCCCGGCCGCCCCGTCCGGGAAGAAATGAGGAGCGCCTCTGCCCGGGCGCCCCATCCGGGAAGAAGTGAGGAGCGCCTCTGCACAGCCACCCATCGTCTGGGAAGTGAGGAGCGCCTCTGCCCGGCCACCCACCGTCTGGGAAGTGAGGAGCGCCTCTGCCCGGCCGCCCCGTCCGGGAAGAAGTGAGGAGCGCCTCTGCCCGGCCGCCCCGTCCGGGAAGAAGTGAGGAGCGCCTCTGCCCGGCCGCCCCGTCTGGGAGGTGAGGAGCGCCTCTGCCCGGCCACCCATCGTCTGGGAGGTGAGGAGCGCCTCTGCCAGGCCACCCATCGTCTGGGAGGTGAGGAGCGCCTCTGCCCGGCCACTCATCGTCTGGAAAGTGAGGAGCGCCTCTGCCCGGCTGCCCCATCTGGGAAGTGAGGAGTGCCTCTGCCCGGACACCCATCGTCTGGGAGATGAGGAGCGCCTCTGCCCGGCCACCCATCTTCTGGGAAGTGAGGAGCGCCTCTGCCCGGCCACCTATCGTCTGGGAAGAAGTGAGGAGCGTCTCTGCCTGGCCGCCCCGTCTGGGAAGTGAGGAGCCCCTCTGCCCGGCCGCCCCGTGTCTGGGTAGAAGTGAGGAGCTCCTCTGCCTGGCCGCTCCGTCTGGGAGGTCTACCACGGAGGCCAGAAGCAATGTGGGGGCTGGACGTGGTGGCTCACGCCTGTGGTCCCGGCACTCTAGGGGGCGAGGCGGGTTGATCACTTCGGACTAGGAGTTCGAGACCAGTCTGGCCAACTTGGCGAAACATGAAGAATACAACAGACAAACCAACCAACCAACTCAATGACAACAAAACAGGTCTACCCTGGAGTCATACTCTAATTTTTTCTATTTTCCTCCCTTTCTGATCCTTTATCCCACTTTCTTTTTCTTCCTCTTCCTTCTCCCTCTTCTTTGTCAAATAGAGGATTGAGTTATTATCACTGATCCATATAAAGTCCCTCTCTCATTTATTTTAACTCCCACCCCCATTTCTATTCCCCGACTTCCCATGTGCAACCTTCCTAATATGTTTGATACGCATCTTTTTGTTTGTATGTATTTTTAGAAAATGTTTATTGTTTTTGTATGCAAAAAAAATTAATAAAAAAAAAAAAAAAAAAAAAAAAAAAAAGAGGTACCTACAGACCAACATAATGCCACTTATGAACAAAGATGCAACAATCCCCAACAAAATACTAGCAAATCAAACTCAGCAAGATTTAGAAAGGATTAGATACCATACCCAAATGGATTTAGGGCAGAAACGCAGGGCTGGCTGAGCATGTGGAAATCAATGTAAGACACCATATCAACAAAGGGAAAAACTACATAATCATCTCAACAGATAGAGAAAAACACTTGACAAAATCCAAAACCCCTTTATAATGAAAACACTCAACAAGCTAGAAATAAAAGCGGATTCCTCAATCTAATGAAGGGCATCTATGGAAAAACTCACAGCTAATACCATACCTAATGGTGAAAAGCTAAAAGCTTTCCCCTAAAACAGGAATGAAGATGGGAATGTCAGCTTTCACCACTTCTATTCAACATTTTACTGGCCAGGGCAATTAGGGAAGGACAAAAAAGTGTCCAGATTTAAAAGGAAGAACTACAACTCTATTCCCAAGCAACATAATCCTATATTATAGAAAATCCCAAGGAATCCACACCAAAAAAAATTCAGCAAAGTTGCAGGATACAAGATCCAATATATAAAAATCAATTTTATGTCTATACAATTGCAATCTAAAAATGAAATGTGGCCGGGCATGGTGGCTCACGCCTATAATCCCAGCACTCTGGGAGGTGGAGGTGGGTGGATCCTGAGGTCAGGAGTTCAAGATCAGCCTGACCAACATGGTGAAACCCCGTCTCTACTAAAAATACAAAAATTAGCCAGGCGTGGTGGCGTCCACCTGTAGTCCCAGCTACTCAGGAGGCTGAGGCAGGAGAATGGCGTGAACCCGGGAGGCGGAGCTTGCAGTGAGCTGAGATCGCACCACTGCACTCCAGCCTGGGTGACAGAGCGAGACTCTGTCTCAAAAAAGAAAGAAAGAAAGAAAGGAAATGCAAGGGACCCAATCTTGAAAAAGAAAGACAAAGTCGAAGGACTCACATGTCCTCATTACAAAACTTACTACACTGCTGCAATAATGCAGACAGGGTGGCACTCGCATAAGGACAGGCGTACATCAATGGAATAGAACTGAGAACCCAGAAATTAACCATCACGCTTATGTTCAACTGATTTTCAAAAAAGACGGCCAGGCAATTCAATGGGGAAAGCACAGTCTTTTCAACAAACGCTGCTGAGCCAACTGTACATGAAAAGAATGAAGCCTGGATCCTACCTAAGAGCATATACAAAAATTAAGTCAAAACGGATCAAAGACTTAAATGTAAGAGCTAAAACTATGCAACTTTTCCAAGGAAACATAAACTCCCTGGTTTGGACTGGGCAATCAGACACGACAACAAAAGCAAAGAAACCACCGGGAGAACAAGGTGGATTTCATCAAAAATTAGAAACATTTGTGCTTCAAAGGAAGGCATCAAGAAAATAAAAATTAGGCCGGGCGCAGGGGCTCACGCCTATAATCCCAGCACTTTGAGAGGCCGAGGCAGGTGGATCACTTCAAGTCAGGAGTTCAAGACCAGCCTGACCAACATGGTGAAACCCCGACTCTACTAAAAATACAAAAATAAGCCGGCGTGCTGGTGCACACCTGTAATCCCAGCTACTCAGGAGGCTGAGGCAGGGGAATCACTTGAACCCGGGAGGCGGAGGTTGCAGTGAGACTAGACTGCACTCCAGCCTAGGTGACAGAGCGAGACTCTGTCTCAAAAAAAAAAAAATTAGAAAGTGAAAAGACAACCCACAGAATGAGAAAAAAATATTTGCAAAAAAGTAGAGCAGGGTGGGGGGTCGGGGAGGGAGGATTAGGGAAGGCCTGCTAATGGGTAGGAGGTTTCTTTTTGGGGTGACGGAATGATCTGGAAGTAGTGGTAATGACGGAATGATCTGGAAGTAGTGGTAATGGTTGGACCACTCCAGACATACCAAAGGACCCCACTGAGGTGCACATTTTAAAATGTGAATTTTATAGTAAATGAATTACATCTCAATAAAAATAAATCATCTGCTCCTGGACTGATATTGGAATATGGCAATAGCTATCGGTGTGAAGACATTTTCAAAGATGAAACACAGAAAATTGTATCACAGATAAGCACTTAACAGATTAACAGTTCCAGTAACTTTTATGATGGGGAACATTAACTTTGAACCCCAAATATGCAAAATGTTATCCCCCCCAAAAATTCCGTTCTTCTAATCAGTAGATCTGTATTACAAAAAAAAAAAAGTAGTCAATTATGTTTTGATCTTTGTCAACAAATATTTGTGGAGTTATCCTTGATTTTGCTCCTTGGTGCATGAGTCTGAAACACTATCCAGCCTGCTCAGAAAGAGTTTGCCACCCCTGGAATAAACCACCCCAGAGCTGACCTGAGCATGCCTTCCCTGTCCGGGTGAATGGCACCGCCACTCACCCTTCCGTTCAAGCAGAGAACCCAGCATTTGGCTCCGGCCTAGTCCCACAAGTCATCCTTGTGCCCTCCTCATTTACCACATAACCAGTGACCACCCACTTCCTGAGGACTGCGTTTGCTGCCTCCACTGCCGTCCATCTACAATCCGTTCTTCACAAGGCAGCAGGAAGACCAGGAAGGAAGCCAGAGCCTAACACGCAAACCTGATGAGGTCACTCCCTGCCTTGAAACCCTCCTACTGCCCTTATTACAAGGACGAGAATCATTAGCATGGTCTCCACAGCTCCATCAGCCCACCTAGGTTAGCAACCTGCCCCATGTGATGCTATACCCAGGAATATGATCAAAGGAACAGTCATTAAATGCTTTAAGAAGTGGTCTAGGCCGGGCACAGTGGCTCACGCCTGTAATCTCGGCACCGTGGGAAGCCAAGGCAGCCAGATGGCTTGAGTCCAAGAGCTCGAGGCCAGCCTGGGTAACGTGGTGAAACCCTGTCTCTACCAAAAATACAAAAATTACCTAGGTGTGGTGGCACGCACCTGTAATCCTAGCTACTCGGGAGGCTGAGGCGGGAGGACTGCTCGAGCCCAGGAGTTTTAAGACCAACCTGGGCAACACAGCGAGACCCCATCTCAAAAACAAAAACAAAAAAAAAGAGCACAACTCAGACTACATCTTCGTGCATTCGCCTCTGCATTTTCAAGGTGAACTGGGGCTGAAAGGTTGACTTACTCCCACCTGCACCTCTCAAGTGCCTTCTGTGATTCCTTCCCAACCCTCCCCCAACCCTGGAACGAACACCATTCTACTGCACCATCCTAGACCAGAGCAGAGCCAGCTCTAACATGTACCAGCCACATGGGAAAGTCATCGAACCCCTCGACAGAACAGTATCATCTACTGCATCTAAGTGACGCTTAATGAGGGGGATACATTCTGAGATATGTGTCATTAGGTGATTTCATCACTGTGCAAACGTCAAAGAGTGCACTTCTGCAAACCTATTACACACCTAGGCTGTACGGTGTAGCCTTTGGCTTCCAGGCTACAAACCTGCACAGCGTGTTACTGTAGGTAAGTGCAACACAATGATACCTGTGTGTCTGAACACAGAAAAGGCAGCACACTACCCTACTACAAAACAATGCCCACAACATGACTAGGCAGTGAGAATTTCTAGCCTCTATTATAATCTTTTTTTTCTTTTTTTGAGACAGGGTCTCGCTCTGCTGCCCAGACTGAAGTGCAGTGGCACCAACACGGTTCACTGCAGCCTTGACCTCCTGGTCAAACAACTCCCCCCACCTCAGCCTCCCGGAGTAGCTGGGTCTACAGGCACACACCACAATGCTCAACTAATTTTTCATTATTTTTTGTAGAGACAGGGTCTCATTATGTTGTCCAGGCTGATCTTGAACTCCTGGGCTCAAGTGATCCTCCTGCCTCAGCCTCTCAAAGTGCTGGGATTACAGGTGTGAGCCACCACGCCTGATCTCCATTCTAATCTTAGGGGACCACCTTCATGTATGTGGTCTGCCATTGACCAAAATGTCCTTAAGTGCCACATGACTGTATATTCATAAACATCATGAAATATGCACAGTAATTAAATACTGGTGACCTGCCAGGAGAAGAACTAGTGGCTAGGGAGGTACTTTTCCAATTTTGTTTTATTTTTATTTTTATTTTTATTCCAAGACGGAGGTTCACTCTTGTTACCCAGGCTGGAGTCCAATGGCACAATCTCAGGTCACTGCAACCTCCACCTCCCGGGTTCAAGGGATTCTCCTGCCTCAGCCTCCCGAGTAGCTGGGATTACAGGCGCCTGCCATCATGCCCGGCTAATTTTTTTATATTTTTATTACAGACAGGGTTTCACCACGTTGGCCAGGCTGCTCTTGAACTCCTGACGTCAGGTGATCGATCCACCTGCCTCAGCCTCCCAAACTGGTGAGATTACAGGCATAAGCCACCGCACATGGCCATACTTTTTCAATTTTGAACCATGTAACTGTCCTATATGCTCAAAAAATTAAATCTAAACACCCATATCATGACTAACCCATGCCACTCAAGACAAGCCTGCTCACTGGCCCCTACTTCCGCTCTCCACAGAGCAGCCAGGGATCATCTTTTTAAAGTATCATTCCATGCCTCAAATCTTCAAGGACTGTCTACAGTGGTTATGAAACTTCCCAACTTGTTACCATGGTAACAAGGCCCTGGATAACCTTGCCCTGCCTCTCCAGCTTCATCTCATGCCACTCTCCCCTTCTGACCTTGTAATTCCACTGTGTACCAAAGGATACAGACCTCACCCAAATCACAGTCCAGGAAACTGGGACTTTTCTATGTCATACACCATGCAGCTACCAAAAATACTGAAGACACGAATGCATGTCAGGCAACACCGGACAGAGGAAGTACAACGGCACATAATCACTGATTACCACCAATTTTAAATAAAAACACATACACTCACGAGGATCAGGAAAAAAACAGATGACAAATATATGGCATCCTGAGGTTTCTAGGTTTGTTTTCTAAATTTGTTAAATGCCTAATTTTTGTTAATGTACACTTTGTACACCTTCTCATGCCAATTCATGTCTCACATCCTTTAAGACCTAGACTATGTGTTGGACAAGAAGCTGTTAAAGGAAAAGAAAGACCTAGACTAACTCATCTTCCTCAAGGAGCTTTTCCCCACACATGTGGCCGCAGCAATTATGGCCATCCAGCAGCCTCTTCTTGCTTACTTTTAACTGACTCTCATTTCGTACTCAGTAATATTTGCTCTGTTCTACTATTAAATTTTGTAAAATCAGGGACCAATCTCAAAACTTTGTATGTCCTCTTACAAATACCTGAAATTGCACTGCATAAACAGAAAGTGCTCAAAAGAGCATCTTAAATATACTGTGATCAGAACCAGCCTATTACAACTAGAATACAGCAAGAAATCCACAAGCTTTTCTGGAATGAAACAGCAGCCCACAGTGATGTTCCTGGGAAAGTGGCCTCTTATCCAGGACACTCCATTTCAAAGGAAATGCTACCTCTGAAGAGTTATGGCAGCCACTTTAGCTTTGTTTTTCAAAATCCAAAATCATCAGATTTTTTTTTTAATACATGAAAATATTAAAAGTTAAAGAGAAGCAAAACAGTAAGAAAAGAGAATTCTCAGTCCTGGAAGTAATGCCTTCTGTATCATACCTGCCATGGGCCAAATTAACTGGGCTCTAATAACTATTCTCAGCCGGGTGCAGTGGCTCACGCCTATAATCCCAGCACTTTGGGAGGCCGAGGTGGGCGGATCACCTGAGGTCAGGAGTTCGAGACCAGCCTGGCTAACATGGTGAAACCCCGTTTCTACTAAAAATACAAAAAACTGGACCAGGCACGATGGCTCATGCCTGTAATCTCAGCACTTTGGGAGGCCAAGGAGGGCTGATCACGAAGTCAGGAAAGCAAGACCATCCTAGCTAACACAGTGAAACCCTGTCTCTATTAAAAATACAAAAAATTAGCCAGGCGTGGTGGTGGGTGCCTGTAGTCCCAGCTACTTGGGAGGCTGAGGCAGGAGAATGGCGAGAACCCAGGAGGTGGAGCTTGCAGTGAGCCGAGATCACGCCACTGCACTCCAGCCTGGGCAACAGAGCAAGACTCCATCTAACAACAACAACAAAAAAATTGGCCAAGTGTGGTGGCTCACGCTGGTAATCCCAACACTTTGGGAGGCCGAGGCAGGCAGATCACCTGAGGTCAGGAGTTTGAGACCAGCCTGATGAACATGGAGAAATCCCGTCTCTACTAAAAATACAAAATTAGCCAGGCATGGTGGCGGGTGCCTGTAATCCCAGCTACTCGGGAGGCTGAGGCTGGAGAATTGCTTGAACCTGGGAGGTGGAGGTTCCAGTGAGCCGAGATTGCACCATTGCACTCCAGCCTGGGCAACAAGAGCAAAACTCTATCTCAAAAAAAAAAAAAAAAAAAAAAAAAAAACAAAAGCAAATAACTATTCCCTACCTGGTTTGCTGAGTGAGCAACTTAAAATCAAACTGCCCACTTACCTTAGGATAAAGGCATCCATCAACCATGCTAAATACAATGAAATTATTAAAAAAAAATAAAGTTCCTAAAGAACCCAAAACATGATTCTTATAAGCCAAATTATTTTCAAAGAAAAACTCAATAAAATGTGGTCAAACCTACACAGCTCTTTCAGCACATGACAGGAAGCAGAGGCAGGAAACCAGGGTTCTAGCCCTAGCTCTGGCTCTGGCCACATTTAGGATCTCCAGCAACTAAGGTAGCCACAGACGCTCTTTTCGACCTTAGAGCTGAGGCACAAACATCACCCTTGCTGGCCCTTATTATGACTACAGAACCTTACAACCACAACCAACAACTGACATAGTAAGATCCCAAGACAGGCAGCCCTTTCCATAGGACAGCTGTGCATCTAGTTTACAGGAAAATCTGCTTCTCAAGATTTATGGAAAATGCTCCTCAGGGCAGCCACAGCAGTTCATGCCTGTGATCCTAACACTCAGAGGCCAAAGCAGGAGAATCGCCTGAGCCCAGCTGGAGATCAGCCTGGACAACACAGTGAGACTCCATCTCTACAAAATGTTTTATAAATTATATTAAATGTAATTAAAAATTAAATGTTTAAAATAAATAATTTAAAAAAAAGAAAAATTGATTCTGATCCTCCCCCTTCTCTTAGCAAAAATCAATCAAAGACAAGAAAAGCAGGAAAGAGACACATAAACTCCAAGATATGTGAAATCTCTAAATAGAACACAAATAGGAAGACAGAGGGGTAGAGGAGAGCTAACCTATCCCACAGAGTAGAGGAAGGAGAAACTTAAATAAAGGAGTTGCAGCTAAGCAGCCGGCAGACAGACCCCAGAAAACACAGAAGGGTGGGGACAATGGGGGTGATGCCTGCAACTACAAATGGGAATGCGGGCAAAACTCCACCTGAGAACAGCTGACCTCTCAGGTCTCCTCCTCAAGCAAGTACTGGTCTTCTGTAGCCACAGGACACCAGACGTTTAGCCCCATAAAAAGGTCCACCAAAAATGGCCAGGCACGGTGGCTCACACCTGTAATACCATTATTTTGGGAGACCCAGGCGGGTGGATCACTTGAGGTCAGAAGTTCAAGACCAGCCTGGCCAACATGGTGAAACCCCCTCTCTACTAAAAATACAAAAAGTAGCCACACGTGGTGGTGCACAACTGTAATCCCAGCTACTGGGGGTACTGAGGCAGGAGAATTGCTTGAACCTGGGAGGCAGAGGTTGCAGTGAGCCAAGATCACACCACTGCACTCCAGCGTGGGCGACAAGACCAAGACTCCATCTCAAAAAAAAAAAAAAAAAAAAAAAAAAATCCAGCTTATACCAGCAAGGCAAGAAATTGAGGGATCCTTCAAGAAAACCAAACCAGCAGATAGAACATCTGCAAAAGGGCCAGGCGCGGTGGCTCACGCCTGTAATCCCAGCATTTTGGAAGGCCGAGGTGGGCAAATCACCTGAGATCAGGAGTTTGAGACCAGCCTGGCCAACATGGTGAAACCCCGTTTCTACTAAAAATACAAAAAATTATCCCAGCGTGGTGGTGTGCACCTGTAATCCCAGGTACTTGGGAGGCTGAGGTAGGAGAATCGTTTGAACCCGGGAGGTGGAGGCTGCAGTGACCCGAGATCACGCCATTGCACTCCAGCATGGGTGACAGAGAGAGATGCCATCCGGAAAAAAAAAAAAAAAAAAAAAAATGGCCAGGCATGGTGGTTCATGCCTACAATCCTAGCACTTTGGGAGGCAAGGGGGGTGGGTCATCTGAGGTCAGGAGTTTGAGACCAGCCTGGCCAACATGGTGAAACCCTGTCACTACCAAAAATACAAAAATTCACCAAGCGTGGTGGCGCACGCCTATAATCCCAGCTACTAGGGGGTGCTAAGGAAGGAGAATCGCTTGAACCTGGGAGATGGAGGTCACAGTGAGCCGAGATGGTGCCACTGCACTACAGCCTAGGCAACAAAGCGAGACTCCGTCTCAAAACAAAACAAAAATAAAAACAAAATTAACCAGGTGTGGTAGTGCACGCCTGTAATCCCAGCTACTTGGGGGACTGAGGCAGAATTGCTTGAACCTAGGATGCAGAGATTACAGTGAGCAGAGATCACGCCATTGCACTCCAGCCTGGGCAACAAGAGCAAAACTCCGTCTCAAAAAAAAAAAAAAAAAAATCTGCAAGAGAGTCAACAAAACAGCAGCAGCAGCCATCACCCTACAGTGAAAGCAACAAATAAACAAGCCCCCAGCACTCAGCTTTCCATGGTGAGTGCTTTATTCACAACACGGCAAAATGGCCAAAGACAATGAGACACTGAAGGAAAGGTTACATTATGGAAGAAAGACTAAGAGATAAGACAGCACAGAGGAATGAATGCAGGGAAAACACAAAAAAATGAAGGAAACAACTTTTTTTTTTTTTTTTGGTTAGAGACAGAGTCTCTCTCACTCTGTCACCCAGGCTGGAGTGCAGTGGTGTGATCATGGCTCACTGCAGCCTCAACCTCCCGGACTCAAGCAATCCTCCTGCCTTAGCCTCCTGAGTAGCTGGGACTTCAGGCACGCACCAGCTGGTCATGGTGGTGCATGGTGGAAGTCCCAGATTCTAGGGTCTTGCTGTGTTGCACAGGCTGGGACTTTTTTAAAATAGTTTTTAATAACTTTAACTGTAATTTTAAAATTTTAATCATAATTAAAATAAGCAAAGATATTATACATATAAAACAAGAACAGGAGATACTAAAAACAATAGAAAACAGTAAAGAATATAAAAATATAACAACTGGGCCGGGGTGGTCGCTCACGCCTGTAATCCCAGCACTTTGGGAGGCCGAGCCAGGTGGATCACCTGAGGTCAGGAGTTCGAGACCAGCCTGACCAACATGGAGAAACCCCATCTCTACTAAAAAAAAAAAAAAAAAAAAATACAAAATTAGCCAGGCTTGGTGGTGCATGCCTGTGATTCCAGCTACTCGAGAGGCTGAGGCAGGAGAATCGCTTGAACCCGGGAGGCGGAGGTTGCAGTAAGCCGAGATCACGCCACTGCACTCCAGCCTGGGCAACAAGAGCAAAACTCCATCTCAAAACAAAAACAAAAACAAAAGGAAAAAAAAAAAAAAAATACATATATATATATATATATAAATAACAACTGATGTTAAAAATTCGATTAAAAAAATTGAGAAGTGGTCAAAAGTGCTCCCCCAAAATAGAACAAGACCAAGACATGACCAGAAAATATACTTAAAATTAGAAAACTAAATACAGGAAGTCCAACATTCAACTAGAGGAAACGGGAAAGGAGAACACAGAGAAGACAGTAAAGAATAAACTGTCGGCCACGCACGGTGGCTTGCACAGGTAATCCCAGCACTTTGAGAGGCCGAGGCGGGCAGATCACTTGAGGTCAGGAATGTGAGACCAAACTGGTCAACATGACAAAACCCCATCTCTATTAAAAACACAAAAATTAGCCAGGCATGGTGGCGCATGCCTGTAGTCCCAGCTACTCGGAAGCCAAGGCAGGAGGACTGCTTGAGCCCAGGAGTTCAAGACCAGCCTGAGCAACATAGTGAGACCGTGTCTCTCCAAAAAAAAAAAAAAAAAACAAAACTCCTCTAATGAAAGGGTGTCAATCTTCAGATTTCACAGCTACTTAGGCACCTGCATAATACATAACAGAAGGCTAGCACTAAACACATGGTAAATATTAGGAAAATCATGGATGCAATGATCCTAAAGGTTTGGCAGAGGAATAGTGCATACAAACGGTTAAGAATGAAATTGGGCCTTGCCAGCAAGGTGGCCCACGCCTGGAATCCCAGCACTTCGGGAGGCTGAGGCAGGTGGATCACCCGAGGTCAGGAGTTTTAGAACAGCCTGGCCAATATGGCGAAACCCCGTCTCTACCGAAAACACAAAAATTAGCGAGGGGTGGTGGCAGGAGCCTGTAATCCCAGCTACTTGGGAGGCTGAGACAAGAGAATCACTTGAACCCAGGAGGCAGAGGTTGCAGTGAACCCAAATCATGTCACTGCACTCCAGCCTGGGTGAAAAGGGCAAAACTCCATCTCAAAAAAAAAAAGAATGAAACTGGGCCAGGCTCGGTGGATCATGCCTTTAATCCCAGAACTTCAGGAGGCCGAGTTCAAGACCAGCCTGGGCAACATGGCAAGACCCTGTCTTTATAAAAACAGAAAAATCACTGCCGGGAACAGTGCCTCACGACTGTAATCCCAACACTTTGGGAGGCTGAGGCAGATGGATCATTTGAGGTCAGGAGTTTGAGACCAGCCTGGCCAACATGGTAAAACCCCATCCCAACTAAAAATACAAAAATCAGCTGGAGTCCGGGCATGGTGGCTCAAACCTGTAATCCCAGCACTTTGGGAGGCCGAGGAGGGTGGATCACTTACTTGAGGTCAGGAGTTCGAGACCTGCCTGGCCAATATGGCGAAACCCTGTCTCTACTAAAAATACAAAAATTAGCCAGGCGTGGTGATGCACACCTGTAGTCCCAGCTACTCAGGAGGCTAAGACAGGAGAATCGCTTGAACCCAGGAAGCGGAGGTTGCAGTGAGCCGAGATCGTGCCACTGTATTCCAGCTTGGGCAACACAGTGACACTCGTCTCAAAAAAAAAAAAAAAAAAATAGCTGGGCGTGGTGGTGCCTACCTGTAATCACAGCTACTCAGGAGGCTGAGGCAGGAGAATTGCTTGAACCGGGGAGGTTACAGTGAAACAAGATCACACACCACTGCATGCCAGCCTGGGGCGACTGGGTGAAACCATGTCTCAAAAAAAAAAAAAAAAAAAAAAAAAGAGGCCGGGCATAGTGCCTAATGCCTGGCCTGTAATCCCAGCACTTTGAAAGGTTGAGGTGGGCAGATCACAAGGTCAGGAGTTCAAGACCAGCCTGGCCAATATGGTGAAACCCCTTCTCTACTAAAAATACAAAAAAATTTTCCGGGTGTGATGGTGCACACCTGTTAATCCCACCTACTCGGGAGGTTGAGGCAGGAGAACCACTTGAGCCCAGGAGGCGGAGGTTGCAGTGAGCCGAGATGGCGCCACTGCACTCCAGCCTGGGCAACATGGTAAGACTCCATCTCAAAATAAAAAAAAAGAAAGAAAGAAAGAAAAATCAACCAGGTATGGCGGCACACGCCTGCAGTCCCAGGTACTACTCGGGGCACTGAGGCAGGAAGATTACTTCAGCCTGGGAGGTCAAGGCTGCAGAGAACTATGATGGAACCACTACTCCAGACTGTCTCAAAAAGAAAAAAGACCAAACGAGACTTCTCAAGAGCAACAATGAAAACTGAAAGATATTGGAGCTATGACTTCAAAATGACTTTCCAACCTACCAGTCAAACTTGCTAAGCACATGGGCAGAATAAAGACATTTGAGGCCGGGTGCAGGGGCTCACTCCTGTAGTCCCAGCACTTTAGGAGGCCGAAGTGGGCAGGTCACCTGAGGTTGGAAGTTCAGGAGCAGCCTGGCCAAGAAGTTGAAACCCCGTCTCTACTAAAAATACAAAAATTAGCCAGGCGTGGTAGCAAGCACCTGTAATTCCAGCTACTCGGGAGGCTGAGGCAGGAGAATCACTTGACCCCAGGAGGCAGAGGCTGCAGTTAGCGGAGATCGTGCCACTGCACTCCAGCCTGGGCGACGGAGCGGAACTCCATCTCAAAAAAAAAAAAAACAGAAGAGTAAATACATTTTCAGACACGCAAACCCCAAAAGTTTGCCGCTTACCATATCTTCCTGGCTAGCTACCAGAGAGTGCGTTCCATCACCAGGAGAGAATAAACAGCGAGCGGCATCAGATGCAGGGAAAGGTGAAGAGACTCCTTTGGATGATGCTGTGTACTAGGCAGAGGGAACATGCATTCTTTTTTTTTTTTTTTGAGACGGAGTCTCGCTCTGTCACCCAGGCTGGAGTGCAGTGGCGCAATCTCGGCTCACTGCAAGCTCTGCCTCCTGGGTTCACGCCCTTCTCCTGCCTCAGCCTCCCGAGTAGCTGGGACTACAGGCGGCCGCCACCACACTCGGCTAATTTTCTTGTATTTTTAGTAGAGACAGGGTTTCACTGTGTGTTAGCCAGGATGGTCTCGATCTCCTGACCTCGTGATCCGCCCGCCTCGGCCTCCCAAAGCACTGGGATTACAGGTGTGAGCCACTGCACCTGGATGTGTTTTTTTTTTTTTTTTTTTTTGAGACAGGATTTTGCTCTGTCACCCAGGCTGCAGGGCAGTGGCACAATCACAGCTCACTGCAGCCTTGGCCTCCTGGGATCAAGCGATCCTCCCACCTCAGCCCCTCAAGTAGCTGGGACTACAGGCACATACCACCACCACACCCAGCTAACTTTTTTAGTTCTAGTAGAGACAAGGCTAGTCTCAAACTCCTGGGCTCAGGGGATCCTCACACCTCGGCCTCCCAGGCGTGAGCTGCTGGCCCTGGCCAAGAACATACATTCTGATTGGGGCAGGATGAACATAAGAGAACAAAAATCTTCTCTAAATCTTACACTAATCCACCATTAATGGAATTCCATAGTCGACCCCTAAAATCGGTGAATAAAGACATGACAATACAAACATATATTTAGAAACATGAAGTAAATGCTCAAGAGCTGCAAGTGGGCTGCTTCTTCTCTAGAAAGACAGGAGATGCTTCTTCTCTAGAAAGACCGGGGGCGGTGGCTCACGCCTGTAATCCTAGCACTTTAGGAGGCCAAGGCAGATAGATCACTTGAGGTCAGGAGTTCGAGACAAGCCTGGCCAACACGGTGAAACCCCGTCTCTACTAAAAATACAAAAATTAGCCGGCTGTGGTGGCGGGCACCTGTAATCCCACCTACCAGGGAAGCTGAGGCACAAGAATCACTTGAACCCGGGAAGCGGAGGCTGCAGTGAGCCAAGATCGGGCCACTGCACTCCAGCCTGGGCAATAGATCAAGACTCATTCTCAAAAAGAAAAAAAAGAGGGGAGAGGGGAGGGATAGCATTAGGAGATATACCTAATGCTAAATGATGAGTTAATGGGTGCAGCACACCAACATGGCACATGTATACATATGTAACAAACCTGCACATTGTGCACATGTACCCTAAAACTTATAGTAATAATAAAAGAAAAAATAAAAAGAAAAAAAAGACAGGAGATGAGAACAGCTTTTTTAAAGTGTTTTAGCACTGATTTTTTAAATTATGTGCACGTGCCTGCACTATTTTAAAAAAGAAAAAATAAGGAAGCGATACATAGTAGCCACGCTGCTACTTGCCTGAGAAAGCCTTCCTGCTGGAAGATGACATTTTGCTGAGACAAAAGCCTTGAGTCAAAGGAACCCTAGGATCTGATCCTCAGTGACCCTGGACATATTTAAACCCTAAGATGCCTCATTTACTAACTAATCCACAAATGGGGAATGGAGGATATATTCAACTACCTCAGTAGTTTTTTTTTTTTTTTTTTTTTTTCCCTGAGACAGTCTCTCACTCTGTTGCCCAGGCTGCAATTACAGGCACACACCACTATGCCCAGATAATTTTTGTATTTTCAGTAGAGACAGGGTTTCAACCATGTTGGCCAGGCTGGTCTCGAATTCCTGACCTCAAGTGATCTGCCCACCTCGGCTTCCTAAACTGCTGGGATTACAGGCATGAGCCACCACGGCTGGCCAGTTCTTTTTGGTATGAAAATGTATTGACTATCTTTGTAAATGAAGGAAAAGAAATGAAGTTAGATAAGTTTCCAGTGTCAGCTTTATTACCTTAATCATTTGGCAATTAATGAACCCTGACCCAGGAATCATTTCCCAGGTTTAGTGACAACAGTGATCCCATGCCTACCTACTGTCCAGAAGGCCAGAGTTGCTGCGCTACACACAGGGGCTCTCTGGACCTTCTCATACACCTTGATGATAAACCCTTAGAATCATGAATCTAAAAACAGAGCTTTTATTAACCTAAAATGACCATCACGGATATAACACGTTTAGCAAGCACCAGCTCTACAGCCAAACCACCTGCATCTCCATCTTCTTGGCCACAAGCTCTTCAATCTTGGGCCTCACTGAGCCTGTCTTCTCATTTATAAACGAGGAGATAACAGTACCTACCTCTTAAGGTTGCTGCTAGGCTCAAATTATTGAATTCATGCAAGGCACTGGGACTACGGCAGGGTTGGGCACAAGTCAGGGCTCAATCAACACAGGCTGTCATTATCATCAGGTGTGTAAAGCCCTCTATTCACGGCTGCCTATGGAACCAGAGACATCTGGAACCATTTGCTCGTTGGTCATGTACTAAACACCTACTACGTGCCCAACACTGTACTAGTGCTAGTCCTACAACCGACTGGCCAAATTATCTAACCCTTCCTCCTCAGCTAAACAAGAAACAACAGGGCGGGCACAATGGCTCATGTCTGTAATCCTAGCACTTAGGGAGGCCGAGGCAGGCAGATCGCTTGAGTACAAAAGTTCAAGACCAGCCTGGGCAACATGGTGAAACCCTGGTCTCTACAAAAAAAAAATACAAAAAAATTGGCCAGGTGTGGCAGCACCCGAGGTGGGAGACTCCCTTGAGCCTGGGTGGTCGAAGCTGCAGTGAGCCGTGATCATGCCTCTGCATTCCAGCCTGAGTGACAAAGAGAGATCCTGTCTCAAAAAATAATAATAATAATAATTTAAAAAAGGAAATAACAACACCTGCTGCACAGGGTGAAGAAAACTGAGTGAGGCGCCTGATCTAAAGGTCTTGCACAGTGTGTGGGATCCAGTGGGTACTTCATAAATGATATAATTCATCACTACACGTCTTCTCCCCACAAGCCTGGAAGTGACTTGAAGTTTTCTAATTTCGCTTTTTGTTCTCAGTGACTAATATTCATTCCTTGAATGCTGCAGGTACTCAGCAAAAACTCCTTGCATTGAATTTAAGAATTCCCCTGCACCTTCCCAGTTTACTTATTTCAACACCCCCCAAAAATGCAGGAAAAAAATAAAAAGGCCATACATTACCTGAATTAAAATACAGTGTTAAGTCTATGCACCAGGATGCTGTACGGCTTCTTACTACACCTTAACTTTCTAAGCTTTAGAAGTCTCAACTGTTATTAGATAGTTAATTTCAAAGAAATACTTCTAAGCTAGCACTTTTCTCCAAACCGGTCCCTTTTTCAGCCCTAAGACCACACTATTTCTGCATCTCCACGGACACACCACCTCCTGCTTGCCTTTCCTTCAGAGGGACGCCAGTGGTCCACTCGCAAGACTTTAATCTCTATGCTGCTTCCTTTCCTAAGCAAGGAAACAAACTATCCTTGAGAATGAGCACGGGGAAGGCCGAGACCATTAACAAAAGAATGTGAACTTTTTACATCGACAGCCCTTTAAAGCTGCTGGTTTGGAAATAAACTTGAGTCCGCAAGCTTCCCACCGAGCGTGCTTTCCTGCTTCTGACAGCCAGCAGGGCTGGAGCAGCATTGTCTGGGGAGAAACACGCCGGGACTGGCCAACTTTTCGTTAAAGATGGTGCCATCCTACTCAGAACAAAGTGAAAGGTCAACGGAGCGAAGGAAGAGCTCCGAGAGGAGGGACAGCCTCGCCTCGGCCGGCGCTCCAAAGTTGGCCGGCCCCGCTACTTTTCCTTTTGTCCTCCGCACCTCCCCGGCACCCTGGCCGAGGCCCTCCCCGCAGATCCGGCTCGCGGGCGGCGGCGGCGGCACGGGGTCCGTGGGGGGCGCGGGCGCAGGTACGCGGTCGCCTCCCTCACCTGCGCCCCCGCCCGCGCCCCCAGCCGCCGCCCGGCCCGGGCCGCGCACAAAGCGCGCCCGGCGGGAGCGCGGGCCGGACGCCCGGCGGCCTCGGCCCGGCCTCGGCCTGAGGCGGCGGCGGCGGCGGCGGCGGCGGCGGCGGCGGGGGGGCCCAGGGCCCCGCCCGCCCGCCGGCCGCCTGCCGCCGCCCCGCCCGGTTCTTCGCCCCCGCGCCGCCTCCGCCGCTGCCCGCCGCCCCCGCGCTGCCCCCCGCCGGCCCCGCTGCTCACCTCGGCATCGGCGGCGGCCATGGCCCGGGCCCGCAGCGTGGCCCCGCCCCTCCCGCGCGCCATCGCCCCGCCCGCGCCTCGCGGCCGAGAGTCGGGGCGGGGCCGATCGCCTACGTCTGCGCCTGCGCCTGCGCCCGCGCCTGCGCGTTGGAGCCCGACCGGTGCGGCGCCTGCGCACTGGGACCAGGCGTGCGGCGCCCCAGGCGCCGGGCCTGAGGCGGCCGGAACCGGAACGCGCGCCGGCGGGGTAGGAGACCTGCAGCCGGAGAACCCGCCCGCTAAAGTCCTAGTAGTGGATGGGGAGTAGCCTTCCCATTTTCAACACATATTTCATTCTAAATTGACGTTCTGGTGGGCTGGCCGAAGAAGGAGAAAGACCCGTGGCTCCGACCTCTGACTTCTAACCCCGGACGCACTTTGATTTCGCCGGCTTGCGCGGAAGGCTGACTCCCTGGGCCGCGGCCTGCGGGGGAGCCGCCTGTGGGGTGTCCCCGACGCGGGAGGGTGCTCTGGTTCAGGCAGGTTCCCGTTGCGGCGGGTGTCCCCTGGTTGGGAGGAACGCCCCTGCCGAGGGGATGCTCCGGCTGGAGGGGGTGTTCCTAACGGCGGGGATGCCTGGACTGGCGGGGGCGCCTGGACTGGCGGGGGCTGTCCCACTGGGGATGATTTCCCGTTGGGGAGGTGCCTGGCGGGGAAGCGGCTCCGGCTAAGCATGGGTGTTCTGCTAGGAGGATGTGTCTGGCTGGGGGCGGTGTCCCAACCGGGAGGGTTGCCCTGATGGGGGAGGTTCCGCAGTTGTGGAGATGCCAACTTGGGGGGGTGTGCCCTCTCTGGTTACCCCGCTCTCGCTGCCACTCATATGCCTGCTGCCCAGGTATGCATAAGCCAAGGCCTTTTCTGCAGACCCAGTAGCCTTCCCTGGAGAGCGCTCCCAGCAGCACAGAAACTATATGCCCCGCAGTGGTCAGCTCGCCTTATCCCAGCCCCGAGACCCAAAACAAGAAGCATGGACTGAATTTGAGGTTTCTGGATGGTCGCGTGAACCGAGGGGACGGGTACTGTACTGACAACAAATGAGCCTTGAAGGTCAATCTGGGTGACACCCGAGCCTCCTGGTGAGTCGGACTCCGGAGAATTATCTCAAGTCCAGCATAGACAGCGCACATAGACAGAAAAGTAAACGGACAATCCCAAGTGCCAAGGGAACCTTCCCAGGTTTCTTTAGGGCAGCTAAACTGCTCTGTCAAAGCCTAAGTCCATTTATGACAGGCCGAGCACCCTGAGCTCTCGCAGGAGACACGAGCACTTTCATGGCCCTCCTGCCCCACTCTGCCCCACACCCACCTCTCCACCGCCCCTGCTGCTGTCTGTCCCTTCCCTGAAACCTTTATTTCAAGTGTCTTTGTGGCTTGCCTCTTTACCATCCTTGAGTTTAAATATCACCTGTTAAGAGAAGCCTTCCCTCTCCTCCCTAGTTAAAATGATACTGCCTCCCCATACCTGTCTTCGTTGACTGACTTTGCTCCATCACAGTGTCATCTGACTCTCCCACATCCTGACTTGCAATATTGTCTCCCTACTGGAATGTAAGTCCATGGTGCCTAGAACAATATCTGGTGTACAGGAGACAAAATATTTGTTGACTGGGCCAGGCGCGGTGGCTCACGCCTGTAATCTCAGCACTTTGGGAGGCCGAGGCGGGCAGATCATGAGGTCAGGAGATCGAGACCAGCCTGGCTAACATGGTGAAACCCCATCTCTACTAAAAATACAAAAAATTAGCCAGGGCTGGTGCTGGGCGCCTGTAGACCCTGCTACTCGGGAGGCTGAGGCAGGAGAATGGTGCGAACCCGGGAGGCGGAGGTTGCAATAAACTGAGATCGCGCCACTGCACTCCAGCCTGGGTGACAGAGCAAGACTCTATCTCAAAAAAAAAAAAAAAAAAAAATTGTTGACTGAATAAAGGGAGTTAAAATGTGAAGAGAAATCCTCCACCAAGCAAACATCCGCCCTAAGTGAGGGTGTGGGAAGCAGGCTTCAAGCAGCTGTTTGACTCCAGTTTGCAATCAGCTGCTACCCTTGGTGCCCCTCAGCACTTATGTCAAGATGCTGCTCAGCACGTGACATGCTAACACCGCAAACTTCAGGTCAGTCCTGAGAGGCAGGCACTGTTCTTACCCACATTTTATAAGTGACTGAACTGAAGCAAGGGAGTGGTGAGAGGCAGTGATGGGATTCAGCCCAGGAGGCCTTCCTTTCAGCCACATACTGCACTGCTTCCAGCAGGTGCTTCACAGGTGACCCCGCCTGTGGTACACTTTCTGCTGTTCTCCAGTATTCATGCTGCCCGTCCCATAATTAGTAAAATTTTAGCCAAGTACAGGACTGCCTGGCTAAAGACCACATTTCCAACGGGAAGGGGACAGGTCAGATAGAAAAAGTGACAATCCATTTCCCAGTCTGTCCCTTAAAAGTCCCACCATTAGGCTGGGCAGTGGTGAAAGCTGTTAACAGCCATCTGGGAGCCAGGGATGGGAACCACTATGTAGGAATGACAACTCTGCCACAAGGCCAGGATCTGCCCCCTCTGGACTGTTCAAGAAATAAACTGTCATGCTATGAGGGTGGGGGGGCTGTCCCCTACAGTCCCATGAGTTTTTTGTGGGGTTTTATTTTTTGAGGCAGTCTCGCTCTGTCACCCAGGCCGGAGTAGTGGCACAATCTCAGATCACTGTAACCTCTGCCTCCCGGGTTCAAGCGATTCTCCTGCCTCAGCCTCCTGAGTAGCTGGGATTACAACCATGTGCCACGATGCCCAGCTATTTTTTTTTTTTTTGTACAGATGGAGTTTCACTATGTTGCCCACAGTGATCTGGAACTCCTGACCTCAAGCGATCCACCTGCCTCAGCCTCCCAAAGTACTGGGATTACATACAGGCGGGAGCCACCGTGCCCGGCCTGGTCCTGTGCATTTTATAGATAAGGTAACTGACAAACCTAGCCACAGCCGCCCCTTCGCCCTACAGGAGAACTGGAATTTGAACCCACAGTCCTTCACCACCACCTCCATTGTTTCTGGAAGCGCCCTCCAGGCAGGCCAGCCAGCAATACAGGGCCTCCCTTGCGGCTAGAATGTCTGCAGGATGCCCCTTTGAGAAATGCTGCTCCACAGAACCCTGCCTTTCAGGCCTTGGAGATGTGGGCAGGGGAGAAGCAGCGTCCCTCAGAGCCAGGCCTGGCAGTGGTGCCGGCAGGGGCCGAGGCCCAGGGAGCAGGGTCTCCTGTCGGAGGGACCTGGGCAAGCCCCTCCACGCTCCGGTGGCTTTCTCAGCGGGGGAGGTCCAGACCACACCGCCTGGGAACCTGGGTGCCTAAACACAACAGGAGCCGAGGCACAAATTTAACCAAACACCAAGGTTATGTGAGGCCCCAATTCGTGAGCCAGGCTCCAAGGACGTGTCCTTAGGCAGCTCTGGAAGGCCCAGCACCAGCCCTGGTCCTCTGTTAAAGGGAACCAGCCCGGCGGCTCCACCCAGGCATGGCAGCCTAAGCGCACCCCCAGGGTAGTAAGGGGCACCTGAGGAGCAGGGTCTGCCCTGGCATGAGCAGAGCCCAGGATGGGGTCAGGGTCAGGCCCTGCCAGAGGCTGGAGGGTGCCCAAGGCGAGGCCGGTGAGGCCCAGCTCTACAAATAAAGTGTTTTATTTACAGGAGTCGTCTCTCCAGGTCCCAGCTCCCTGCCACCCCCACCCCAGCCCCAGGGAGAAGAGGGCAGATGCCAGAGGAGCTGGCAGAGGCTGGGCAGGTCCTGAATGGGCCAGGCCAGGCCGAGAGAGAAGGCACGAGGCCCTGGATGCCCCAGTCCCAGGGCAGAGGCCAGGCCTGCCTGGAGAAGGCAGCACGGGGTCAGCTCTCAGGGGTCAGGCTGGGGTCCACGCCGCCGCAGCTCTGCTCATAAGACGGTGGGGCCTCTGCGGGAAGAAAGCAGGGTCTGCATGGGGCTCCTGGCGTCCCCTCCCTGCCAAGCCCTGGCCCTGGACTCACCATAGGGGTAGCCCCAAGAGCTGTACTCTGGAGGAAGAATCAAGGTGCTGGTGGTGGGCACTGGCTCCCCGGAGCCCTCTGCAAAGTAGGGGACAGTGGCACCTGTTGAAATGCACAAGGGAGGGCGCAGCGGGTGTGAGGCAGGGCTGCCATCCTGAGGACAGGGCTCGGGGGCACCAGGCACAGAACTCCAGGTGGCCAGCAGGGGCTGCTGCTGCGAATGGCTCTTAGTGGAGAGGAAGACGGGGTCCAAGAAGTGGGGGCTGCCAGCCGCAGCCTCAGCCTCCTCCTGGGGTGGTGCGGAAGGCACCACCAGGGGTGGGGCCCCAGGAGGCAGCCCCAGGCCTGGCCGGGGGCTCAATGGGGCATGGTTCACAGCAATATTGCCAATGAAGACCGGGAGGGTCACAGTAGCTTCCGGCGCCTTCAGAGAGACCTGGACAGGATTGAGGTGGGGCATGAGGGGCCAGGGCCAAGGCCACTAGGCCTCAGGCCGCCCCGCCCCCAGCAGCACCAAACCTGTAAGTAGTAGTCGATGTGGATGAGGCTGCAGCCCGGCAGGGCCGACTGGGGCAAGGCAGGCACCAGGATCTGCTCGTGCCACTGCGCCCGCCGCCAGGCCTTGACGCCCGCACCCTCCACCTCCGCAATGGTCCGTACGTCGTGGATCCAGCGCTTGGCCTTATAGGATACTTTCTGGGGAAGGACCAGCCTGTGAGCCTGCGCGGGCTGCCAGCCCACCCCAGGAGGCCGGTCCAGGCAACTGGCGGGGGCTCTGACCTGCAGCAGACTGGCCACCACAGGGCTGGTGTCTTTGCCTGACTGGTTCTCAATGTCGGCATGCAGCTGCAGTGCCTGCCCCACCACATAGCCGCGGAGATCAGTGCTGGCTGTGAGGACCACGCTGCCTGTCTTCACCAGCTTGTAGGAGAACTTCTTGGTGGCAGAGGCCACATTGGGTTGCTTGGGGGGAGGGCCAGGGAGGGGCTTAGCAGGTGTGGGCAGGCTGGATCCCTGTGGCATTAGGACAGGCCCCTCAACCCTGCCACGCCCTGCCCCTGGACATCAGCAGTCAGCTCAGGGCAAAGAGGCCACTGCCTCCAGACCCTGGCCCCCCTCACCTCAGCTGGGGACAGGACACTGGGATGAAGCAATGCCTGCCCGGCTCTTCCCCAGCCTCCATGAGGGTGGGGACCCACCAAGGAGGTCACTGTGCCATCCTCACCTCAATGTCTGGGATGCTGTTCAGGTTCAAGGGGCTCAAGATATAGAACACGAGGCTGCACTTGTGATCCTTGGAAAACCGTGGCGTGTGGATGGCGGCCCTCACCTGGTGCACGATCTTCCCAAAAGGACCCTCAAAGGACGTGGGTGCTGTGGCTGGGGAGAGAGCAGGCACTGGCACCTGGCTGCCTTCCACCCTGCAGAGCCCACCTCCCACCAGTTGGTCATCACCAGGCCTGTCCAGGCTGGGCTCTCACCAGGAAGCAGGAACTGGAAGGGGAAGCTGTGCTCTCCAGCGGGCAGGCTCCCTGCAGAGACAGGAGGGAGGTGGGGGACGGTGGGGACAGGCCTCAAGAGGCCTGAGGTGGCCACAGGACCAGGATAAGAGTGGGCACTGCAGCTGACCAGCTCACACTGGGTCTCCCTGTCTCAGTCACCAGTGCCACAGTAGCACAGGGCTGTGGCCTGGGTGAAGGACTGAGGATAAGAGCTTGGCTTGAACAGGAGAGTGGTTTGGGAATGGGGCAAGGGTGAAACAGCTGTGCCAGGGGTCAGAGGCCACCCAAATCCAACACAAGGGGAAGGTGGCCCCTTCAGCCACCCAGCCCCTGTGAGAAAGCCATCAGGGCCCACAACCCTGGGACAAGATGGGCCAGTGCCAGATCCAAGAGGCAGATCCAGGAAAGGGGGAGGACAGAAGGACAGACAGGCCCCACTCCAAGGGCTGCCCCCAGGGGTCACCACTCGGGAACTGGCTCCCGGACTTACCCTTGTCTGCCAGCGACAGGGAACTGTTGAAGTAACCCTCCTCCACTACCCATGCTGTGTCATTAGCCTTGTTGGAGACCCCGCAGGAGCCTGTGCAGGTCACCCGGATGGCTGCAAAGGGGAAGGCTGCATGAGCCCTAGCCAGCCCACGGCCCAGGCCCCTGCTTGCTGCCAGCACAGGAATTCGACCTGGGGCCAAGCGGCGCCACCTGGGCAGGGTCCTGGGAAGGCCAGTGAGCAAGCAGCCCATGCCACTTCAGAGGACACCTCCTGCCTATCTCCTGTCTTGGGGGTCTCCGAGGGAATCAGGCTGGCGAGGGGCCTGACCAGCACAAAACGACGTCTGCCCTGCAATCCAGAGCAGAAAGACCCCAACGCTCATCCAGATGATGGCTGGGTTACCCCCCAAATTGGTAACCTTGGCTCCCAGCCAGACCTGCAAAAGCTCAGCTGCCTACAGGAGATACTCAAGACACACCAAGGGACGCATCTTCTTGCTGCCCTGTGGACAAGTCAGTTAAGGCAGGGAAGGACCTGTCCACGCTCCGGGAAGCTAACTGCCAACCATCATGCTGCAGGAATGTGGCCAGACCCGCCTGGGCAGACACAGTGTTCCACAGTCAGCACACCATTGGGTGGGGCCCTACTTTCTGGGCGAGCACTGCCCAGCGGGGCTGACTTTCTGCACAGGAGACGGTTCGGTCCTCTCCGGCCTCCCCTGGGGAGTGCCCAGACCAGGAACTGCTTGAGGCAGAGGTTGCCACTGTTCTGTGGCCAGGAACACAAATTCCTCAGTCCAACAGATGTGTGTCCAGAAACCACGATGATCAGAAGATCATGGCTGGACAACCAGGTCCAGCAGAAGCTGGTCAAAAGGGAGGACAGACACAGCAGAAGTACACACAGCACAGGACCCAGGTGGGCAGGGGTTGGGGGAGCCAGTGGCAGGCCACCTGCAGCTCCAGCCCCTCTTCTCCCTGCAGGGCTGAGTCAGGGCCAAAGATGGCCACCTCCCTGCCTGGTCCTGGTGGGGGTCACGTGAGGAGAAGGTGACTCAGACTCTGACACCTGCTGAGGGAGCAGCCAGGCAGGAGGAGTACCGGTGTGCAGAGCACCCAGGGTCAGCCATACCTGCCTCACGTGTGGTCTCCCCAGCAGGCCCCACCTGTGGCCCAGGCCTTCTGCCTGCCACCCAGAGCAGCAGGATTCCTCTCGCGATCCTTGGCTCAGCTGCAGCCCCACGTGGCTCTCCATATGCATCCTGCCTTCCCCCTCGGCAGCTGCCAGGCCCAGTCCCCCATCCCTGAGGGTGGCCCTTGGTTCCTGCTGCACGCCTTCTACCCGCTGGGCACCTCAGCCTCCATTCCAGCCCAGCCTCGCCACCCCAACCTCACCACCCCAACCTCGGTCCATTTTTTGTTTGTTTTTTGTTGTTGTTGTTTTTGAGACACGGTCTCACTCCTGCCGCCCAGGCTAGTGTGCAGTGGCACGATCTCGGCTCACTGCAGCCTCGACCTCCTGTGTTCAAGCGATCCACCCATTTCAGCCCCCCAAGTAGCTGGGACTACAGGTACATGCCACCACACCTGGCCTTTTTTTTTTTTTTTTTTTATTTCTTATAGAGATGAGGTTTTGCCATGCTGTCCAGGCTGGTCTCAAACTCCTGAGCTCAAGCAATCCACCTGCCTCAGCCTCCCAAAGTGTTGGGATTACAGGTTTGAGCCACGGTACCCAGCTCTGCTCTGATTTTGAATCCATGCTCTGTTAGCCAGGCCCTCCTCGAGCCAGCCCCCATACTGTTTCCATGCTGAAAATCCGGAACACCAGTGATCCTCCTGTGGACCAGCAGACAGCCCAACAGAAGCACACGAGCATGGGCAGGCACAGACGAGGGTGGGCATGGCTGAAGCAAGGAGAGGAGGCCTGGGGACTGGAAATGCTGCAATGCTTTTAACACTCCTGACAGACTGCACATCCCCACCTTGAATCCCGCAAATGCTGGGACCCAGCTGGGTGCAGTGGCTCACACCTGTCATCCCAGCACTTTGGAAGGCAAAGGCAGGTGGATCACTTGAGGTCAGGAGTTCAAGACCAGCCTGGCCGACATGGTGAAACCCCACCTCTACTAAAAATACAAAAAAGGCTGGGCACGGTGGCTCATGCCTGTAATCCCAGCACTTTGGGAGGCCGAGGCAGGCAGATCACCTGAGGTCAGGAGTTCGAGACCAGCCTGACCGACATGGAGAAAACCCATCTCTACTAGAAATACAAAATTAGCTAGGCATGGTGGCACATGCCTGTAATCCCAGCTACTACGGAGGCTGAGGCAGGAGAATCGCTTGAACCTGGGAAGCGGAGGTTGCAGTGAGCCGAGATCGCGCCATTGCACTCCAGCCTGAGCAACAAGAGTGAAACTCCATCTCAAAAAAAAAAAATAGAAAAATTAGCCGGGCATGGTGGCGCATGCCTGTAATCCCAGCTACTTGGGAGGCTGAGGCATAAGGATCACTTGAACCCAGGAGGCAGAGGTTGCAGTGAACTGAGATCACACAAATGCACTTTAGCCTGGGTGACAGAGCAAGACTTCATCTCAAAAAGAAAAAAGAAAAAAAAAGAAAAATGCTGGAACCCACAGAGGATGCCGGAAAGAGGGCAGTGGTCCCCAGACTAACCCGTATGCCAGCCAAGCACCCTCAAGTGATCCCGGCTGGTGGCACAGAAGATTAACCCTGCCCTCACTGTCCAGATTCCTAACCCACAACGCTGTGAGATACAATCAAATGGTTGTGTTAACTGTTTAGGAATGGTGTGTGACTTGAGGTGACCGCGACTTTTACTTAGCAGTAGATAACTGGAACAGACATCCAACCTCACTAGAAATTAGGGAAAACCCGGCCAGGCACGGTGGCTCAGCCTGTAATCCCAGCACTGTGGGAGGCCGTGGCGGGCGGATCACGAGGTCAGGAGATCGAGATCATCCTGACTGACACGGTGAAACCCCAATCTCTACTAAAAATACAAAAAATTAGCCGGGGGTGGTGGCAGGCGCTTGTAGTCCCAGCTACTTGGGAGGCTGAGGCAGGAGAATGGCGTGAACCCGGGAGGTGGAGCTTGCAGGGAAAACCCAAATGACCTACCATTTCAATCCATCAGATTGACAAATATTAAATGTCTCGACACAGCTGGGCGCAGTGGCTCATGCCTGTAATCCCAACACTTTGGGGGGCCAAGGCGAGCGGATTGCTTGAGGCCAGAAGTGTGACAGCAGCCTGGGTAACACGGTGAAACCCCGTCGCTACCAAAACTACAAAAGATTAGCTGGGTGTGGTGGTGCATGCCCGTAGTCCCAGTCACTCAGGAGGCTGTGGTGGGAGGATTGATCGCTTGAGCCCCGGAGGCAGAAGTTGCAGTGAGCCAAGATTGCACCACTGCATTCCAGTCTGGGTGACAAAGTGAGACCTCATCTCAAATAAAATGAATGTCTTTGGGCCGGGTGCAGTGGCTCACGCCTGTAATCCCAGCACTTTAGGAGGCTGAGGCGGGCGAATCACCTGAGGTTGGGAGTTCGAGAACCGCCTGACCAACACGGAGAAACCGGTCTCTACTGAAAATACAAAATTAGCCGGGCCTGGTGGCACATGCCTGTAGTCCCAGCTACTCGGGAGTCTGCGGCAGAAGAATCACTTGAACCAGGGAGGCAGAGATTGCGGTGAGCGGCTGAGATTGCACCACTGCACTCCAGCGTGGGCAACAAGAGCAACGTAAATAAATAAATTAATTAATTAATTAATTAATTGTCTCAACACACGTTGGAGGGAGGTGGAACACAAACACCCCTTACACCAGTCAAACTGCAGACAGGTATGAGGTTCTGGCAAAGAGTGGGACAGGTCTACTGTAATTTTACCTGTGCATACCAGGAGACCCAGAATTCCGCTTAGAATCTCATGGTATTTAACTGAGAGCCTCACACACCACTGCTCATACTAGCAAAGCATCGCAAAAACCGTCATGGGACATCTGACTCCACAAAAACAAACAGTATCCAACTGACCCCTGGGTCATCCTAAGGGCCCACGCTCTGTGATCTTCCCAATGCCCATGCAGATGGCCCCGTTTTGCACATACACCAAGGCTCTTTGAGATGACTCTGCCAGAGTGAGCAGCCTCCAACCACCGTCCAAAGTGAAACCTGTCCTGAGCTGCCCCACACACTCCTCAGTAAGAACACGGGAGGCACGGGGCTCCTGCACAGCTGCCAGCTGCTTCCCTGCCAAAACACCTGGAGCTGCTCCTCTGCCTCTCAGCAACTGCTTCAGGTCAGGCTGGGTGAATTTCCCAGGGAGCCCGTTTTCACTGGCCAGGCCAATGGCAGAGGCCACGTTTCTGCCTTTTCAAATCATCGAATCAGGCAGGACCACAGGATGCGGTTCTGCCCACGGAGAAGCCAGAGCAGTACATGGCGTCCATTATGAGGGGTCTCCTTGCTGCTGGAGGCATATGACCCCACTCCCTCTTCTTTCCAGCTTGCAGACTGCTTGTAATGGCAGAACAGGCTGAAGGGAACCAAGCCTTTCGCAACAGGAAAGCCACCAGACAGGGCTTGGCTGCAGGACTGAGTGGCTCACTGGCAGTCACCTAGTCAGAGTGTGACTTCTTTCGCCTTCTGGACTTGAATGTTGCACCTCTTTGCAGGGGACCTGCAAGCCCTGTCCCTCCTCCCCCATGCAGGTTTAAAAAATGTTTCCTGGCCGGGCACGGTGGCTCACGCCTGTAATCCCAGCACTTTGGGCTGGGCGGATCACAAGGTCAGGAGATCGAGACCATCCTGGCTAACACGGTGAAATGCCGTCTCTACTAAAAATACAAAAATTAGCCGGGTGTGGTGGTGGGTGCCTGTAGTCCCAGCTCCTAGGGAGGCTGAGGCAGGAGAATGGCGTGAACCGGGGAGGCGGAGCTTGCAGTGAGCCGAGATTGCGCCAGCGCACTCCAGCCTGGGCGACAGAGTGAGACTCCGTCTCAAAAAAATAAATAAATAAAATAAAAATAAAAAATGTTTCCTGTGTTCAGATGCACAACCAAGGACAAGCTGTTGGAGGCTGCAGGCTGCTCTGACTCTAAGGAAGATCATGATTGGGCCGTGTTCTCGAGTGACCACTGGAACTTTCTTCTCGAGCTGGGGCTCCCACCTGTTCAGCAGCCCCTCCCTTGCACCACCTGCACTTGGACCGTGAAGACCCACCCACTCCTCATCCTCATCCCAAAGGACTCACGCCTGCCACAGAAGCTGTGACCTGTAAGCCACTTCCCCAGTCCTGTTTCCAAATCTGTATCATGAGAGTAACAACCGTGCCACTTGCCAGGGCACTGAGGGTTACTGAGGATGGCCCGTGGCACGTGGAGAGAATTGCATCAGGCCCACCATGAGTGCTCCGAGAACCACTGTCGGCCCTGGTCGCCCACCCCAGTAACAGCAGAACAAGAGGTGGTCCTGCCTGACCCCCAGCCCTGAACTGGGCCAGCCTGGGCTCCAGAGAACTGCTCCCTCCCAGGCCTCTCTCCGCGTCAGCCCTTGAGACAGCCGGTGACCTCATGGCTGGGTGCTGATTGTCACCGACACTCATCGACAGAGTGAGCAAGCCCTGGGGCCCGGGCAGGCCTGCTGTCCTCCTGGGGGCTGAGGGCCTCCCTACTGGCTCCCAGCAGGATTGACAAGCATCCTTTGAATGAGGAAAAGAAACCATAGTCGTTCCGTTTCCATCCCAGGCAGGGCTGGGGGAAACCCCCGGGGGCCCCTGTACACCCTCCCACCTCACTTGCAGCAGCCTGAATCGTGCTTTCCAGCCCATCAGGGCCCATCTCCTACTCCTTAGCTCACAACCCTCCTTTTTTTCCCTCACTCAGACCAGCCTCTGTGAGGTAGGACCATCAGCCAGTGCTCCCTCGGCTCTTGGGCCAGCTGCCCAAAGTGCTGGGATTACAGGCGTGAGCATTCACCCACCCACCACGTCCACCCGGAGGCCAGGGGAGCCTGCTCACCCAGGCCAGTCACGCACCGCAGGGCCGTCCCTTCCCTGTGGTCAGCAATGGCCTGCTTGCCCCAGGCCACGCCAGGGGAAGGAGGACAGGGCCCTGCACTCCCCTCAGCCAGGATCCAGCCGGTGTCACCTCACACCTCACCTGTACCCAAGAGATGCGTGTGCTATCTCTGCCCCGCCACAGCCACACCTGCCCCCACCCAGACCCCAAACTCAAGGTGGGGACAGAGGAAGGGAGGCTGTCGGGTCATCCCAGGAGGCCCAGTGGGGCCAGGAGCCTGACAGAAGCACCTACCACCCGGCTTCTTCCGAGGCCCCACAGCCTCAGGCGGTGCAGGGTCAGGGCCACAGCACCATCACCTGTCCCAGGAGGCTGAGAGGACAGAACAGAGACTGTGGATTCTCAGCAGGCACAAAAGCGGTGCTGTCACCCATGCGCAGGCCCAGCGGTCAAGGCCCAGTGGCACGTCCAGGGGCTGTGGCACAGGCCAAGCAGCCCAGGTGGTTCCCACAGTAGGCCAAGGTAGAGAATTCCCCGGCAGGGACGCGGCACTCACAGCCAGGGACCAGGCAGAGGCAGCCTCACCTCGCGGGCCGGCCCTCACCTCCAGGGCGCCCTGCCAGCGGCCACTGCAGCAACCCGATACCCAGTCCCCGAGGCCCAGGCGTCCGCCTCGGCGGGGGGCCGGCGAGGCCTGCTGGCGGGTGGCAGGGGGCGCAGGGAGCCGCAGCAGGTGTCTGCACCCCGCCAGGACCGCACGCCTGGACCGCACGCCCGGGCCAGGAGCGGCTCTGCAGCGGGAGCGCCTGCGCCGGGAGCCAGGGTGCGGGAAGGAGCCCAGCAGGTGCGAGCGCGGACGGGGAGGGTCGCAGGCCTGTGTGCGCCCGCGCTCAGGACGTCCTCCACAGTGGACCCGCTTCGGGCCCCGGCATCAGGCCCCGCCGGGACCCCGCCGCTCCTCGGCGAGAGGGCAGGAAGGGCAGGCGCGGAAGGGCGGCGCCGCCCGGACCTCCCCGGCGCCGCCGAGCCCGCTCCCCAGCAGTCCCGGGCGGCCAAGACAGCGACTGCGCGGGCCCAACCCGGGGCCCGGCGACGGCAGCCGCTTCCGGGAGCCCTGGCCCCGCGCAGGTGTGGCCAATGGCCCTCCCCGAGGACCCGCGCCCACCTCGGAATGGCAGCGGTGCCCCCAGGCGCACGCGCACGGTCCCAGCCAGCGGCTCCCCGGGGCTGTAGACGACGCGGCCGTGGCTCAGGCTGATCTCGAAGAGCTGCACTCGCCCCATGCCGCGGCCTCACCGGCCCGCCGCGCAGTGACGCCCCCGCCGGCAGCCCGCGAGCCCCGGCTCCGAGGCCCGGCCCCGCCCCCTCCTATGCCCCGCCCCCTCCTATGCCCCGCCCCATCCGTCCCAATCCCGGCCCCTCCCAGGCCCTGCCCCGCCCCACGGCCCTGCCCAGCCCCCCAGCCGCCCCATAGCCCGCGGGCTGCCGCTCGGAAGCCCGGCCCCGCCCCATCCGTCCGTGTGGCCCCGCCCCCTCGTTATTCCCCGCCTCTCTGACAGACCCTCGCCCCGCCCCCGCCCTTCGCCCCTGCCTCGCCTTCCCAGCTCCGCCCCTGCCTCGGCCGCCCCACCCCTGCCCCGCCCCCCGGCCGCGCTCATCCATCCCCGGCCCCGGCCCGGGCCCCGCTGGGTAGGCGGTGCGCTGCGTCGGGCGCCGCTTAAGGGACTTGAGGCGCAAGCGTCCCCTGCTTCCCCCACGGAGGGAGTCACCGCCGCGTCTCTGTCGGGGGGCGGGGCTGGGGGCGGGGCCGAGGCGAGCTCTGAGACTGGGAAGAGCTCCCCGCTGCGCTCTGCTGCTGGCAGAACCCACTCCTCCGCCCCCACCCTCCGCCCGTCCCGCCCAGGGGTCTCCCTCACCCCGAGTCGCGGAAAAACGGCAGGGGGCCGCGCGGGCGTCCTGGGCGGGGATGCTCCGCTGCCTAGCACCCGCCCCGCCTCAACCCCCACCCCCGGCTCCTGCCCCGCACCCCCAACCTTCCCCGCACCTACCTCGCGTCCCAGCACCTGTCGCGCCCCTCCGGAACCTGCCCACCCTCCCTCCTTCCCGCTACCTGCCTACCCCCGCACCTGTCCCGCCCCCAACACCTGCCTCGCCCAACCCCTCCCCCTCCGCCCCCTGCCTTCCTCGCACCTGCCCGGAGTCCCAGCACCTGCCCCGCTCCCCGCTATCTCCCTCCTTGCTGGCCTGATGGGGTGTGGGCCCAAGGGAGCCACACTTGGGCGGAAACCCTTGGGCGAGGGTCCGCAGCAGAAGGGTCGGGAGCCAGGCGGGGCGAGGACTTGGATCACTTGAAACCAGGAGGAACACACTCCCATTTATCTTTTTTAGATAAATTTTGTAGAGAGTGAGCCGCGGGGGGGTGGGAGTCAAATACCCAGGGGACGTAAGGCGGGAGAGACCCGTTGGATAGTCCTGGAGAGGGAAGGCGTCCCTCGCCAAGGACCAGCTCACCATGGAGTGGGTAGGTGGGCCCCAGTGCTGCGAGTTTTTCTAGGACAGCCGGTGAAGAGGGTGGCCTTCTCTGATGGGGAGGACGGGCCTAGATACACGTGGTTTGCGGGTGGGAGAGTCATCACATGCAGAGTCTGAGGTGCCACTGATCCCCAATGGACCACGTACTTTTGTGCATGAGCCTGGGAGTCAAGCACTAAAATGTTGCCATCCCTAGTTGGTAGAAGGTAACAGGTCAGGGAGGAGGAGTCTGGCACCCCAGCAAAAGGAGAGGGGCCCCCAGGCCAGGCTGGGAGAGGCCCTGAAGCCCCAGGCCCAGCTGACTCCCTTGGGATTCCGATGTTTCAGGAGGTGGGTCTAACTGGCCGTGCTCCAGACACTTTCCTGCCAACACAGGCAGAATTTCTGAACAAGAGGGAAGGGTGCCATGGGATGGCAAGGATTGTGGACAGCCCTCCTGAATGGCAGTCGGCCATGCCAGAAGTCAGAAAGAAGGTGGTTTCACCGGGCGCGGTGGCTCACACCTCTAATCCCAGCACTTTGGGAGGCCGAGGTGGACGGATCACGAGGTCAGGAGATCGAGACCATCCTGGCTAACATGGTGAAACCCCGTCTCTACTAAAAATACAAAAAAAAAATTAGCCAGGTGTGGTGGCGGGCGCCATAGTCCCAGCTACTTGGGAGGCTGAGGCAGGAGAATGGCGTGAACCCGGGAGGCAGAGCTTGCAGTGAGCCGAGATCGCGCCACTGCACTCCAGCCTGGGCGACAGAGCGAGACTCCATCTCAAAAAAAAGAAAGTGTTCCAAGCAAGGGACAGACAGACTGTGTTGCAAGCTACTGAGATGGAAGACAATGGACATAGAACACAGGTGGCCTTTATCCCAGGTCAGCCACAATTTAAGCCCCACAGGACTCTGCATATCCTTGATTCTAACCCTATCTCCCACCCATCCTGTGTTCCAGAAACCACCACCAGCACCAACCGCCCTGTCATTAGACTCTTCTTCGAACGTTACTTTTAGCCGCACTCTAATGAAAACCTGGCTTCCCCTGCTTTCGGGTGTCTGGGTCTGTAGGTGGGGTGGGGGCCCTCCTGGCTCCTTCCTAACACTCCCAGGCCATTCTCCACCCTGGGAGCTACCATGTGTAAGCCTCCTGGTCTCAGAATCACCAGCACCACCTTTGCTCTGGTCAGCATCCTCATTTCTTGGTGATTTTAGCTCCTAACTCACTGTCATTCTCTCCATCTCCAAGTGTGGAAACTCAGTGCTTCCGAATCCACACAGGCAATCCTTCCAGCCTTTTGACCTATATCCTAAAAGTACCTGGGTTTTGTTTGAATCAGGTATGGTAAAGTGACAGACTAGGAGACAAGTGCTACAAAGGAAGGATTTGGTACTCGTGGTTCTCAGGAGGAAGGGCCCCACCACGCCACGCAGGGCCAGAAGGGGAAGCACCAGGGTCAGGAGGAGCCAGGAGAGAGCATGATCCAGAGCCGTTTTTGTGTTTTCCTCAGGGTGAAAATGGACAAGGCAGGGTAGGTGAGTGTGAGCAAGTTTAGGATTAGATAGCTTGAATCATGTCAGCAGGCTCTAGGTCACAGCAGGGGGCTCTAGCTGTCTGGTATCTGTCCCTGGGGGATGCAGGGCAGGAGAAATGCTGGCTTGGGGTGTGAGAGTCAGATCAGGAAGAGATTGGGGATATGGGCTCTGGATTGGTGTTTATAAAGTTGTTTGCTAGCTCTGGGAATTAGCCAGCCCTGGGAGGGGCAGTGCCTCCCTGACTAGTAAAGCCCCCCAAGATGTCAAAGCATAATAACATACAGAAAATGAAAAGTGTGGGCCGGGCGCAATGGCTCCGCCTGTAATCCCAGTACATTGGGAGGCCTAGGTGGGCAGATCACCTGAGGTCAGGAGTTCAAGACCAGCCTGGTCAACATGGTGAAATCCCATCTCTACTAATAATACAAAAAAATTAGCCGGGCATGGTGGTGGCGCACGCCTGTAATCCCAGCTACTCGGGAGGCTGAGATAGGAGAATTGCTTGAACCCAGGAGGTGGAGGTTGCAGTGAGTTGAGATTGGGCCACTGCATTCCAGCCTGGGTGACAAGAGCGAAATTCCATCTCAAAAAAAAAAAAAAGGGAGGGAGGGAGGGAAAAGAAAAGTGTGGTAAACACGTGTCAGTCTTGTTCCTCCTCCAAAACCCTCCTCTACCTCAGCAGTCTCCCTCCTAGGGCATGGTGGTTCCTCCTCAAAGATTCCGCCAATCTTTGCATCCATGCTGCTCTTCCCACCAGGCGGGCTTCCCCTGGAACCTAGGCTGGCCCACAACTTGCTTTAACTGGAACAATTACAATGAAACAGGCTGGGCGCAGTGGTTCATGCCTGTAATCCCAGCACTTTGGGAGGCTGAGGTGGGCAGATCGCTTGAGATCAGGAGATCGAGACCAGCCTGGCCAACATGGTGAAACCCCATCTCTACTAAAAATAAAAAAATTAGCCAGGCATGGTGGCACGTGCCTGTAATCCCAGCTACTCAGGAGGCTGTGGCAGGAGAATCACTTGAACTCGGGAGGGGGAGGTTGCAGTGAGCTGAGATCACGCCACTGCACTCCAGCCTGGGTGACAGAGTGAGACTTCATCTCAAAATCAAACAAACAAAACAAACAAAAACAGTCAAGGCTGAGTGTAGTGGCTCACACCTGTAATCCCAGCACTTTGGGAGGCCGAGGCGGGCGGATCACAAGGTCAGGAGATCGAGACCATCCTGGCTAACACAGTGAAACCCCATCTCAACTGAAAATACAAAAAATTAGCCAGGCATGGTGGCCCACGCCTGTAGTCCCAGCTACTCTGGAGGCTGAGGCAGGAGAATGGCGTGAACCCGGGAGGCAGACCTGGCAGTGAGCCAAGATCACACCACTGCACTCCGGCCTGGGTGACAGAGCGAGACTCCGTCTCAAAAATATATATATAAAAAAATATAATATATATAACATATATAATATATATTATATATGTAATATATGTATTATATTACATATATAATATATATGTATAAATTAGCTGGGCGTGGTGGCACGTGCCTGTAGTCCCAGCTACTCGGGAGGCTGAGGCAGAATTGCTTCAACCCAAGAGGTGGAGGTTGCAGTGAGCCAAGATTGCGCCACTGCACTCCAGCCTGGTGAGACAGCAAGAATCCGTCTCAAAACAAACAACACAAACAACAACAAAAAAGTCATAGGAGCAACACACACTCACGTGGAGGGGAGAATTTGATGGTGACAATTGACGCAACCTACCACCCTAGCCAACAACAGCAGAACCAACCAGCTAAGCCCATCCTAAACTACAGAATCATGAGAAAATACATAGTTAAAGCCACTAAGTTTTGGGGTGGTTTATTATTATTATTATTATTTTTGAGACAATCTCACTCTGTCGCCCAGGCTGGAGTGAAGTGGCGCGATCTCGGCTCACTCCAACCTCCACCTCCTGGGTTCAAGCAATTCTCCCGCCTCAGCCTCCCCAGTAGCTGGGACTACAGGCACCCACCACCATGCCCAGCTAATTTTCATATTTTTAGTAGAGACAGGGTTTTGCCATGTTGGCCAGGCTGGTCTTGAACTCCTGACCTCAGGTGATCCACCCACCTCAGCCTCCCAAAGTGCTGGGATTATAGGCGTTAGTCACCGCGCCTGGCCTGGGGTGGTTTGTCATGCAGCAATAGATATAATAATTGGAACAGAAATTGGTGCTCAGAAGTGAGATACTGCCATAATTTTTTTTTTTTAGACGGAGTCTCGCTCTGTCGCCCAGGCTGGAGTTCAGTGGCACGATCTCAGCTCACTGCAAGCTCCACTTCCCAGGTTCACGCCATTCTCCTGCCCCAGCCTCCCGAGTAGCTGGGACTACAGGCGCCCGCCACCACACCTGGCTAATTTTTTGTATTTTTAGTAGAGATGGGGTTTCACCATGTTAGCCAGGATGGTCTCGATCTCCTGATCTTGTGATCTGCCCGCCTCAGCCTCCCAAAGTGCTGGGATTACAGGTGTGAGCCACCGTGCCCGGCCTTTTTTTTTTTTTTTTTTTTTTTGAGACAGAGTCTCGTTCTCTCGCCCAGGCTGCAGTGCAGTGATGCACTCTCGGCTCACTGCAACCTCTGCCTCCCAGGTTCAAGAGATTCTCCCGCCTAGCCTCCCGAGTAGCTGGGACTATAGGCACCCACCACCATGCCCAGCTAATTTTTGTACTTTTAGTAGAGACGGGATTTCCCCATATTGGTCAGGCTGGTCTCGAACTCCTGACCTTGTGATCCACCCGCCTCAGCCTCCCAAAGTGCTGGGATTACAGGCATGAGCCACTGCGCCAGGCCAACACTGCAACCTTCGCCTCCCGGGTTCAAGCGATTCTCCTGCCTCAGCCTCCCGAGTACCTGGGACTACAGGCATGCAACACCATGCCCAGCTTATTTATATATATATATATTTATTTATTATTTTTGAGACATAGCCTCGCTCTTGTCACCCAGGCTGGAGTGCAGTGGCACAATCTCAGCTGCAACCTCACTGCAACCTCTGCCTCCTGGATTCAAGCGATTCTCCTGCCTCAGCCTCCCGAGTAGCTGGGGCTACAGGCACGCACCACCACACCCAGCTAATTTTTTTTTTATTTTTAGTTGAGACGGGGTTTCACCATGTCAGTCAGGATGGTCTCGATCTCTTGACCTTGTGATCCCCCCACCTCGGCCTCCCAAAGTGCTGGGATTACAGGTGTGAGCCACCATGCCCTACCAACGTTGTATTTTTTTTAGTAGAGATGGGGTTTCTCCATGTGGGTCAAGCTGGTCTCGAATACCTGACCTCAGGTGATCCGCCCGTCTCGGCCTCCCGAAGTGCTGGGATAATGGGTGTGAACCACTGTGCCTGGCCCCCAAATTTTTAAAATATGGCATTGAGTTTGGAACCAGGCAGCAGGAGGAGGCTGGAAGGGTCATGAGAAAGTTGCTATTGTAGGCTGGAGAAAGTGTAGACTATTTACCTTCTGGCAAGACCATTGCCTGTGGAACGTGGCGGACAGAAAGTGCATGCTGTGATCTGACTTTCCTGACATAGAGTTTAAAGGGCCAATTGACTTCTTTCAGTTATTTATGAGAAAGTGAAAGTAACAAAAGAAAGATGATCTGAATAAACTCTCTTGGCCCGGCACAGTGTCATACGCCTCTAATCCCAATGCTTTGGGAGGCCAAGGCAGGAGAATCGCTTGAGCCCAGGAGGTCTAGGCTGCAGTAAGCCGTATTTGCACCACTGCACTAAAGCCTGGGAGACAGAGGGGGACCCTTTCACCCCAGAAAAAAAAGAACTTCCCCAAACTCCCACCAACACACCTACTAGCCTTTCTAGAACCTTCATATTGGCTACCGCCAAGGTGCACTGCCCTGTCCGGTGCAGCTCGTCATCCCTTCTCCTCTGCAGCCAACGCCTCATCCCTTTCCACCACTGTCCCCATGGGTGAACATCAGTGCCATGTCCCCTGTCCCCTGCACCACAAACGCGCTCCTGACCTCCCCCCTCTTCCAGCCTCAGCTCCCTTCACTGCTCCTTTTCAGCAAAATGCTGCGGAAGAACCGTCCATCTCAGCCTGCAACTCCTGTCCCTCATTCCTTCCGACACCCTTGGGCGTCTTCCCTCACCCCTCCACTGGCACTGTACTTCTCAAGGTAACGGGTGTCCCCTGTGTTGCTAAATCCATTGATTCATCCCCAATCTTCACTTTACCAGACCCAGCAGCAGCTGGGGCTGCCTTGCGGGCCTTCCTCCTACTTCACATCTTTGTTTTCTACTGAGTTCTCTTCTTTCCAATCTCTTTCCCCCTTAATATGATAGCATTAAGTATCTCCTCTCTTTTTTTAAATGATACTTAATCTAGCATTTTAAAGAAATGTAATGCGCATTTTTTGCTGTTATAGTCATAATACATAAACTTCAATAAATACCACAGAACTTTTAAAAACTAAAAATTAACTTCCCGGCCGGGCGCGGTGGCTCATGCCTGTAATCCCTGCACTTTGGGAGTCCAAGGCGGGCGGATCACGAGGTCAGGAGATCGAGACCATCCTGGCTAACACGGTGAAACCCCAACTCTACTAAAAATACAAAAAATTAGCGGCGGGCGCCTGTAGTCTCAGCTACTCTGGAGGCTGAGGCAGAATGGCGTGAACCTGGGAGGCGGAGCTTGCAGTGAGCGGAGATCTTACCACTGCACTCCAGCCTAGGTGACAGCAAGACTCTGTCTCAAATAAAAAAATAATAATAATAATAACTTCCCATATTTTTCTGATAAAGATTACAACATAATTCAAGAAGACTGTTTTTACTTAAAAAGTGAGTTTTATCTTTTTCTTACTTCACATACTACACTGATATAAATATCCTTTTAAAATTTTTATTTATTGAATGTAAATTTTTATTATTATTATTTTTTATTTATATATATATATTTTTTTGAGACGGAGTCTCGCTCTGTCACCCAGGCTGGAGTGCAGTGGCGCAATGTTGGCTCACTGCAAGCTCTGCCTCCCGGGTTCACGCCATTCTCCTGCCTCAGCCTCTCCGAGTAGCTGGGACTACAGGCGCCCGCCACCACGCCCGGCTAATTTTTTGTATTTTTAGTAGAGACGGGGTTTCACCATGTTAGCCAGGATGGTCTCGATCTCCTGACCTCGTGATCCACCCGCCTCGGCCTCCCAAAGTGCTGGGATTACAAGCGTGAGCCACCACGCCCGGCCATTTTTATTATTTTTTTTTGGATCTATTATCTTCCTTTGTTGCCCAGGCTGGAGTGCAGTGGCATCATCTTGGCTCACTGCAACTTCTGGGTTCAAGGGATTCTCATGCTGCAGCCTCCCAAGTAGCTGGGATTACAGGCGCCTGCCAGCACACCCGGCTAATTTTTATATTTTTAGTAGAGATGGGGTGTCTCCATGTTGGTCAAGCTGGTCTCAAACTCCTGACCTCAGATGATCCGCCCTCCTCGGCCTCCCAAAGTGCTGGGATTACAGGCGTCAGTCACCGCGCCTGGCCTTAATTTTTGTATTTTTAGTAGAGGTTTACAAACAGGTTTCTGCCATGTTGGCCAAACTGGTCTTGAACTCCTGACCTCACGTGATCCACCCACCTCGGCCTCCCAAAGTGCTGGGATTACAGGTGTGAGCCACCACGCCCGGCCTAACTTTAAACTTTTACTTTAGGTTTGGGGATACGTGAGGTTTGTTACATAGGTAAACACCTGTCACCGGGTTTGTTGTACATATTATCTCATCATCCAGGCATTAAGCCCAGTATCGTTTTCTTCTTTGTGTTCATAAGCTCTCATCATTTAGCTCCCACTTATAAGTGAGAACATGTGGTATTTGGTTTTCTGTTCTGTGTTAGTTTGCTAAGGATGATGGCCTCCAGTTCCATCCATGTTCCCACAAAAGACATGCTCTCATTTTTATGGCTGCATAGTATTCCATGGTGTATATGTACCACAGCTTCTTTTTTTTGAGACTGAGTCTTGCTCTGTCACCCAGGCTGGGTGCAGTGGCACAATCTTGGCTCACTGCAACCTCCGCCTCCTAGACTCAAGCGATTCTCCTGCCTCAGCCTCTCAAGTAGCTGGGATTACAGGCACACACCATCACGCCCAGCTAATTTTTGTATTTTTAGTAGAGACGGGGTTTCACCATGTTGGCCAAGATGGTCTCGAACTCCTGACCTCAGGTGATCTCCCCGCCTCGTCCTCCCAAAGTGCTGAGATTACAGGCCTGAGCCACCGGGACAGCAGCATTTAGGTTGATTCCACGTCTTTGCTCTTGTGAATAGTGCTGCACTCTCTACATCCACGTTTTCCCTCGTGGTAATCTCATCCAGTTTTATGAGTTTTGCTATGGTTTGAATGCTTGTGTCCCTCCAAAATTCAGGGTCTCACTCTGTCACCCAGGCTGGAGTGCAGTGGCCCCATCACGGCTCACTGCAGCCTCAACGTCCCCAGGCTCAGGCGATCCTTCCACCCCAGCCTCCCAAGTAGCTGTGACTACAGGCATGGGCCACCATGCCTGGCTAATTTTTGTGTCTTTTTGTAGAGACAGCATCCTGCCATGTTGCCCAGCCTGGTCTCAAACTCCTGGGCTCAAGCGATCCACCCACCTCAGCCTCCCAAAGTGCAGGGATTACAGGTGTGAGCCACTGCACCTGTCTCTAAGAGGGCTTTAAATATAATAAATGTGCCAATGATGCCAAACTTTTTTTTTGTTTTTTTGAGACAGTCTCACTCTATTGCTCAGGCTGGAGTGCAATGGCATGATCTCGGCTCACTGCAACCTCTGCCTCCCAGGTTCAAGTCATTCTCCTGCCTCAGCCTCCCGAGTAGCTGGGAATACAGGTGCACACCACCACATCCGGCTAATTTTTGTATTTTTAGTAGAGATGGGGTTTCACCATGTTGGCCAAGCTGGTCTTGAACTCCTGACCTCGTGATCTGCCCACATCAGCCTCCCAAAATGCTGGGAGTACAGGCGTGAGCCACCGCGCCCGGCCATGATGCCAAACTTATATTCCCAGGCTGGACATCTCTGTGAACTCTATACTCAAACATATTCTACTTATACATTCAACTGCCTTGTAACCTTAACATGTAGCATAAGTAACACATTTTTATTTGGCCAAGCCGCTGAGAACTTGGGGTTGTTACTGCAGCATCCCCAGGCCCATCCTGACATACACACCCCTCCACTACACGTCCAAACATCACCACTTACCAGGAGAGGTTGTGTCCCTTATCCAAAATGCTCGGGACCAGAAGTGTTTCAGATTTTGGATTTTGGACTATTTGTATTATACTTGCCTGATGGCGCTTTCCATATCCAAAATCCAAAATGCTCCAATGAGCACTTCCTTTGAGTGTCATGTCAGTGCTTACAAGGTTCAGATTTTGCAGCATCTCAGATTTCGGATCTGAATGTTCATCCTGTACTTGCCGCCCCTCCAGCCACCGCATGTGCTGCTGCTTCTCAGTGGCCAGTGCATCGGCCACCTCTCCATTTTCTTTCTTTCGAGACAGAGTCTTGCTCTGTCGCCCAGGCTGGAGTGCAGTGGTGCAATCTAGGCTCACTGCAAGCTCCACCTCCCAGGTTCAGGCCATCCATTTTCTTTCTTGACAGAGTCTTGCTCTGTTGCCCAGGCTGGAGTGCAGTGGAGCAATCTTGGCTCACTGCAACCTCTGCCTCCCGGGTTCAAGCAATTCTCCCGCCTCAGCCTCCTGAGTAGCTGGGATTACAGGCATGCACCACCACACCTGGCTAATTTTTGTATTTTTAGTAGAGACAGGGTTTTGCCCTGTTGGCCAGGTTGGTGTTGAATGCCTGGCCTCAAGTGATCCACCCACCCCGGCCTCCCAAAGTGAGCCACCACACCCAGCCCCACCTCTCCATTTCCAAACGTGCCAGACGTGTCCCAGCTTAGGGCCTCTGCACAGGCTGTTCCTTCTGCCAAGAATGTTCTGCCCTGTATAGCCACACGGCTCACTCCATCTCCTTCCACTGCATGTTCAATGCTGTTTTCTCAGAGGACAGCTCTGCCCACCCCTGCAGCAGGGCCTCTGACTGCCTTATGGTGATGGACTTGTTCTCCCCATTGCATTTCTCACTGGCCAACGCAGCGTATGGTTCCTCATTACTGCCCCCCTCAATTGAGTATGAGCAGGGGCTTTCATTGATTTTGTTCATTGGTGTGGAGCAATTTCAGCAGTGGGAGGGGTGAAAGTCCAGCTGGAGTGGGCTGCCAGGAGACTTGGGCGGTAGGCAGAATGCCCCCCAAAGGTGTCACGCCCTCATGCCTGCACCTGTAATATTATGTTACATAACAAAAGGGATTTTGCAGATGTAAGTAGGTTGCCAATTAGTGACCTTAAAATAGGGAGATTATCCTGTTTATCTGGGTGGACCCGATCTAATCACAGGAATACATAAAGGCATAAAGCTTTCTCCAGCTGAAGGTGGGAGAAATGAGACAGAAAGGATCAAAGACGTGAAGGACTAGAAAGGCTGGCTCTGGCTGGGCGCAGTGGCTCACACCTGTAATCCCAGCATTTTGGGAGGCCCAGGCGGGCGGATCACTTGAAGCCAGGAGTTCGAGACTAGCCTGGCTGGCATGGCGAAACCATGTCTACTAAAAATATAAAAATTAGCTGGGCATGGTGGCGGGCACCTGTAGTCCCAGCTACTCGGGAAGCTGAGGCAGGAGAATCACTTGAACCCAGGAGGTGGAGGTGGCAGTGACCCGAGATTGTACCACTGCACTCCGGCCTGGGTGACACAGCCAGACTGTGTCTAAAAAAAAAAGAAAGTCTTGCTGGTTTTGAAGATGTGAGCGACCTCTAGAAGCTGAGAACAACCCCAGGCCACCAGCCAGCAAGCGGAGACCTCGTACAACCACGTGGAGATGAATGTCAAAAACCTGAAGGAGCCTGTAGCCCAGGTCTCCCCTAGGGCCCCTGCTAAGAGCTGAGGCAGCCGACACCCTGATTTCAGCCCTGAGACCTGCAGCAGAGACGCCAGTCAAACCTACCTGCACTTCTAACACGCAGAACCGTGAGATAATAAATGGGTGCTCTTTTGTGGTTGTTATAAAGCGATAGAAAACGAAATAACTAGGAGATAAGAGGAGACGCCAAGTACAAACCTGTTAAAAACTTTTGCTGGGATGGGAAGCAGGAAAATGAGGCAGTGGCCAGAAAGGGACGGGGGAGTCAAGGGCTTCTTTTTAAGGTTCCTGCCCATCGGAGAGGGATGGTGCAATGAGAGGAAGCGCCGCCCCAGCGTTACATAATTCCACCCTCGCAGGACACAGAGGCAGGGGTGCCACATTCATACTTGGGTAGAATGTGTAGATAAAGCAGCCGGCTTGTGGTGGACTAGGTATGAGTTCCCAAGCCAGCTGGGCACTGCCCACAGCACTGCGCTGTGTCAACACCTGCAAGTCTTTCTCGGCTTTGGAGCCAAGGAGTCACCTTGCCAGCAACAGCCTCCAACCAATGACAGCAAGGTGAGGGGTGAATGCTGGGGCCCCCTGCAGCAGGGTGAGGGGTGAATGCCTTGGCTCCCCTGGCCCTCGGGGAGGGACTCTGAGGATGGTACTTACACAACCTCCTGCCACAGCAACTGGACTGGTAGCACCCCCTTCCCTGCCTCATGCCCCTACTCTCCTGCTGGTGTCTCCTGGGGTCTTCCCTCAAGCTAACAATTTGGACTTTTTTTTTTTTGAGACAGAGTTTCACTCGTTGCCCAGACTGGAGTGTGGTGGCACAATCTTGGCTCACTGCAACCTCCGCCTCCTGGGTTCAAGCAATTCTCCTGCCTCAGCCTCCCAAGTAGCTGGGAATACAAGTGTGTGCCACCACATCCGCTAATTTTTGTATTTTTAGTGGAAACGGGGTTTCACCCTGTTGGCCAAGCTGGTCTTGAACTCCTGACCTCAGGTGATCCACTTGCCTTGGACTCCCAAAGTGCTGGGATTACAGGTGTGAGCCACCAGGCCCAGACAAAATTTGAACTCGAATCCATTTCAAGTCAACCTCTGGGGGAACCTGGACTGACACCAGTGCTTTTCAACTACCCTAGGGAGCACCCACCAAGCTCCACTTCTTTTCACAAAGCAGTTGCTCATAATCTCATCACACCATTGCAACTCCATGAGGTTGACATTGGTAGGGCAGGTACTTTTTTTTTTTTTTTGAGACGGAGTCTCGCTCTGTCGCCCAGGCTGGAGTGCAGTGGCGCAATGTTGGCTCACTGCAAGCTCTGCCTCCCGGGTTCACGCCATTCTCCTGCCTCAGCCTCTGGAGTATCTGGGACTAAAGGCGCCTGCCACCACGCCCGGCTTTTTTTTTTTTTTTTTTGTATTTTTAGTAGAGACGGGGTTTCACCATGTTAGCCAGGATGGTCTCCAGCTCCTGACCTCGTGATCCGCCCACCTCGGCCTCCCAAAGCGCTAGGATTACAGGCGGGAGCCACCGCCCCCGGCCAGATAGGCATGTTTTGAGCAAGGCCCAGCCTGAACCCCACTGTGTGTCTCAGGCAGGCCAGGACTCATCAAACCCCTTCACTCCTCTAGGGTGTCTGGGGTACTGGCAAGTACCAGGGGACCCAGAGATGGAATGTCTGGGCTCACTCATGAACTTTGGGAGGCCAGCACTTTGGGAGGCCGAGGTGGGCAGATCACCTGAGATTGGGAGTTCGAGACCATCCTGGCCAACATGGCAAAACCTCACTTCTACTAACAATACAAAAATTAGCCGGGCATGGTGGCGCGTGCCTGTAATCCCAGCTACTCGGGAGGCTGAGGCAGGAGAATGGCTTGAACCCGAGAGGCAGAGGCTGCAGTGAGCCGAGATCGTGCCACTGCACTCTAGCCTGGGTGACAGTGCAAAACTCTGGCTCAAAAAAGAAAGAAAAAAAAAAAAGCAAGAAAAGAAAACGGAACCCAGCAAGCCAGAAAGGAGCCTGTGCAGCGCCTCAGGTGCCGGAGTCGCCCTTGAGGCAGAGTGAGGCCTCCTCACGGTCGACTGGACACCGGCGGAGCAGGACTCAGGACCTAGCCCCGTTCGCTCCAGGCTGCAGGGGAGCCACGCTGCCCACCACGGCGTACCCAGTCCCTCCCTAAGCGGGTCTCGGCTTTCCCGCGGAGCCTAATGGGCCTCACTGGAGTTCCGTTTCGAGACGCCTTGGACCAGGCTGCTCTGGCGGTCAGCCGTCCCCGAGGCTGAGGAGCCGGCGGCTCGGAGAAGGCTGCGCGGGAGGCCGCACCCTCCGGGTCGCGTGGGCCGGGAGTCCGCGGTCTCTCCAGGAACACCCGCGTCCCGCGGCAACGGCCTCTTCCTAGCCCGCCTCGCCCGCTCCCCGCCCGCCCAGGGGGCCCCGCACGCGCTCCGTCCGCCTCCTCCTTCCGCGCTCGGGGCCAGGACGGCGGCGGGAAACAGCTTACGGGGGCCACCGCAAGGGAGGCGAAGAGCGGCCGGCTCGCAGAGCTCCACGGACCCGGCGCGAGTCGCCAGCCACGCTCCGCATTGCCCCTCTAGGCGCGGCGCCGCTGCCGGCACAAAGCTTCCCGCGAAACTGACGTCGGCGCGCGCAGGCACCGCCCCCGGCCTCGCCCCTCCCCCGCGCTCGCCCTGTTCCCCAGAGCGCCGGCGCACTCGCCCTCCTCCTATTGGTTGCTGCGGCGCGGCGCGCCACGGTCGGCGCCGTGCGCGCCTAGCGATTGGCCGAGTGGCGGCGGGCCGGGGGGTGTGTCCCGGCCTGCGCCCCGCCCCTCCGCTCCGCTAGCTGTGGTGCGCGCGGTGGCGGCGGCGGCGGCGGCAGCGGCGGCGGCGGCGCGTGGCAGGTCAGGCGGGCGCGAGGCGGCGGCGGAGGCCCGAGCCCGGCCCAGCCTCGTCCCGCCCGGGGCCCGCCTGGCTGCTACCCCGACCCCGGCTCCGGTCCCGTACTGCCCCGGCGCGCCGCGGCCTCGCCCCGGCCCCCGCCCGGCGCCTCCCGAGGGAGCGGCGCTGCCGGCCGAGAGCGCAGGCCCGGCCATGACCGACTTCAAATTGGGTATCGTGCGGCTCGGCCGGGTGGCCGGGAAGGTGAGCGGCGCGGAGCCCGCGACCCGGCCCGTCTCTCCCGTCCTGGCCTCCGCGCTGGGCCGGGGGCCGGGGCCGGGGGCGGTTGTGCGGGCGGCGGCCGGGGCGGGGGCGCGGAGCCCGGGATGGGCCCCAGCGGGGCGGGGGACGCTGCGCGGGCCCGACTGCTGGCCCCGCGCGGGTGCAGCTTCCTCTCGCAGGCCGGCGGGCACGCACCCCTCGGCTCTGGGACGCACCTGGCCACCCTCGGCCCTGCCCTGCCGGAGGTGGAGGCCACGGCCCTGTCCCGAGCCGGGTGCGGAGATGCGTGGCTCCAGCCCGAGCCGCGTTCTCCCGGAGCCCTCCCCGTGGTGTCGGCGATCCGGGGCCTAGCGCGGCGTCCGGGCTGCCGGTGCGGCCACACGGTTTAAACACAGCGCCCTTTCCGAGGCAGCGCCACTTCCACACCTCTCGCCGAGGCGGGTCTGGTGTGGGCTCTTCTGTGCCTCCCAGTTCTCAGCAGGGCTTCAGGCTTGTTTTAACGCTGCCGGGGTTGGCCACGTTAGGCTAAGCCTCAGACTCGGAGCAGAGAGGAAGAAGCCTGGGCCCTGATGCTGCAGACTCAGGGCCTTCCTCGACTTCTCTTCTTACCTGGCCCCCACGCTCCACGTTTGAGGCTGGGGATTCCGTGGCACCTGTGGGCATTGAGCCTTGGCGGTTTCTCGGAGCCACCTGTGCAGCTGCACCAGCCAGGGTCCTTACCCGGATGGGAGCCCTGTTCCCGTCACCAGCGGCTGCAGTTTCTGGTGGGAGAGAGGAGCCGAGGCAGTGTCAGGCGGCGTCAGGTAAAACAGGTTCAGATCCCAGAAGAAAAACTGCCAAGAGGGAGACTGGCCCGTTCTGGGACCTGTTCCTGTTTCCTGCCCCTGCTGCAGGAGCATAGGCAGGGCCTGCTGGGGAGGAGGCTTTTTTCCACCAGGGAAGGGTGGGCTCTCCAGTCGGGTCGGAGACCAGAGACCCCTTCTAACTCCACCACTGATGGCATTGTCACCCCTTACAGCTTTTCTTTGGAACATTTCAGATGGACAAAAAGCTTTTTTAAAAAGGGTAATTCAGTGAGCAGCTCAGCTTAATAAACACACCCTAATCAAAACCTTCTGGCTCTTCTGCCTCAGCCCCAGCCCCTCCCTCAGCTCGGTGAAACCGTCTCTGCCTAGGTTTATTGGTGCGTTAAATGTTCAGTGCCACTGTTGGGGTTAGGCTTGCGAGGATGAAGCCTGATACCAGCTCCTCTGGCGCAGACTAAAGTGGGCAGCTGGCTTTTAACCCGTCTGCCTGTGTTTTGGCATAGACTGCACCACCCCAAACGGTGGAATGAGGCCCCCACGTGCTGAGCTGTCTTGGTCTGAAGAGGCCTGTAGTTACTTTCCACTTCACAGGAAAACGCAGCAGGCTCCTGCCTTTTCTGGTTATAAGGTTACTGCACCTCACGCAGATCCCAAATGTAATGATTTGAAACATGTGGTTAATTTCCAGACCAAATACACGCTGATCGATGAGCAGGACATCCCGCTGGTGGAGAGCTACTCCTTTGAGGTAAGTAAGGATGGCTGTTCCCTCCCCTGATGCTTGTGGTCAGTGCCCAGGAGGGTCACGAGGAACGAGCTCTCTCCCCTGTGCTGCAAGAGCAGGCGGCCCCACAAGTGGACATCTGGTACTGGCCTGTGAGCCCTGAGCCCTCAGCCCCACATCGAGCCATGGCCCTGCAGAACCTGGCTGTTGCTGCCACTGGAGCCCACTGTGGCCCACGCGGCCTGGCAACAGGATCTTTCCTCACTTTCACCCCAGCTGCCAGCTCTTCTTGAAAGCAAATGGAATGTTCTCACGTTTCTGCTTGTGTCACGTGGACCATGTCTGTTAGCTCAAAGACCCTGCTCTTTAGAGCTAGCCACCTCTGCTGGGCCTGCCCTAGCAGCCCCTCCTGGCTGCCCAGCTGCCTCTCGTTCTCTGCTCTCATGGGGTCTTCCTGCCTCTTCCCAGCTTCCGTTCCTGCCGCTGAGCTTGGCTTCCCTCACCACGCTTTATCTCTGTGCCCCACACATTCATAGTAGTGACCTGTCCGGGGGTTCTCTATCTCACTGCACCGTGGGCTTTTTTTAAGGGTAGGAAAATGTATTTGTCTATGTCCATTGTATTTTGCAGAGTTGTTTGTGAGTGTTTCTTGCCCGAATAGACAGAGCGGTGGTGGGCCACACTGGCCCCTGGGAGCCATGTGCCTGTGGGAAGCTCTGCACTCCCCAGGGTCTCAGGGACAGGGCTGGCATTTGTCCCTCTGGCTTGCTTGTTTCACTTGGTTTTTCTAAGAGGGAATTGAAGTGTTGCTGAGAATTGGAGGTTTTTTAACAGCTCTTTCCCTTGTTTCTTCTCAGGCCCGAATGGAAGTGGACGCAGATGGAAATGGTGCTAAGATATTTGCCTATGCCTTTGACAAGAACCGAGGAAGGGGCTCTGGGAGACTCCTTCATGAGCTGCTGTGGTGGGTGTTTCCTAGCTGTCTCTGCCCCCCGCCACTGGGCTTCTGGGTGAGCTCCGATGGCACAGGGCGCCTGGAGCCCCCTGCCCTGCTAAAGCCCTGCCTTGCCTTCCCTGAATCTCCCAATTATTTTTGTGTCCTGCACCACTAACCCAAAGGAATGAATGATTTGTATATTACACTTCAAACACCAAGTGGACTTTGTGCTGGGAGCTTGCCTGGGACTGGCGGCCTCTGGAGAACAGTGGTTGCTCCCCTTGCTGGGTTTCGCTGAGCCCCCCAGTGTGCATGGTAGGGACCACTCAGATGGGGAGCTGTCTCGAGGCCATCTGCTCAGGTGGTTTTGCGTTACAGTTTTGGCTGTCTGTGCTCCGAAGTCCAGGGGCCAGGTCCTCCCTGTGTCCCTGTCCTGTTTGGGCCACAGATCAGGTGCTTGGGTTTCTCTCAGCTGTTCTGCCTGAGGTACCCTCATCCAAAGGACCAGGGGCCCGATCAGATCACATGGCTGACATTTCTTCCTGGAAGGACTTTGGTGCCTGACCAGAAATATCCGTGAGGGTGGGAGGCAGCGATGCAGGGTTAGATGCAGGGTTTGCTGTCTGTTTCTAGGGAGCGGCACCGGGGGGGCGTGGCCCCGGGCTTCCAGGTGGTGCACCTCAATGCTGTGACCGTGGACAATCGCCTGGACAACCTGCAACTGGTGCCGTGGGGCTGGCGACCCAAGGCTGAAGAGACCTCTAGCAAACAGAGGTGGGTCTTCTCAGGGCCTGGCGATGCCGGCAGAGGTGCCTTTTGAGGAGGGCCACCTCCAAAGCTCTTGTTTCCAAGAGAGTCTCGTGTTTCTCCTCTGAGCCCTGATGCTTCTGTGTATTTTGGGACTTTCATTGTTTTTCCTCAAGGTGTGGTATCCTCCTTTTCTTCATGGGAGCGGGAAGGATCTTGATGGTGTGTGTTTTTGTGTTGCTCTTCTCATAATTGGCTCTGGGAACCTCCCTTTAATTGGCATGACAAAGTGGGGAGAAGGGCTGCCTGCTCCAGGGCAGGGCCAGCATCCGGACTCGGCGTGAGCAGGGCTTCTGCCCCACACCCCTGGGAGGCATCAGCCTTCTCTCCTCACCTCAGGATTCCTTCCTTCTCTCCTCACCTCAGGATTCCTTTTTGTGCACACAGATGGGTCTTTTTGTTGTTCCTTTTGCTAAACAGTTTTCCTTAAGCAAAGGTTTAAAGCGGAGAGTGGTTCAGGGCTCAGCCCTCGGCCCCCCACCTGCCTGTGATCCTGAAAGTAGTGCTTTGCATGGGCTTCCCACCTGGGAGGGCAGTTCCTGTTGGCCCTAGAACCAGCCAGGCTGTGAACTTCGTGGACCCTTTGGGAAGAGCCAAGGGACCAGCAGGATGGGGGTTGGGAGCCCAGTTGAGCCAGGGAGTCACCAGCCACACACGCTTCACTGACATGTTCCCCCGGCGCCCTGGGGCTTCTGGGCAGGTCCTCAAGCCTCTGGGCAGCCTTTCCTGGTGCAGGCAGTGCGCACTGTCCTAGCAGATGGTTGTCAGCAACGCTGGTAAGGTTTAGTGTTTCGGGCTTGGTGATGGTTGGTGGCTGTGGGTAGAATCTTTGCAGTTGTCACCTCAGAGTCATGCCAGAGCCCTGGGCAGCTGAGGTGGAAACAGTGGGAGCACCTGACACACTGGTTGGTGATGTGGGGACAGTCCCCAGGCCTCCAAAATGCCACCCCCAAACTGCTGTTCCTGCCACCCTGGAGGGAGTCCTGTAAATGCCCCCCATCCCTTCCTCACTGGGCCTCTCAGGACGAAAGCAGAGCCTGCAGTGTCTTTCGTTCTTGTTGGGCTGGTGGTTTTGTTCCCTGCTCTGTTTATTTCATTGAATTAATTGATTTTACAGATGGGTCTCACTATGTTGAGTTCGAGGCTGGTCTCGAACTCCTGGCTTCAGGGAATCTTCCTGCCTCAGCCTTTTTTTTTTTTTTTTTTTTGAGACAGAGTCTGGCTCTGTTGCCTAGGCTGGAGCGGCACGATCTTGGCTCGCTGTAGCTTCTGCCTGCCCGGTACAAGCAATTCTGCCTCAGTCTTCCTAGTAGCCGGGATTACAGGTGCCCACCACCACGCCTGGCTAATTTTTGTGTTTTTAGTAGAGGTGGGATTTCGCCATGTTGGCCAGGCTGGTCTTGAACTCCTGACCTCAGGTGATCCGCCTGCCTCAGCCTCCCAAAGTGCTGGGATTACAGGTGTGAGCTACCACGCCTGGCCCCGCCTCAAGCCTCTTGAGTAGCTGGGATTATGGGTGTGCACCACCACGCCCGGTCCCTGCTCTAATATTAGAGTTTTGACCCTCCTCATGCTGCTTGTGAGTGAAGCCAATCCTCTTAAGATTGTTGAATGGGTTCTTTTTCTTTCGGGGATTATGTTAGTTGGAACTTTGGGTTGCAAGAAACAGAAACAGAGATCAATTTGGCTGAAACAGAAATAGGGTACGTTTTGGTATCCTGACTGAAATGTGGAGAGCCAGGGATGCTGCTGCCTCCAGCTCTGCGCCCCCACTCCCGGCTCCTCTCCAGGAGGCAGCATGGGCACTACCTAGCACCTGTGGAGTGAAGCAGGCACCCTGTTCTAGTGGTGTCTGGGGAAGCCCTGGGATGGACTGTAGTTAGCTTGCTTTGAGTCACTTTTCTACATGAAAAGGGAAGGGGAAGGAGTGCGTGGCAGGCAGAGCAGCATCCGTAGCATCTCCTCCTGCGTTGTCCCATATCGATACATGCTCAGTGTTGATGCTGGGATGGGCCGTCCCCGACTCCACAAGTTCCACCACTCCACCTGGCAATGCTGTCTGTCCCTGCCATGGTACGGGTCATTTCAGCCGGTTCTCAACAAGACTCAGGGTCCGGCCAGCCTGTGACTGAGTTACCTTGAATCCTCTCAGCACCCTTTATAGTCAGGAGAGGAGATAACTGCCATTAAGAACAGCCATTTGGAAAGGGGGTGTTGGGCTGATGCTCCTGGTCAGCCCATTCTCTGTAGGCACGGCAGGACGCCCATTCTCTGAGGGCACAGCAGGACGAGTTGCGCTGGGGCTGCTGCCTTACACAACCCCCTGCTTCAGGAGGTGGGCCTGGGGTGGCTCAGGACTGATCAGACTTGGCCATCTTTGGTTTGCCAACATGGGGTTTTAGAACCCAGCAGGTGTTGGGCCTCTTGTGCTGGGTCAGCACCCCAGGCCACGAGCAGAAGTCAGAGCTGGCCAGTGTGGGCCTGACGTCCTGACTGGCTGGGTGCTGTGCATCCGACTGGATCCCGGTCTGTGGCCTCCCTGTGGTCCGGCTCTTTGTGGTGGGGTCACCCTGTCTTTGTCAGGCCTGGGCTATTGCTCTGCTTTCCTGGCACTGTGTCAGCTCAGCCCCCACAAAAGGGGCCTCTTGGCAAAGGGGTGTTTTCGTCTTCTGCCTTCAGAAGCCAGCAGTGTCTGAAACTTGCCTCTGTCTGGTGGGACCTCACCAACATCTTCCCACGTCCTGATCCTTCCCCGTTTTAACCAAGTCTCCTCAGGGTCTGGCCTCGGAGAACGGGGTTGGTGGGGTGGTTTATGCAGCTCCTTTACTCGGTGATGCAGCAGGGCTGGGGCTGCCCACGCTTGCCTCTGAGCAGCCAGTGCTCGCTCCAGGGTCTGTTCTGTACAGCACACGCCTTTGAGGCTCCGTTCTTGGTAGAACTCTCCCGTTGTAGGCATCTGGCCTACTCAAGCAGGAGGAGTTTTTAGACGGACGTAGGGCAGCTACCGGCATGGAAGGGGAAGTGGACCGACGGGGCAGTAATGGGCACCTCTGCGGGTCAAGGGCAAGGAGAGGGGCCGCCTCGCTTTGCCCAGGGGCCTGACCTGGGCCCTGTCTCCTGCCTACTGTCTGCCTGTCAGTCCCAGGTGCTGGGGAGAGAGTGATAGATGAGGCCGTGCTTATGGGTTAGTGGGAAGATGAGACACAGTATTTACTGTCAGGTGGTGAAAAGCACATGCAGCAGGGATGGGCCAAAGGACACTCGAATTCGGGCTCGGTGGTCCTGGGCAGGATGGCACTCTATGGAGTCATTGCATCGTCAGCCGTGTGCTGACCCCGTTTGGCCAGAGTGCAGTGAAGTGTCTGCTTCTTTCTTTAAGGGAGCAAAGCTTGTATTGGCTTGCAATTCAGCAGCTGCCTACAGACCCTATAGAAGAACAGTTTCCTGTCCTGAATGTGACCCGGTACTATAATGCCAACGGGGATGTAGTGGAAGAGGAGGAGAATTCTTGCACCTACTACGAGTGCCACTACCCTCCCTGCACAGTGATTGAGAAGCAGGTTGGTGTGCTGCAGTGCGGCCGGGTCCCTGGCACTTCTACCCTGTAGCCCAGCCTTGGTTTGGGATCTTGCCTTCCCACCGTGGGGTCCCATTCCCCGGAGACCACTTAGCACCTCTTGGGCTTTTCCACCAGGGCGGTCTCCCTTTGTCCTTGTACCAGGGCCCAGGCCCTCCAGCCTTGGTACGTGGTGTTTTGCTGGGTCTGTCAGATTGTCCGTGAGATGCAGTCTTTGCCCCACACTGCGTCCCGGGCATGATGGTGAAGCCACAGGTGTTGTGTATTTCAGCTCCGGGAGTTCAACATCTGTGGACGCTGCCAGGTGGCCCGGTACTGCGGCTCCCAGTGCCAGCAGAAGGACTGGCCAGCCCACAAGAAGCACTGTCGGGAGAGGAAGCGTCCCTTCCAGCATGAGCTTGAGCCAGAGCGATGACGGGCAGGGGAGCCGCACACACTCACAGCCTCCGGGCTCTACCCTGGGCACAGCAGAGACAGACTGGTGGTTGAACCTGGAGGTGCCAAAAAAGCCAGCTGTGGGCCCAGGACAGCTGCCGTGAGACTCCCGATGTCACAGGCAGTCTGTGTGGTTACAGCGCCCCTCAGTGTTCATCTCCAGCAGAGACAACGGAGGAGGCTCCCACCAGGACGGTTCTCATTATTTATATGTTAATATGTTTGTAAACTCATGTACAGTTTTTTTTGGGGGGAGGCAATGGGAAGGGTAGAAATTACAAATAGAATCATTTGCTGTAATCCTCAAATGGCAAACGGTCAGGCCACGTGACTAAAAACTATCCTGTAGCCGAAGCTTCTCCCCTGGGCCGCGGGAGCCCCATGGAGCGCAGCCTGCACAGGCGTTGTGTCCACAAAGGCAAAGTAAAGGGGTGGAATCATCCAGCCTCTGGGACATTCTCTGCTCCGCCTCCCTCTTGTGCTGCTTAGGGTGAGGTCATTTTGAGTGGAGCCGAGTCCTTGTGGGTGAGGGCAGGAGGACCTGCCTTGCTCCTGGTAGGCCCTTCTGAGGAGCGGGTGAGCTCAGACCTTCCTGAGTCCAGCAGGGAGTATGAGTGAGACTCTGTCCTTGTCTTGCGGCAGGACTGGTGGGGTTGCTAAGTCAGCTGCCCACTGTTTTATTGGGAGTGGGGTGCTCTCGCCCCTGACATTGGTTAGTTCTTGCCTGATTTATGCGTGAAGTGGCTGAGAGCTCAGCAGTGACAGCTTCTGCCCAGAAGAATCCACAGGGCATGTTCAGCAGGCCTGCTGCAGATGGTGGAGGGGGCTGGCCAGCCAGGGTGAGGTGAGGGTCTCACTTCGTCTGTCTGCAGGGCTGTGGCTTCCAGGATAGCCCTCCCTCTCCTTGGGGAGCCCCAGGTGTCTGGGGCTGGTCAGCATCTTGTACCTATAGAGCTGCCCCAGGGAAACATGCCAGGCTGCGTGTCTGGGATCCTGCCTGTCTCCAGGTGCGCCCAGCCAGAGGCCTTGGGAGCTGGAAGCCTGGCCATCCGACTCTGACCTGTCTGGTCTGGTCTGGTCCGGTCCGACCCTGTGTTGGTCCCGCAGGTTCCTGCCACACTTTCCCTTCTTGAAGCTCCACTGCCACATTCCAGGACGCCCTGTGTGTTCTCATTGCTGCCCCTGGCTGGGCTGGGTTTTGTCTGTAAGCAAAGCTTCTAGTAGCTTCTCTGGGAGTACCCTGGGGGCTCCTGAAGAACAGGACTGCTGAAAATGGTAATAGCAACAAACTCCACAGGATTTCCTGGAGCTTAGAGAACTGCATGTGCCCAATCAGGCCCTGAGAAGCCCCCTTTGCTGCTGCAAAGGTCGGGGACATTTTTTGCTGAGTAGGTGAAAGCTGCCAGGGAAGGGGACATACGTGTCCCTAGAGATGGTGGGTCAGCAGGTTGTGGTTTGGGGCAGTCTTCAGGCCTGGAGCCCCGAGTGCCCTCAGGCAGCCTGCTTTCAGATAGAGTCTGAGGATGAGCACGGAGTGCAGGGGTCCCCTTTGCCAGCATCCAGGGGCGTGGCGACGTCATCCCCTGACCAGCAGGGCTGCCTTGCTTGGCAATCAGTTATTCATCAGAAAAGTGCACCGAAAGAAGTGCCCAGGGCCTCCCACCTGTGAGACACCACGCTGGGGAAGGGGGTGGTGCAGGTTCTAGGTTTGCGTGTGGCAGCTCCTCCAGGCCTCACCCCAGCAGGTGGCACCGTGAGGGTGGGATGGGCCCCACCACTGCTTCCCTCTCACCTGATACCCAATCCCCTGGTCATCTTTCCCCTTCCGTGGCCCTGACTTCTTGGTCTTCGTAGCCAGGTATCTAAGACATTCTATGAGGACATCCAGATGGCTGCAATGTGGGGTTGCTTCTAAAGCTTGTTTGGAGTGTGGTGCGTTGGGATGCTTCACCTGGTCACTCTCCCTCCCCCGTAGAGGGGTGTGGTTGAGGCCCTTTTGGAATGCCCTGCTGCCTTCCTGGCCAGCCTTTTCTGCGCCTCTGCCTCTGTGGGGGTCTGAGCTGTTGGCTCTCCGCCATGTCTTTACCCACAGCCCTGCTTGAAGCCCTGAGGCTGAATACCCAGGCACCCGTGTGTTTCAGTCAAGTCCGCCTTAGCTTCCTGGAGCTGCCGAAATGAAGCAGCGCGAGCTGTGCAGCCTGAAGCAGCAGGAATTAACGGTCTAGGCTCTGGAGGCCGGAGTATCAGATGAAGGCGCAGGCAAGGGCCCTCAGGTGCGGACGCCTCCTCCCTGCCAGGGGCCTCGCCTGCCTCCCTGTGGTCTGCACAGCAACGGCCTTGCAAGTCTTCTGCATCAGCTTTCCCTTCTGCAGACTCCTGCTCCTCTGGGTCAGGGCCCATTCCTGCTGCTTCTGAGAGCCCCTGTTTGTTAAGGATGCACTCTGAGGTGCCAGGGCCTTCAGTCCATTGTTTTTTGGGGGGCACAGTTCAACCTGTAACAGCCCGAGGGGTTCTTCCTGCCCGCTGCACACATTCAGACCATGGATTGCAGTAAAGGAAAAAAGTTTAGGGCCGGATGCTGTGGCTCACGCTTGTAATCCCAGCACTTTGGGAGGCCAAGGCGGGTGGATCACGAGGTCAAAAGATCGAGACTATCCCTGGCTAACATGGTGAAACCCCGTCTCTACTAAAAATACAAAAAATTAGCTGGGCGTGGTGGTGCGCTCCTGTAGACCAGGCTACTTAGGAGGCTGAGGCAGAAGAATGGCTTAAACCCGGGAGGCAGAGCTTGTAGTGAGCCGATATCGTGCCACCGCACTCCAGCCTGGGTGACAGAGCAACACTCCATCTCGGAAAAAAAAAAAAAAAAAATTAGTAGACACGGGCCGGCCAGGCCACATGTGAGATGGAGTTCGTCCTCAGATCATCTTGCCCAAAGCTCCTAGGTTAGGGGTTTTTTCAAAGGCAGTTTTGGGGGAGGAGGGCGGCGGCCAGGCGACTGGTGCTGATAATCATAGGGGTCGGAGCCGTCCACCTGCTGAGCCGCTTCTGGGGGGCCCTGATGCAGCCACGGGTGTCAGACAAAGACCCTAGAAGGCGGTCTCTGAGGTGCAGCTCCGCCATGGCGGGTTCACAGGAGGCAGGCAGGGCGCGCCCGCGGCCTCGGGGTGCTGGGCTTAGTGGGGCGCGGGCTCCTCATCAACTTTACGAAGGCGTTGATTCCGGGGCAAGGCCTGTCAGGGAAACTGCAGCCTAAATGTTAAGTCAGCGCGGCCCGATGGCCCAGGAGTAACCGGGAGGGCGCCACGGGGTGCGCTAGCGCAGCTCGCTGTTGGGGTTTTTATCACTGATAGAATTTTTGCAAAGGCGGCTTCAAACCTACGGCTCTGTCACTAACTTGCCGTCTCCAAACCTGCTCTGTGGAGGAGCGGACTTCCCGAAGCCTTCGGTCTCTACGGCCCCGCAGGGAGCAGTGCGTCTGGCGCCTGAAGCCCGCCGCGGTCAGCCGGCCGACAGGGGGCGTGGGAGCCTGGCCTCCCAGGGGCGTCCACGGAGGCCAAGGCCCGGCCGGATGTCCCGCCCCGGCGCCCCGGAAGGAGTAGCGAGAGAAGCGGCCCACGCTGACAGTGTCCGTGGGTCTCCGCGCTCGTCCCGCCGGCCCCGGCCTCGCCGCCCCGCGCAGTGCCCAGCCCGGCCCCGCCGACCCGCCTCTACCGCCGGCTCCGCGCTCTCCGAGGGCTGGATGATGGGCTCTTTCGCCCTGCAAACGGTGGACACCGAGCTGACCGCGGACTCGGTGGAGTGGTGCCCGCTGCAAGGCTGCAGGCACCTGCTGGCGTGCGGGACCTACCAGCTGCGGCGGCCAGAAGACCGGCCTGCCGGCCCCCAGAGCAAGGTGCGCCCGCCGCGTTTTCGGGAGGGGAGGGCGGGGCCGGCCACGAGGTTGAGGCCGAAAGGCGCACAGAATCGCCCAGGAGGTGAAGAGGGGGTATTGGCCCTTTGGCCAGGACGTAGGTTAGAAACAGTTTAGAATCCTTTTAAAAAAATTGTTCTCGGCCGGGCGCAGTGGCTCACGCCTCTAATCCCAGCACTTTGGGAGGCCGAGGCGGGCGGATCACGAGGTCAGGAGATCGAGACTATCCTGGCTAACATGGTGAAACCCTGTCTCTACTAAAAAAAATACAAAACAAATAGCCGGGCGTGGTGGCGGCTCCTGTAGTCCCACCCACTCGGGAGACTGAGGCGGGAGAATGGCGTGAACACGGGAGGCAGAGCTTGCAGTGAGCCGAGATCGTACCACTGCATTCCAGCCTGGGCGATAGAGCAAGACTACATCTCAAAAACAAAAAAATTACTTTTTTCTGAGACAAGGTGTTGCTCTGTCACCCAGGCTGGAGTGCAGCCTCGGACTCCAGGGCTCAGGGCATCCTCCTGCCTCAACCCCCTGAGTAGCTGGCACCACAGGCACGCGCCACGGCCCCGGCCAACTCTAGAATCTTGAGAGCAGAACGTCTTCTGTATACAGGTGTGGCCCAAGCTAATGGATGGAATCTACAGTAAGGAGAAAGTGGGAATTATACCTTAACTTCTGTGGGGTACATATTAGGATCCAAATTGGGCACTGGAACAACAGGCCTAAGTCAGGACTGTCCCAGGCAAACTGGGTTCTGTGGTTACCCTAGCCATAGCTGGTCCCTGTTGGCCAGTTTAGAAGGAGCCTTCTCTACTGGGTCCAGGAGTGTTCACCTACTCATTAATCATATGCAGGAAAATACACGCTTCTCCAGCTCAGAAAACCAGAGGTTCTCCTTCCAGGCAGAATTCCACTCCGTTAGTCATGGCAAACCTTTGAGTTCCTTGGATCCCTTTTCCCATCCCTTGGGTTCCTTGGTGTCTTGGGATAATCAGAGAATACTTCTGCATTTTTTTGTAGGGTGGAATGGAAGTTGAGGAGCCTCAGGTCCGTTTAGGCCGTCTCTTCCTGTACAATTTCAATGACAACAACTCTGTTCACCCTCTGGTCGAGGTCCAAAGAAAAGATACTTCTGCAATCCTGGACATGAAATGGTACAACTGTGATAATCCCACTGGGTGTAGAATTTGTCATGAGTAGTGATCAGGGAAGCCTGATGCCTTCAACGAGACAGGCATTGCATCTCAATTTTGGGTTTATTTCTTTGCTGTCCCGCCTACCTTCCACCTGGGGAGTGCTTTACCCGGGGCTTATTTCCTTTGTCATGTTCCAGCTGGGGAAGTGATGGGAGTTTTCTGACTTCATAACCTGGGGCGTCTTTTGTTTGAGAACACAGTTGTAGGCTCTAGCCCACTTTTGGAGCTGAGATTTAAATGCAGTGGTGTGTGGCATAATTGTATTTTGGTCAACAATGGAGCACGTATACCATGGTGGTGCCTTAACGTAATGGAGCTGCTCTATACAGGTGTACCACTTCTTATCCTTTTTATTTTATTTTATTATTTTATTATTTTATTTTTTTTTGAGACAGGGTCTTGTTCCGTTGCCCAGGCTGGAATGCAGTGACGTGATCATAGCTCACTGCAGCCTTGAACTCCTGGGCTCAAGCAATTCTCCGTCTCAGCCTCTTGAGTAGCTGAGACTTCAGGTACACGCCACCACGCCTCTTTTTTTTTTTTTTTTTTTTTTTGAGATGGAGTCTCACTCTGTTGCCCAGGCCGGAGTGCTGTGGCGCGGTCTCGGCTCACTGCAACCTCCGCCTCCTGGGTTCACGCCATTCTCCTGCGTCAGCCTCCCTAAGAGCTGGGTCTACAGGCGCCTGCCACCACACCCGGCTAATTGTTTTTTGTATTTTTAGTAGAGATGGGGTTTCACTGTGTTAGCCAGGATGGTCTTGATCTCCTGACCTCGTGATCCACCCGCCTCAGCCTCCCAAAGTGCTGGGATTACAGGCGTGAGCCACGACGCCTGGCCTTACCACACCTGATTTTTGTTTGTTAGTTTGTAGAAACAAGGTCTTGCTATGTTGCTCAGGCTGGTTTCGAACTCCTTGCCTCAAGTGATCCTCCTGCCTCAGCCTCCCGAAGTGTTGGGGTTACAAGTGTGAGCCACCATGCCCGGCCACCTGTTTTGTTATCCTTTATATTGTATTCTTACTGTATCTTTTCTATGTTTAGATACACAACCACTTAACTTGCCTGCAGTAATATGCTGTAAGGTTTGTGGCATAGGAGCAGTGGGCCATACCATATAGTCAAGGTGTATAGTAGGATGTCCCAGCTGGGTTTGCGTGGACTGCAGCCCCGTTGTTAAGGGAAGCGTGACTGTGGTTACTGGGACGCATGGTGCACGCCTGTGCTCTGGGCACATTGGTGTGCTTACGGCAGGCCCTATCCTCAGGTGCCACATCCCGGTGGCTGGACATGCCCTCTTGGGCTTGGCAGATGCCAGCGGATCCATACAACTGCTCCGCCTGGTGGAATCTGAGGTCAGTGACTTGCACTTGTTCTGTGGGGCAGAAGGGACCTGAATAGAGAGGGTTGGGGAGGAGGCAGTGCTGTTACAGACATATTTCTAGAACGATCTCTCTTCAATGGTGAGCTATATATAAACATTCTAAGAGAACGTGGAGTCTATTTTTAAGTTGTATTGCGTTCTACATCAAACTCCAAGAGGAAGTCACCTCATGTGTCACCAGCAGAAGGGCGGAAGTGACAGGATGTTCACTGACCTGTCAGTGGATCTGAAAGTTCTCTAAGGAGAGCCTGAGCAAGCATTATTAGGTTGATGCTGGGGCCCAGAGTAGCAGTGAGCGTACTGTGTGCAGATGGCATTTCTCACTGATTATTGGAAAAGCATGTGAGTCCTGTGTGAGTTTTTCCGAGTTTCCCACAGTGCTCCGGAGCCATGCATTCGCAAAGTGACTTCATCTGATAGCTGCGGGGGAGGGGAACGGGGATGTCCCTTAGTGGGGTGATGTAAACAGCCTGAGACCACGCCCTCACTCCGATGCAGATGCTGCAGGTGGGGCTGGGCCAACTGAGGGCCTGTGTAGGAAAGGGCCTTGCTTAAGGCAGCTCAGAGCAGTTGCCCTGTCTTAGAAAGGAGGGAAAGAGCAGCCACAGGAAAGCTGTGGGCCCAAGGGAGGAGCGCATGAACCCAGGAAAGGGCTTTGGTACAGCAGCCTGCTGGGAGCCAGGGATGGAGTTAAGTACTGGCCAGGCTGTTTAGGAAATGAAATTTATATAGATCTGCATAAAGAGCTACCACGTTCTCGTGGCTGCTCGCAGCTTCTGGAGTGGAAACCAGAGGAGTTTCCCCATTGTCTCTGTCTCGGGAGGCGAGTGTTCCAGCGGCCCTGGAGGCCTGGGGTGGGAAACCGCGTGTGCCACTGTGGTCTGGAGCCTGCACAGGTGTCTCGACAGCATCTAGGAGCGCAAGGACGGCAAGGGGGTGTGAAAGGGAGGGAGACCGTGCCCCAAGATCAAGCCTGTGGGAAAGTCGTCCTGCAGGTGTGAGGAGTGTGAACTCCAGTGTCCCCAGGTCTTCTTGGGGCCCTGGCAGGGGTTTCAGTGTTAGGTGCAGGTGTGACTCAGTGACTGATGTACTTCATTCGCATAGGGTGTAAATGAGGGAACAATGACTTCCTTGCAGGAGAGGAAAAGTCTTTTGGGGGTTCTGGGGCGGCTACTTCCCTTTGATGGAGTTTCTTCTTCTCCAGTAGAAGAGCCACTTGCTGGAGCCATTGTCCAGCCTTGCCCTAGAGGAGCAGTGTCTGGCTTTGTCCCTAGATTGGTCCACTGGGAAAACTGGAAGGTAAGGGCCAGGCTTGGTCAGGGGCCCTGAGTCTTTCTCTGAGGACCACTTCTACTTTTCAGGCTAGAGAGCTCCAGCCACCTTCAGCGAGCCGCGACAGTGCTCCTCGCCCTGACATCATCACTGCCAGTCCTATTATAAAAAAAAGATCCCCCATTTTAGATACATAGCAATAGTGTTTTTACCTAGAGGAGTCGACACTGGTCTTTGACAAGCTTAGCAGTGGTTGTGATCTTAGCCAGCCAGTCTCTTAAGGGGCGTGTCCACCTCCCAGGGCTGTGGAGTCCCTATCTCAGGACTTGTTTGGGAACCAGAAGAGGCTGATGAATAACATTCGGCCGGGCTTCTTCATGGGTTCCCTGTGTCTAGGGCCAGGGACCAGCCCTTGAAGATCATCAGCAGTGACTCCACAGGGCAGCTCCACCTCCTGATGGTGAATGAGACGGGGCCCAGGCTGCAGAAAGTGGCCTCATGGCAGGCACATCAATTCGAGGCCTGGATTGCTGCTTTCAATTACTGGCATACAGAAATTGTGTATTCAGGTCAGTATTCCTCCACCGGTCACCTCTGATGGAAGGCTTGCTGAGGAAGGGGCGGAGGGAGAGGGGGAGGCCTGTGCTGCAGCTGTGATTCCAGTTGTGTTGGGATCTTGAAGACCTTTTATGGAAAGTGTACTTTTTTTTTTTTTTTTTTGAGACTGAGTCTTGCTCTTTTGCCAGGCTAGAGTGCAGTGGCACGATGTTGGCTCACTGCAACCTCCACCTCCCAGGTTCAAGTGATTCTCCTGCCTCAGCCTCCCAAGTAGCTGGGATTACAGGCACCCGCCACCACACCCAGCTAATTTTTGTGTTTTTAGTAGAGACAGGGTTTCACCATGTTGGTCAGGCTGGTCTCTATCTCCTGACCTCGTGATGCACCCACCTCGGCCTCCCAAAGTGTTGGGATTACAAGCGTGAGCCACTACGCCCGGCCACTATTTTTTTTCTTTTCTGGAGAATGTACTTTCTGGGACAAAGGCTACAGTTGGCGCTCATCACTTAGTTATTCTTTTTTTGAGACAGTCTCACTCGTCGCCCAGGCTAGAATGCAGTGGTGCAGTCTCACTCACTGCAAGCTCTGCCTCCCAGGTTCACGCCATTCTCCTGCCTCAGCCTCCTGAGTAGCTGGGACTACAGGCGCCTGCCACCATGCCCAGCTAATTTTTTGTATTTTTTTTTTAGAGAGACGGGGTTTCACCCTGTTAGCCAGGATGGTCTCGATCTCCTGACCTCGTGATCCTCCCACCTCGGCCTCCCAAAGTGCTGGGATTACAGGTGTGAACCACTGCACCCGGCCCACTTAGCTATTCTTTTTTTTTTTTTTGAGACGGAGTCTTGCTCTGCTGCCTAGGCTGGAGTGCAATGGCGTGATCTCGGCTCACTGCAAGCTCCGCCTCCCAGGTTCACACCATTCTCCTGCCTCAGCCTCCCGAGTAGCTGGGACTACAGGTGCCCGCCACCACGCCTGGCTAATTTTTTGTATTTTTACTAGAGATGGGGTTTCACCATGTTAGCCAGGATGGTCTCGATCTCCTGACCTCGTGATCCGCCCGCCTCGGCCTCCCAAAGTGCTGGGATTACAGGCGTGAGCCACCTTGCCCCACCCACTTATTCTTTAGAGAGCAAAGTGTAGCTTGCCTCAGGCAGTGCAGGATCTTGGGTGGTGTTGGCCAGGGTGTTGGAGGAGCAGGCACCTGTGGGCAGAGCCATCCTGCCTCCCTGATATGCTCGGTGTCAGATCCTTTATGCTTTTACTGGAAGTCCAGTTTCTGTGCTTTTTGCCTGATACCTGTGGATACAATAGTGACTTCGCCATGTTGGATTTCAAGTTTGTCTGCGCCCTTTTTGGATATAGTTTATCTTTCAGAAATAAACGAAGCATGAGAGAAATAAGATTCCTTTCCAGGTCTTGTGAATGGTTTGCATTTGGGGCATGCCGATGTGGGAGTGAGAAATTAACGACTGGTGTTTCCAGGAAGGAGGTAGCTTTGGCTAGCTTCTCTTTCCCAGGTAGAGATAACTCATGGCAGGTGAGAGGGGCTGGTGTCTGAGAAAAGACAGAAGAGGAGCTGCTGAATTTGCAAATAGCCGAAGAAAAGATCTGACCCTTCCCTGCTGCTACCTATCCGGGCCACTGTCTCATCTAGTTTGTTACAGCAGAGCAGCAAGTGATGGCCCTGCCTTCGTTCCTGACTGTTCCAGTCTCCACACAGTAGCCAGAGCAAGTGTTTTAAAAACACACACACTTTATCGCATCTCACTCATTGTTAGAACCCCTCACAGTTCCTGTTTCATTGAGGATAAAATCCAAAATAGTGATGCAATTATCCAAGGCCTGTGGAATCTGGTCCACGCCTGCTTCTCCGGCCTTGTTTTGGCTCCTCTGCTCTCACCTTTTCCTGAAATAGTCCACATTCCTTCAGTCTCAGGGTTTCGTCACAGGATGTTTCCTTCATGGGTGAATTCTGCTTTTCTGACATGCTCAGCTTAAAATCTTGTCCTTAGAAGACTGGCGCAGAGCAGCTGTCCTTCCACCCCAGGCAGGCCTGACCTCCGCCGTGGCTCTCACGCCACCTCTGCTTGTCTGAGTGACGAGCATGTGTGTAAGGCGGTGTTCTGATTTGTGTTGCTCGCTGTCACAGCCTTGAGCTGTCTGAGAGCCATAAAGATCTCATTTCTTGAGGTCTCTCGTTGGATTGGTTCTTCTACCTTGAGCTAATTCAGAGCAAAGGTACCGTAGGGCAATTATTGAATAATTGTGGACTGATTCATTCTTTCAACAAATACTATGTGCCGAGGCCTATTCTAGGTAATTAGAATACTTTAGCAAACTAAACAGACAAAAGTCCTGCTTTCTTTTTAAAGTTTTATTATTTTTATTTATTTATTTATTTTTAGATGGAGTTTCGCTCTTATTGCCCAGGCTGGAGTGCAGTGGTGCAATCTTGGCTCACTGCAACCTCCGCCTCCTGGGTTCAAGTGATTCTCCTGCCTCAGCCTCCTGAGTAGTTGGGATTACAGGCACCTGCCACCATGCCCGGCTAATTTTTGTATTTTTAGTAGAGACAGGGTTTTACCATGTTGCCCAGGCTGGTCTCGAATGCCTAGGCTCAAGCGATCTACCTGCCTCAGCCTCCCAGTGTTGGGATTATAGGCGTGAGCCACTGCACTCAGCCTTCTTAAAAAAATTATTTATTTAGGCCAGGCGCGGTGGCTCACACCTATAATCCCAGCACTTTGGGAGGCCAAGGTGGGCGGATCATGAGGTCAGCAGATCAAGACCATGCTGGCCAACATGGTGAAACCCCATCTCTACTAAAATACAAAAAATTAGCCGGGCATGGTGGTGGGCACCTGTAGTCCCAGCTACTCAGGAGGCTGAGACAGTGGAATTGCTTGAACCCGGGAGGCAGAGGTTGCAGTGAGCCAAGATCACGCCACTGCACTCCAGCCTGGCGACAGAGCAAGAGTCCGTCTCAAAAAAAAAAAAATTATTTATATAAATATAGTTTGGGGATGGGGTGGGTGGTTCACGTCTTGCTGTGTCACCCGGGCTGGAGTGCAATGTCGTGATCACAGGTCACTGCAGCCTTAACCTCCCAGGGTCAAGCGATCCTCCTGCCTCAGCCTTCTGAGTAGCTGGGACTACAGGTGTGAGTTACCACACCTGGCTGATTTTCACATAAAAGTCCCTGCTTTCACCCAGCTTACATTCTGTGGCAGGGAGACAGACAGTAAACACAAAGCATAATATGTAATAGGGAAGGAGACTGCATGGTGTGTCAGGGGAGACGAGTGCTTTGGAAAGAAGGTAGAAAGAGATGAGGGGACCAAGGGTGCTGGGAGCAGGTGCAGATTATGCTGTTGGAGAGCATGGTCAGGGTGGGCAGTGGTCCTAAGGCAGGAGTGGCCCTGCTATGGCAGAAGAGTAGCCAGCATGGTTAGGATGACCTGAGGGAGTAGTGGAATAGAAGAGGGTGAAATCAGAGGTAATGGGCCAGGGTACAGGGCCGTGCAGGCTCCAGGAAGGACTTTGTTTCCTACTCAGAATGAAATGGGAGCTGTTGCAGGATGTCGAGCAGAGGAATGACAGATTCTGACTTGCATTTTAAAATTTGCAACGACCTCTTTGGTGAATGTGAGTCTAGACCGAAGAGGGAGGGGCACAGCCTGGAGACTTGACATTGGGCAGGTGATGAGACAGCCCAGAGCAGGTTTGGAGTAGTGGAGGTGAGGACCAGTGGTTGGGTTCTGGATAGAAGTGAAGGTAGATCCAGTCAGATTTCCTGATGGAGTGGATGTGTGGGGCATGAGAGAGTGGAGAGACCCATGCATAAAGAAGCCATTGCCTGCTGTATACAAATTTGCCACAGAATGGCAGCTCATACTTGAGGCTCATCTGCAGGCTTCGTGCCTAGGTCAGCTGATTCCGCTGGTTCATTTAACTGTAGGTCATGTTCACCGTGTATCCATAGTGTCTATTATGAGGGTCCATAGTGTGTGTTCAGCAAGTACCTATTTGATGGGTGGTGGGTGGGTGGGTGGATGGATGGATGGTGGGTGGGAGGGCGTGTAGGTGGATGGATGGATGGATGGTGGGTGGATGAGTGAATGGGTGGGTGTGTGGTGGATGGATGGTGGATTTTTGGATGGTGGTGGTGGTGGGGTGGTTAGATGGTGAGTGACTGGATAGATGGATGGTGGATTGTTGGATGGATGGATGGATGGATGGTGGGTGAGTGGCCGGCTGGATGGATGGTGAGTGGATGGATGGATTTTTGGATGGTGGGTGGTGGGTGGTGGATGGTGGATGGTGGATGGATGGTGGATTGTTGGATAGATGGTGGGTGGATGGATGGAAGGTAGTGGGTGGGTGGGGGCGTGGGTGGACGGATGGCGGAATTTTGGATGGGGTAGGGTGGGGGGGTGGATAGATGGTGAGATAGATGGAAGGTGGGTGGGTAGTGGGAGCTAGATGATGCGGGAGTGGGTGATGTGGTCAGGCCTAGACATTTTCCTTCCGCTTTTCTTCACTCTCCCTGTGGGCCCTGCTCTTGAGCTTCCCTTCCTTCAGGTGCCACCATTCACCCCGTGTCTGTGTTGCTTTTCTTGGAAGATTGGTTGTGGTTCAGTGCACCAAATCCTCTGTTCTCCCATCCTTTTAGTTCCCCTAAACAAGTGCTTTAAGATGACAGAGGGCACCTTCCTTTCAGGTGCGTGGTGTAGAGTCCTCGTGCTTGCTGCCTCCTGTGTGCAGTTTCTGTTCAAGGCTCTGATCTGGCAACTCTTGTTCTTAGAAGCCAGGGCTTTATTCACTGGAGCCCTTAGCAAAGGCAATTTAGCCCCTAAGACCTAGTAACGGCCCCTGTGAACAATGGTCGCTTGCACCTGATGGCCTTCAGGGCCCTTTCAGTTTCCCTTTCCTCCCTTCTGTTCCTGCAGGCTTCCTTCTGTTGCGTCCGTCTTTCCCCTCCTGCTTCCATTCTGTAGAGAGTCAAGGCACAGCGATGACATTCCTGGGGGTTGTTTCTGGGATCTCCTGTTGAGGTTGCAACCTAAGACTCCCCCAGCAAAGTCACCAGGGGAACTTCCTCACAGACAAAGTCACCCAGGCCACTTCCTCACAGACAGAGTCACCCAGGGGAACTTCCTCACAGCAGAGTCACCTAGGGGAGCTTCCTCACAGACAGAGTCACCCAGGGAACTTCCTCACAGACAGAGTCACCCAGGGGAACTTCCTCACAGACAGTCACCCAGGGGAACTTCCTCATAGACAGTCACCCAGGGGAGCTTCCTCACAGACAGAGTCACCCAGGGGAACTTCCTCACAGACAGAGTCACCCAGGGGAGCTTCCTCACAGACAGAGTCACCCAGGGGAGCTTCCTCACAGACAGTCACCCAGGGGAGCTTCCTCACAGACAGAGTCACCCAGGGGAGCTTCCTCACAGACAGTCACCCAGGGGAGCTTCCTCACAGACAGTCACCCAGGGGAGCTTCCTCACAGACAGAGTCACCCAGGGGAGCTTCCTCACAGACAGTCACCCAGGGGAGCTTCCTCACAGACAGAGTCACCCAGGGGAGCTTCCTCACAGACAGTCACCCAGGGGAGCTTCCTCACAGACAGTCACCCAGGGGAGCTTCCTCACAGACAGAGTCACCCAGGGGAACTTCCTCACAGACAGAGTCACCCAGGGGAGCTTCCTCACAGACAGAGTCACCCAGGGGAGCTTCCTCACAGACATCAATGGCCTCGCTGAGAACAATCATTTCCTGTCAGTGGTGGTGTTGATGCTTCTCTGTCTCCACACAGGGGGCGACGATGGCCTTCTGAGGGGCTGGGACACCAGGGTACCCGGCAAATTTCTCTTCACCAGCAAAAGGTAACTGCCCAAGGGCCAGCACTCGGTGCCCACACCAGCCCTCCCATTCCCTGGGTCACCAGCCCTCCCATTCCCTGGGTCACCAGCCCTCCCATTCCCTGGGTCACCAGCCCTCCCATTCCCTGGGTCACCATTCCTCCCGTTCCCTGGGTCACCATTCCTCCCGTTCCCTGGGTCACCATTCCTCCCGTTCCCTGGGTCACCATTCCTCCCGTTTCCTGGGTCACCATTCCTCCCGTTTCCTGGGTCACCATTCCTCCCGTTTCCTGGGTCACCATTCCTCCCGTTTCCTGGGTCACCATTCCTCCCGTTTCCTGGGTCACCATTCCTCCCGTTTCCTGGGTCACCATTCCTCCCGTTCCCTGGGTCACCATTCCTCCCGTTCCCTGGGTCACCATTCCTCCCGTTCCCTGGGTCACCATTCCTCCCGTTTCCTGGGTCACCATTCCTCCCGTTTCCTGGGTCACCAGCCCTCCTGTTTCCTGGGTCACCAGCCCTCCTGTTTCCTGGGTCACCAGCCCTCCCGTTCCCTGGGTGGGTCCGTGTGCTGGGCACTGGTTCAGACGCCGCCTTTGCTTGCAGACACACCATGGGTGTGTGCAGCATCCAGAGCAGCCCCCATCGGGAGCACATCCTGGCCACAGGAAGGTGAGTCCCTGGGAGGCTCCCGGGCCCTTCATCCCTCTTTTGCTGCCTTTCCTCCTGGCACCATTGCAGCGTTTCACCTGCCAGTTGCTTCGCCGGAGTGTAGGTATATGGGTTTGGGAAAGGGGACTTTGTCCTCGAGGGATGCATGGGACAGGTCTCTGGGAGATGTTCTGTGCCCCCCAGGGGCCTTGTGGAACAGGTGAGCCTGGGCTTTCCTTGCATGCCTCCCGTGGTTGGTCGGTTTCAGCTACGATGAGCACATCCTACTGTGGGACACACGAAACATGAAGCAGCCGTTGGCAGACACGCCCGTGCAGGGTGGGGTATGGAGAATCAAGTGGCACCCTTTCCACCACCACCTGCTCCTGGCTGCCTGCATGCACAGTGGCTTTAAGATCCTCAACTGCCAAAAGGCAATGGGTGAGTGGGGACCCGTGGCTGCTGGGCCTCAGGGTGGGGCATCAGTTCCCTGCCCCCTCGCTCTGCTGGGCTCTTCCCTCAGCTTTTACACACTCCCAGCGTCGCGCCCTAGACTTGGTCGTGATCCATAACCGTCCCAGCTCCAGAATCTCTGCTTTCTAACCACAGTTTTCACTGGTTTCGCAGCTCTGTCATTCCAGTGCTTCCTGCATTTCAGCAGACCTCTGACCCCACTGGGACCTCTAGTCTGGAGGCTTGGCCACCCATCACTCCCATACCCATCCTTGTCTGCTCTCCCATGCTCCTCCTGCCTGTGGTCAGCTGGGACTCTGTGGTCTGCTGCCCCCTGTGAGCTCACACTCCATTCCCTTCATCCCTTTCTCACACTGTGGGCAGAACCCAGTGTTGTTTTGTTGGGAACATGCACCTCTGCTAGCTGAGCCGGAGAACGTGGCTGGAATCAGCTGTCCGCATTGTGTTCCAGGGGGTCCCTGGGATTCCTGGTGATCTGTAACATTTCTCTAGGCAGTAACCCCCACCGTCAGGACTGGTTCACGTTTTCTTCTCTGCTCAAACCTCCAGGACCTCCTCTTCCCTCCTGACTCGCAGCTCATGATCTCTCCTCTTTCGCCTCTTCTCTCTCCCGTCACTCCAAAAATAAGGAATCACAAAACCGCCTCATCTTCCCACCATTAAGCCCACCAGCCTCTCGGGCCACCCACATGCTCTCTGCCCTCTGCAGCGGTGGGTGACCCACACCTTTTCCCAAGGCCAGTTTCTTCTCCGCACTGGATTGTACTCAAGGACTTGATTGACTTGATTTCCGCATGGTATTCCTCTTTTTTTTTGAGACAGAGTTTTGCTCTGTTGCCCAGGCTGGAGTGCAGTGGCACGATTTCGGCTCACCACAACCTTCGCCTCCTGGGTTCAAGCGATTCTCCTGCCTCGGCCTCCCAAGTAGCTGGGATTACAGGCACCTGCCACCATGCCCAGATAATTTTTATATTTTTAGAAGAGATGGGGGGGTTCACCATGTTGGTCAGGCTGGTCTGGAACTCCTGACCTTGTGATCTGCCTGCCTTGGCCTCCCAAAGTGTTAGGATTACAGGCGTGAGCCTCCGTGCCTGGCCTGTATTACTCTGTTTTTTGCATCTTTAGTTTCTCCATCTCTGGTGTATTGTTTCTGTTACTTCTGTGAATGTGCTTCGTATTTCTCATCGTTTTTTGTTTTGCTTTGTTTCGTTTTGTTTTGTTTTGAGATGGGGCCTTGCTCTGTCACCCAGGCTGGAGTGTGGTGGTACAATTGTAGCTCACTGCAGCCTCAACCTCCTGGGGCTCAAACCATCCTCCCACCTCAGCCTCCTGAGTAGCTGGGACCCCCATGCCAAGCCATAATATTTCTTGTATTAAAACAATTTTGAAATTTTTTTTTTTTTTTTTTTTGAGGTGGAGTCTTGCTCTGTCACCCAGAATGGCATACAGTGGTATGATCTCGGCTCACTGCAACCTCTGCTTCCTGGCTTCAAGCAGTTCTCCTGCCTCAGCCTCCAGAGTAGCTGGGATCACAGACTTCTGCCACCACGCCCGGCTGATTTTTGTATTTTTAGTAGAGACGGCGTTTCACCACGTTGGCCAGGCTGGTCTTGAACTCCTGACCTCAGGTGATCTGCCCGCCTTGGCCTCCCAAAGTACAGGCATGAGCCACCGTGCCCGGCCCCTGGGCTCAAACCATCCTTCCACCTCAGCCTCCCGAGTAGCTGGGACCACCATGCCCAGCCATAATATTTCTCGTCTTAAAACAATTTGAGGTCTTTTTTCTTTATTAATGGTGATACATTTTCCTCTGAGCACTGCTTTTGCTGCAACCCATACATTTTGGTATGTTGTATTTTTATTTTCATTCATCTCAAGGTACTTTCCAATTTCCCATGTGGTTTTTTTCTTCGACCATTGGTTATTTATGAGTGTGTTGTCTAATTTACATGTTTTTAAGTGCCCACATTTCTTTCTGTTACCGATTTCTAATGTTATTCCATTGTGCATTCCTGTTGAATGTACTGAGATTTGTTTTGTGGCCTAGAGTGTGGTCTCTCCTGGGGAGTGCCCCTGTGCACTTGGGGATGTGTGTTCTGCTGCCGTTGGCTGGAGTGCCCTATAGGTGCCTGTGAGGTCTCAGCTTTATAATGTTCAGATCTTCTGGTTCCTTACTGAATCTCTTGTGTAGGCAATATTGAAAGTGGTCTATTGGCTGGGCACGGTGGCTAACGCCTGTAATCCCAGCACTTTGGGAGGCCAAGGTGGGCAGATCACAAGGTCAGGAGATCGAGACCATCCTGGCTAACATGGTGAAACCCCGTCTCTACTAAAAATACAAAAAATTAGCCAAGCGTGGTGGTGGGCGCCTGTAGTCTCAGCTACTTGGGAGGCTGAGGCAGGAGAATGGTGTGAACCTGGGAGGCGGAGCTTGCAGTGAGCCGAGATCACGCCACTGCACTCCAGCCTGGGTGACACAGCAAGACTCCATCTCAAAAAAAAAAAAAAATACAAAAAATTAGCCGGGTGTGATGATGGGCACCTGTAGTCCCAGCTACTCGAGAGGCTAAGGTAGGAGAATGGCGTGAACCCAGGAGGTGGAGGTTGCAGTGAGCCAAGATCATGCCACTGCATGCCAGCCTGCATGACAGAGCAAGACTCCATCTCAAAAAAAAAAAAAGAATGTGGGCTATTGTTACCTCCAACTCTAACTGTAGAATTATATATTTCCAGCCTCGTTTCCATCAGTTTTTACTTCACGTATTTTGGGGATCTCTTTTATATATGTTTATAATTCTGGTATCTTCCAGATATGCTGACCCTTTTATCAATATAAAGTGTCTTTAAATCTAGTAACATTTTTTGTTTTAAAGTCAGTTTTGTCTGGCATTGGTAAAGTCACTTCAGTGTGGCATGATGCATCGTTTTTATTCTCTTTCAGTTCACACCTGAGTCTGAGGCGAGTCTTTGGTATGGGGTCGTGCTTTTTTTTTTTTTTTTTCTTGAGATGGAGTCTCGCTCTGTCACCCAGGCTGGAATGCAGTGGAGCTATCTCGGCTCACTGCAACCTCCACCTTCTGAGTTCACGCCATTCTCCTGCCTCAGCCTCCCGAGTAGCTGGGAATACAGGTACCCGCCACCACACCTGGCTAATTTTTGTATTTTTAGTGGAGACGAGGTTTCACCATGTTGGCCAGGGGTCGTGCATTTTTGCCAGGAAACCTGTGAAAGTGGTGCTGTGCCCTCCTTAGTTCCTCACATCAAGGGCCTGTGATACCACATTGTTCCATTTTTGTGAAATTTGGTCACTTTGTTAAGGTGGTGTTTGCCCCGATCCCTTCACTGAAGAGATACTATTTTCCTCTTTGTAATTAGTCAGTAATCTGTGGTGAGAATCTTTGAACCTGTGTCAATAACTCCCTTATCAGACTTTTACCCAATTCAGAGACAATTGGTGCTTGAATAAATTATGGTAATGGCAAAATGGTGATTTCTTTTTTTTTGAGACAGAGTCTTGCTCTGTTGCCCAGGCTGGAGTGCAGTGGCGCAATCTCAGCTCACTGCAACCTCCGCCTCCCGGGTTCAAGCGATTCTCCTGCCTCAGCCTCTTGAGTAGCTGGGACTACAGGTGCCCACCACCACGCCCGGCTAATTTTTTTTTTTTTTTTTTTTTTTGAGACGGAGTCTCACTCTGTCGCCCAGGCTGGAGTGCAGTGGCAGGATCTCGGCTCACTACAAGCTCCGCCTCCCAGGTTCACGCCATTCTCCTGCCTCAGCCTCCCAAGTAGCTGGGACTACAGGCGCCCGCCACCACACCTGGCTAATTTTTTTTTTGTATTTTTAGTAGAGACAACGGTTTCACCATGTTAGCCAGGATAGTCCCGATCTCCTGACCTCGTGATCCTCCTGCCTCGGCCTCCCAAAGTGCTGGGATTACAGGCGTGAGCCACTGCACCTGGCCAATTTTTTGTATTTTTATTAGAAACAGGGTTTTGCCGTGTTAGCCAGGATGGTTTTCATCTCCCGACCTTGTGATCTGCCTGCCTCGGCCTCCCAAAGTGCTGGGATTACAGGTATGAGCCACCGTGCCTGGCCATCTCTTCCCATTCTTAATGGCATTTTTTTCTACTCAGAACACAGCATTAACATATTATTTTTCTGTCCTTGCGTCACCTGTTTTTTCCTAAGTCTCAGCTCACAATTGACTGTTGTGCTCCCATCCATCCTGGTGACAGCCGTTCCCAGCCACCGCCTGTTTGGATAGAGCTTGCCTCCTGATAGAGGCTTAGGAGATGCCCTTGGTGGTGTTTCCTAGACTTCTGAATGCTTGATACTTTTCTCTGTAGCCTTGATAATTGAAGGAGAACTTGCCCATTAATCCCTTGACTTGCATCTCCTTTGCTTGAGTTTCTTAAACGCACTCCAGCACTGTCTGTTGGGCACACACTGGGTCTCCTGCCTTTTAACTGCTTTTGTAAAAATTGTGATAAAATTTATATAACATAAAATGCATCATTTTAGCCACTTTAAGTGTGCAATTTAGTGGTATTAAAGACATTCAAGGCCAGGCACAGTGGCTCATGCCTGTAATCCCAGCACTTTGGGAGGCTGAGGCGGGTGGATCACCTGAGGTCAGGCGCCTGTAGTCCCAGCTACTTGGGAAGCTGAGTCAGGAGAATCGCTTGAACCCGGGAGGCGGAGGTTGCAGTGAGCCGAGATCACACCACTGCACTCCAGCCTGGCGACAGAGTGACACTCCGTCTCAAAAAAAAAAAAAAGACATTCAAAATACTGTGCAGTCATCACTGCTGCTTACTTTCAAAACTTTTCCATCACCCCAAACATCCCTCCCCCAGCCTCTGTAACCTCCGTTTACTCTGTCTATGGGGATTTGCCTTTTCTAGATATTTCATGGAAGTAGAATCGTGTGTCTTTTTATATCTGGCTTCTTTACATAGCTTAACGTTGTCAAGGTTCACCCGTGTTGGAGCATGTGTCAGAATTCTCTTTTTAAGAAGGTAATGATGGACCATATTTTGTCTGTTCATCCTCTGATGGACATTTGGGTTGTTTTCACCTTTTGGCTATGGTGGGTTTTTAGTTAGTTTTTTTTTTTTTAAAGAGAGGGTCTTGTGTCCTGTCACCCAGGCTGGAGCGCAGTGGTGGAGTCAGAGCTCACTGCAGCCTGGACCACCTGGACAGAAGCAATCCTCCTGCCTCAACTCAGTCCTCAGTGTTGGGATTACAGGCTTGAGCCACTACATCTGGCCTTTAATTCTTAAAGTTGAAGAGGTGAACTAAGATAGGTCTGAGAGTTCAACATTCCAGGTCAGTTTTGTCAGGTCTGTATAGGCCTTTTTTCTTTCTTTTCTTTCTTTCTTTTTTTTTTTTTTTTTGAGACGGAGTCTTGCTCTGTCGCCCAGGCTGGAATACAATGGCACAATCTCAGCTCACTGCAACCCCACCTTCCAGGTTCAAGCAACTCTCCTGCCGCAGCCTCTGGAGTAGCTGGGATTACAGGTGTGTGCCACCATGCCTGGCTAATTTTTGTATTTTTTAGTAGAGACGAGGTTTCACCATGTTGGTCAGGCTGTGTTTGAACTCCTGACCTCAGGTGATCCACCTGCCTCGGCCTCCCAAAGTGTTAGGATTACAGGCATGAGGCACTGTGCCCGGCTGGCCTTTTTCATAACTTTATGTGTTTTTTTGAGACAGAGTCTCGCTCTGTCGCCCAGGCTGGAGTGCCGTGGGGTGATCTCAGCTTACTGCAACCTCCACCTCACAGGTTCAGGGGATTCTCCTGCCTCAGGCTCCTGTGTAGCTGGGACCATAGCTGTGCGCCATCACGCCTGGCTAATTTTTGTGCTTTTAGTAGAGACGGGGTTTCACCATGTTTCCCAGGCTGCTCTCAAACTCCTGCCCTCATGTGATCCACCTGCCTCGGCCTCCCAAAGTGCTGGAATTACAGGCATGAGCCACTGCACCCAGCCTATATCTTTAATTTAAACAATTTTTTTTTTTTTTTTTTTTTGGAGACAGAGTCTTGCTCTTTTACCCAGGCTGGAGTGCAGTGGCACGATCTTGGCTCATGCAACCTCCACCTCCCAGGTTCAAGCAATTCTCCTGCCTCAGCCTCCCGAGTAGCTGGTACTACAGGCGCATGCCACCACACCCAGCTAGTTTTTGTATTTTCAGTAGACACGGGGTTTCACCGTGTTGACCAGGATGGTCTCAATCTCTTGACCTCATGTGATCCGCCCACCTTGGCTTCCCAAAGTGCTGGGATTACAGGTGTGAGCCACCTTGCCCGGCCTAATTTTAAAACAATTTGTATTGTCTGGGTGCAGTGGCTGACACTCGCAGTCACAGCACTCTGGGAGGGGCGGGCGGATTGCTTCAGCCGGGAGTTCAAGACTAGCCTGGACAATATAGTGGGACTCCCTGGCCACAAAAGATAGAAAAAACTAGGGGGCATGATGGTCGCAGCTACTCAGGAGGTGAGGCAGGAAGACAGAGCCCAGCTCAGTGCACTCCAGCCTATGTGAAATAGTGAGATCCTGTCTTGAAAATATAAAGAGGGAGGAAAGGTTGGCCCGTGGCTAATCAGAAAGGGCCTCCCATTCTTGGGGTCGCAACAGTGTCTTCCGTCCACTCATTCGCTGTCTTTTTCCCAGGCTGTGGCTCTCTGAGGGCCTAGACTCTGCCTTGTTACCTTTTCCTAAGCTATAGAAGAGGTCCTGCTGGCCCGAGTGGGCGTGTTGAGCAATTGCCAGATGAAAGACTAGCGGAGGTCCTGCCTGCCCTGTGACACTACCTCCCAGGGGACAGTAATGGCCTCCCCAGGGGCTTCCTCCCAAGGGTCGCCCCACACATGGTGCTCGAGGGCCCCTGTGGCTGTCTCTGAACGTTCAGCATCTCACTCTTCCTCGGAGCCACCTCTGCCCAGTTGAAGCCCTGGCGCAGTGTTGGGCCTCCCCGGCCCGGGCCCATACAACCTCAGCACGTTTTGTAATCCAGCGCCGTCCTGTTCTGCCCTCAGCCCTTCTTCATCAGCACTCATTCTGGTTCTGATTCCGGTCACTGCTGGCATCAATCCCTGTACTTCAGAGGTAGCGATGGCAGCCCTTTCAGAGCCTGAGTGGCCACCCAGCCTTGCAGCCCCTGGCTCACGTTCCAGTTGCTCTCCGACACTTCCCCTGCCAGCCCTGGCCTTGCCTCCTAGACTCCAGACCGCCTCGGGTTTGGCCACACCTCCCTCTGTCGCTGTGATGTCTGTTGCTGTGCGCTCTGGGAGGCAGTTGTGGCCTCTTTCCAGTTGCCGTAGCAACTTCTGTAAAGAAACTCCTCACTTAACCTTGTCAGTGGCTCCTTTCCAAGCCAAAATCCAGACTGAAACAGGGTGTGCCGAACCCTGCATGCTTGGGACCCTCTAGCCCACTGTCACTCACTGACAGTGCCATGGCTGCCTGTTTAAGGCTCCCCATGCGAGCCTTGGACTTTCTCACCTCTGCTGTACACATGCTGCCTGTTCCTCAGACATCCCCTTCCTTCCCAGCTGGCTAAAACTCCTTTGTTCTTTGGTTTTAAGTGTTAACTGAGGTCTTTCCCCCTCTCTGGCTTTTGCCGTATTCTTCACCATCAAGTGTGGTTCTGTAGCCCCGCCTTACGCTTCTCTTGGAGGCACACAGGTGTGTGCACTGCAAAATGATGGTCTGTTTCTTCTCCAACATCTGCCCAGGTCTTGCTGGTTCTTTTGCATGACACAACGGCTCCTCAGGAAACACTTGCTGACCTGTGAGGGGCTGTTCTTGGTGGAGTCTCCCTGTCAGGCGTGACAGGCTGGGGAGAGGCTCTGGGTGATGTTGTGTTTCCTGGCTTCTCCCATCTCTCACTCCAGAGGAGAAGCAGGAGGCGACGGTACTGACATCCCACACATTGCCCGACTCGCTGGTGTATGGAGCCGACTGGTCCTGGCTGCTCTTCTGTTCTCTGCAGCGGGCCCCCTCGTGGTCCTTTCCTAGCAACCTGGGAACCAAGACAGCAGACCTGAAGGGTGCAAGCGAGTTGCCAACACCCTGTCATGAATGCATAGAGGATGACGATGGGGAGGGCCATGCCACACCCCAGAGTGGAATGAAGCCACTCACAGAGGGCATGAGGAAGAACGGCACCTGGCTGCAGGCTACAGCAGCCACCACACATGACTGTGGCGTGAACCCAGAAGAAGCAGACTCAGCCCTCAGCCTTCTGGCCACCTGCTCCTTCTATGACCATGCGCTCCACCTGTGGGAGTGGGAGGGGAACTGAGCTTGAAATCATGAAGCCCCTTCCCACAAGGAAACCAGGAGGGAGACTGTGAGTGAATGTCCGGGACCACCTCATCAGAGATGCTTACTGCAGCCCTGCAGGTGCCTGTGCACTGATGGAATCCAGCGTAGTCAGAAAAGCTGTTGACTTCTCTTCAATCATCTTCCCTGCTGGGCCCCTGACAGTGGACTGGGTGATTCTGTCTGGCAGAGAGTGGGGAAAAGACTCGGTTTCCAGCTTGCAGATTTGTTAAGTTTCTCAGGCAGATTTTGACTTTCAGCCTTTCATACTTGTTTAAGCAACTGTTTATATTAAATGAAGTTTTTTGAAAAACACGAGTTTATAACATGTTTAAAATGAACATTTGATGCCTCATCATGGCACCAGAAATGCTTGTATAGATTGAGCACAGCCAGTCCAAAAATCCAAAATCCCAAAACTTTTGGAAAATCCCACAGCTGAACTCATGTGACGGGTTGCATATATTATTAAAAATACTGAGCACAGGCACAGTGGCCTGTAATCCCAGCACTTTAGGAGGGGCTGAGGCAGGAGGATTGCTTAAGGCCTGGAGTTCGAGACCAGCCTGGGCAACATAGCAAAACCCAGTCTCTATAAAAAGTAAAAAAAAAATTAGCCAGGTGTGGTGCATGTGCCTATGGTCCCAGCCACTTGGGAGGCTGAGGCAGGAGGATTGTTGAGCCCACGAGGTCGAGGCTGCAGTGAGCCAGGGGCAACAGAGTAAGACTCTTATCTCTAAAAATTAAATAATAAAAATATTGTATAAACAATAATTGATGACAGCCAGTTACAGATTTGTTCCTTCTCTCAGCTTCATTTGACTAGCCTAAATAACATATATATTGTATAAAACTACTGTCAGGCTATGCGCATAAGGTGTACATGAAACAAAATTGAATTTCATGTTTAGACTTGTATCTCATCTCATCCCCAAGATGTCTCATTATGTACATGCAAATATTCCAAAATCTGAAAAAATCTGAAATCTAAAACATTTCTGGTTCCAAGCTTCCCCCCCACCCAAGACGGAGTTTCGCTTTTGCTGCCCAGGCTGGGGTGCAATGGCACAATCTCAACTCACTGCAACCTCCGCCTCCTGAGTTCAAGCGATCTCCTGCCTCAGCCTCCCGAGTAGCTGGCATCCACCAGCACGCCCGGCTAATTTTGTATTTTTAGTAGAGACAAGGTTTCTCCATGTTGGTCAGGTTGGTCTCAAACTCTGGACCTCAGGTGATCCGCCCACCTCAGCCGCCCAAAGTGCTGGGATTACAGGCATGAGCCATGGCACCCAGCCCCAAGCATCTTGGATAACGACATTCAACCTGTATTGGATCCCTGTGCAGGTAAGTAAAAGGGAGTGTGTGTTCCAAGTTGCCTTGGGGGTCAACTTGAAATATGTGAAGTCTGTAGGGAACACTCATCACTGCAGCACCCACATGGGTTAGCTCCCAAATACTGGACAGATGGTGACTTTAGGTGTGTGAACAAACTGGGTGTGTTCATCCAACTCCTGCTGTGAGGGCTCTTGTCTTTCTGGGGAGGAACTGTGGTTGAAGTACAGGCCACTATTTGTCAAATCCTCAGCATTTACTAATGATATGTAGGTGACTACAAGCAAAAAACATGCAGTTTTACCTTTTTTGAGACGGAGTCTCACTCTGTTACCCAGGCTGGAGTGCAGTGGTGCGATCTCGACTCACTGCAAGCTCCGCCTCCTGGGTTTAAGGGATTCTCTTGCCTCAGCCTTCGGAGTAGCTGGGACTACAGGCGCACGCCACCACGCCTGGCTAATTTTTGTATTTTTATTAGAGACGGGGTTTCATCATGCTGGCCAGGCTGGTCTTGAACTCCTGATCTTGTGATCCTCCCGCCTCAGCCTCCCAACGTGCTGGGATTACAGGCGTGAGCCACCGCCCCTGGCCTTATCCCTTCCTTTCTTCTTTTCTGATGATACAACACAACATGTTAATATATGTCAGATTGCAACAATAAATTTTCCTAGGCTGGGCGCAGTGGCTCACACCTGTAATCCCAGCATTTTGGGAGGCTGAGGCGGGCGGATCATTTGAGCCCATGAGTTCTCAGCCTGGGCAGCATAGTGAGACCCCCATCTCTGTATCTTTGTTCCCTGGGTGAATAATTTGGGGGATGAACTGACCAGTGCTGTCATCCGGCACAGTCTGCCTTGTAAATTCTTTCTCCTGCAAGCTGAGTGATGTTTCCAAGTTCCCAGAACCTTCCAACTGGGAAGATGACCTCCAAAGAGGTTCACAGTGCCAAGTCTGCATGAGAACTCGGCTTTGTCTGCACTGAAATCTGTCATGCTGCACACTCTGCCATGACCTGAGGCCAAAAAACAAACACCGTATAGCTGGCAAAGGCGTTTAATAGAAATGAGATGAGGGCACGCGGCCCCTCCCCCGCCCCGCTAGCGCAGGAAGTTCCTGGGGTACAGCTGGAAGAGCTTGCCCTCCTGTGTGGGCTCGAAGCCGTACTTTTCCAGGTTGTCAGGGTCGAAGGTACCGTCTTTGAAGTCCTTTTCGATGGCAGGCGCCACGGCTTCGCTGAAGAGCTGCGCGGCCGTCAGGGGCGTCTCCTCGCTCTCAGGGGCGCGGTAGCTCACGTAGGGCTTGAGCTTGAAGCCGGTCAGATCCGGGACGACGAACTCCGGGACCATCTCCTTGATCTGCACGAACCTCCAGCCCGAGGTGAGGAAGCCGATGCCCTTGGCGCCCCGGCCCTTGCGGCCCCTGAAGCTGCGCGGGCCCCGCTTGCTCGTCCACTTGCTCATCCGGTCCGCGCCCCGGACCAGGCAGCGCGCCGCTGCGGCCAGGACGCCCATGCCGCGCCCTGCGGGAGGAGACAGCGGGTAGTCGCGGCCCCGGGAACCCGGCCAGCCCCGTCCCTGCCCGCGCGCGGCGCCCGCTCCAATCCGACAGACTCACCTGGACCGGAGACCCCGCACGAGCTCCAAGCGGCCCCTCAACGGCTCCGGCGCCAACCCGGCCTCGACCTTGCTCCGCTTCCCACCGCCGCGTCGCAGCAAGAGCGGCTCCGATTGGCCGCAGCCGCCCGGTCCAATAGCGGCGCCAATCTGGTAGGGGGTGTGGCCGCGCGGACTCGGCCAATGCGAGGAGAGCGCGGGGCGGGGAGAGGCGGGGCTCGCAGGGCGGGGCGGGGCTGGCGGATGAGTGATCGCCCTCAGCGCTGTGGTCCCTGGCGTCCCCACTGCCCGCCACTGCCTGTGTTCGTCCGTCCGGTGGCCGGCGGTTTCCCGGGAGCCCAGTCCCCCTGAGGCCGGGAGGTGGCGTCGGGAGGTCGGGGAGGACGCGGGCGCTGGACTCGAGACGGCTGCAGCACTGACGACGCGACCCGGCCTTTCTGACCCCTCCGCCGGGCGCGGCTCCTCTGGGCGGAGCCGGCAACCGCGCGGGGAAAGCCCGGGACCTGCAGCCGGGAGGGCCCGGGCTGTCTGTGCTCCCCCGCAGGCCAGGCAGTGGTGTGGGGGGACTCGAGCCCTCGCGGTGCCCAGATTAATCAATAATCTTGGACCCAGCACGTCCGGCTAGCGCACTGAGCCCTCCTGCCTGGTCACCCTCGCAGGCGGCCTCTCACCCCACGCGGAAGTCGCCCCCCAGCCGCACCCTCACACCCGGGATCCACCCCCTCCCCAGCTGCACTCGCTTCCCCAGTGGTACCCCCACACCCCAGATCCATCCCCTCCCCAGCTGCACCCCCTCCCCAGCGGCACCCCCACACCCCAGATCCACCCCCTCCCCAGCGGTACCCCCACTCGCCGGATCCACCCGCTCCCCAGCTGCACCCTCTCCCCAGCGGCACCCCCACACCCCAGATCCACCCCCTCCCCAGCTGCACCCCCCCCTCCCCAGCTGCATCCCCACACCCCGGATCCACGCCCTGCCAGCGTCACCTCCCCACCAGCCGTGCTTCTCCAGAAGGCAGCGCTGCCCCACCCCCGCCGCGCTGGGTCTGGCTCCTCTTGACCTGCTTGGAGCCGCCCCATCTGGCTGCTGTTCTGAGTTCTGGGACAGCCACGTGAGGGCTGTTTACAGAGGGAAGGAAGTGGATCCTAGCAGACGACAGAGGCTTCTCAAAAGTCAGCTTCTCTTCCTGGAGAACAGACTTTTTCAGCAGGATTTTCCTTTCAGTGAAACATAATTTGACTTGAAAAGGAACCCACGGAAAAGTGTCCTGGTGTGAGTGTGAGCAGGTAGAGGGGTGCCCTTGTTTGCGTCAGGCTGTCTGCTTTTCACCCTGACTGTTTTTTCTGTTTCTAGCCATGGAGGAAGAGAAAGATGACAGCCCAGAGGTATGTAACTCAGGGGACCAGATCCCTGGATTTCCCAGTTGGGGAGTATTTCTGGACCCAGAGAAGGGTCCTCTTGGCGTCTGCTCTGCCGCACTCTTTGGCCCCGTGGCTTCTTGGCGCCTGAGGACTGTGGGAGTGGTGGTTCTGGCCCCTCTCTGCTGCCTGTCACAGCTGCCAGCGCTTGTTAGACACGCCTGTCACAGCGGACAGCCAGTGGTGGCCCATGGGCATTGTTCACATCGAGGGCAGCCAGCGGTGGCCCATGGGCATTGTTCACAGAGGGGACAGCCAGCGGTGGCCCATGGGCATTGTTCACAGAGGGGACAGCCAGCGGTGGCCCATGGGCATTGTTCACAGAGGGGACAGCCAGCGGTGGCCCATGGGCATTGTTCACAGGGGGGACAGCCAGCGGTGGCCCATGGGCATTGTTCACAGGGGGGACAGCCAGCGGTGGCCCATGGGCATTGTTCACAGGGGGGACAGCCAGCGGTGGCCCATGGGCATTGTTCACAGGGGGGACAGCCAGCGGTGGCCCATGGGCATTGTTCACAGGGGGGACAGCCAGCGGTGGCCCATGGGCATTGTTCACAGGGGGACAGCCAGCGGTGGCCCATGGGCATTGTTCACAGGGGGGACAGCCAGCGGTGGCCCATGGGCATTGTTCACAGGGGGGACAGCCAGCGGTGGCCCATGGGCATTGTTCACAGGGGGGACAGCCAGCGGTGGCCCATGGGCATTGTTCACAGGGGGGACAGCCAGCGGTGGCCCATGGGCATTGTTCACAGGGGGGACAGCCAGCGGTGGCCCATGGGCATTGCCTGAGGCCTTGTCTTTTCTTCCCCTAAGGTCACAATTGCTACTTCCAGTTCCTTTAGGACTTTGCCTGATGGTTTTGCTTAGAACCTTTTTCTTTCTTTCTTTCTTTTTTTTCCCAAGACAGAGTCTTGCTCTGTCGCCCAGGCTGGTGTGCAGTGGTGTGATCTTGGCTGACAGCAACCTCCACCTCCTGGGTTCAAGCAATTCTCCTGCCTCAGCCTCCGGGGTAGCTGGGACTACAGGCACCACGCCTGGCTAATTTTTGTATTGTTAGTAGAGACGGGGTTTCACCACGTTGGCCAGGCTGTTCTTAAACTCTTGACCTCATGATTTGCCCACCTCAGCCTCCCAAAGTGCTGGGATTACAGGCATGAGCCACTGTGCCCAGCCCTAGAATCTTTTTCTTAGTCAAACATCTATAGCCACATGGCAAAGGCCTTATTTCCTAAACCAGAAAACTGGACCCATTAAAGCAACAGTGAAAAGCTAGAAAAGGCTGAGCCACTCCACCGCAGGAGAGCGTGTGACCAGGTCACGGGTCATCACGTGATAGGCCTTCCTTGGATAATCGGTCCCAGAAGCTGTTGCTGGGCTCAGAGGGACTCACTTCGCTTCCTTAAGTGAAGAACATGGTCGTAGGTGCTTCTGTGCTCCCTACCTGGTTGAGAGTGAGCGTAGGGGGTTCCCCTGTGCTGAAGCAGAAGCTCCCAGGGTTTGTATTTGCTTCTGAACCAAGTTTGAAGGGCTCAGATTTCTGGGCACATCCTCATTCTGTCTTGGTGCACAATTGTGTATTTAAATGCGTTTCTGAGTGCTCTTCCAACTTCCCTGGATTTTCTTTTTTTTGAGACGGAGTCTTGCTCTGTCGCCGAGGCTGGAGTGCGGTGGCGGGATCTCAACTCACTGCAAGCTCTGCCTCCTGGGTTCACACCATTCTCCTGCCTCAGCCTCCCGAGTAGCTGGGACTACAGGCACCCACCACCACGCCCGGCTAATTTTTGAATTTTTAGTAGAGACAAGGTTTCACCATGTTAGCCAGGATGGTCTTGATCTCCTGACCTCATGATCCACCCGCCTCAGCTTCCCAAAGTGCTGGGATTGCAGGCGTGAACCACTGCGCCCAGCCCTTCCCTGGATTTTCTGGCACGGATGGGAGTCCTGCTCTCTGCAGTGGGAGGCGGGCGTGGGTGCTATTTTAGGCCTTGGCTCTTGCGTAGAAACTTGCAGGCTGAACCAGTGGCTTCCCCTGCCCTGTCCGGTTCCTGGCTGCCTGGGAGGAAGGTGTGATGCCAGCTGGAATGGAGAGGGCTGCCTGTCTGGCCAGTGTCGGTCTTCTCGTTTTCTCTTTCACTTCCTGGAACCACCAGCGTCCTCTGCTGTCGCTCACTCACCATCCTGCCCTCACCCTCTCTCCCCTCCCTCCCGCGGACCTGGACTTCTGAAGTCCTCCCGATCCAGGAGACAGCAGGACACAGAGCCTTCTTGGCCGCTGCCTCCTTGTTTGGCGTGTGAACTGGTGTTGAATGTTCTCAGCATCCAGATGGCTCATAGGGGTTTCGAGCACTGCTCCTGCTGGGGCTGAGGGGACACTGAGGGGGGGCCTTGGCCTCCCCTGTGGCCGGGCCTGCTCCCTAAGACCTGCATCCCAAGGATCGCATCACTGGCATGCGGGTGTGTTAGTGATGCCTGGGGCAGCTGCTGGCCCTGCCCCGCTGTGTCCCAGTGACCAAGGGAGCCAGGTTGCTGAGTGCTTCCTAGCAGGGGGCTCAGAAGACCCCGGCACCCCGGGTGAGATCACTTCTTCCTGAAAGTCTCCAGGGCTGCTGACTTCTCCTCTAACTCCCAGCTCTCCTCCTGCTGCTCTGAGCAAGTTCGGGCTGGGAAGCCCATCCATGCCCACCTGACCCCATGCTCTCTGCTGCAGGCTGACTTCTGCCTGGGCACCACCCTGCACTTTTGGGGGCTGTGGTTTACGGAGGAAGGTTCACCGTCCACCATGGTAATCACCTCACGCTTCCCTGGGGCCAGACCTGGATGGGCCGTGGCCTTTTTCACCTCTCCCTGTCCCCATCCCCTGGCTCATTCCTGCCCAGCCTGTGGTTGGGGTGGGGGCAGGCTTAGGGCTAGGGTTCAGTTTGTGGCCTTGCTGATGGGCGCCGTGTCTCCACTCTTGGCCAGCTGACGGGGATTGCGGTTGGAGCCCTCCTGGCCCTGGCCTTGGTTGGTGTCCTCATCCTTTTCATGTTCAGAAGGCTTAGCCGATTTCGTGAGTATCTTGGTTCCGACTCTGGCCCAGGGGGTTGGGGGAAAGCGTGGGTGTCTTGGGATGTGTTTTGAGCCCCTGGAAGGAACCCTCAAGCCCATGGTGGCTTTGGCTAGAATCCGATGGCCCCTCTGGGCTCAGGCTGAGCACGTCAGTTCCAGGAAGCCAAGTCTGTTCAGAGCCCTTTCTGTTCTCCTCTCCTGAGCAAGGCTTCAGTGGGAAGAGGGGAGAGCCCCCATTGTTGGAGATGAGCCTGTCACTCAGGCCCTCTTCCCTCATGCTGTCTGAGTATGGCCAGTTACTGGCAGGGACGAGAGTATGACTGACTGTGCCGCACCTGCATGTCCAGGACCAAGCCTGTGCCCTGGCTCTACCTTAGGCCATCCCTTCACTCCCCTGCAGGACAAGCACAGCCCACTCCACAGTACCGGTTCCGGAAAAGAGACAAAGTGATGTTTTATGGCCGGAAGATCATGAGGAAGGTAGCTGGTGCTCGGGGCCCCAGGCTGCACATGGCTTCCTGGAGCAGGCCCCTGTGGGAGGGACCCCTCCTGCTGCAGGCTCCCCCAGGCTGGGCAGTGCTGGGCGTGTGCTGTCCTCTCCCCAGCTTCCCAACTCTGCCACCAGGCTCAGGGTTTGGGGAACATTATAAATTGTGCCAAATGGTGTCTGCTTCCTCCAGCTGAATCCAATGCGTTTTACGCAAGAATAGCCCCTCACCCTCTCAGGCCTCTACTCCCCCTGGCCTGGAGGGGTAGCTCCAGGAATGTCTGTGGTGGACAGTGGCCGGAGGGGAGGGAAGGCCTGTAGGGCCCAGCCCCACAGGGTCGGTGGGTTTCTCCTCGTGTGCAGAGACGAGAGAGTGTAGAAATAAAGACACAAGACAAAAAGATAACAAAAAAGACAGCTGGGCCCCAGGGACCATTACCACCAAGACACGGAGACCGGTAGTGGCCCGAATGCCAGGCTGCACTGATATTTATTGGATACAAGACAAAGGGGCAGGATAAGGAGAGTGAGCCATCTCCAATGATAGGTAAGGTCACGTGGGTCACGTGTCCACTGGACAGGGGGGCCCTTCCCTGCCTGGCAGCCGAGACAGAGAGAGAGGAGAGAGAGAGAGAGACAGCTTACACCATTATTTCTGCTTAACAGAGACTTTTAGTACTTTCACTAATTTTCTACTGCTATCTAGAAGGCAGAGCCAGGTGTACAGGATGGAACATGAAGGTGGACTAGGAGCGCAACCACTGAAGCACAGCATCACAGGGAGACGGTTAGGCCTCCAGATAACTGCGGGCGGGTCTGACTGATGTCAGGCCCTCCACAAGAGGTAGAGGAGCAGAGTCTTCTCTAAACTCCCCTGGGGAAAGGGAGACTCCCTTTCCCGGTCTGCTAAGTAGCAGGTGTTTTTCCTTGACACTGACGCTACCGCTAGACCACGGTCTGCTTGGTAACGGGTGTCTTCCCAGACGCTGGCGTCACCGCTAGACCAAGGAGCCCTCTGGTGGCCCTGTCCAGGCATAACAGAAGGCTCACACTCTTGTCTTCTGGTCACTCCTCACTATGTCCCCTCAGCTCCTCTCTCTGTATGGCCTGGTTTTTCCTAGGTTATGATTATAGAGCGGGGATTATTATAATATTGGAATAAAGAGTAGTTGCTACAAGCTAATGATTAATGATATTCATATATAATCATATCTAAGACCTATATGTAGTATAACTATTCTTATTTTATGTATTTTATTATACTGGAACAGCTCGTGCCCTCGGTCGCTTGCCGCTCACAAAGGCCCTGTCGGCCCCAGAGTGGATGTTTATTTTAACAATAAATGAGAACGGAAAGCTGCTTTCTAGGAACATCGCTGGGGCCCGGTGGGTGCAGAGGGCCTCACGCTCTGCCAGAGGTTCCTGACTCTGGTGCCAAGCTTGGACGTCTCTGCCAGGCTTTGGGGTGCTGGGCTGAGGACAGAGTCCATCCCCTGGGATTTGAGGGGCTGAGTTCCCTGGTTACCAGCATGTGTGCTCTAAGCTGAAAGCTGCGTGGCTCGCTTTGAATGTCCGGGTGGTTCCAGAACCTAGACACAGATCCCTGGGCCGGGGCTCAGGGATCTGAGTTTAACAAGCCCCGATCCGGGGAATGAGCAGCCTTGGTTTAACCCTTCCTGGTCTTTGGCCAATTGGGCTGTCGGAGGCCTCCCCTGGCCGCCTCCCTGCACTCCTGAAGGGCCGAGGAAGTGCTCAACAGACCACCCAGAAGCTTCACAGAAACCACACAGACTGATCCCTTTAAAGCAGTCTTTGTTACCTTTTTGTGGTTGTACAACGAATTCGTGTTCTTCATAGAAAATTAAAAAACTCGGCTGGGCGCGGTGGCTCACGCCTGTAATCTCAGCACTTTGGGAGGCTGAGGTGGACGGATCATGAGATCAGGAGTTCAAGACCAGCCTGGCCAACATGGCGAAACCCCGTCTCTACTAAAAATACAAAAATTAGCTGGGCGTTGTGGCGGGCGCCTGTAATCCCAGCTACTCGGGAGGCTGAGGCAGGAGAATTGTTTGAGCCAGGACCCAGGAGGCAGAGGTTGTAGTGAGTCGAGATTGTGCCATTGCACTGCAGCCTGGGCAGTAAGAGCGAAACTCTGTCTCAAAAACAAACGAACAAACAAAAAACAAAAAGAAAATTGAGAAACTCAAGAGGGGGAGGGATGTGGGTGTCTGTCCGTGACTCGTCTGTTCTCATCAGCATTAAGTGCTGTGAAAGGGCAGATGAGTTAGGGCTGCTGTAGGCTGGGTCTGGGACAGGCTTAGGCGGCCGGGACAGGGCGCGGGGCTGTCTGGAGCAGAGTGGAGACGGTCTGTTGAGTGTCGGCCATCATCCGGTGGCCTCACAGAGGACAGGGAAGCGGAGGGCCTGGGAGGAAAGCCACGAGGCTGACAGCTCTGGACCGAGGGGCAGCCCGAGTGAGGTGACCCTGCCAGCATGCAGGGTGTGACCCAGGCCTCTGCTGTTCTGGACAGTCAAGCAGGCACTGCCTGAGAAAAGGGAAGAAGACTGTTGCAGATATGGGACAGAGTGGACAGTGGCCCCAGGTCAGAGGGGAAGTGAGGGGGGAAGGTCAGTGGGGACAGCGGCGGATTTTTAAAGGGTTGTGGCAAAGGGTTGTGTTGACCAGTATGAGAGCCAAAGATGGAGCAGGTGTCAGCCTTCGGGGCAGCAGGGCCAGCAGGCATGAAGCCCTGGGGCTCTGGAGGGTTGGCTGTTTGGGGACAGTGAGGACGATCCCAAGGATGTGTGGGGCTGTATCACTGCCAACATTCCCTCACAGGCCAGGCAGGGTGGGGAAATGGCACAGCCAGACCCCAGGAGCTGAAGCTGGGACTGCGGGAGGCCCACAGGCAGGTCCTGAGGACTGATCCCTGTGGCGAAGAGCTTGGACCTTGCGGCTTGCAGGGTCAGTGCCTGGTGTCTCCCTTGGCTCTGCAGGTGACCACGCTCCCCAACACCCTTGTGGAGAACACTGCCCTGCCCCGGCAGCGGGCCAGGAAGAGGACCAAGGTGCTGTCTTTGGCCAAGAGGTACTGAGTGTCCTTCAGACCACATCCTGCCCAGGGTGCCACCCACGGTGCTGGCCTCCTGGACCCTGAGCTGCCCGGAGTGTCGGCCACTGACACTGTGGGTTTTGAACCTGTCTGGTCTGCTCAAGGCTAGTGTATCTCTGCCTCCTAGGATTCTGCGTTTCAAGAAGGAATACCCGGCCCTGCAGCCCAAGGAGCCCCCGCCCTCCCTGCTGGAGGCCGACCTCACGGAGTTTGACGTGAAGGATTCTCACCTGCCATCGGAAGTTCTGTACATGCTGAAAAACGTTCGGTAAGAGCGGGGATGAGCCCTGGGGGCTGCGGCAGCTCCCGTCCCCCCGGGCTTCTCGCTGGGGCCTGGCTCCAGCTTGGCCGTCTTGTGTTGGGGGATGGTTGGCAAAGCGCGTCGTGGGGCTGCTGGTGTCTGTGCCCTGTGGCGGGGCCTCGCGATCGGCCGGCTCCTTCACCAGGTCTTTCTCATTCTGTTGAACGATTTCCCGGTGTTTCATCTTCAGCGGTGAACCCAGAGCAAGAGCAAGAAGGGTGTGGTGGTGGATCCAAAGCCTGGAGCCTGGGTTCTGCTCTGTGCTGCCGTCTTGCTGACTGGCCCCTGGACTGCACCCCTTCCGCTCCCTGGCCCAGCTCACCATCCTGGAGGCCACCTTTGCCTTCCTCCCATGTGCGTGTGGCTCAGGTTCACGGGTCAAGAAGTTCTCTAAGCTGATGGAAAACAGGCTCATGGGAATTTCAGAAGTTGATGGTTGTGTTTGGCAGTGATGCCGTGTGGTTTGTTGGTCAGCCGTGTGGACCCGCAGCACAAAGCCTGGTGCCAGTGGGGTCGGTGGCCGTGTGCTCTCGAGACTTGGAGAGGCCATCCTCCTCCCCTGGAAGGGCGTCCCACAGTGCCCTCTGGCTCTTGCAGGGTCCTGGGCCACTTTGAGAAGCCGCTGTTCCTGGAGCTTTGCAAACACATCGTCTTTGTGCAGCTGCAGGAAGGGGAGCACGTCTTCCAGCCCAGGGAGCCTGACCCCAGCATCTGTGTGGTGCAGGACGGGCGGCTGGAGGTCTGCATCCAGGACGCTGTGAGTTGCAGGGCGGCGGGGCGGGGTCAGGCTGCGCATTTACCTCCATGTCTGTCTTCTCGGGCTCTGAAACGTTTCTCACTGAAAAGCTAGGCAAAATTTTGATTTTAATTTCTTTGGGGGAAAACTCACCATTTTTATTTTTTATTACATTCTATTTAGTTTTTTGAGACAGGGTCTCACTCTGTCGCCCAGGCTGGAGTGCAGTGGTGTGATCTCAGCTCACTGAGGCCTGGGCTTCCTGGGCTCAAGCAATCCTCCCGCCTCAGCCTCTCGAGTAGCTGGGATTACAGGTGTATGTCACCATGCCCGGCCCACTTTTAAAATTTTTTTGTAGAGATGGAGTCTCACTTGGTTGTCCGGGCTCGTCTGCAGTTCCTGTGCTCAGACGATTCTCCCATCTTGGCCTCTCAGCACTGGAATTACAGGCATGAGGCACTGGGCCTGGCAACTGTTTTAAATGTTTCTTCCAAGTCCTCAGAATACTCCCTTTGATGGTTTAGTGGTAAGTCACTGTATTGATTTGCCGTGGTCAGTTGAGCCCTTGCTCTATTTTCAGGTTTCCAACAAAATTAAATTAATTGTAAGAAAGTAATTAAGGCCAAGGTGGGAAAATCGCCTGAGCCCACGGGTTGGAGACCAGCTTGGACGACATAGACCCCGTCTCTGCAAAAAATAAAAAATAATTATCCAGGCATGGTGGTAGCACCTGTGGTCCCAGCCACTTGGGGGCTGAGGTGGGAGGATCGCTTGAGTCTGGGAGGTCGCGGCTGCAGTGAGCTGTGTTCACGCCACTGCACTCCAGCCTAGGCAACGGGGCGAGACCCTGTCTCAAAAAAAAAAATTCCGGTATGAATCCCGCGTAGGAGCTCAATACTTGTTTCCTGCCTCTGTTTAATTCCACCCTTTGAATCGCTGCTTGGGGGCGGGTGCTGGGCCAGACCCTGCCGTGGCCTCTTCGGCGCCATGTTGCTCTCCTGGAGGGTGGTGTGGCTTTGTCTGTCCGGGCAGTTTGCGACCCAGACTTCCCATTGCTTGTTCTCATTTAAAGCACACACTTAGCAAACCCTGGGCTTTGTGTGATCATCGCCCTGACCTGCAGGGCTCCTGCCAGCTGTGGTCCCGGGAGTGGGCCACAACCCCACCCAGCTCCGGCACTGCCTGTCAGGGTTTCCAGACCAAAAGCGCTGCTGGGCAAATTGTTTGGTTCCCAGGTTTGTCGCTTTGTCTATGGCTGGACTTGATGGGTTATTAGAAGAGAATGGGGCTTGGTTCCCCCATCTGGGGAAGCTGGAGCCAGTAGCTCCTGGGGATGAGGCCGCCCCGCTGGTGAAGCAGAGGATTTTGTTGCCGCTCGTGCGGGGCCTCCTGAAGGACCAGAACCCGTGTCCCTCTGGCCTTTGGACTAGACGGGAGGGGCTCATGGAGGGGACTGGGGCCAGATTTGGGCAACTTCATAAAGAATTTTCCTGGGTCAAGCTGAGATGAAGCGCTTACGTTGTTAAATCACCAAAATAGCGTGGTTTCTTTTCTTTTTTTACCTAATGGAAAATTATATCAAAGTTCTGGAATTTAGGCTGGTAATAACAGAATCGGTCCTCGGAGTCTGTATAGTTAGCTCAGCAAACAGGCTCTGTGAGCTTTTGCCTCAGTCCCCACACTGAAGACGACTCGTGGGCTGGAGAGATGGGGTCTCCTCCGTCTCTGTTTTCCCTGCTGGTGCTCCCTGTGTGTTGTACCCCTGATGCCAGCAGGTCATCTCGTCCCCTGCCCTCCATCCAAGGTGCCTGCTGCTGTCATGGCGCCTCAGAGGTGCAGGCCCGTGGCTCCACTGCCCTGGGCTGGGCTGAGCCTCCGCCAGGCCCCGCGGTCACAGCCCCAGACCTGACGGTACCCACTCTGCTCTCTAAGCACAGGACGGCACCGAGGTGGTGGTGAAAGAGGTTCTGGCGGGAGACAGCGTCCACAGCCTGCTCAGCATCCTGGACGTCATCACCGTGAGTCCCCCGCTGCCTGGCCCTCCAGGCGCCCCTGGGTTGGCCCTGGAGGCCTGGTTTTTCTGTCTTGTCTGGACAGCTGGTAGTAGTTAAAGGCCAGTTCTCCACAGTGACGTGAGGGGAGCAGGGTTTGGTCCAGGAGGGAGGGAGGAAGGAGGAGGGAGCTTCATTCTGGCCACAGTGCATTGAAGAATAGCCGGGCATGTGGCTAAGGGTTTTGGTTGTCTCTTAAATGACTGTTGTTGAACTGGGTGATAAATGCATATGGTTCAGCATTCAAAAGGCACAAATCATTGTAGAGGGCAGGTGTTCTCTCCTCGGGCCCACGGCCCTCCCGAGGGACCTGCCACCCCCGTTTCCTGCAGGTCCTACTGGGCTCTTCCCTGCTGGCGCTGTCTTTCTGTGGCTCCCAGTCTTTTGCTTTTCGTTGTTGCAGTGAATGGTCTCTTGTGTCCATCGATTCCAATACCGGAGCCTGATCTGCAGGATAAATCCTTAGGGTGGACTTGCTGGGTCCCAGGGGATGCAGACTTGTAATTTTGAAAGGTGCTGCCTGGCCGGGCGAGGTGGCTCACACCTGTAATCCCAGCACTTTGGGAGGCCGAGGTGGGTGGATCACAAGGTCAAGAGCTCAAGACCAGCTTGGCCAACGTGGTGAAACCCCGTCTCTACTAAAAATACAAAAATTAACTGGGTGTAGGGGCGGGCGCCAGTAATCCCAGCTACTCGGGAGGCTGAGGCAGGAGAATCGCATGAACTCGGGAGGTAGAGGTTGCAGTGAACCAAGATCCCGCCACTGCACTCCAGCCTGGGCAACGAGAGTGAAACTCCATCTCAAAAAACAAAACAAAACATCATGTATCATGTTCTCTCATGATTTTTAACTTTTTATTATGAGACAGTTCAAAAATGTGCAAAAATAGTAAAATCACCCCATGTGCCCAACATTAACTAGAATTATTTTTTTTTAGGCAGGGTCTCACTCTGTCGCCCAGGCAGTGGCATGATCTTTGCTCATTGCAACCTCCGCCTCCTGGGCTCAAGCAATTCTCTCACCTCAGCTTTCCAAGTAGTTGAGACTGCAGGCATGCGCCACTACACCTGGCTAATTTTGCATTTTTTTGTAGAGATAGAGATGAGGTTTTGCCATGTTGGCCAGGCTGATCTTGAACTCCTGGGATCAAGTGATCTGCCTACCTCAGCCTCCCAAAATGCTGGGATTATAGGAATGAGCCATCATGCCAAGCCATTAACTAGAAGTTTTTTGTTTGTTTGTTTGTTTGTTTTGGGATGGAGTCTCGCTCTGTTGTCTAGGCTGGAGTACAATGGCACGATCTTGGCTCACTGCAACCTCCACCTCTCAGGTTCAAGCAGTTCTCTTGCCTCAGCCTCCCGAGTGGCTGGGATTACAGGCGTGCGCCACCATGCCCAGCTAATTTTTGTATTTTTAGTAGAGACCAGCCTTGGTAAGGCTGATCTCCAATTCCTGACCTCACAATCTGCCTGCCTTGGCATCCCAAAGTGCTGGAATTACAGGCATGAGCTAATGCACCCAGCCTGAATTTTGTTGTTTTTTTTGAGACAGGGTCTTGCTCTGTCGCCCAGGCTGGAATACAGTGGCATGATCTTGGCCCACTGCAGCCACCATCTCCCAGGTTCAAGCGATTCTCCTGCCTCAGCCTCCTGAGTACCTGGGATTACAGGAATGTGCCATCACACCCGCCTAATTTTTGTATTTTTAGTAGAGACGGGGTTTCACCATGTTGGCCAGGCTGGTCTCTAACCCTTGACCTCAAGTGATCCACCCACCTCAGCCTCCCAAAATGCTGGGATTACAGGCCTGAGCCACCACGCTTGGCCTATTAACTGGAATTTAATGTTTGTTTAATCTTTTTTTCTTTGAGTAAAACCTACGTGCAGTGAAACAAATCTTTAGTGTCCATTAGCTGAATTTTGCTAAATGCCTATCAACTCAAAAGAGGTGTCTGATTTTAATCTTACTCTTTTGAGTTATACCTTTTGCATTCATTGTTAGTTATGTATCGAGGTAACTTCTACCTCAGTTTCTCTAGCCTTTGTTAGGAGAGTTTTCCAGAGCTCACCAGAACCCCGGCTCGGATGCATTCAGGCAGAACCAAGTGCTAGGTCCTTGCGTGAAACCTCGCACTGGAGCCTGGGTGGTGTCCTCTGATCCCGTCCTACGTTCCTCTGCTCGGAAAGGATGTAACAAGCTCCAGCCAGACGTTGGGGTGTCCGGGGTGCTCACTCTGCTCCCTGGCAGATGAGCACAGGTGGGCTTTGAGCTGTTTGGGGCCTGGGGTGGAGGCATGGATGGGACCTCGGCATCTCGTTGTGCTCCCTGGGACTTGTGTATCTTCACGAGACACGTGGCCTATGCTGGGGAGGCCGCCGGCCTGGGGAGGGAGAAGACACCCACCTCCTTTGAGCAAGGCTGACCTGCCGTTAGAAAGCCAGTGCTCATCTTCGAGGGAGCCCCCAACATGGCTTGGGGCAGAGTGGGGTCTCGGCCACCAGACCCAGCTCTGTGCGCCTCTTTGGAGCATCTGGTTAGTATGTCTCTGGAGCTGTGGTGGGCTTCTCAGGGACTCATGGATGTGTAAGGGGCACCTGTGGGCCTGAGAAGAGCTGGGAAAGGACTAGAGGAGCTTTGGTCTACGTGGATGTAAACCCGTTCAGCATGGGGCATCTGTATGCGACCTACCCTGGATGATTCGTTTCTCTTTAAGCAAACAATAGCTTCACTGGGGTAGAGGCTTGCTCCGTTATTTCTTGTTCTTTCTGATCTTGATCTTGTTGTGATATTCAGGTTGGGCCTCACTTATCACAGCGCAGCGATACCTGTGCCAGGAGAGGGGAGCTGTGCGCTGAGATGGGCTGGGCTCCTCTCAGCTGCCGCAATCCGTCTCGTCTACATTGGTGTCACAGCCCCACTCCCTCAGGGGTGGGGATGGGTCTTCCCGGAGTGTAGTGGGAGTAAAAAATGGGGGTGATCGGCTGAGCACGGTGGCTCACGCCTGTAATCCCAGCACTTTGGGAGGCCAAGGCGGGCAGATCACGAGGTCAGGAGATCGAGACCATCCTGGCCAACATGGTGAAACCCGTCCCTACTAAAAATACAAAAATTAGCTGGGTGTGGTGGCAGGTGCCTGTTATCCCAGCTACTCGGGAGGCTGAGGCAGGAGAATCCCTTGAACCAGGGAGTTGGAGGTTGCAGTGAACTGAGATTGTGCCACTGCACTCCAGCCTGGCGACAGAGTGACATTCCAACTGTGTCTCAAAAAAAAAAAAAATGGGGGTGATATCTGAGAGAGGTAATTCTGTATTGTGATCAGTTGATCATCTGGCGTGACATCGTTTTTGCCTCATCAAACTTTTGTGTTTGTCATTTTAACGAAATTTAAATTCTTGCAAAATAACATGGACAGTTTCTAAAAACATACTTAAAGTTTTATCAACAGTGGCCGTCTGTCCCCTCACACTGAAAACGCTTCGTTTCCTTCGGAGCAGCTTTTCTTGCTGTTTCCTAACCCATCCGTTCTAGACACACTGACTTCTTGTCATGGGAGATGAAGCGTGGCTCAGAGGATGGCCCCCATGCTTCCTGTCGTGGGAGATGAAGTGTGGCTCAGAGGATGGCCCCCATGCTTCCTGTCGTGGGAGATGAAGTGTGGCTCCGTGGATGGCCCCCATGCCTCATGCTACACTCCCACCGGCGCCGCTCCTAGACGGTTCTTTCGACTTCATGGATACTATTCACAGCTGAACTGTGTAGTGTACTATAGTTAAATTTCCTTTCTTGCAACTTTCTCTTTTTCTTGGAATTAACAGTTGTGTTATTTTTGGCTGCTTGATGATTTTTCTATGCACGCATTACAGATTCACGCCCTGAACCAGCGGCTCCATGAATGCTTCTTTGCTCTGGGAAAAGCCCCTCCTGGGAGCCCCCATCCTCTTGCCCAGTCAGACCCTCCCCAGGCCTGCTGTCCAGCCGCCATCCCAGGGCCACCCACCCTTCCTTCCCCCTCACAGGGCTCTTGCTGCTGCTTTCTCGGCTGGTGTGTTTTGGTGGAGCAAATCCTCCATTCACTTCCTGAGACAGGGTGCCAGGGAGGTGTATGTTTGGAAACCTTAGAAATCTAGAATTGTCTTTATTCTATACCACCTTTGTCTTTTTGTTGTACTTTTTCTTTTCTTTTCTTTTTTTTTGAGACAGAGTCTTGCTCTGTCACCCAGGCTGGAGTGCAGTGGTGGGATCTCAGCTTACTGCAAGCTCTGCCTCCCAGGTTCACGCCATTCTCCTGCCTCAGCCTCCTGAGTAGCTGGGACTATAGGTGCCCGCCGCCATGCCTGGCTAATTTTTTGTATTTTTAGTAGAGATGGGGTTTCACCATGTTAGCCAGGATGGTCTCGATCTCCTGACCTCGTGATCCACCCGCCTCGGCCTCCCAAAGTGGTGGGATTACAGGCGTGAGCCACTGTGCCCAGCCTTTTTGTTATACTTTCTAGAAGGTTGTTTCAACTTTATTTTCCAAATCTTCCATTGAATTTTTAATTTCTGTCATATTTTTCATTTCAAGAGTTTTTTTTCTGTGAATTTTTTTGTTTTTTTTCTTGAGATGGCGTCTTGCCCTGTTACCCAGGCTGGAGTGCAATGGCGTGATCTCAGCTCACTGCAACTCCTGCCTCCCGTGTTCAAACGATTCTCCTGCCTCAGCCTCCCGAGTAGTTGTGATTACAGGCGCCCGCCACCATGCCCAGCTAATTTTTGTATTTTTAGTAGGGATGGGGTTTTACCATGTTGGTCAGGTTGGTCTCAAACTCCTGACCTTGTGATCTGCCCGCCTTGGCCTCCCAAAGTGCTGGGATTACAGGTGTGAGCCACCGCGCCCAGCCCTGAATGTTCTTTTTAAAAAAGTGTCTTGTTCTTATTTTTTAATTTTTTGAAATTATCTTGTTCTTCCTTCATGGATAAAGTAAGATGGGTTTTCTTTTGCTCCCTGAGTTGTTTCTGACCTGAGTTTCTCTTCTCTGTTTATTTTGGCTTCTGTCTTTCCGATCGGGGCTTTTCTGCCTCCAGCAGTCACTTTATGTGTGAATGAAGTTCTTATTGAACACAGGTATGCAAACCAGCATCTCACAGAAATAATGTGGAGCCCAAGAGGCCAGCAACAAAAAGCACACACTGTGTAATTTCACTCACCTGCGGCTCAGCTACAGCTGCACTGACACCTGAGGACAGACGCTGGCCAGCCAGCTTTCTCTGTAAAAGGCCACAGCGTAAAGATTTCTGCTTTATGGGCCACGTGGTCTCTCTTGCAGCTACTCAATGTGGCCATCTAGTGTTCCAAAAAAAACTTCCTTTACAAAAAAACGTGCGGTTGGAGGGACTTGGTCCTGGTGTTTGGCCCTGCTGGGGTAAGTCTCATTAGTGGTTGCCTGTTAGGGGTTTAGGTTGGGTATCAACTCGGGGAGGCGTAAAGTAATCTAGATTACTGGAAATATTCTACGTCTTGATTTCAGTGGGAGTTACATGGGTTAACTACAAAACGAAAAGAGCATGATCCACCTGAAAGCTGCGTATAGGCCGCGTGTGCATGGGGTCAGGGCTGGCTAACGGGGGACACTCCCTGCAGGAGGACTGAGCAGGACACTGGCTCTTTCCTTCATGGTTTGGGAGTCCACAGGTCAGGGTCTGTAGGTCTTTTTTAGGGCAGCTTCTCAGAAAGGAATCTGCCTGTGTTCTGCTGTGGTGGCACTGGGTTGGAGGAGGGGGAGGGGTCTGGGGGTGCTCCCGTCTGGAGTGGACACTGTTGGGGAGGAGTCTGGGAGTGTTCCTGTCTGAGTCTGGGAGTGCTCCCATCTGGAGTGGACATTGTTGGGGAGGAGCCTGAAAGTGCTCCCGCCTGGAGTGGACACTCACCGAGGAGCCTGGGAGTGCTCCCATCTGGAGTGGACACTGAGGAGCCTGGGAGTGCTCCCGCCTGGAGTGGACACTGTTGGGGAGGAGTCTGGGGGTATTCCCGCCTGGAGTGGACACTGTTAGGGAGGAGTCTGGGGGTGCTCCCGCCTGGAGTGGACACTGTTAGGGAGGAGTCTGGGGGTGCTCCCGCCTGGAGTGGACACTGTTGGGGAGGAGTCTGGGGGTGCCCTCGTCTGGAGTGGACACTGTTGGGGAGGAGTCTGGGGGTGCCCTCGTCTGGAGTGGACACTGTTGGGGAGGAGTCTGGGGGTGCCCTCGTCTGGAGTGGACACTGTTGCGGAGGAGCCTGGGAGTGCTCCCGTCTGGAGTGGACACTGTTGGGGAGGAGTCTGGGGGTGCTCCTGCCTGGAGTGGACACTGTTGGGGAGGAGTCTGGGGGTGCTCCCGCCTGGAGTGGACACTGTTAGGGAGGAGTCTGGGGGTGCTCCCGCCTGGAGTGGACACTGTTGGGGAGGAGTCTGGGGGTGCCCTCGTCTGGAGTGGACACTGTTGCAGAGGAGCCTGGGAGTGCTCCCGTCTGGAGTGGACACTCTTCTTGGGTTCGTAGCCACACCTGATGTCCTTGGGCTCTTACCTGCTTGCTTCACCTTCTCCAGAGAGTTCCTGGTAGTCCACTGGCCACGGGGAAAGGCCATCTCCAGCCTGTTGGGGTCAGGAAAGTGACTTGGGGTTGGCCTGCCCCTCTTCCCGTCTCACCTGCATGTTAGCCTCGTTCTGGCTCTGCAGTGAGGACCAGTCCTCTCTGTCCGGGTTCTGCACCTCTAAAACCAAGTCTCAGCTTTCCTCAGAGGGCTCCACCAGCCATGACTCTGTCACTTGCTTTCATCAGCAGCTAAAATTTCAGTGACATTTTTTATCTACTCTTAGCTTTTGTCTTTATCCTTGGAGGTTTGTATCTTTTTAAGAGAGCAGAGATAAGCATGTATATTCCACAAGGGGACAAAGATAACCATTTACCTTCAACTTACCTTTCTTTTTTGGAGACAGAGTCTCACTCTGTCACCCAGGCTGGAGTGCAGTGGCGTGATCTGGGCTCACTGCAACCTCCATTTCCTGGGTTCAAGTGAGTCTTGTGCTTCAGCCTCCCGAGTAGCTGGGACTACAGGTGTGCACCAGCATGCCCGTGTAATATTTGTATTTTTAGTAGAAACAGGGTTTCACCGTGTTGGCCAGGCTGGCCTTGAACTCCTGACCTCAAGCGGTCTGCCCTCCTGGGCCTCCCAAAGTGCTAGGATGACAGGTGTGAGCCACCGTGCCCGGCCCAACCCACCATTTTTAATGGGAGGTAGGCTTTATTATTTTAATTTTTATAAAGTTGTTACAAAATACTGCAGATATGCAAAAAAGTGTGATGTTGCCAGGAATGGTGGTTGGCACCTATAGTCCTGGCCGTTCGGGAGAGGAGAGGAGATGGCTGAGCCTCGTAGTTCTAGGCCAGCCCAGACAACATAGCAGGACCCTGTCTCTAAAACAAGTAGGCGTGACACAGCAAACAGGCATCTTAACTTGAACCCAGGTTATATAGTTTTAACCCTGGTTAGCCAGAACACAGGTTAGCTGCACACTGCCGGCTCTGTTCACATTACCCACGTGTGCTCTCATTTCACCCTCTCTTTTCTTCAGAGATAGCTACTTTTCTGAATTTTCTTTGGTACTTATACAATATGTAGTATAATTTTGCTTGACTAAATCTCATAAATGGCATCACACCAGGATTCCCCACCTTTCTTAATTTGAACATTATGAACGTGAGATTCATCGGCGTGAGTGGGTGTCGTTCTAGTTCAGTCATGGACACCACCGTTGATTTCCCCGTGGCTGAGTGACAGCTGGGTTGGGTGTGATTGCTGGCTGCTACATACAGCACTGCTGAGATCTGAAGACATGCAAGTGTGGGGAGCCCTCAGGGACCCCTGCCTGCCAGGGGAGCTGCGTGTCCACCTGGGCTTCCCAGCATCCAGCCTCTCTCTGTGGTTTTCACAGCTTCCTGATTTTGGGTGAGGTTGTGAGGGCATGGTTTTTTGAAGTAAACAAATGGATTTGAAATAAAACACACAAAAGCCATTTTTAGCAACAGCTGCTAAGTTGTTGAATATTCCTTTTCCCCACCCGCCCCCAAACACACGCACGTGCTTCTCTCCCTGATTCCAGAGTGGAGATGAGACTTGCCCAGCTGATGTGGTTGGTGGGGGTGTCTCTCCCGTGAGTCTGGAGCAGGCCGTGATTTCAGTCGCTGGACCCCGACTGTTGCGGTTGGCAGATGACTCCTCCCAACCATTCTGTGCTTGCGTTTCTTGTGGTGTGGTGTAGCTCTTTTAGGGAGGAACTTTCTCTACATAAAGGTTTTGAAAGGAACAGAACAAAATTCCAAGTGGAAGAAAAACTGCTGAGTCTCAGAGATCGATGAACATGTGCCAAGAGCTGAGTATCTGCTGTGCTGGCTGTGCGGGGCGCGCAGCAGGCCTGCGTGTCGGCCAGTTGTGCCTTGGAGCCCAGCACCAGGAGACTGGGCACCCTCTCAGTTCCTTGTTTGGGTTCTCGTGTATGTGGCCTCGTGCAGGAAAGTACATTGGAATTCTCCTGAACAGCAGCAGCCGTGAGCCTGGTCTACACAGGTGAGCAGCTGCTGTTTGATTTAGCATCTGTGGTGATATGTTAGGCATCTTCATTCTGGCTCTCAAAGAAGAAGGAAATTAAGATTTTATTTTTAACTAAAATAAATGGGAGAGTTACAGTTCTGCTGTGGCCAGGTAGTGCCACAACAGCCTGTCCTGCTGATTACAGTGAAAAACTCTGGACAAAATGCAGAAAACAATTCTTGGAGGACTCTGAAAATAAAGCCAGTAGATTGTGGATGGGAGTCTAAACGTGGAGCCGCCACCCACGAGGGTTCTGCTTCCTGCTTTTCCATTTTCTTCTGTTACTCATGGCCTTGCCTTGATGGTAGCCCAGTTATGGAGCAAAAACCGTGATGGGAATCCTCCAAAACCACCAGAAGAAGGGCCCCCAAGGGCCAGAGAGAGTGTGTGGATCTCAGGGAGGAGAGAGCCAGGGAAGTAGATGCACGGATTTTGTCTGTGAACCTGTACAAGGCTCAGGACAGACCCAGAGCCGCATAACAAAGACTTTGAAACTGCATTAAGATTCATACTTCAAGGCCAGGCGCGGTGGCTCACACCTGTAATCCCAACACTATGGGAGGCCGAGGCAGGCAGATCACAAGGTCAAGAGATCAAGACCATCCTGGCCAACATGGTTAAACCCTGTCTTTACTAAAAATACAAAAAAAATTAGCTGGGTGTGGTGGCACGCACCTCTAGTCTCATCTACTCGGGAGGTTGAGGCAGGAGAATCGCTTGAACCCGGGAGGCAGAAGTTGCAGTGAGCCGAGATCATGCCACTGCACCATAGCCTAGGCAACAGAGCAAGACTCTATCTCAGGAAAAAAAAAAATTCAAACTTCAGGCTGGGTGCAGTGGCTCACACCTATAATCCCAGCACCTTGGGAGGCCGAGGCGGGCGGATCACATGAGGTCAGGAGTTCCACACCAGCCTGGTCAACATGGTGAAACCCCGTCTCTACTAAAAATACAAAAATTTAGCCAAGTGTGGTGGTGTGTGCCTATAATCCCAGCTACTCAGGGGGCTGAGGCAGGAGAATTGCTTCAACCCGGGAGGCAGAGGTTGCAGTGAGCCGAGATCATGCCATTGCACTCCAGCCTGGGTGGCAGAGTGAAACTCCGTCTCAAAAAAACAAAACAAAGATTCAAACTTCAGCTCAAATCTCAGACTGACTCCTGAGTGCTGCATGTTCAGGGCAGAGCAGAGCATCAGAACCAAGGCTTTGAACACAGAGAAACGAATCCACCATCCACAGACACAGACTTGTGGTCTCAACCCAACCAGCTCAATCGCCTGCTAAAACAAGGCAACATTCTCCGGAAAATTATACCCTAAACCCAGCCATTAGAAATGATCACAGTGGATACAAATGGTCTAAATACAACAAGAAGACTGTCCGATTGGATGGAACGTCCAAGACCCAACTCTGTGGTGTCTGCAGGAAAAAGCCACTTTAAATATCAATCCTTAGATGGAAAACAGAAGGTTGGCCTGGGCGAAGAGACTCACACCTGTAATCCCAGCACTGTGGGAGGCTCAGGTGGGAGGACTGCTTGAGCACAGGAGTTGGAGACGAGTCTGGGCAACATAGTGACCCCGTCTCTACAAAAAATTTAAATTAGGTTAGTGTGGTGGTGCACACCTGTGCTCCCAGCTACTCAGGAGGCTAAAGTGGGAGGATTGCTTGAGCCTGGGAAGCTGAGGCTGAAGGAAGCTCTGAGTGTGCTGCTGTAGTATAGCTCAGGTGATAGAGTAGCAAGAGTTTCTCAAAAAATAAAAAAGGCCAGGCGCGGTGGCTCACGCCTATAATCCCAGCACTTTGGGAGGCCAAGGCGGGCGGATCACGAGGTCAAGAGATCAAGACCACGGTAAAACCCCATCTCTACTAAAAATACAAAAAAATCAGCCGGGCATGGTGGCGGGCGCCTGTAGTCCCAGCTACTCGGAGAGGCTGAGGCAGGAGAATGGCGTGAACCCGGGAGGCGGAGCTAGCAGTGAGCCAAGATCACGCCACTGCACTCCAGCCTGGGCGATAGAGCGAGACTCCGTCTCAAAAAAAAAAAAAAAAAGAAAAAAAAAAAGAAAACTGGAGTGGCTATATTAGTATCAGACAAAGTCGATGTCAGATGAGATGAAGGAATATTACCAGGGATAAAAAGGGACAACATGGCTGGGTGCAGTGGTTCATGCCTGTAATCCCAGCACTTTGGGAGGCCGAGGCAGGTGCATCACTTGAGGTCAGGAGTTTGAGACCAGCCTGGCCAACATGGTGAAACCCCATCTCTACTAAAAATACAAAAATTATCTGGAAATCACTTGAACCCAGGAGGCAGAGGTTGCAGTGAGCCAAGACTGTGGCATGGCACTCCAGCCTGGGCAATGCTCATATTAGAAAATAAAACAAGTCTCAGATCAGTGACCCAAGCTTCTATCTTAAGAAGCTAAGAAAAGAAAAATAAAACCCAAAGCAAGCAGATGGAAGAAACAAAGAGCAAGAATCAGTGAGATTGGAAATGGAAAGCAAGAGAGAAAATCACCGAAACCAAAAGCTAGCTCTTGGAAGACGTCAGTAGAATGAAAAATCCTCCAGCCAGACTAGTGTAGAAAAGAAGAGAAGACACAAACTACAAATACTAGACATGAAAGAGTGCACATGTCTACAGACCCTACAGACATAAAAGGACTAATAAGGAAATATTTTGAACAGCTTTATGCCCATAAAATCAGTCACGCAGATTAAATTGACAAATTCCTTGAAAGGCACAAACTACCACAGTTCCCTAAGATATAGATTATCTGAATAGCCGTATATCTACTAAAGAAATTGAATCTGTAGCTAAAATCCTTCCCATCTGGAGAACTCCAGATCTAGATGACTTCACTGGGGAATACTTCCCAACATTTAGGACAATAAGGACAAAATATGCTAATTTTACACAAACTTCTCCAGAAAAGTAGAAGAGGGACTATTTCCCAGTTTAGTTTTTGACGCTAGCAATACCCTAATACCTAATCAGACAAAGACATTACAAGAAAGGAAAATTTCAAACCAGTCACTCATCATTAGAAACATACATATCCTCAATGAAATAGAGATTTGAGTCCAGCAATATATGGAAAAGGATAATACATCATGGTCAGTGGGATTTATTCCAGGAGCAAAGCTGTGTCAACAGTTGAAAATGAGTTGATGTAATGTTCCATATTGACAGACTAAAGAAGAAAAGCCATCTGATTATCTTAATAAATGCAGAAAAAGCATTTGACAAAATTCAGCATCTGTTCATGATAAAACCTCTCAGCAACCAGGAGAAGAGAACTTTCTAAATCGAATAAAGGACATCTGTACTAAAAAAATTAAACATCATGCCTGATGGTGAAAGACTGAATATTTTCCCTTGAAGATTGTGAACAAGCCAGAGTGTGTGTGTGTGGGGGGGGGTTTGTTTGTTTGTTTGTTTTGTTTTGTTTGAGTCGGAGTCTTGCTCTGTCACCCAGGCCGGAGTGCAGTGGCGTGATCTTGGCTCACTGCAACCTCCTCCCCCCCGGGTTCAAGCAATTCTCCTGCCTCAGCCTCCTGAGTAGCTGGGATTACAGGCGCCCACCACCACACCCGGCTAATTTTTGTATTTTTAGTAGAGACAGGGTTTCACCATCTTGGCCAGGCTGGTCTTGAACTCGTGACCTCATGATCTACCTGCCTCGGCCTCCCAAAGTGCTGGGATTATAGGTGTGAGCCACCGCGCCTGGCCAAGTGTGTGTTCTTACCACTCCTGTTCAGCATCATATTGGAGGTCCTCATCAGAGCAGTAGGGGAAGAGAAAGAAAGAAAAGGCATGCAGATGGGAAAAGAAAAAATAAAACAGTCTCAATTCACAAACATGATTATCTAGATGGAAAATCCTATGGACTGTATAAGACAACTACTAGAACTTATGAATGAGTTTATCAACATGCAAAAATAAACTGTATTTGTCTATATTAGCAATGAAGAATTGGGAATTGAAATTTAAAAGTAACAGCAATTATAATAGCATCCAAAACTGCGAACTTGGCAGTTCCCAGGCCACTCACACTTCTGACCAACTGGCTACAAGTTCAGAGGTTCCTGTGACCCCCTCAGATTCAATATTCTAGAACAACTCACATTTGTACTACAAAGGATGAAAATCAGCCGGGCGCGGTGGCTCACGCCTGTAATCCCAGCACTTTGGGAGGCCGAGGCAGGTGGCTCATGAGGTCAGGAGATTGAGACCATCCTGGCTAACACGGTGAAACCCCGTCTCTACTAAAAATACAAGAAATTAACCTGGCATGCTGGCGGGTGCCTGTAGTCCCAGCTACTTGGGAGGCTGAAGCAGGAGAATGGCGTGAACCCGGGAGGCGGAGCTTGCAGTGAGCTGAGATCGCGCCATTGCACTCCAAAGCGAGACTCCGTCTTAAAAAAAAAAAAAAGGATGAAAATCAGGATCAGTCAAAACAGTCAAAAGAAGAGACCCACAGAGTAAGGTCTGGCATGGTCCAACCATGAGGCTCCTGTGTCCTTGAGCTATGCCATCCTCCTTGTGGGGGGCAAGCCACCCAGGTGCCGAGGCAAGAGACCGAGGGCACAAGCTGTTCCAGTGTAATAAAGAAAATATATAGAATAAGGATAGTTATACTGGAAATAGAATATAGATATGATTATATATGAATATTATTAATCATTAGTTTGTAGCATTGCTCTTTATTCCAATATTATAATAATCTCTGTTCTACAATTATAACCCGGGAAAAACCAGGCCATACAGAGATAGGAGCTGAAGGGACACGGTGAGAAGTGACCAGAAGACAAGTGTGAGCCTTCCGTCATGCCCAGACAGGGCCACTAGAGGGCTCCTTGGCCTAGCGGTAACGCCAGTGCCTGGGAAGACGCCCGTTACTTAGCCAACCGGGAAAGGGAGTCTGCCTTTCCCCCGGGGAGTTAGAGAAGACTCGCTCCACCACCTCTTGTGGAAGGCCTGACATCAGTCAAGCCCGCCCGCAGCCATCCGGAGGCCTAAACGTCTCCCTGTGATGCTGTGCTTCAGCGGTCACACTCCTGGTCCACTTTCATGTTCCGCCCTGTACACCGGGCTCTGCCTTCTAGATAGCAGTAGCAGAATTAGTGAAAGTATTAAAGTCTTTGATCTCTCCAAGAAATGCATATAAGAAATAATGAATATAAGCTGTCCCCTCTCTCTCTGCCTCGGCTACCAAATACGGAAGGGCCCCCTGTCCGGTGGACACGTGACTCACGTGACCTTACCTATCACCGGAGACGACTCACACTCCTTCCCCTGCCCCCTTGCCTTGCATCCAATAAATAACAGCGCAGCCAGGCATTCGGGGCCACTACCAGTCTCCATGACTTGGTGGTAGTGGTCCCCTGGGCCCAGCTGTCTTTTCTTCCATCTCTTTGTCTTGTGTCTTTATTTCTACAATCTCTTATCTCCGCACATGAAGAGAAAAACCCACAGGCCCAGTAGGGCTGGACCCTATACCTCCTGGCACACTGGTGTGTGTTGCCCCCCAGGGACGTTTGCCCGAACTTTGGCCGTGTGATCCAACTCGATCTCTAGCTTCCTCCCCTCCCCGCAGGTGGGAGGTCGGGCTGACACCCCTGGCTCTAGTCACATGCTTGGTCTTCCCCGGATGGCCAGCTCCCTCCTGAAACTTCTGGGTTGGGCCTTGCCACCAGGAGTCACCTGCTAGCATAAACCCAAGTGAATCGCACCGTAAATAAAAAGATACTTCCAGGAGCTTCTAAGAGCTTGAGGGCTTTCTCCTGGGAACTGAAGACAAGACCAGCTAAATTCTTTACTACGCGACACGGAGGCACCAAGTGCTAGTGAAGACAGGCATCCACGGAAACTCATTCCACGGGGCACCCATGGAAACTCATTCCATGGGGCATCCACGGACACTCATTCACCACTGATGAGAATGCAAAACACGGGGCATCCACGGAAACTCGTTCACCGCTGGTGAGAATGCAAAACACGGGGCATCCACGGAAACTCATTCGCCGCTGGTGAGAATGCAAAACAGGGGGCATCCACGGAAACTCGTTCGCCGCTGGTGAGAATGCAAAACACGGGCCATCCACGGAAACTCGTTCGCCGCTGGTGAGAATGCAAAACACGGGGCATCCACGGAAACTCGTTCGCCGCTGGTGAGAATGCAAAACACGGGGCATCCACGGAAACTCATTCGCCGCTGGTGAGAATGCAAAACACGGGCCATCCACGGAAACTCATTCGCCGCTGGTGAGAATGCAAAGCACGGCAGCCGCTATAGGAGACAGTTTGGTAGTTTCATATAAATGTGAGGATACATATTCCGTAAAACCTACAAATCCCATCCCTAGGTATTTAGCAAGAGGGATGAGAACTGTGTCCACGCAAACACTGGGAGATGCGTATTTATCAAGTAGCTTTATTTAGAATTGTCCCCAGTGGAAACAACACAAATACCCTTCGACTGCTGAATGGACGGAGACACTGCGAGGCCTCCACAAGGCAGCCAGCACTCGGGAGTCGAGGCAGAGACCTCCGTCAGACACACCACCGTGGGGGAATCTCGAGTGTGTCACCCCATTGAGGGAAGCCCCCACACTCTGTGCCTCCATTTATGTGACATTTTGACAAAGGCGCAACCGTTGGGACAGAAGACGGGAGCGTTGCCAGGACCCAGTGGTGGGAAGAAAGGAGGATCGAAAAGGCTGCCGGGGGCATTGGAGGTTGGGATTGTTCTGTTTCTGTGGTGGGGGTGAAAATGCTAGAGGTGTGCACCAAAAAGGGTGAATCTGCCTCTGCATGCAGGTGACAGCGTGATGTAAACAGAAGGCTTTTCTCTCTAGAGCCAACCAATTTCCAGAAGAATCTGGGCTGGGCGCGGTGGCTCACGCCTGTAATCCCAGCACTTTGGGAGGCTGAGGTGGGAAGATCACGAGGTCAGGAGATCAAGACCCTTCTGGCTAACACAGTGAAACCCCGTCTCTACTAAAAATTCGAAAAACAAATAAGCCAGGCGTGGTGGCGGGCGCCTGTAGTCCCAGCTACTCGGGAGGCTGAGGCAGGAGAATGGCGTGAACCTGGGTGGCGGAGCTTGCAGTGAGCCAAGATCGCGCCACTGCACTCCAGCCTGGGTGACAGAATGAGACTCCGTCTCAAAAAAAAAAAAAAATCTGTCTCTGCAGGCAGGTGACGGCATGGTGTAAACAACAGCCTTTCCTCTCTAGAGCCAACAAGTTTCCAGAAGAATCTGCCTGCATGCAGATGACAGCGTGATTTAAAAACAGCCCTTTCTCTCTAGAGCCCACCGATTTCTGGAAGATGGAAACCACAGCACTCACTGGGGCTTTTCCTGGGCTCTTTCCATGGCCGTGTGGGGCTCTGCTGGCCACATCCACGCGGTGAGCCGCTCTGGCTCCTCACCTGGGCCTCGTGCGACCCGGCAGTGCGCGCTCCCTGTCCTAGGTGGTGACCCGGCTGTGGAGGTGGGCGTTTGATGGTGGTGGCTCCTGACCCTCTCGGTGGCCTTTTTAGGAAGCCCGCTCAGGTTGGTGTCTGGCACGCCCTTTGGCGAGGGGTACCGACGTTGACGTTGGAGATAGAGTAGGACGCTGGTGAGCTGGCCCGTGAGCCTCAGTGGCAGGTGGGAGCGGTTGGAGCTCCCCGTAGTGAGTGCCCAGGTCTGGTGGGGTGGCTGCCTGCGGGCCTCCCCCTCATCCACATTTCGTCGTCAGCTAGCCCTTCGCCGCACATCTCTTGGACGGTCAAAAAACATGTGCAGCTGGTGCCAAAAGCAGCACTTTGCACAGCCCAGCCTGGGAAGGAGAATGGAACCGTGTGACCGGGCAGCAGGCGGGGCCTCCTCCAGGGCTTCCAGGAGCCTTGGCAGTCCCTGGGGGGCTTGGCCAGGCCCACAGAGCGGGGACTGATGGAGCTGTTGTTTCAGGGCCACGCTGCACCTTACAAAACGGTCTCCGTCCGCGCGGCCGTCCCGTCCACCATCCTCCGGCTTCCAGCTGCGGCTTTTCACGGAGTTTTTGAGAAATATCCGGAAACTCTGGTGAGGGTGGTGCAGGTGGGTCACTTTTCCAGACAACTCTTCTAGCTGCTGTGGGTCACCCTGGGGGGGCCTGGGCACTGGTTTGGGATTTGAGTGGGTTTATTGCCCGCGTAATTTCTCAGTTCTCAGCTTTACAGCCATGAAAGTGATTTCAGAGGAATAGAGAAATCGACTTCATTGGCGGGACTTACCACTGGTGATGTGGGATTCTGAGTGGGTTCGGGAAGAACTAAGGTTATATTTTAAAAATTTGTAGGCCGGGCACGGTGGCTCACGCCTGTAATCCAAGCACTTCGGGAGGCCAAGGCGGGCAGATCACAAGGTCAGGAGATCAAGACCATTCTGGCTAACACGATGAAACCCCGTCTCTACCAAAAATACAAAGAATTAGCCGGGTGTGGTGGCGGGCGCCTGTAGTCCCAGCTACTCGGGAGGCTGAGGCAGGAGAATGGCGTGAACCCGGGAGGCAGAGCTTGCAGTGAGCCGAGATCGCGCCACTGCACTCCAGCCTGGGCGATAGAGCGAGACTCTGTCTCAAAAAAAAAAAAAAAATTGTAATATATATCTTAAAATAAAAATGAATGTTCACAACCTCAAAGAGGTCTTAAGATCCTTCACTACCCCCCAAAGAGATTTTTACATTTTTATTAAACTTCTCACTTTGGAGTAACTTTAGATTATAGAAAACTTGCAAAAACAATGCAGTCTTCATGTGGCCCTCGCCCCGTTCCCCATGATGTGAACATCTTACATGACCGTGGTGAGGTGTCAAGTCTGCGAGGTTCTTCACCCTGAGAGGGTTCGATCTGTGGTGTCTGCGGGGCTTGGGGCACGGTTCTCAGTGCTCTGTGTGGTGCTGCCGGGGGCCCGCCCTGTACCCCGGGCCGGTGGTCACTGTGCAGCTGGCGTGTTGTTGCAGATCATCATGGTGCGGCTGCAGAGGGTGACCTTTCTGGCTCTGCACAACTACCTGGGCCTGACCACAGAGCTCTTCAACCCTGTAAGTGGAAACCAGCTCACAAAGCCCCATGTTGCTCCATGCACCTGGCATCGGGACAGCTGTTGGTTGGCACAGCAGGCGCCCAGTGCCTGGTGGGGCAGTGCCAGCAACAGCTGTGGTCTTCCCAGTTGCTGGTCATTAGGACTTTGGAGGGGATGGTTGTGCTGTGTTTATTTTCCTACCTTAAAGCACCTGCTAGTCGATTTGGAGGCTTGATTCTCCTGGGGCCTTGTGTTCCAAAATCTCTGATTCGCTGGGACTTGGGAAAGGTGGAATTCCTTCTCCGATGCTGGAGTTGTCCCTCTGGAGGGACACGGTTGTGAGCAGCCACCTGGTACCCCTGCAGCTCCCGTTCAGGACTGTGATGAGTCTTCCTTTGGTCACCCGTGTTCTGTAGGACATCGGCAGCCACACACACGCTCCTTCCCTTTCTGGCCCTGCAGGCTGCACACGAAGCGGACGGCCCTGTCCAGCAGAGGCTGCCCCTCCCCATGCCTGTCCCATGGGGTCCCTACAGCCGTGTCCAGCAGAGGCTGCCCCTCCCCATGCCCATCCCGTGGGGTCCCTGTTGCCAGCACTCCCTGTGTGTTGCCCTTGACTGCTCCTCCTATCTGAACCGGGTGGGGCGGAGCTGACCCCGAACTGTGACCCGTTTGGAGGGTACAGCGCGTTGTCAAGGGCACGAGGCTATCAACCCGGGCTCTCCCTACTCCCAGCAGTGTGACCCTGGGAGGCACTTGGCCGGGACGTGGGACGGTCCCCACCTAGCCAAGCTCTCGTGAGAACCGAGTGAGACCAGGGTTTCATGCCCTGCTCCATCCCCACTGCCTGAAACAGTAGCCTGATACGTGGAGGGCTCTCTTTAGTCATGGGATGGGCATGGGGAGGGGCAGCCTCTGCTGGACACGGCTGTAGGGACCCCACGGGACAGGCATGGGGAGGGGCAGCCTCTGCTGGACAGGGCCGTCAGCTTGGTGTGCAGCCTGCAGGGCCAGAAAGGGAAGGAGCGTGTGTGTGGCTGCCGATGTCCTACAGAACACAGGTGACCAAAGGAAGACTCATCACAGTCCTGAACGGGAGCTGCAGGGGTACCAGGTGGCTGCTCACAACCGTGTCCCTCCAGAGGGACAACTCCAAGTGGAGCTCGGTTAGTAAATGCCCAGCACGCGTTAGTCTTTAATATGTGCATTTCAGTTGGAAATTGTAATTCTGATGACATTTTAGGGCTTGTCGTCTTCAGTGGTTGACATTAAGGGAATATCTTTTTGTTTTCTACATTACTTTTTGTTTTAATGAAGAGTATTAAGGTTCTGAGAATTTGGGGCATTATGTTGACTTGATAAAGTGTTTGAGACAGGGCCTAGGGTAAAAGCAGGCTGAGCTTGGTAGCCTTAAACAGACCAGTCCTTTTCTTGAATAACTGAAATTCTGGGTTGATGATCAGCCTCTTCCCATTGCCTGAAGTGCAGCTTAAACTTTGCCTTGAGGGGCCCACACCTGTCACACATTTGAGGGGCCCGCACCTGTCACACCTTTCAGAGGCCCACACCTGTCACACCTTTGAGACGCCCACACCTGTCACACCTTTCAGAGGCCCACACCTGTCACACCTTTGAGGGGCCCACACCTGTCACACCTTTCAGAGGCCCACATCTGTCAGTGGGCGTGGGGTGTTCCTGGGGTGGCACTGAACTTCCTTCTTGTGTCCCAGGAGAGCCAGGCCATCCCTCTCGTGTCTGTAGCCAGTGTGGCTGCCGGGAAGGCCAAGAAGCAGGTGTTCTATGGCGAAGAAGAGCGGCTTAAAAAGCCACCGCGGCTCCAGGAGTCCTGTGACTCAGGTACTGTCCTGCACCAAGGAGGGCAGTGTCCAGCCCCAGAGTCCAGGGTATCCTGCTGCCACTGCCTCAGGTCACCCCAGGTCATCTTGCACATGCCTGAGGCCACCTCACACATCCCCGGGTCACCTCACATGGCCCAGGTCACCCAACAAGTCCCACAAGTCACCTCACCTGCCCCCCAGGTCCCCTCACGTGTCCCCATCTCCTCACATGCGGGCTGGATGTCCTCAGACATGCCCAGGTCTCCTCACACTGACCCCAGGTCTCCTCACGTGTCCCTGTCTCATCGCACTGTCCCCGTCTCCTCACGTGAGGCCCGGATGACCTCACACAGGCCCAGGACCCTTCACCCTCCATTCTTTAGTTGTTCCCAGAATTCTCCCTGCGTGCTTGGCCTGGGCCAGGTGCCTGGTGGGGAACAGGCCTCCCGCATTGGGCTCTCACGCGCTGTTCTGAGCGCTAACTGGGGGGGCCTGAATCTGAGGAGGAAGCGATCAGGTGCGGCGTGCACCGCATGAGTCACCCCAGGACGATCTGTGTGATGGAGTTAACAGCCACCCTACAGATGAGGTGCACATTTGGTTATTTATAGCCCATCATGTTCCCAGAAGAGTTGACGTGACTAACAGAAGTATGTGAAATCAAATGAAGCAATGCTGATGAGAGTGAGGAGGGGATGGAGTGAGCAGAGTGGAGTGAGTGAGTGGGGGATGGAGTGAGCAGAGTGGAGTCAGTGAGTGGGGGATGGAGTGAGCAGAGTGGAGTGAGTGGGGGATGGAGTGAGCAGAGTGGGGTGAGTGAGGGAGGGATGGAGTGAGCAGAGTGGGGTGAGTGGGGGATGGAGTGAGCAGAGTGGGGTGAGTGAGTGGGGGATGGAGTGAGCAGAGTGGGGTGAGTGGGGGATGGAGTGAGCAGAGTGGGGTGAGTGGGGGATGGAGTGAGCAGAGTGGGGTGAGTGAGGGAGGGATGGAGTGAGCAGAGAGGAGTCACTCCTCCACTTACGTGTGCTTGGGAGACCCCGTGAGGATCACAGCCACCTTTAAACACAGCTCTGGCTGGTCTGCTTTTTCCCAGAAATGCATTTTATTTTTATTATTAATATTATTATAATAATAATTATTATTGAGACAGGGTTTTGCTCTGTTGCCCAGTCTGGAGTGCAGTAGTGGGATATTGGCTCACTGCCACTCCCACCTCACTGGCTCAAAGGAATCTCCTGCCTCCTCAGCCTCCTGAGTAGCTTGGTCCACAGGCGCGTACCACCAGGCCCAGCTCATTTAGTTTTATTTTTAATTTTTTGTAAAGATGGCGGCTCGCTACGTGGTCCAGGCTGTTCTTGAACTCCTGGTCTCAAGTGATCCTCCCACCGTGGCCTCCCAAATTGTTTGGATTACAGGTGTGAGCCACTGAACCTGGCCTCAAAGTGTATTTTAGAGTATGTGTCGTTGCCTGAATGGCATTTCTTTCACTGGATTAGGTCCGTGTGACTTGATGGGGCAGCAGCTGTCCTGGGTGGGGTCTTGGCAGAGACCAGGGCTGGGGGGGGCTCATGGGCCTCTGTAGGTAAGGACAGTGTCCAGGCAGGGCAGCCTCCTTCAGCCTGTGTGGTTGGCAAGGCCAGGTTCCTTCCTCGTTTCACCTGAGGAGCAGATGCAGCCCTGCGTGGCCCATCCCAGGTGAGCCCAGACAGCCGCATCTGCCAAGGGGACGCCCTGAGAAAGGGCCTGGCCGGCAGCCCCACCTGGATGGAGTTTGCCTTCAAGGCACTTGGCCCACAGCAGGACAATCAGGGCAGCAAGGCCTTGGAGGGGGGAAGGGGGGTTAGGGTAGGGTTGGGGGCGGGGCACATGGGGGATTGGGGTAGGGATGGAAGGGGCGGAGAGGAGGGATTGGGGTGGGGAGGGGGATTTCGGGGAAGGGGGGTTGGGGTAGGGAGGGAGGATTTGGGGAGGGGGGATTGAGGTGGGGAGGGTAGATTTGGGGGAGGGGCATTGGGGTGGGAAGGGGGGATTTGGGGGAGAGGGATTGAGATGGGGAGGGGGGATTTGGGGGAAGGGGGATTGGGGTAGGGAGGGGGATTGGGAGGAGGAGGATGTGAGAGGGGGGATTAGGGCGGGGAGGGGCCAGGGCTAGTCAGAGGGTGGCACTCGCTTGCACTCACCTGCTGGCCCGGCAGATGCAGACGAATGGGTGGCCCGAGGGCTGGTCCAGAGTGTGTGCAGGTGCGCAGGCCACTGCGGGGCACACCAGCTGCTGCTGCTGTGGGGACCCTGCTCCCTGTGTGGCCCCAGGGAGTACGTGCAGACCAAGGTTGCTCATGGCCGCCTCCCCAGCAGGTCACGGGGGCGGCCGCCCAGCAGCTCCTGGGCCCATGCTGAAGAGGAGCCACTCCGTCCCCGCGCCTTCCGTTCGCAAAGGGATCTTGGACGAGCTGGAGAAGCCCGGGGCAGGTGACTCTGACCCTTCAGCCCCACAAGGTAAAGAACCTCGACAGCTGCCCAGCCTGTGTGACCCACAGGGCCCTCGGCATCTGAGACCCAGGCTGAGCTGCACTGACGCCCAGCATCGCCACCAAGGCGGGCGCTCTCCACTGAGCCCCACATGCCCAGAGGGGCCTGTGCCTGTCCTCTGGCTCTAGGGTTGAGGCTTGGTGGCCATCCTGCTGCCCAGAACACCCTGGTGTGCTCCTCTGCGTGCCCGCCCTGTCTCACCCCCACCACCGCCAGGGCTGGGCCGGTGCCCCCAGATGCCCCGCAGAGCCATGTGCTCGGCCCTTCCCGCCCTCCCTGCATGGTCCCTCTCCTGCCTTGCGTCCCAGGTCTCTAGCAAGCCTGCCCTTCCTTCCCCAGCCCTGCTGACCTGTGCCTCCCCACAGGGACCTTTGCTGTAATTGATGTGTAGCAAAACCTCAACAGCCGGGTGACCCGCCCGCAGCCCGGCCCCAGGGCCCAGGGCATTCTCAGGGCAGCCTCCAAGTCCATCCTGCCCGGCAGTGCAGCCGTGCTCCTGCCGCAGACCTGCCCACTCCGCCGTCTGCCACCCGCGGGTCACCGGCAAGCTCATCAGCTCCTGCTGTATTCGGTTCCATCTGGGCGTGCCTCTCAGATTGTCTGGTCGTATTCTCTGCCCACTTTCTGCAGGATTCTGGAGTTTGGTTGATCTGTGTTGATTCTTTATGTGCTGTAGGTAGAGATCCCTGGTTAGTTTCACTTTTGGAGATTCTCTTCCCCGTCGTCTCCTTAGTTTTTGTTGGAGACTCTCTTCCCTCTTGTCCATGGGCTGGAAAATGCCGCCATGGGACCTTCACGCAACGGGAACCCTGATGTTCTTTTGTGGAAAGCCAGCCTTTTGCCTTGGCACCTGTGATTTGTGTTTTGGGTCTTATTTATTCTTTCCTTATTTCTGAGTCATAAATAAATTTTCCAAAGACTATTTTATTTCTTTTTTTTAATTTTTTTTTTTTTTTTTTGAGACGGAGTTTCACTCTTGTTGCCCAGGCTGGAGTGCAGTGGCGTGATCTCAGCTCACCGCAACCTCCGCCTCCCAGGTTCAAGCGGTTCTCCTGCCTCAGCCTCCGGAGTAGCTGGGATTTTAGGCACCCATCACCACACCCGGCTAATTTTGTATTTTTAGTAGAGACGGGGTTTCTCCATGTTGCCCAGGCTGGTCTCAAATTCCCAACCTCAGGTGATCCGCCCACCTCTGCCTCCCAAAGTGCTGGGACTACAGGCTGAGCCACCGCATCTGGCCTCAAAGACTATTTTTATTAGCTTTTAGTTTTGCCTTTCACATAGAGGTCTTTCATTTATCTGTGGTTTATACTGCAAGAATGAGGGAAGAAATTAATCTTTTTCTTACTCTTTATGATGATAATTTACCCAACGCCATTAACAAAACAATCTGTCGTCTCTCTCTTGCTTTTTTTGTGCCATCGGGCATCAGGTAGCTGAATCTACATGGATTTTTTTGTTTAAGTAATAGCTTTTTTTTTTTTTTTCCAGACAGAGGCTCGTTCTGTGGCCCAGGCTAGAGTGCAGTGGTGAGATCATGGCTCACTGTGGCCTCAACCCTCTGGGCTCAAGTGGTCCTCCCACATCAGCCTCCTGAATAGTTGGGACTACAGGCACACCACTGCACTTGGCTTTTTTTTTTTTTTTTTTTTTTTTTTTTTTTTGTATTTTCTTTTTCTTTTTCTTGTTTTCTGTAGAGAGGGTGTCTTGCCATGTTACCCAGGCTGGTTTCGAACTCCTGGGCTCAAGTGATCCTCCTGCCTCAGCCTCCCAAAGTGTTGGGATAACAGGCATGAGCCACCACACCTAGCCCAGTTGTTGTTTGTTTATTAACTAGTGATGGTTGTATAAAGCGCATGCAGGATGCACATTGCAGGTGGATGGTTTGATGACTCCATAAACTGAACTCACTTGTGAACCAGGTAAAGAAACTAATTAGCCCCTGCAAGCCCCGTTCATGCTCCTCTTGTTACCACCAGCAAGCCGTGTCTGGTTGTAAAACCTGCTCCCCACCACGGCTGTCTACCATCCCGATGTCTGCCAGCCTGGGTGAGGTTGGCCTGTTTTCCTTTTTAGAAGTGGAGCCGTGTGGCGTGCGTTTGCGTTTGGCTTCCCTGCTCTGCATCCTGTGGGGAGGTCCATCCATGCTGTCATGTGGAGAAGCCTCCCTACCTTCTCGCTGTGGTGCAGGCTTCACTGTGTGAATGTTCGCATCGGTGCGTCCACTGCACGAGCGTGTACACATTTCTTTTGGGGCTGCTGGATCATGGAGTCATGTGTGCTTGGCTCGGGGGTGTAGGGTCCAGCCCTACAGGCCTTGTGAGTTTTCTCTTCATGTGCGGAGACGAGAGATTGTAGAAAAATAAGACACGAGACTAAGAGATAGTAGGAAAGACAGCTGGGCCCAGGGGCCACTACCACCAATGCGCAGAGTCCGGTAGTGGCCCCGAAGGCCTGGACACGCTGCTATTTATTGTATACAAGGTAAGGGGGCAGGGTAAGGAGTGTGAGTCATCTCAAGTGATTGATAAGGTCAAGCAAGTCACGTGTCCACGTGACAGGGGGCCTTTCCCTTTGTGGTAGCTGAAGCAGAGAGGGAGGACAGCAGACGTCAGCATTTCTTCTATGCACTTATCGGAGAGATCAAAGACTCTAATACTTTTGCTAATTCTGCTACTGCTGTCTTCTAAGAACTTAAGAGAAGCAGCAGGTGTACAGGCGGAATATGAAAGTGGACAAGGAGCGTGACCACTGAAGCACAGCACCACAGGAGACGGCGAAGCTCCAGATGACTGCGGGCAGGCCTGGCTAACGTCAGGCCCCCACAAGAGCTGGTGGAGCAGAGTGTTCTCTAACTCCCGGGGAAAGGGAGACTCCCTTTCCCAGTCTGCTAAGTAACGGGTGCCTTCCAGGTACTGGCGCTACCGCTAGACCAAGGTCTGCTAAGTAACGGGTGTCTTCCCGGCACTGGCACTACCGCTAGACCAAGGAGCCCTCAAGCAGCCCTTATCTGGGCGCTTGTCACACTCTTGTCTTCTGGTCGCTTCTCATAATGTCCCTTCAGCTCCTAACTCTGTGTGGCCTGGTTTTTCTTTGGTTATAATAATCATACAAAGGTTAATACGGAAAACTAATGATTGATAATTTCCATATGTAATCATCTCTATATCCTATTTCTAATATAACTTTCTCCTATCCTAACTATTTTCTTGATTATATTGGAACAGCTTGTGCCCTCAGTCTCGTGCCTCAGCACCTGGGTGGCTTTCCGCCCACACAGGAGCACTGCCTGGTGGCATTTCAGGCACTGACACCAGCGTCTACTCCTCAGCCTCATCTGACTGCTGTGGCTGCTCTATGCCTGTGCTGTGCATCATGGGACCACAAGCCTCATGTGACTGTTGACAACTAAACTCACTCATGCCAGCTAAACTCATTCACGCCAGTTAAACTCATTCGTACCAGCTAAACTCATTTGTCCCAGCTAAACTCATTCACACCAGCTAAACTCACACCAGCTAATCTCACTCACACCAGCTAAACTCACTCGTACCAGCTAAACTCACTCATACCAGCTAAACTCACTCGTACCAGCTAAACTCACTCACGCCAGCTAAACTCACTCACGCCAGCTAAACTCACACCAGCTAAACTCACTCACACCAGCTAAACTCACCACACCAGCTAAACTCACTCGTACCAGCTAAACTCACTCGTACCAGCTAAACTCACTCACGCCAGCTAAACTCACTCACGCCAGCTAAACTCACACCAGCTAAACTCACTCACACCAGCTAAACTCACCACACCAGCTAAACTCACTCGTACCAGCTAAACTCACTCACACCAGCTAAACTCAATGCCAGCTAAACTCACTCACGCCAGCTAAACTCACTCACTCCAGCTAAACCCACTCACGCCAGCTAAACCCACTCGTACCAGCTAAACTCACTCGTACCAGCTAAACTCATTCGTACCAGCTAAACTCATTCATGCCAGCTAAACTCACTCACACCAGCTAAACTCACACCAGCTAAACTCACACCAGCTAAACTCACTCACACCAGCTAAACTCACACCAGCTAAACTCACACCAGCTAAACTCACGCCAGCTAAACTCACTCGTGCCAGCTAAACTCACTCGTACCAGCTAAACTCACTCGTACCAGCTAAACTCACTCACGCCAGCTAAACCCACTCACACCAGCTAAACCCACTCACGCCAGCTAAACCCACTCACGCCAGCTAAACCCACTCGTACCAGCTAAACTCACTCGTACCAGCTAAACTCATTCGTACCAGCTAAACTCACTCACGCCAGCTAAACTCACTCACGCCAGCTAAACTCACTCACGCCAGCTAAACTCACACCAGCTAAACTCACTCACGCCAGCTAAACTCACTCGTACCAGCTAAACTCACTCACGCCAGCTAAACTCACTCACGCCAGCTAAACTCACTCACGCCAGCTAAACTCACTCATACCAGCTAAACTCACTCGTACCAGCTAAACTCACTCACGCCAGCTAAACTCACTCACACCAGCTAAACTCATTCACGCCAGCTAACTCACTCGTACCAGCTAAACTCACTCACGCCAGCTAAACTCACTCACGCCAGCTAAACTCACGCCAGCTAAACCCACTCACGCCAGCTAAACCCACTCGTACCAGCTAAACCCACTTGTACCAGCTAAACTCACTCGTACCAGCTAAACTCATTCATACCAGCTAAACTCACTCATGCCAGCCACACTTCAGGTGCTTACTGGCCACCCATGGTTAGCGGCCACTTCCGGCCCAGCATGTGCTGCCCTGTCTTCTGACAGGCGTGCAGTGGAGCCTGCCTGTGCTCTGATTCTGTCTTCTTGATGAACTGTGAGGCCGAGCACCTTTCATTTCCACTTGGATAGCCTTCTTTGTCTTTTGCCCATTTTCCTCTTGGCTTTCATTTTCTTATTATTAATAGGAATTCTTTATATATTCTCTGTATGATTCCTTTGTCCAGTATGTATATTAAAAATATTTTCTATTCACTTTTTACTATCTTAGTGGTGTCTTTTGATGAATAGGAAATTTTAAACTTAATGGGATCTAATTTATCAATATTTTTCTTTTGTGGTTAATACATTTTGTGTCCTGTTTCAGAAATCTGTCTGTAAGATTTAACGTTTTACCTTTCATATTATCCATCTAGAATTTATTCTTTTGTAGAAAGTGAGTAGGGGTCAAGATATATCTTTTTGGGCCGGGCGCGGTGGCTCACGCTTGTAATCCCAGCACTTTGGGAGGCCGAGGCGGGCGGATCACGAGGTCAGGATGTCGAGACCATCCTGGCTAACACGGTGAAACCCCATCTCTACTAAAAAAAAAAATACAAAAAATTAGCCGGGCGTGGTGGCGGGCGCCTGTAGTCCCAGCTACTCGGAGAGGCTGAGGCAGGAGAATGGCGTGAACCCGGGAGGCGGAGCTTGCAGTGAGCCGAGATCACGCCACTGCACTCCAGCCTGGGTGACAGAGCGAGACTCTGTCTCAAAAAAAAAAAAAAAAGATATATCCTTTTCTTTTTTCTTTTTCTTTTCTTTTTTTTTTTTGAGACAGAGTTTCGCTCTTGTTGCCCAGGCTGGAATGCAGTAGTGTGATCTCAGCTCACTGCAAGCTCCATCTCTCAGGTTCAAGCAATTCTCCTGCCTCAGCCGCCGAGTAGCTGTTATTACAGGCACCCGCCACCACGCCCAGCTGTTTTTTTGTATTTTTAGTAGAGACGGGGTTTCACCGTGTTAGCCAGGATGGTCTCGATCTCCTGACCTGGTGATCCTCCCGCCTCGTCCTCCCAAAGTGCTGGGATTACAGGTGTGAACCACCACAGCCAGCCGATACATCCTTTTCTAAATGGCTATCTAGTTGATCCACCACTTTTTCTTTTTCTTTTTTTGAGGTAAGGTCTTGCTCCATGGCCCAGGCTGGGGTGCAGTGGTGAAATCACAACTCACTGCAGCCTCAAACTCCTGGGCTCAAATGATCCGCCCGCCTCAGCCCATGAGGGCTCAAGTGATCCATCCGCCTCAGCCTCATGAGTAGCTGGGACCACAGGTGTGGCCCCCACACCTGGCTAGTTTTTTTTAATTTTTGTAGATAGAGATGTCTTGCTGTGTTGCCCAGGCTGGTCTTGAATTCCTGGCCTCAAGCCCTCCCTCCACCTAGGCCTCTCAAAGTGCTGGGATTACAGGCATGAGCCACTGCACCTGGCCCATTTATTTATTTATTTATTTTTAAGAGATGCAGTCTCTCACTATGTTGTCCAGGCTTCAAACTCCTGGGCTCAAGTGATCCTTCCAGTTTGGCCTCCTGAGCAGCAAGGACCACAGGTGCATACCACCATGCCTGGCCCCTGTATTTTATTTTATATATTTATTTTGAGACGGAGTTTCGCTCTTGTCACCCAAGCTGGAGTGCAATGGTGCGATCTCAGCTCACCACAACCTCTGCCTCCCGGGTTCAAGGGATTTTCCTGCCTCAGCCTCCCAAGGACCTGGGATAGCAGGCATGCGCCACCATGCCCCGCTAATTTTGTATTTTTAGTAGACACAGGGTTTCTCCATGTTGGTCAGGCTGGTCTCGAACTCCCAACCTTAGGCGACCCACGTGCCTCAGCCTCCCAAAGTGCTGGGATTACAGGTGTGAGAAATTTTATCATTTAGCTACATGCTTGTTGACGTACAAGGTGTGGTCATTGCACCCCAGTATTCCCCTGTGTGGCTGCGGCCAGGTAAAGGGGCTGCGCTCCTCTCGCCCACCCCAGAGGGTCAGCCCCAGAGGAAGCACTGGTGACCTTTGTTGCCATAGATTGGTTTCCAGTTCGGATTTTTTTAAAAAACAGCAGAACTTGACGGGGGCATGAGTAACACACAAAACAGTGCACTGGGCTGAAGGGTGCAGCTCCGTGAAACCCGACCAGCGCACCCTCAGCGTAAGCCCCGGAGACACGCGCCCCTTTCCAAGGCCCAGCGCTCCTGGCTCTCCGTGTCTGGCTTCCCAGGGAGGGGCACGTGGCTGTGCTCCTGAGCCTGGTTCCTTCCTGCAGCGCCATGTGGCCGCGGCATCTGTGTGGCATGTGTCCGCGGTTAGTGTCTGCGCGGTTCCTCTGTATTCCGCGGAGAAATGTTGTTGCGAATTCCAGTTTGGATGGGAAACCGCAGTGCGGATGACTCGCTCGCATGCGCAGCTGCACACGCAGGGCTGGATCCGTGCCTGGGCGTGCGTGACCCCGTCGTGCAGAGCGCGCACCCTTCCTCAGAATCCACAGCAGCTAGTCCAGAGGTCAGATACGCTGTGTGTGTAGTGATGTGTAATGCTGAGGGTGGGCCGTAAAAGGGTGCACACTGCTTCATCCCGCTCAGCCCGAGGCCGCCCAAAAGCAGCAACAGGCGAGCTCTTTGGAGGGGGTGCCTCAACCCCCTCCCTCCGAGACGGGGCTGGGACTGCAAACAGCCAAGCCCAAAGCACCAGCGTGATGGCCCAGGGCCCTCGTTAGGGGAGCTCACGTACAGAGGGTGGCAGCATCCCTGAGATGGACAGCGAGAGAAAGGGGGCTCCACCCAGAGTGGCCCGCAGCGAGTGGTCAGGGTGTGGCGCGCATGGCAAGGTTTGAGGAATTAGGCTCAGGGCCAGGGCTGGTTTCTTTCAGTGTTTTAGGCACCGACCAGGCTACCTTTATCAGTGCCCAGAAATGTTGAAGGCCCCGTGTGGGTTTAAGCTGCGGAGAAAACCTGTAGCTGGTGGGTCACAGAGCCATTGAGGCAGATGCCGAAAGAAAGCAGGGTATGGAGGGATCTCAGGGGCCGACGCCCTCGAGGGACCTGCCGGGGTCCGTGTGGTTAGACTGCAGGGTGCGTGCAGCCCACACCGCGGGTGTCTGTGTCTGTGGCCCAGCGAGCCGTGTCCTGAGTGTCCCCTCTGTGTGTAGGGGGCCCAGGCAGTGCCACTTCCGACCTGGGGATGGCATGTGACCGTGCCAGGGTCTTCTTGCACTCGGACGAGCACCCCGGGAGCTCCATGGCCAGCAAGGTAGGCCCTGGCTGTCATTCTCACCCTTCGCTTGGGGCCCTGCCCTCTCCGTGGCTTGCTGGCGCATTGGGGGCGCCGCCGGCTCTGGTGTCATGTGGCACCGGCAGCTTCAGGAGGCTCAGCCGGCCTTTCCGCACTGTGCGATTCAGACCTGACCACGCACTTGTGCGATGTTCCCCAACCACATCCCTTCGAATTGCCGGCATCTCCGTGCTTCTCCAGTCCAGGAAAAGCGTGATGGTTGCAGAGATGCCCTCCACGGTCTCCCACCACTCAGAGAGTGACGTGGACGAGACCCTGGCCGGCGGGAAGTCAGATGCCATCTTCAGAGCTGCCAAGAAGGACCTGCTCACCCTGATGAAGCTGGAAGTGAGTGGCCCCGGCGGGCACCTGGTCCTTGTCCCATGCAGGGCCCGTGGCCTCCTCTCTGCCTCTGTCAGGCAGTGGTTCCGGGTGTGGAGGACGTGGCTGCACAGAAGGTGCTGTGGGTGGTGTGCAGGCTTAGTTGTCTTTTGGGGTCCCCTTTGGGAAGCTAGCAGCTTGAGATCGCCTTATGTTCAAAGTCAAAGCTGAGGCTTTCTGGGACATCGGTGTCCCAAAGCTGGACTTCGGAATTCTCATCTATGTTTATATTTAATACAGCAATAACAGTGTCAGATTATTGTAGTATGACATTTTGTCAGCTTCACTTTCATAATTTATTTTTATTACTTTTTAATATTCAATCATTAGTTCATCTAGGATTTAATTTCTTACATATGATGGAAAGCTTTTTTTTTTTTTTTTTTTGAGACAGAGTCTCGCCATATGGCCCAGGCTGGAGTGCAGTGATGTGATCTCGGCTCACTGCAACCTCCACCTCTTGGGTTCAAGCAATTCTCCTGCCTCAGCCTCCCGAGTAGCTGGGATACAGGCACCCACCACCATGCCTGGCTAAATTTTGTATTTTTAGTAGAGACAGGGTTTCACCATGTTGGCCAGGCTGGTCTCGAACTCCTGACCTCAAATGATTTGCCCACCTCAGCCTCCCAGAGTGTTGGGATTACAGGCGTGAGTCCCCGTGCCCGGCCGATGGAAAGCTTTAAATAGGTAAAAAGGCAGCCGTGACGGTGTCGTGAGTTCCCATGCACCAGTCACCCAATTCCATAATTACCAACGATGGCTAATCACTTTAGAGCTGTACTCCTAGGCCCTCCCCCAATTATTTCCTGTCTGAAAAATCTCCAACACGATATAATTTCACATCATGCCTCTCTAACGGTTAAGGACTCCTTTTGAGGCATAACCACAGTGTCATTCTGCAAGTGAAATGTTAAAAAGCTGCGATTGCTCACCCACCCAGCATGTTCCTGGACCCCTGACTGTGTCGTGAGTGGTTCTCAGTGGTTTCTTTTTGTACAGATCAGGATCTGAGTAAGGCCTATAGGCTGCAGTTGGCTGATCTATCTGTTAAATCTTTTCTGGCCGGGCACGGTGGCTCACACCTGTAATCCCAGCACTTTGGGAGGCCGAGGCAGGTAGATCACCTGAGGTCAGGAGTCCAAGACCAGCCTGACCAACATGGTGAAACTCTGTTTCTACTAAAGATACAAAAATTAGCTGGGCTTGATGGCAGGCGCCTGTAATCCCAGCTACTTGGGAGGCTGAGGCAGGAGAATTGCTTGTACCTGGGAGGCGGATGTTGCAGTGAGCTGAGGTTGCGCCGTTGCACTCCAGCCTCGGCAACAAGAGTGAAACTCTGTCGCAAAGGAAAAAAAAAATCTCTCTCTCTTCTTCTTCTTTCTTCTTCCTTCTTCTTCCTTCTTCGACAGTGTCTCGCTTTGTCATCCGGCCTGGAGTGCAGTGGTGCCATCTCAGTTCACTGCAACCTCCGCTTCCTGATCCTCCCACCTCAGCCTCCTGAGTAGCTGGAACCACAGGCTCACTACCACACCTGGCTAAGTTTTGTATTTTTAGTACAGACGGGGTTTCACCATGTTTCCCAGGCTGGTCTTGAACTCCTCGCCTCTAGTGATCCACCTGCCTCGGCCTCCAAAAATTCTGGGATTACAGGCGTGAGCCACTGTACCCAGCCAGTCTTCTTTCTCTTTAAACAACTTTTTAATTGTGGGAAAATTCAAAACTATCTAGAACAGATGGAATATGTGAGGGTGAGCACCTAGCATCCCTCACAGTAACGATCACACCACAGCCCACCTTGTTTTCTCTGCACCCCTTCCGTCCCGTCCTTCCGTCCCGTCCAGGTGCTCACCCTTGAAGCAAATCCCATCATCACAGCGCGTCACTGGTGGATATTTCAGGATTCATCTCTAGCCACAATACTCATCATTTCTGAACACTTAACAGTAATCCTTAAAACGGCCAAATGGCTTCAGCCGTGCGGTCAGTGCACCCCGTCCAGCAGCCTCGTCCGTGTCACCGTGGCCGGCTCCCACGTCCCTCTCATCCCCCTCGTCTCCCGCATCCCCCTCTCTCCCACGTCCTCCTTGTCCCCCTCATCCCCCTCGTCCCCTGTGTCCCCATCATCCCCCTCATCCCCCGTGTCCCCCTCGTCCCCCTCATCTCCCACGACCTTGTCGTCCCCCTCATCTCCCGCGTCCTCCTCATCCCCGCGTCCCCTGTGTCCCCCTCATCTCCCTCGTCCCGTGTCCCCCTCGTCCCCGTCGTCCCCCTCATCCCCCTCGTGTGTCCCCCTTGTCCCCCTTGTCCCCCACATCCCCCTCGTCCCCCACGTCCTCCTCGTCCCCCTCGTCCCCCTCGTCCCCTGTGTCCCCCTCGTCCCCCTTGTCCCCCTCGTCTCCCGCGTCCTCCTCATCTCCCTCATCCCCCGCGTCCCCTGTGTCCCCTTCGTCTCCCTCATCCCCTGTGTCCCCCTCGTCCCCCTCGTCCTCCTCGTCCCCCGCGTCCCCACATCTCCCTCATCTCCCGAAGGCTCTGACTTTCTTCGCGCAGCTGCTTTCCTCAGGGGGCGACTTTCTCCTCCTGAAGAGCTTCTCACGGTTCCTCGGCTCCTTGGGCTGACAACGCGCCCTGGGGCGGTGTGGCCTCCCCGTCAGCGGCCGTCCTCCGCCTGAGAGCTAGACACGTGGCTGCTCAGACTCTTCTCATCCTCCTCCACCTCTTCTCCCTCCTGTTTGACAGACTTGTGGAGACGTGTGGTGTCATTTCTCTTTTGGGGGGAACTGGCGTCACCCCCTTCACCGCCAGGGTTTAGGAAGTTTAATGGTTTGGTTTTCAATCATCTTCCAAAGGTGATGGGTGGGGTTTCTTGTTTTTATTTCATTATCTCTGTGGACTAGGGGTTCACACACCTGATGTTTCAAACCTTTGTGGGTGTGGTACCCGCAGACGCTCCCTCACCGTTGGTTTGCCCCAGGGCCTCTCCACAGGCTCGGGGTCCACTGCAACCTCTGCCTCCTGGGTTCGAGTGTGTTGGGCACTCCCGGGTCACCTCTGGGAGCTCCCAGATTCCAGAGTCCTCGTGCCCTGGAGGGCGTCGTTCTGTAGGTGGGGTGGAGAAGGCGTCCCACTGCTGGCTATGCCAGCGCCACTTATAAAGAAATCACCCTTTCTCCCTGAAATGACATCCTCTCTCTTTTACATAAATTCACAAAAATACGAGTGTCTGTTTCTGCGTTTTCTGCCTTGCTCCGCTGTTTGGTGTCTGTCTCTGTACCGAGGCCCTGGTTTGGCATCGGTGGCTCTGCAGAATGCCCGGTGTCCATCAGGCCCTTGTTGGAGGACAGCCTCGGAGGAGGGCCTTGCCCGGCCTCTGGCCTCCCCGCTTGTTGCCCCTGAACAGCCCAGCGCAGCCTCCGTTCTCTGGACCTTCATTTATGCTTCCCGCCCATGTTCCCTGAAGCCTGCTCTGTTTTCAGGACCCATCTCTGTTGGATGGCCGGGAGGCACTTCTGCATGTTCCTGCAGGCACAGTGGTGTCAAGGCAGGGAGACCAGGTGAGCGGGGATCCGGGTGGGGGGAACTGGGACCACCCAATGCTGCAGCCCAGTGCCAAGTGGAGCACCAGAGGAGGGCCTGGGCTGGACACCAGTGAGTGGGGACCTCCCAGCACTGGGCCGCTGCCCCTCTGAGCACCATGGCAGAACCCCTCCCCTCAGGCAGCCCTGAGCCCTGAGAGCTGTGTCCACCTTTGGCCCCTGCTGCAGTGGCCCTTCCGCTCGCACCTGAGAGTGGGCCGGGCAAGCAGATTGGGAAGAGGTCATAAGAGGTCACAGTGGATACAGATCAGTGGACGTGGCCTTGGAGTGGTTTCATGGGCACATCTGCAGATGTGGGACCAAAACGTGTGGCGTGTGCAGGGGGCTCAGTGTGGGAGGGGCCGGGAACCCACCCCTCAGAGGCCAGGCCCCAGGCGAGGCGGCATGGGACCCCCCATGCATAGGAACACTGGGCTGACGCGTATTTGCTGGGGACAGTCAGTATGCGGGTGCTGGGAAAGAAGGTGTGCAGGTCCGAGGCCCGGCTCGCTGCACGGAGCCCTCGAGAACCCAGATTTTCCATGACTGCTCGTGAAATCATGAAACCGTAGACACTGCCGAAGTGTTTCCAGTGAAGTCCATGCCCAGAGCTGATCAGGTCGGCGGATGGTCTCCCGGCCGAGCCTGGTGGCATTGTCTGCTCTGGGCCCAGAGCTGCCCCCGTCCTGCCCGTGACCACTCGCGGCGCCTCCTGAGCCCTCTCGTGTTGTCAGGACACCAGCATCCTGTTCGTGGTCTTGGGGCTGCTGCACGTGTACCAGCGGAAGATTGGCAGCCAGGAAGACACCTGCCTGTTCCTCACACGCCCCGGGGAGATGGTGGGCCAGCTGGCCGTGCTCACGGGGGAACCTCTCATCTTCACCATCAAGGCCAACAGGGACTGCAGCTTCCTGTCCATCTCCAAGGCCCACTTCTACGAGTGAGTCCGAGGTCCTGGCCCCAGCCCCGCCTGCCCCGAGACCCCTCCCCGCATGGCCGGCCTCTTCCCTGCTGCTCGGGCTCCCCGCTTTGTCCCCGGCACCTGTGCAGGCCCAGGCCTGTGCCCCCTGCTCCAGCGCTCAATCAGCCAACCGCATCTGCCCACAGCGATCTGCTTCGCACGGCCATCTCTGTGGTCTGCTCCCAGCCGTGACCGTTTATCGCTGGTCAGTTCTGGGGCTGCCCAGCTTGGCTCAGTAAGGCCCACGTTGGGGCGGGGCCGGGCGTCAGGGGCTGTGAGCCTCCCCGCCCCTGCAGCCTGGGCTGACGTGTCGGGAGCCGGCAATGGGCGATGTGGAGGTGGAAGGGCAAGGCAGTGGGTGAGGACACGGGTCTGGCTCGGGGGAGGAGCCCCGCTGACATGTGTCCCTTCTTGGGGCAGAATGTGCCTGTGTTGCCTTCCAGGCTCTGGGCTGGAAGACATCTGTCCACTTGAGCCCAGCCCGTAAGTCTCAGATTCGGCCCCTCCAGGCCCAGAGCTGCCCTCGGCCCGCCTGTGGCTGCCTGGCAGAGCCGCCACGTCTTCGCATCCACAGCGCTGGGCATTCTGCTCTGTCAGGTCCAGAATCTCCTGGAGCCTGGGGTTCAGTTTAACCCCAGCTCTCGCCTCTGGCAGCTTGAGCCGTTCTGTGTGTGTTTTCTGGAAGGCCTCCGCACCCCCGCAGGCCAGATGTCTGCTGTGGTCCCAGAGCTCTTCTGCCTGAGTGGTTGGGCAGAAGGAGAGGTCAGGAGCCTGAAGGTCAGTGGAAGCACAGCAGCTGAAGAAAGCAGGTCGGCTGGGTGCAGCGGCTCACGCCTGTAATCCAGCAAACGGCACCACGCCGTTTCTGCTTCAGCCTAGGGACCCCGAGCCGGGCAAGGGGCAGGGGTGGGGACGGCGAGGCCCTGGCCCAGTTGGGAAGGTCTTTCTGCATGGCCTCTGTCTTCCAGGCCTGGCCTGAGTGGCTCCAGCTGGGTCCCGATGCTGGGTGCCCTGACACCACAGCGTGCGGATGGGGAGACTGAGGCTCCAAGTCCTGGTCCCTCCACCAGCAGGGGACCCGGGGTGGAGCTGGACCCATCTCCCTCCTGAGCATCCGTAGCTGCTCCGTGTCAGCGCCAGGGAGATCAGGACGGATGGCAAAGAACAGGGACGGGAACCACCCAGGGCAGAGCTCAGGGCCCTCAGCCCTGTCTTAATGCAGCTCAGTCCCCCCGTGCTGTGTGTCTCCGTGTGTCTGCATGTGTCCGTGTGTCTGTGTGTCTCTGTGTGTGCATGTGTCCATGTGTGTCTCTGTGTGTTTGCATGTGTCTGCATGTGTCCGTGTGTCTATGTGTCTGCGACATGTGTCCGTGTGTCTCCATGTGTGTCTCTGTGTGTGCATGTCCGTGTGTCTCTCACTGTGTGTCTGTGTGTGTCCACGTGTGTCTCCATGTGCCTGTGTGTGTCTGTGTGTCCGTGTGTGTCTCTGTGTGCCTGCATGTGTCTGTGTGTCCCCGTGTGCCTGTGTGTGTCTGCGTATGTCTGTGTGTGTCTCCATGTGCCTGTGTGTGTCTGTGTGTGCGTGTGTCCGTGTGTGTCTCCATGTGCCTGTGTGTTTCTGTGTGTGCGTGTCTGCGTGTGTCCATGTCTCCATGTGCCTATGTGTCTGCGTGTCTGCGTGTGTCTGTGTGTCTCCGTGTGTCTGTGTGTCTGCCTGTGTGTCCGTGCATGGTGTGCCTTGCAGCCATTACCCCAACCAGCGTCCCGAGGCTCTCCTCCACCCCCAGGGCTGTAAGTGCCACGCTCACGCCCTTCACGCCCTCACCCAGCCACTGTCTTGCCATCTCCCCGGTATCAAAGGGGCTTCCCCCACCTCCTGTGCAAAGCGGATCCTGATTCCACGTTTGCTCTTCCTCCTGCTTTTGCCTTCTGAGGAGATGGCAGCTCCCCTTGCCTGTGGCTCGGGGTAGGCCTGGAGTCGCCTGGCATCACTCTCACGCCTGGTGCAGGTTGCCCCACGTCCCACCTCGCCACCGCCCAGAGCCACTGGGCACGTCCCTGCTGCAGCCCTCCCCCTCTGCAGTCTGTCCCCACACGACCACCGGGAGACGACAGTGTTCCCCAGGTCAGAGGCCCCGGCCACCCTCCACCCACCCAGGAGAGACCCTGTGCTCTCCAGGCCCCATGGGTCTCTCAGCCTCTGCCTTTGCCTGCTGGTGCCCTTCACGGCACTCGCTGCCAGCCACACCCACGGCCTGAGTGTGCATTATGCAGCTCCTGACGGTATGTGCAGTCCCCTGCCAGGACCGCAGCCTGACACAGGGCCTGTGCCCAAGGGGCACTCATGGGTGTGCCAGGAGGGGGCTCTTTGGGCTCCCCAACAGCTACTAGGCACGTGGTGGGCGGTGCTGTGCCATGGGGCAGGCAGCTGACCGGTGCGTGCCCCGTCCCAGCCCCCGCCAGTGGTCTCTCTACTCTCAGGGTGGGGTGGGGGTTGCAGGTCCCATCCAATCCCGAGCACCGTGGCCCTGGGTGAAGGGTAGGGCTGGAGGGATGGGGGGACTGACTCTGGGCTGCCGGCAGGATCATGCGGAAGCAGCCGACCGTCGTCCTGGGCGTGGCGCACACTGTGGTGAAGAGGATGTCATCCTTCGTGCGGCAAATCGACTTCGCCCTGGACTGGGTGGAGGTGGAGGCCGGGCGAGCAATATACAGGTGAGGCCGTGGGTGCCACACACTCCGCATCCATGCTGCCCTGGCATCCATGCAAGCCGGGGATGGGCAAAGCGCAGTTACCATGGAAACCACACACGGAAGTTACCGTAGAAACCACACACGGAAGGCTGGATTTCCCCAGCCCCACCCCAGCTTAGCTTGGAAACACGCTTCGTGGCCTCCTGGATTTCGTGACACCCGCACACGCTTGGACACAGTCCATGTTCCACGAGCATCTCTCCGTGTCAGTATATTCAAGTCCACACCGTCCCTTTAAAAGGGCCCCATTGGCCGGGCGCGGTGGCTCACGCGTGTCATCCCAGCACTTTGGGAGGCTGAGGTGGGCGCATCACGAGGTCAGGAGTTCGAGACCAGCCTTGCCAACATGGGTGAAACCCTGTCTCTGTTAAAAATGCAAAAATTAGCTGGGCGTGGTGGTGTGTGCCTATAATCCCAGCTACCTGGGAGGCTGAGGCAGGAGAATCGCATGAACCTGGGAGGTGGAGGTTGCAGTGAGCCGAGATCGTGCCACTGCACTTCAGCCTGGGCGACAGAGCGAGACTCCGTCTCAAAAAATAATAATAATTAAAACCAAGACAATTTTAGAATATTTATTCATTTAAAACAACCCAGGCCTGTTAACATAAATATTTTAAAATTTTGTTTTCCAAAAAATAAGATAGTGAGAAGCCTGCGTTTTCTTTTTCTCAATCCTGAGTCTGTCTGGCATTGGGAAGCTGGGTGTGGAGGCTGAGGCTGGGGGCCCAGGGCTGCAGGGCCTCTGCGTCTCCCGCAGGCAGGGGGACAAGTCCGACTGCACGTACATCATGCTCAGCGGCCGGCTGCGCTCTGTGATCCAGAAGGACGATGGGAAGAAGCGCCTGGCCGGGGAGTACGGCCGAGGAGACCTCGTCGGTGTGGTAGGTGCTGGGCCCTGCTCCTGCCTCCCCCACCTCTGCATCTCTCTCAGGGCGTCCTGGGTTCTGGCCTGGGTGTGGCCTGGCCAGTTACTCAGGGGAGCAAAAGCCCTGGGAGTGGATGGCAGGAGTGATGCCCCGCAGCTGCTTTGCTGTGAGTCCTGGGCTCTGCCTCTGTGGGGGGCTCCCAGGCACCTATCCTGGTATCTGGCCGCACTGGCCCAGATGCCTCAGGTGTCTCTTGAGGGCTGGTAGCAGCAGGAGCTGCCTCTGGTCTGAGGCTCCACGGGAGCAGCTACAGCTGGTCTGGGCCTCACAGCAGGCCCCTGCATCCTCAGCGAGCGGGGGGCTGCCCAGCTCCAAGGTGCCGCGGCCTGGGGCTTCTGCCGATTTGTGTTAAGCTTTTGTTTTTGTTTTTGTTTCTGTTTTTTGAGACGGAATTTCACTCTTGTTGCTCAGGCCGGAGTGCAATGGCACGATCTGAGCTCACTGCAACCTCTGCCTCCTGAGTTCAAGGGATTCTCCTGCCTCAGCCTCCCGAGTAGCTGGGATTAAAGGCGCCCACCACCACGCCCGGGTAATTTTGTATTTTTAGTAGAGACGGAGTTTCTCCGTGTTGGTCAGGCTGGTCTCGAACTCCCGACCGCAGGTGATTCACTCACTTCAGCCTCTCAAAGTATTAGGATTACAGGCGTGAGCCACTGCTCCCAGACTGTGTTAAGTTTTAAACCAGTGGCCAGCTGCAATGGCTCATGCCTGTAATCCCAGCACTTTGGGAGGCCAAGGTGGGTGGATCACCTGAGGTTGGGAGTTCGAGACCAGCCTGACCAACATGAAGAAACCCCATCTCTACTAAAAATACAAAATTAGCTGGGCGTGGTGGCAGGTGCCTATAATCCCAGCTACTCGGGAGGCTGAGGCAGGAGAATCGCTTGAACCTGGGAGGCGGAGGCTGAGATCACGCCACTGCACGCCAGCTTGTGCAGTAAGAGCTAAACTCTAACTCAAAAAAAAAAAAAAAAAGCTAAACTCCGTCTCAAAAAAAACCAGTGTGTGGGGAGGCCTAGGTGCCCTCTCCTGGGGACAGCGTGGTCTTCGGGCAGCCTCTGAGGTCGGAGGTGCCGAGTTGCTCTGTGTTTTGCCGGCGATGGGAACTCTGTGCCAGTGTGCTCCAGCACTGCCTCACCTCAGCTCTGCCAGGGCCGAAGGTCTTCCCCTCAGAGTCCCGCGCTCCCGATGGCTCAGCAGGCCCTGGGCCTCTGGTTGGTGGTATGTGCAGCCTGGCGGTTCCAGCTCCGTCCACCGGGTGAAGGCTCACACACCTGGCCAGATGCCGGCAGGGAGGCCTCAGTGCCAGACAGCAGGGCTCCCGCAGGCTCTGAGGGACACATCTTAAAAAGAGGTGTTCTCCAGGCCAGGCGCGGTGGCTCACACCTGTAATCCTAGCACTTTGGGAGGCTGAGACGGGCGGACCATGAGGTCAGGAGATTGAGACCAGCCTGGCTAACATGGTGAAACCCCTTCTCTACTAAAAATACAAAAAAATTAGCTGGACGTGGTGCGTCTGCGGTCCCAGCTACTCGGGAGGCTGAGGCAGGAGAATGGCGTGAACCCAGGAGGTGGAGCTTGCAGTGAGCCGAGATCGCGCCACTGCACTCCAGCCTGGGCGACAGAGCGAGACTCTGTCTCCAAAAAAAAAAGGGGTGTTCTCCAAAGGCATTTATTTCTTCGGGAGAGCTGAGACTGCCCTTGTTCCAGCCTGTGTGTCCAATGCCTGTGTCTGCGATTTGCCTGGGTTGCTAGGGGCACCTTTGGCTTCTGGCATGTTCCAGTGGTTCTGACAGCACGTCACCCGCCAGCACTCACTGGCTGCCTCCCCCTTGCGGTGTGGATGGCGTGTGGGAGCCCTGGCCTCCTCCCTTGCTTTCTGCATGCCGGGGCCATGTGTGTCTCTGTCAGGGACAGGCCCAGCTGGCTCAGCCCTCCCAAGCCCACAGCCCCAGCAGCTGGCTCCTCCCCTCAGGTGGAGACGCTGACCCACCAGGCCTGGGTGACCACGGTGCATGCTGTTCGGGACTCAGAACTGGCCAAGCTGCCAGCAGGAGCCCTCACGTCCATCAAGCGCAGGTACCCACAGGTGAGGATGGGGTGAGGATGCGGAGCAGATGCGGGTGTGGAGCGGATGAGGGCACGGAACAGGTGAGGGTGGAGCGGGTGAGGGCACAGAGCAGTTGAGGGCACAGAGCAGTTGAGGGCGCGGAGCAGGTGAGGGCAAGGCACAGGTGCCGTAGGGCATGGAGCAGGTGAGGGCGCAGAGCTGGTGAGGGCGTGGGTGAGGGCGGTGCGGGTGAGGGTGGCACAGGCCATGTCTCAAGCTGTGTCCTGAGTTGTGGTGATCATTCGGTCTACGTATATGTGGATGGAAAACGACCTGGAGGAGGTGAAAATCAGAGCCCAGCTGGGTGGAGGCCGGGAACAGTGGGCAGGAAACCTGGAGAGGCTCCCGGGCTGCTTCCCTGGACAGTCGCACAGCTGCCTACTTGGTGGCCTCTCTACTTGTGAGTGATGTGGGTGCAGCAGAGGAAGGGGAAGCGACTCTCACTCTGAGATCTGCAGAAGGACAGGGCGGGCTGCTCGGAAGTGCAGGGTCAGCAGTGAGGAGGGTGCCCAGGAAGGACCGGCCGAGGGGCCCGAAGGGCACCTCTGCAGTTGTTCATCAGCCAGCACATGGATCCCAAGAAGTTTTGCATTCTAGAATAAATGGAAAGGGGGTACAGGTGTGGCCCCCAGCATGTTGCAGGGCCTTCTACAGCTAGTGCCTCTCGCCACCCCTGGGGCTCACCCTGAGAGGCCATCACTGCCCTCCCTCCACCGACTCCCCTCAGGCAGTGCTTCTCCCACTCACAGCTCCTGGGTCCTGGTTCTCCCGCCCACAGCTCCTGGGTCCTGGTTCTCCTGCCCGCAATGCAGCTCCTGGGTCCTGACGCTTGCTGTACTTGCCCACTTACGGACCAGGGGAGCCTGGCAGAGCATGTGAGGGCAGCTCACAGGGCCAGCAGGCTCCGGGGTGGCAGCCACAGTTGCTGGGAGCAGCAGGGAGCCAGGCTACTCCTCCGTCTGCTTTGTCCTGGCCTGCCGGGCAGGCCTCGTGCTCATGAGCGCCTCGGAGCAGGAGCCCTGGCCCACCCTTTAGAGGCCGCTGCAGGGCTCCGTCCGACCAAAAGCTTCTGGGGGACATGTGGGTGGAGCCAGCAGGTCCACTGTTGTGGGGCCAGCTTTGCTGTACAGTCAGCCCCTGGGCAGGGTCCCTGCAAGCCAGCGACCCCTGGTGTGGGGACCGTTTGGTTCAGTCAGGATGAATGTCCCCAACTGTGCCCTGAAGCGGGGTTGGCACCCAGAAGCAACGGCCACAATGAGCCCTCAGTTCCAGAGAAGACTGCCAGCCTGCCCTTGTCCTGCCTTCAGGGTCGTGGGTGGCTTCCCCCGGAGTTGTCCGCCTGCCCTGAAGTGAGAGCGAGAGGCTGGCCTGGGCTCACAGTCACAGGACATACCCCTGGTACCTGCTGGCCTGGCAACCAGAAAGGCAGCCGTATGGCTTAGCTGGGCATCAAGAGGGCTTCAAGGCCTGGACAGCCATGGCCCAGCATGTGGCTTGTGAGCCACGTGCAACTCAGTTCATGGAGGTTTTGAAAAGCAGATCCAGCCCCATTGGCTGAGTCTCACTGTTGTTGAGCATCACTGCCTTTGGTTCCCAGAGTTTCTCTGTTTAAAATGTGTGGCTCTCGGCTCCTGTGTCTGCCTGCAGGTGGTGACTCGGCTGATTCATCTCTTGGGTGAGAAGATCCTGGGCAGCCTCCAGCAGGGACCTGTGACAGGTGGGTCACCTCCCCCAGCCCAGAGCCAACCCAGTCCTGGAGCCCCGCCCACCCAGCCCATGGCCCTTCCCTGTCATGAAGCCCCGCCCACCCAGCCCATAGCCCTGCCCTGTCCTGGAGCCCCGCCCACCCAGCCGATAGCCCTGCCCTGTCCTGGAGCCCCGCCCATCCAGCCCATGGCCCCACCCATCCTGGAGCCTCACCCACCCAGCCCACGGCCCCGCCCTGTCGTGCAGTCCCACCCACCCAGATCATGGGCCCTGCCCTATACTGGGGCCCCACCCATCAAGCCCACGGCCCTGACCTGTGCTGGAGCCCCGCCCACCCACCCACCCATGGCTGTGCTGGAGTCCCGCCCACCCATGGTCCCACCCTCCACTGGAGCCCCGCCCACCCATGGCCCCACCTACCTCAGAGCCCCGCCCACCCGAGCCCAGTAATTTTGTCAAACTGTGTCTGAATGTGGGCAGCATTGGAGGAAAGCTCCGCTATATGTGAAAAGATGAAATGTGATATATCTCCCTCCTATTTTTGTCAGTTGATTGGAAAAAGGAAACAGGGTGAAACCTCCAGAAACGATATTGGTGGAGCAGAGAGTGTTCTCTCTCTTGTGCTAAGCATGGAAAGATGATGAGACCATTCTAGAGTGCGGGGAATTTAGTTTTTCCTGCTCCAGCGTATTCATCCTTTCCTAGTTCTGAGGTGCGCTTTTTTCTGGAGCCACTGTTAGCTCTCAGGCCGTCCTCTCTCACCGGGTCCCACATACTTGAGGACTCTGACCGTTTATCTCCTCTGGACAGCATTTGACCCCAGACCCCCTTGCCATTCTGGGAGCGCCTCTCTCCTGCCTCCTGCCTCTGTGCCTGCTGCTTTCTGCCTGGAGCCCTCAGGAGAGCCTGGCTGCTCCCGCGTGTCCTGCAGCTCCGTCTCAGCGCAGCCTCCCTGGCCTCCCCATCCACCCAGCACTCTCAGCTCCCTTTCCACTTCCTTTTACTCCTCTGCGCTTGTCACCCCCGACGCATTGCATGACCTGTCACCTGCCTCTCGCACTGGCATGTGAGCTGGCTGGGAGCAGGAGCCTGCACCTGTGTTCACACAGTGACGTGTGCACGGCATTGAACGTCTGTCCAAGAAGCGGAGAGATGCACAGAGGGCCACACAGAGGCAGTGAAGTGTGAACCCCACTCTAGGGTGACCCCATCTTCATCTGAGTCCCTCTGCAAAACCGTTTCCAAATAAGGTCACTTTTTTTTTTGGAGACGGAGTCTCGCTCTGTCACCCAGGCTGGAATGCAGTGGTGCAATCTCAGCTCACTCACTGCAAGCTCCACCTCCCGGGTTCACGCCATTCTCCTGCCTCAGCCTCTCCGAGTAACTGGGACTACAGGCGCCCGCCACCACGCCCGGCTAATTTTTTGTATTTTTAGTAGAGACGGGGTTTCACCATGGTCTTGATCTCCTGACCTCGTGATCCACCCACCTCGGCCTCCCAAAGTGCTGGGATTACAAGCGTGAGCCACCGTGCCTGGCCAAATAAGGTCACATTTTGCGGTTCTGGGTAGACATGAATTTGGGGGGACACTAACGTATAATGTAACTCTTCACTCTCCACTTACCTGCACTGTGAATTTTGGGGGACACTGTCTAACACGTAATGTAACTCTTCACTCTCCACTTACCTGCACTGTGAATTTTGGGGGACACTGTCTAACACGTAATGTGACTCTTCACTCTCCACTTACCTGCACCATGAGTTTTGAAGTGAGTTTCTTGTAGAAGGTATCTGGTTGGATCATCTATTTTTCATCCCTTCTGGCAATCTTTATCTTTTGTGTGTTTAGACCGTAGATACTTAGTGTAATTATTCTGTTGGGATTTACGTCTTCCATTTTATTGTTTTTTCTGTTCTCACACCCCCCACTGTTGTTAAACACTACTGTATTTTCTCTTTTTATTTTAGAGATGGGGTGTCACTATTTTGTCTAGGTTGGAGTACAGTGGCTAGTCACAAATGCAATCATAGCTCCCTGCAGCCTCTAACTCCTGGGCTCAAGTGATCCTCCCCCCTCAGCCTCCTGAGTAGCTGGGACTACAGGTGTGAGCCTCTGCGCCCAGCTTTTCTGTCTACTTTTAGGTTACTTGAACTTCTTTGAGTATTCCATTATAATTATCAACTGTGGTTTCCATGATGTCTCTTCATGCGATATTTTCAGTGGTTACTCTAGCGATGACAGTATCCGTACCTAACTTATCCTTGTTTACTGACAGCCACATCTCAGCACTTTAAGTGGAATGTGGATAACTCACCATTGTTCAGTCACTTCATCCTTCCCCCTTTATGATGTGGTTGTCTTAACTATTACCTCTGTGTGCACTGAACCCCACCCCCCAAAAACACAGGGCCACAACTTTCGCTTTCAGCCATCAAACATAATTTTTAAAACTTAGGAGGAGAATAGTCTGTGATGTTCACCCAGAGTCACCGTCCTCCTGCTCTTCTTTCATTTGCGGTGTCTCAGGTTTCCTTCTGGGCTCATCTCCTTGCTGTTGAAGAATCATGGTTAGCGGTTCTTTCAGAGGAGGTCTGATGGCTGCAGATCCCCTTTCTTTCCCTCATCTGAGAATCTGAGAATGTCTCCGCATTGCCCTCATGCTGAAGGGTGCTTTTGCTGGATGTATAATTCTGGTTTGGCAGAAATACAAAGTATTTCAGCACTTTAAAAATGTTGTGCCACTTCCTCATGGCCTCTGTTGCTTCTAGTGAAGGATCCAGGTATTCAGATGTTCTCCAGTAGGTAACGCATCATTTCTCTCTAGCTGTGTTCAAGAATGTTTGGACCACGCACAGTGGCTCACACCTCATCCCAGCACTTTGGGAGGCCGAGTCAGGAGGATTATTTGAGCCCAAGAGATCGAGACCAGCCTGGGCAACATAGTGAGACCTTGTCTCTATGAATAAAATTTGAAAAATGATCCAGGCATGTTAGCACACACCTGTCGTCCCAGCTACTCAGGGGGTTGAGGTGGGACGATCATTTGGGTCTTGGAGTTTGAGGTTACAGTGAGCTACGATTGCGCCGCCGCAGTCCAGCCTGGGCAACAGAGCAAGACCCTGCCTCAAAACACACACACAAAAAGGTGTTTTTCTCTGTCTTTAGTTTTCAGAAATGTGATTTGGAAGTGTCTGAGCATGAATACTTTGGATCTGTCCTGTTTGGGGTTTCTTCATCTTGGACCCGTAGGTTTATAGCTTTTAACACATTTTGGAAGTGTTCAGTCTGTATGTCTTCAAACGATTCTTCCACCCGTGTACTCCTCCACCTCTTCTGGAAATAAAGTGGCACAAGTGTTAGACCTCGCGTTATTGTCCCCAAGGCCTCTGGGGCACTGTTCATTTTTTGAATCTTTTTTTTCTTTCTCTGATGTTAAGATGGAATTGTTTCTTTTGATCTATCTTCAGGATCTTTGGCTTTTTGTCATCTCAGTTCTGCTTTGAGGCCTATCAGAGAGTTTTAAAAAAATGTTCTGTCGTGTTTTGGTTCTTCTGTATGCCTCCTGTTTCTTTGCTAGGACGTTCTCTCTTTGTCTTTGTTTCAGGAGTGTTCAGGATTGCTGGTTCTAGCTGGTAATGATAACGGCTTTTATTGTCCTGGAGAAATAATTCCGTCCGTGACGTGTGGTCGTTTTTATCTGTGGATTGTTTTTGCTGCTGTGGTTCAGATTCTCCTTGCTCTTGGCGTACCGGGTCACCGTGGATGTGGCCTGGTCACTGTGGACCCGTCCTGGTCACTGTGGATTTTGTGTCCTGATGTTTTGAGTGTTAAACGCTATGAGACTCGTTCCCATTTAAGTCTTCAATTTTCACTGTCAGCGTGCTTGTATTCACAGGGCATGTCCTGGCCGACATCTGTGGAGTGTAGTTTGAATGTGAACTGACCCTGGTCTGCCTACTGGGTGCTGCCCAGGCCCAGTGTGAAGGCTGCATTCTGCGCCATCTTCAGCTCTCAGAGCCACACACCTGACCCTGGCACAGGCTGGGTCTTCATTAGCAGATTTGAGGCTTTCTTGATCTCCTACCTCTAGTTGGCAGGGGGTGGGGCCTCCTCTGCTTTCTCTGCAGGGGTGCACAGTTGCGGGGGGATGTCTGCTGGTCGGGGGTGCACAGTTGCGGGGGGATGTCTGCTGGTCGGGGGTGCACAGTTGCGGGGGGATGTCTGCTGGTCGGGGGTGCACAGTTGGGGGGGATGTCTGCTGGTCAGGGGGTGCACAGTTGGGGGATGTCTGCTGGTCAGTGGGTGCACAGTTGGGGGGATGTCTGCTGGTCAGAGGGTGCACAGTTGAGGATGTCTGCTGGTCAGGGGGTGCACAGTTGGAGGGATGTCTGCTGGTCAGGGGGTGCACAGTTGGGGGGGATGCCTGCTGGTCAGGGGGTGCACAGTTGGGGGGATGTCTGCTGGTCAGGGGGTGCACAGTTGGAGGGATGTCTGCTGGTCAGGGGGTGCACAGTTGGAGGGATGTCTGCTGGTCAGGGGGTGCACAGTTGGGGGGATGTCTGCTGGTGTGGGCGGTGGACAGTTGGTGAAGATGTTTCCTGCTGTGGGCAGTGGACAGTTGGGAGGATGCTGGCTGGTACAGAGGGTGCACAGTTGGGAAGGACGTGTGCTGGTGCTTGTTTGGTGCCAGTCAGTGTCCCTGGAGGCAGCTCCCATGGGGAGGGAGGGACAGACCCCTCCATCTGTGGCAGCCTTGTGGCTGGGAAGCAGACTCTGCTTCTTTCTTGGCCTGAGTCGGGTGGTTCCTCCATGAGTCCGAGGTCCCTGGCCAGCCTGCCTTCCTCTCCATCCTTTGGAGTCTTGTGAGAGCTGCCTCGAGCTCTGTCCCTCTCTGATCATGACTGGTGACAGTCAGGTGGCCTGTGTCTGCTCCACCTCCCTGCTGGCCCGGAGCCAGAACCTCACCAGTGCCTTTTCCCAAGGCGAAGGCCATACGGAACTAGCAATAGCCTCCCCCATTCTGCCTGAAATGAGGACTCTGACACCTCAGTCCCTGGAAAGGCGAGAGGAAGGGGATTCCCAAGGAAAAGCTGCAGGAAAAATAAATCCACATCAGACTGCAAGAGCAGCGTTCAGGCCGAAGCTCGGGCCGAGGAAGCGCTTCTCCGTCTTTCTGTGCTCAGCAGCACTTTGGCGTGCGTGTGCATTGTTTGTTTGCTATCTGGGAGTTATTTCCTCCTGATTATAGAAGGCACCTGCCTTCCACTCAGCTCCTAGAGGCAGAGAAGCATCATCTGGGCCCGAGTTTCCCTCTCCTCCCGTGTGGCCGAGGCTCAGCTGCAGGGAGGGGCTGAAGTGTGTGCGGTGAAGGTGATGCTGGGGACACCTCGCAGAGTGTGCCGGGTCGTGGTGGTGGCCCGGGCTCCTGAGACGCCCCTGACAGGCAGGTGGAGGCTGGATGGGATGGCCTCTCGGGGGGCCAGCTGGGGGTGGTGAGAACTGGAGGCTCTGTGGCCGGCACAACAGGTTCCGTGCCGGTGTGGCTGGTTCCCCCAGAGGAGCAGAGGCTGCCAGGAGGAACGTGTGTGGAGGGTTTTATTTCGCTTCATTTTTCTTGTCTGTCATTGTGGAGTTTTATCACAAAGGCTGTGTAGGCTGCAAAAAGACCTAAGAGCCCTCAGGCAGGAGATGAAGACGTGGGCGCCTCCCTCTTACAGCTGCTCAGGTGGTGCTGAGGCGCCAGCACCCTGGTTCTTTTCCTGCACAGACACAGCTGCACACGCGTCAGGCAGGGTCCTTTACTGGGGCTGCTGGTTTGGGTATTTACTCCAGGGCTGGGGTCCCCTCCGGGGGTCCATGAGCCCCACAGCGACACACGGCCAGCCCTGCACTCCAGACCTGCACTTTGGGCCGCTCAGCTCCAAGCGCTTATCCCTGCCAGGGCCCCGTGTGGATGCCTCTGCACGTCTCCAGCGCTGCTTGGTCACAGCCCTTGGCAGAAGCTGGGTGCGGTCTATGAACAGCTGGGGATGCAGCTGGGCTTTGCAACCTCCAGGCAGAGATGGGCACAGAACACTGAGCCCTTGGCAGCCGGTGCGCAGCACACAACCCTCCATCCCTGGCTTGCCTGCTGGGGCCGACCGAGCACTGGGCCCTGTCGGAAGCTGGCACCATGCTCAGGAAGCCAGTCAGGAAAGAGCCCTCTCCTAGAGCTGCAGTCGAGTTGGGTCAGGGACGAAATCAGACCAAGAAGGCAAGAGAGATGGCTCAGAAGAGGGTGGGGAGGGGCAGGGGCACACAGATGGTGGGGCAGCGCTCCCTGAGGAGGTCAGGACCCTTTGGGCCAGGGAGAGAGCTATGTGGTGTGGGGGTCACCAGCAGCTCTCGGGGACCGCAGATGGGCAGAGGCTGCAGACTTTGGCTTGTTCTGAGTGGGGATGGGCACTGGGGGCTTTGAGCAAAAAAGGCTCCTGGCAGATTTGGGCATTGAAGGTCAGCCCTGGCCACTGTGCACAGAGCCTCCTCTCAAGCAGGCGGCTGAAGCCACCCCAAGGCTGGGCAGTGGAGGCCCAGGGCTCCCAGTGCTGAGTTGGACTGAGGGCGGGGACTGAGCGTTGCTGGGTCGGGTAGGAGCCTGGGGCCGGAGGTGGGGGCCAAGTCCAAGGGAGGATCTGGGGCTGTGTGAGTCTTGGACACTCATTCGGGATGTTGGATGGGCAGCATCATTTATCCGTGTTTCTGCCTGCATACAGGTACAGGTGTTTTTGTTTCGGGAGGCCTTGAGTATTTATTTAATAATGGAATCGTTTTTATAAACCACTCTGCAGCTTTCCTGCTCAGCAGCATGTCATCAGCTATTTTCCTGTGAGCACACGATTGCCGGCTGTGCGCTGGTTCTCCGAGCCACGTTCCCCATTCACAGGCTCTTACCCGCAGTGCTGCCACGGCGCCGTGTGCGTCCCGGGAGCTTGCAGGCGTCCACTGGCTGCCGTCCGCAGGGAGTGGCCCTTAAGCCCTCACTTGGTTCTGTGTCCCCAGGTTTGCTCTCCTGGCCTCTTCCCTGACCATGCCGCGTCCCCTTACTCTGACCTTGGCCAATCAGGACCTGCGTGTCTGGTGGATTTTGGAAGCCACCTCACTGGGGACGGGAGGCATAGGCCAGGGGACAGCCCGTGGGAGGGCTGGACCATGGGGACTGCAGAGCAGGAGCGTCCACGGCACCTGGATGCAGGAGACCCTCGGCAGGAGCATGGCTGGTGGTGCGGTGGCCTCAGGAGCAGTGAGGCCGTCCCCTCAAGCTCTTCTGTGGAAGCAGAGATGCCACTCACCAGACGGCGTCCAGTAAAGAGGGCCTGGGACCCTCTGGGGGACTCTCAAGTCCCAGACCCCCGGTCCATGTCCTTGCCACTGTGCTGGCTGAGGGGCCCCTCAGCCCACATGGGGGCCGGGGAGAGGGTCCTGCCTGTCTGGGTGGGCCCCTTGGTGGGCCCTGGAGGCTCCAGTCTCAGGGAGAGGAAAGCCTGGTCTGCCTTGACCTCCTCACTCGCGTCTCCGGGGTCTCCAGGGCCCGGCCCAGGCTTCTCAGGGCTGTGCTGTGCTCCTTTGGTTTCTGGAATCCTTTGCAGATGACAGACAAGAGAAACGGGCCTGTTGATCTCTAGCCCGTGTGTTGTTTACTGTTCCTGGAGTGAGTGGTGGAAAGCCCTGCGAGGGGTGGTTCAGAGGATGAGGCCTCACCTGGAGAGTTGGTCTGGTTTACTCTGAGCCTCACATTCCTTTCAGTCGCTCCCTGAATCACTGTCTTTGGTGGGTCAGGACGAATCCACTCCCTGGGCCTGGGCCTGGGCCTGGGCCTGGGCCAGTGCTGGTCAGGTGTGCTGTGTGGGGCCTGGGGACGCTTGCAGGTGTGGACTGACAGCTCATTAGGAAGAGCTGGGGAAGGTGTGAGACCAAGATAGCCTCCGGCCTGGAGGAGGCATGAGGCCTAGGCAGCCACATGGCTGGTGATGGCGTGAGGCCCAGGTAGCCTCTGAGGGCTGGGGGAGGCATGAGGTCCAGGCAGCCCCTGAGGGCTGGGGAGGCGCGAGGTCCAGGCAGCCTCAGGGCTGGGGAGGCGTGAGGCCCAAGCAGCCTCTGGTGCTGCTGCGTTGCTCAAGTGCAGCCTGGGGGGCCACAGGGCATCTAGAGGCATCTGTGAGCGTGTGGGCTGTCCCAGCTGACGTGGGTCCTTTGCTCCACAGGCCACCAGCTTGGGCTCCCCACAGAGGGCAGCAAGTGGGACTCGGGGAACCCGGCTGTCAACCTGTCCACGGTGGCAGTGATGCCCGTGTCAGAGGAAGTGCCCCTCACCGCCTTTGCCCTGGAGCTGGAGCACGCCCTCAGCGCCATCGGTAAGCCCGGCCTCCCAGCCTCCAGCCGTCCTTGGGTTCTGGGCCTGGTGGAGGGCGCCTGCCGACTGCCCTCTGTCTTCGAGGGGACACGGCGGTGGGTGGCCAGGGCTCAGGTGGGGTCAGTGTTCGGTAGTGTTTCCAAATTCCTGGCAGCTGTTAAATTTGGGGATTCAAGGACAAGGAATTGAATTTCCTGAGAACTCTCAAAATACTAAGTTATTCTATATTCTTTGCAACATTTTATTTACAAGTTTTCATGTGATTATAGGGACCATGATGATAGGAAGTCAGTTTTCTGTGGGTTTAAGGTTATACTAAAAAGTTCAGTGTTGTCTTGGCAAAATAATGCAATAATAATGAATGCGGCCGGGCGCGGTGGCTCATGCCTGTAATCCCAGCACTTTGGGAGGCCGAGGTCAGGAGTTCAAGACCAGCCTGGCCAACATGGTAAAACCCCATCTCTACTAGAAATACAAAAATTATCTGGGCGTGGTGGTGTGCATCTGTAATCCCAGCTACTGGGGAGGCTGAGGCAGGAGAATCGCTTGAACCCGGGAGGTAGAGGTTGCAGTGAGCCAAGATCACACACCATTGCACTCCAGTCTGGGTGACAGAGCAAGACTCCGTCTCAAATAATAATAATAATAATAATAAATAATAAATAATAATAAATGCAATGAATGTTGTATAATTATTATGAAACAATATATTGTGGCAAGAGTATTTCAGAACCATGTGAAAATGCTCTCTCCTGATACAGACATTTGGTAATAGAAAACAATAAATGCAAAAAATTTATAGTGTAGAAAGATGCTACTATAAACATCTAATATTTAAAAATTATTCTCAGCCAGGCGCGGTGGCTCAGGCCTGTAATCCCAGCATTTTGGGAGGCTGAGGCGGGCGGATCACTTGAGGTCAGGAGTTTGAGATCAGCCTGGCCAACATGGTGAAACCCCATCTCTACTAAAAATACAAAAATTAGCTGGGCGTGGTGGTGGGAATGCCTGTAATCCCAGCTATGTGGGAGGCTGAGGCAGGAGAATCGCTTGAACCCGGGAGGTAGAGGCAGTAAGCTGAGATCGCAGCACTGCACTCCAGCATGGGTGACAGAGCAAGACTCTATCTCAAAAATAAATAAATGAAAGTTACTCTCAAAACAAAATTTTAAAACACATAAAGCATGGATTGCCTTGTCTGATGGCCTTGACCGTCATTACGTGACACATATTCCCAGTATATGCAGAAAATCTTACTCATTTCCAGTGACATCAGTCAGAGTATTCCAAGTGCATCCAAAAACATCTTCGAGCTGGGCAGTGGGGCTGTCCTGCATCACATAAACTAGTTCCCTTTAAAAACACCTTTTAAGCCAGGCTTGGTGGCTCACACCTGTAATCCCAGCACTTGGGGAGGCTGAGGTGGGAGGATCACTTGAGGTCAGGAGTTCAAGAGCAGCCTAGCCAATATGTTGAAACCCCGTCTCACTAAAAACACAAAAATTAGCCAGGCTTGTTGGCGGGCACCTGCAGTCCCAGCTATCAGGGAGGCTGAGGCAGGAGAATCGCTTGACTCCGGGAAATGGAGGTTGCAGTGAGCCGAGATGGTGCCACTGCGCTCCAGCCTGGGCAACAGAGTGAGACTCCGTGTCAAAACAAAAACAAAAAACCCACTTTATTTTGAAATAATTATAGGATTGGAGAAATTATGGAATAGTAGAGACCCCACGTGCCCCTCGCCAGGGCTCCCTCACGGGCAGCACCTTAGGGGGTAACATCGAGGCCGGGACGTTGGCGTTTACGCTGTCTGCAGACCCCTTGGGTCCCAGCAGCCTGTCCTTGCCCTCCTGGGTGTGTGTGGTGCGGTGTGGCGTGGGTGCCGTTTCTGTGACCTGCACCACACGGGGCCACTCTGTCACGGAGGAGACCCTGCAGGTGGCCGCCACGTTGTCACCCAGCACCCCAGCTTTCCGGCAGCCGCGGATCTGTTCTTGATCTCTGTAATTTTGTCATTCTGAGAAAGTTATAGAAATGGAACCACACGGTGTAGCCTCTGCAGACGGCCTTCTCCCACTCAGTCACGTGCACGCAAGGTTCCTCCTGGCCTTTCCCTGGCCTGGAGCTCAGTTCTTTTTGGTGCTGAGTCATCGTCCGCTGCCTGGACGCACCACAGTTTATCTGTTCATCTACTGGAGGGCATTTGGCTGCTTCCAGAATTTGGCAATTATGAGTGAAGCTGCTGTAAACACCTGTGTGCGTGCTTCTGTGTGGACAGAGGTTTTCGGTGCCTTTGGGTAAACACCAAAGAGCATGATTGCCGGATCCTGTGGTCAGAGTATGTTTAGTTGTAGAAGAAAGCACCAAGCCGACCTCCAGTGAGGTTGCACCAGGCTGCAGTCCCACAGCAGGGAGCAGGTTCCGGCTGCTGCACATCGCACCGGCATTGGGCTGGATTTTGGGCTCAGGGCTGTCTCTTGAGCCCAGGGGGCATTCCAGTTCACTTGTAAGAGGGGCCCTTATTTTGTGTGCCTCTAAGAAACAAATGTTGCCAGTTACAGCAAGGCACGAGACACATTGATCTGATCTCTAGCTTTTTTTTTTTTTCCTGAGACGGAGTCTTGCTCTGTCGCCCAGGCTGGAGTGCTATGGCGCGATCTCGGCTCACTGCAAGCTCCGCCTCCCGAGTTCATGCCATTCTCCTGCCTCAGCCTCCCAAGTAGCTGGGACTATAGGCACCCGCCACCACGCCCGGCTAATTTTTGTATTTTTAGTAGAGATGGAGTTTCACCGTGTTAGCCAGGCTGGTCTCGATCTCCTGACCTCGTGATCCGCCCTCCTTGGCCTCCTGAAGTGCTGGGATTCCAGGCGTGAGCCACCGCGCCCGGCCGATCTCTAGCTTTTAATTAGAATTAGACCTCCCTGCTTCCCATACATGGGGCTCTGAGTCCTTTCCAACCCGGCACTGCCAAGCAGCACCCCTCAGGCTGAGCCCCTCATCTTAGCTTCTCCCCCGAGCCTCTGGTGGCCGTGATGCCGGGGCTGACACTGGCGCCCCTGGTTGAGAAGGGCCCTGACAGCCGTGTCCATGTGGGAGATGCATATGAACAGGCATCTTGACACGGGGGACCCTGGCCTCTTGGCGTCTGGCACCTCGACAATCTGGGTTTTGGAAATTATGTTATCTCCCATCGCACAGCCTTCCTTGCCCTGCACATGTAGCAGGACACAGATTCCACTGCTCCTCGTGCTGGAGGAGACCGAGGCTCAGAGAGGCAGCCCGAGGCCTCCTTCAGGGCAGAGGGGAGGTAGCATCAGGCCACAGGCCCTTCCTCACTGGCAGGTGAAGAAGGCTTGGCAGTTGCGCTCAAGGGGAGCAGGTCTTGGGGGTGGGGAGTGGGCTCTCACTGCCTTCCTCCGCCTTGGTGCCTTGCTGGGTGTTGGTGCCTTGCTGGGCGTCAGTGCCTTCCTGGGCGTTGGCGCCTTGCTGGGCGTGAGTGCCTTGCTGGGCGTTGGAGGTGGGCTGCTCAGGCAGGCTCCGTTACTGGTGATGGTGTTTTCAGGCCCGACCCTGCTGCTGACCAGTGACAACATAAAACAGTGCCTCGGCTCTGCTGCCCTGGACAGGTGCATGCCGCCAGCCCCGACTGCTTCCTCCCAGCCGGCCCAGCACAGCCCTGAGATGTGTCCCCACTGTGTTCACATCCAGCATCTGCACTGCAGTGTGCTCCTCGTCCAGCACACTGTGATGTGAGGGCTGATGACGTGACTCCCTTCACTGGACACACTGGGCAGCACTGACCTGCTGGGCACTGTCAGGCCTCCCAGGGGACCCCAGCCCCCGCTTCCCGCCTGGGCAGCCCCGGGTCTAACCCTCCCCAGCCTGCCCCTCAACGAGCCTCAGCCTCTGGGCTTAACTGCAGCCTCTGCTTGACCGCCTAGGCCCTGAATAACTCACTGCGAACTAGCGATGGCAGGAAGTGCTGGGCAGGGAGGGGAAGGGGCAGCGGCTGGTGCTGGCCTCTGCTGCCTCTTTCCCCTGGGGACACGCGCTAAGAGTGCCAGGCCCCTGCGGAGTAGTGAGGTACTCCCTCTGCGTCCTGCAGTGTCCACGAGTACCGGCTGTCCGTCTGGCTGGGGCAGCAGGAGGACACCCACAGGATCGTGCTCTACCAGGCAGACGGCACGCTCACACCCTGGACCCAGCGCTGCGTGCGCCAGGCCGACTGCATCCTCATCGTGGGCCTGGGTGACCAGGAGCCCACGGTGGGCGAGGTGAGCACGGGGAGGGCTGGTGGAGCTGGGGAGAGCCCTCTCTTCAGAAACTCCTGTTTCTCTTTTCCTTTGAGTGAAATACTGCACAAACTCAGAAAAAGACAGATAATAAGAGCCAACATTCAGATATCTGCTACCCATATTTTAAAAACACGGTGCTGTATTGACCTCCAGCGGTTCTAGCACAGAGCAGGGCAGGTGCCCCACGTGGCCTCTTGTGAAGCCGGAGCCTCTGGCCGCCTTTCGCACTTTTACAGCAGGTGCAGGAAGCCCTTTCCAGCACTAACTTTTTACGTAAACGGTGCCCTATTTTGTGCCGTCTGAAGTTTGCTTTTCTCCGCAGCACTTAGGTATCGGCGTCGTTCCTGTTCCCCTCACTGCTTTTTCTGGCTGCTTAGTTTTCCTCTTGTGAATGCCTCAACCCCTGCCTCTGCATCCTCAGCCAACAGGAACAGCCTTCTGCAGGCACCTTCAGGATGCCGGCCCCAGGCTGTGTCTGCAGGTTCCCAGATGGCAGCAGATCACTGACCCGATTGCTTGTGGACCTTCCACCTGGCCACTGCTGCAGGCGAGGCCTCGGGCTCACAGCCGCCCATTCCTGTCCGTGTTCTCCAGTTTCCTGCCTTCAGTTCGCATTTCCCGTCTCCCTCCTCTGCCCCCTGCTCTGTTCTCATCACAAGCCTGCCTGGGCTAATCCTGGGGCAGCTAAAAATTCCTCCTCTCTGATGTATGTTCCCGTTCTGCAGCTACTGATGCTCCCTTGTGAGGGTTTGTTTGCAAAATGCCTCATTTGAAAAGGTTCCTGTGTGTGTTTATGAGGCAGTGTTAGAGAAACAGCAAGAGGAGGTGCCCCTCCTGCCCTGCTGACCTTGCCCGGCACACAGTGGACGGACGGACCCCTGCCGTCGGAGCTTCGGCAGCGCCAAGACCAGGCCACAGCCAAGTTGCTTTGCAGAACCCAGGAGCTGCTCCCGGGGTCCTGCCCTCAGACCGTCTGTGCTGGCCCTCAGCTCCGTCCTGCCCCGAGTCCCAGGCTCGCCCGGCTGCCAGACACGTGGGCTCTGCCTTTCAGCTGGAGCGGATGCTGGAGAGCACAGCTGTGCGTGCCCAGAAGCAGCTGATCCTGCTGCACAGGGAGGAGGGCCCGGTGCCAGCCCGCGCCGTGGAGTGGCTCAACATGCGGAGCTGGTGCTCCGGCCACCTGCACCTCTGCTGCCCGCGCCGCGTCTTCTCCAGGAGGAGCCTGCCCAAGCTGGTGAGGCGGGGAGAGGAGGCTGCCTGCCCGTGGCTCTGTGGTTCATTTCCTCGAACGTTTGAAGCATTCTTCACATTCCCCACCTGATTCCCTGACACCTTCGCTCCCTGGGCCCTTCCTGTGCTTGGGAACATGACCCTGCCTCACGTCTCCTTCATCTTGCCCTTTGGGCCTCTGGTGGCCACGGCCAGGAGGCAGCCGGTGTGGTGGGGGCAGGCACAGGGCGGCCATCGGGCTGGGGACTCAGCAAACCCTGGGGATGGGCCTGACGTCAGGGGTGCTCGGTGAACCCTGGGGATGGGCCTGACGTCAGGGGTGCTCGGTGAACCCTGGGGGATGGGCCTCATGTCAGGGCTGCTCAGGGCTGAGGCTGAGGCCCCCACATCCAGCTGATGAGGGTGTCCTCAGGCCAGCGCTGCTCCCTCTTTTGGGCAGAAGACCCTGAGACTTTTAATTCCTGTGTCCTCAGGCAGCCCTGGGGCCTGAGGGTGAGGGGTGTGGGGAGGCTGCTCATGCTCACAGCCCCCAGCCCACAGCTCCGTCGAGAAACCTGCACCCTGAAGGCACCATCTGCTGCAGGATAGGGGGACCCCAGTGAGGACAGCTCTGAGGATGCCCTCTGGCCCCCCACCCGGGCCCACTCTCTTGCCCACGTGCCCTCTGCCAGTGTCCTCGCCCCAGTAGCTGTCTCTGGGGCCCGGCCCCGGCACTGAGGTGCTGACCAGTCGTATCAGGCAGGGCCTGCTGCATGCTGGAGAGGGTTTGGGGTCGGTTTGGGTCAGAAGTGGAGGAAATTCCCCCAAGTCAAGCCAGGATTCGAGGTCTCGGCCGAGGGTGGGGCCCTGCACCAGCCCTGCCTGACGGCTCCTCCCCCAGGTGGAGATGTACAAGCGTGTCTTCCAGCGGCCCCCGGACCGACATTCAGACTTCTCCCGCCTGGCGAGGGTGCTGACGGGCAATGCCATTGCCCTGGTGCTTGGGGGAGGGGGAGCAAGGTGAGTCCCCCCACTTCCTACACACTCCTCATTGGTGTGTGTGGTGACAGTTGCCCCCTCGGGTGCTGGGTGTGGGGGCCGGGGGGTGTCACCCACAGACGAGGAGACGAGATCCTCAGGCCACCTGTCCAGACCCAGCCTCCCCCACAGCCTATCCTCTGAGCAGGCCCTGCAGACCCTTGCACATGCGGCGTGTCCACTGACACCCAAAGTGGCCCTGGTTTTATTATGGCCAGTTTAGTAGAAGACATATCTCGTTTCGACTGTCTTTGCTTCGAAGTGGTTGCTTGGGCTGGGCGCGGTGGCTCACGCCTGTAATCCCAGCACTTTGGGAGGCCGAGGCGGGCAGATCCCAAGGTCAAGAGATTGAGACCGTCCTGGCCAATGTGGCGAAACCCAGTCTCTACTAAAAATAGAAAAATTAGGTGTGGTGGCACGCCCCTGTAGTCCCAGCTGCTTGGGAGGCTGAGGCAGGAGAATTGCTTGAATGCGGGAGGCGGAGGTTGTGGTGAGCTGAGATTGTGCCACTGCACTCCAGCCTGGTGACAGAGCGAGACTCTGTCTCAAAAAAATAAAGAAGTGGTTGCTTGTTGGCCCTTTGTGTCTCCTCCTCTGAAACCTCTGCTCTTTCCTTAGCCGGTCTTTCCCGGCGTCTAGTGAGTTTCCTTCACTCTAGTACTTGATAAAGAATGATCTGCCCAAACTGAGTCCTCCAGGGACTTCAAACCCAGATACCTCCTCCCCTGCCTTGTCATCAGACACCACCTTCTCCTGAACTTCAATACACTTGGAACAGAGATGTAGCCCGGGAGCCATGAGGAGGGTGGGACAGGCACGTGCCCCTCTGCTGAGTCAGGTGTGTGTAAGGGGCAGGGCAGAGCCTCCTACCGCTGCCCCCAAAGGAAGGGAAGACATCGAGGGGTGCCTGGGCGGGGGTCCAGGCCAGGGCTGCCCTGCTGTGGTGGGGCCTCTCCGGCAGCCCCTCCCATCTCCCACGGAGTGCCAGTACTGCTACCCAGGGAAAAGCTCAGAGGTAGCCCCAGGGCCTTGAGGATGCTTCTGCTGGCCCCAGGGCAGGGCCCTGTCAGCCTGGGGCTGGTCTAGGTGATGAAGTGCCCACTGCATCCTTCTGTCTAAGGGACTTTCCACCTTGTCTTGTGCCACACTTTCTCTTGAAAGCTGGGGAAGTTGGCCTAGAGCAGTTCAATGGCTTGCCCGAGGTTGCCAGGCTGGGGACAGGACCCAAGTCTCTTTCTGTGGGTCTGGGACAGTGCAGGGACTTGGAGCAGTTGAGCCCAGGCCACATCAGCAGCATTTTTAATGAGAACGTAGCTTTGATCAAGGTAATACTTAGAAGCCATACAGTTCTGTAAGGCATGTAACTGCAGTCCCTTGCCCTCCCTCCAGCACCACGTCCAGAGTTATCCCAGAAATAACCATGTCCGGTGTTTTGGGCTGTCTGCTTGTCTGTATTTCTAAATCATATTCCTATTCTACTAAGTTTTTGTTTTGTTTTTTTTAGTTTTAGATTGTTGACTTCTTAACCCCCTTCAACACCTGCAGTCAGAGTCTATCTAACTATTGATCAGTCACTCATCTATGCATCTGTCTCCCTTCTTTCCACTCAGAATCCCAGTGTGGTCCCATCACTAGTTAGCCAGCACTCACTGTCTGTGTTGTTATGACAATGTGGGTGTCACTCAGAGCTAAGTCACATCCTATCCTATCCTATGATTGAAGTTCCTTCCTTGGAGTTAATAATTGTCACATTTGTTCAGTTTTCTGGGTATCCTTAATTTACCCTAAGACACTGAGGCAGGCATTAACCTCCTCTTGGTATGCTCGGACATACCACTCATCTCTGTTTAGTTTTCAGGAGTCGTCCTCCCGAAAGCCCTCTAGCCTCCTCGTATCTCTACTGGTTGTTTTCTAACACGCTGCTGAGACGTTGGCCTGGAATTTTCTTTCACCAACACCCTGTAAACTACCTTTGTTTCTCTCCTGTGTTCAATTCCATTTCCTGTAATTTCATGTCTTCTTTATTGGTTTATTCCTCATTTTGGTGGATACATGTTCTAGAAATCTCCCTAGGAGAAGATGCATGGGGAAGTAAACATTTTAAGACCATGCATATCAGCAAATGTCCTCATTCTATTCCCATACTTCAATGATAGTTTGGCTGGGTATAGAATTCTACATGGAAATAAATTTCCCTGAGAATTTTAAGGCATGGTTCCATTGTCTTTTTAGTTTTTTGTATTGCTGTTGAGAAATTTAATGCAATTTTTATTCACAAGGCCTATTTTTTCTTCTGGAACCTTGTAGGAGATTCTTTTTTTAAAAAAAACAGGGTCTCGGCCGGGCACAGTGGCTCACACCTGTAATCCCAGCACTTTGGGAGGCCGAGACGGGCGAATCACAAGGTCAGGAGATCAAGACCATCCTGGCTAACACGGTGAAATCCCATCTCCACTAAAAATACAAAAAATTAGGCGGGTGTGGTGGCGGGCGCCTGTAGTCCCAGCTACTTGGGAGGCTGAGGCAGGAGAATGGCGTGAACCCGGGGGGTGGAGCTTGCAGTGAGCCGAGATCGCACCACTGCACTCCAGGCTGAGCGACAGAGCAAGACTCCATCTCAAAAAAAAAAAAAAAAACCAGGGTCTCGCTCTGTTGCCCAGGCTGGAGTGCAGTGGCGATCATAAGCTCACTATAGCCTCAACTCCCAGCTTCAAGCAATCCTCCCCACTCAGCCTTCCGGAGTGCTGGGATTACAGGCGTGAGCCACTGTGCCCGGCCGAGACTCTGCATTCTTGGTATTCTGAAAGTGCATGATGACAGGCCTTCATGTGGCTCTTTTTGCATCCACTGACACTGTATTCCCAGTGGACCCTTTCAAATTTGGAAACTCACAGACTTCAACTCTGGGAAATTTTTAATTTTTCTAAATGAAAATGTTTACCTCCCTCTTATCTGTGTTCTCTCTTCCTGGAGCTTCTTTTTTTTTTCTTTTTTTTTTTTTTTGAGGCAGAGTCCCGTTCTGTCGCCCAGGCTGGAGTGCAGTGGCACGATCTCGGCTCACTGCAAGCTCCGCCTCCCAGGTTCACACCATTCTCCTGCCTCAGCCTCCCAAGTAGCTGGGACTACAGGCACCCCCACCAAGCCCAGCTAATTTTTTACTTTTTTATTTTTTTTTATTTTTAGTAGAGACGGGGTTTCACCGTGTTAACCAGGATGGGCTCGATCTCCTGACCTCGTGATCCGCCTGCCTCAGCCTCCCAAAGTGCTGGGAGTACAGGCGTGAGCCACCGCGCCCGGCCTTCGTGGAGCTTCTGATGGTCAGATTTGGGGCATCTTAGATGGATCTTCTAATTTTTAGTCTTTTCTCTCCCCTAATCTTCATCTCTGTCCTTCTGTTCCACTTTCTGGAAGATTTTTCTCAAATGTATCTTGCAGTTGATCTTTTCTGCTAAAATATCTCTAAGGTCTGAGTGCGTTTCCCCACGGCACTCCAGTGTTCCTCCAGGGCTGCATCGCGCTCCTGAGAACGCTTGTCGCGGGCTTTCCTTGTGCCCTCTTTGCTCGCTCAGATTTTCCACTATGCGCCTGTTGGTGTCTGGTGTTGATCACGCGACATAACATGCCTGAGATTTGTCTGCGCTCCTGACTCTCATCAGTGGCAGTGCCGGGCCGGCTTCCGTGGTGCCCTCACCACGCTTTGCTTATCCCCCTTCCTGTCGATGCACAGTTGGTTGGTTTTCTGGTTTTGATTATTACAAACAAAGCTGTTATCACCAATTCTTTTGTTTGTTTGTTTTGAGACAGGGTCTTGCTTTGTCACCCAGGCTGGAGTGCAGTGGTGCAATCTCAGCTCACTGCAACCTCCACCTTCTGAGTTCAAACAATTCTCCTGCCTCAGCCTCCTGGGTAGCTGGGATTATAGGCATGTGGCACCACACCCGGCTAATTTTTGTATTTTTAGTAGAGACCGGGTTTCACCATGTTGGTCAGACTGGTCTCAAACTCCTGACCTCGTGATCTGCCCGCCTCAGCCTCCCCTAAAGTTCTGGGATTACAGATGTGAGCCACCTTGCCTGGCCTAAATCTTTTTTTTTTTTTTTTTTTGAGATGAAGTCTCGTTCTGTCGCCCAGGCTGGAGTGCAATGGTACAATCTCGGCTCACTGCAACCTCTGCCTCCCAGGTTCAAGTGATTCTCCTGCCTCAGCCTCCCGAGTAGCTGGGATTACAGGCGCCTACCAGCACACCCAGCTAATTTTTGTATTTTTAGTAGAGACAGGGTTTCACCATGTTGGCCAGGCTGGTCTTGATCTCCTGACCTCAAGTGATCCGCCCACCTCGGCCTTCCAAAGTGCTGGGATTACAGGCTTGTAATTGATAAAGAAAACGAGGTTGAGGCTGGGTACAGTGGCTCAAGTGCTGGGTAATCCTGCCAAGCCACTGTACCCAGCCTCAACCTCATTTTCTTTATAAATAACCCAGTCTCAGGAATTTCTTCAGAGCAGAATGAAAATGGACGAGTACACCTTCCCTCCCTCTGGAACTGCTGAGGCCCCTGTCAGATCCAGTGGCTCTGCAGGTGTGAGGCTGAGGCCTCCGTCAGACCCAGTGGCCCTGCAGGTGTGAGGCTGAGGCCTCCGTCAGACCCAGTGGCCCTGCAGGTGTGAGGCTGAGGCCTCCGTCAGACCCAGTGGCCCTGCAGGTGTGAGGCTGAGGCCTCCGTCAGACCCAGTGGCCCTGCAGGTGTGAGGCTGAGGCCTCTGTCAGATCCAGTGGCCCTGCAGGTGTGAGCCCATCTGGACCTTGCTGGGTTCCACTGGTGTGTTTCTCTATCCTTAGTGACAGTACTACACTGTCTTAGTTACTGTGGCTTTACAGTCAATCTTGGCATTGAGGAGTCACGTAGTTCCTTCCATTTTCCATTTTCTTTAATTGTTTTGGCTGTCCTAGGCCCTTTGCATTTGCATGTGAATTTTAAAATCAGCTCGTCAGTGTCTCCAAAAAGAAAGCCTCCTGAGATTTGGTTGGAGGAATACATTGAATCTGTACATCATTAGTTGACAGCATTGAGCCTTCCAGCCCACAATCTAGAGAGCTCTCCCCATGTACTTAGGCCTTCTGTAGTTACCATCAGCCATGATTTGCGGTCTTCAGTGTAGAGGTCTTGCACATCTTTTGTTAACTATATTTCTAAGGGTTTTACAGGCTTTTAAAAAACTATTATAAATGGTATCTTCATTTTTTTTTTTTTTTTGAGACGGAATCTTGCTCTGTCACCCAGGCTGGAGTGCAGTGGCGCAATCTCAGCTCACTGCAAGCTCCGCCTCCCGGGTTCAAGCAATTCTCTGTCTCAGCCTCCTGAGGAGATGGGATTATAGGTGCCTGCCACCACGCCTGGCTAATTTTTGTATTTTTAGTAGAGACAGGGTTTCACCATCTTGGCCAGGCTGGTCTTGAACTCCTGATCTCATGATCCGCCCGCCTTGGGCTCCAAAAGTGCTAGGATTACAGGCGTGAGCCACTGTGCCCGGCCATAAATGGTATCTTTTAGACTTCATTTTCAAATTGTTTGTTGCCAGTATATAGAAATATAATTGATATTTATAAATTGATCTTATATCTTACAACCCTGCTAAATTCATTTATTCTTGTAGCTTTGTTGTAGATTCTTTCTGACTTTCTATACACATAGTTAAATTTTCTGAGATTAAAACAGTATTTTCTCTTCCTGTACAATATGCATATGTACTTTCTTTCTGTTTCTTTTTCTTGCCTTACTGCGCTGGTCAGAACCACCAGTGCAGTGTGGATACACGTGGTGGGCGCAGACACCCAACCCTCATTCTAGGCATGGGTGCAGGTGTTCAGACCACCACTGAGTGTGATCTTGGCTGTTGGCATTTTGTGGCTGCCCTTGGTCAGACTGAGGAAGTTCCCTTTTATTCTCAGTTTCCTCAGTTTTTTTAATCATGAATGGTTGTTTCTGTGACTCTATCGAGATGATTGTATTTTCTATTTAATCTGTTAATGTGTTAATTACATTGATTTTCAAATTAAAATTAACATTGTGCTCCTGGGACAGACCCATTTTGTCATGATGTTAAAGTTATCCTGTTTGTATATTGCTAGATTCTACTCAAACCTGAGTAAGACCGGACTGAACTTGCCCTTTTATGAAATGTCTTTACCGGGTTTGGTATGAAGGTTTGTCTGTCGGCTTCATAAGCTGAAATGGGAAGTTCATCTTCTTTTCCTATTCTCTGGAAGGTTTTTAAAAATTTTTTATTTTTACTTTTTTATTTTTGTTTACTTTCTTTGAGACAGTGTCTCATTCTGTTGCCCAGGCTGGAGTGCAGTGGTGTCATCACAGCTCACTGCTGGGATTACAAGTGTGAGCCGCTGAGCTCAGCCAGAAATGGAATCTGTAACTTTTAAATCCCCACAAAGAAAGTTTCATGTCCAGATGGTTTCACCGGTGAATTTTATGAAACATATAAGGAATAAATAAAACAAATTTTACATAAAACCTTCCAAGAGGCCAGGCACGGTGCCTCACACCTGTAATCCCAGCAATTTGGGAGGCCAAGCAGGGAGGATTTCTTGAGCCCAAGAGTTCCAGACCAGCCTGGGCAATATAGTGAGACCCTATCTTTATAAAAAATGAAAAGATTAGCTGGGTGTGATGGTGTGTACCTGTGGTCGCAGCTACCTGGGAGGCTGAGGCAGGAGGGGGATCACTTGAGCCCAGGAGGTTGAGGCTGCAGTGAGCTGTGATCATGCCACTGCACTCCAGCCTGGGTGAGAGCTAGACTCTGTCTAAAAATAAAAATAAAAAATAAATAGATTAAATTTATTTAATCTTTACTGAGTTACAGTACTACTCAGATGTTCTATTTCTTATGTTATTTTGGTGAGTTAGGTTTTTCTAAAAATGTGCCCATTTTATCTGAATTTTTCTATTTATGTCATGAAGCTGTTCAGTCTTTTAAACTAAAGCATCTGCACCGATGTTCCCATTTTCTTTCCTGTTCATCATTGATGCTTTCTCTCTTTTATTTCCTTGAACGGCCTCACCAGGGCTGTCCGTCGAATTGGTCCCTCCAACACCAACTTTCATCTTTGTCAATCTTCTCTATGTTTGTTTTTGGCTCCTTAAGTTATGCTCTTATCTTTGTTATTTGCTTAATTTTACTCTTTTATTTAAATTGTTCTTTTTTCCCTAACATTTAGACAAGCATTGTCTGTAAAGAAACAGATAGTAAATATATACTCTCTCACAACCACTCAGAGGATAGAAAAGTTAAGGTACCGTGTCTTTTATTTTCTCAGGCTGGCTTAAAGGTTTTTTCTTTCCTTGGGTTTTTGACAACATGAGAATGGTTTTCTTTTGATTTATGTTAGGATTTATCATGCTTCTGGATTCTGAGGCCTGATGTCTGTCTCTAGAACATGCTACACTGTCTCTTCAGATACGGCTCCCTCCCCGTCTGCTTTCTGTGGCTCCGATGACACATACATTAGAGTTTGGTGCCAGATCCCATGTTTCCTAAACTCCCTTACAGATTTTGTAAAATAATATTTTTACATATTCTATCCTCTTGATGCTTCATGATTCAATGAATATTTTCTTCTGACCCATCCTGTATTTTACCATTTCTCTCTTCAGCTGTTTTTAAGCCCACTCATTTGAGTTTTTCATTTGTTATTATATTTTTCACTTCTAGAATTTCCATTTGGTTTTATGCCAGAATTAACACTCTTGTTTTTAATTCCTTGAACTTGGGTTTTTTTTTTTTTTTTTTTTTTTTTTTTGAGACAGTTTTGCTCTTGTTGCCCAGGCTGGAGTGCAATGGTGCAATCTCGGCTCACTGCAACCTCCGCCTCCCAACTTGAACTTGTTTTTAAGGCTTATACCTGAGTAATATTCTGTGACAGTATTACATATGGTTCTTTTTTATTATGTTAAAATATACATAACATAAAATTTACCATTTAACCATTTTTGAGTATCCAATTAAGTATTAATATATATTAATATAATTAATTATACAATGTTGTTACAATGTCGTGCAACCATTACCACTGTTCATTTCCAGAACTTTTTATAGACAGGGTCTCACTCCAGTCCAGGCTGGAGTGCAGTGGTGTGACATCAGCTCAGTGCAGCTTTTGACTTCCCAGGCTCAGTCTTCCCACCTCAAATCTGCCCCCATGATCCAGTTACCTCCCACCAGGTCCCTCCTCCAACACTGAGGATTAAAATTCAACATGAGATTTCAGTGGGGCAGAGAGCTAAACCACAGCAAATGCCTCCAGGGTCCCTCCCTGCCGTGGCTCACGTCCGAGTTCCCTCCTTAGGGCTGGGTGCTCTTCCCCTGTCTACTTTGTACCCACTCATCTGCTGTTGCCACCTCCTGGCTCCTTGCACACTTTAAGCGTGGTCATTGTAAAAGCCTGTGTCTGTATCTCTTACGTGGGAGGCACTCTGGGCCCACTTTCATTGTCTGTTTTTTTCTTTGGGCTATGAGGCTTTTCTTCTCATATGACTGGTAGTCTTTGGTTGAATGCTGGACATTCTGTATGAAAGCAGCAGTAGCTATTGGAGGCCCTGGGTGCTGACTGCCTGGTCTCGGGGGTGCCCACTGGTCTCGGGGGTGCTTCCTGGTCTCATGGGTGCTGGTCTACATCCAGCTCACCTGACTCCTGGGGTGCTGCCTCTCAGGACGCTTCCCAGGCTCCCCCCTTCCAGGGCCCCTCAACTCCAGTTTTCCCACCACCCCTCAGACGCCCTGCTGGAGGCAGCTGTGTTTCCGGGTAGAAGAGGCCAATGCCGGTCGTCTCTCAGGACAGCCTCCTCCCCATCCCAGCCTCACAGTCCCTCAGTACCTCCAGAAAGAGGAATTTCATTTATTTATTTATTTATTTATTTATTTATTTATTTATTTATTTATTTAGTTTGAGTCAGAGTCTCACTCTGTTGCCCAGGCTGGAGTGCAGTGGTGTGATCTCAGCTCACTGCAACCTCTGTCTCCTGGGTTCAGGTGATTCTCCTGCCTCAGCCTCCCGATAGCTGGGATTACAGGCGCGCACCACCACACCTGGCTAATTTTAGTATTTTTAGTAGAGATGGAATTTTGCCCTGTTGGCCAGGCTGGTCTCGAACTCCTAGCCTCAAGTGATCTGCCCACCTTGGCCTCCCAAAGTACTGAGATTACAGGCGTGAGCCCGGAAAGAGGGATTTTAAATTGCATCTGGAGTCCCTCTCTGAGTCAGTGTCTCTGCCTGTGGAGGAGTTGGGAACTGAGGATGAGCAAGTGGTGGCAGGTGGCCACCTCTGAGGCCTCTGCAAGGCACAGCCTGGGCCTGGTGCTCACTCCTCGCTCTGTGTCCCTGGCTGGTGTAGAGGCTGTGCCCAGGTGGGTGTTCTCAAGGCCTTGGCGGAGTGCGGCATCCCTGTGGACATGGTGGGAGGCACGTCCATCAGGGCCTTCATGGGTGCCCTGTACTCTGAGGAGCGGAACTACAGCCAGATGCGGATCCGGGCCAAGCAGTGGGCCGAGGTAAGCAGGCACCCACCACCCTCGCTGGAGCACAGCCCCCAGTCCTTGCTGGTGTTGGGGGATGCTGGGGCCGTTGGCCTCTGCATGTGGCTCTGCAGGGCCCTGCCCTTGAGGAGGCTACCCCCTGAGGCCTCCCAGTGCAGCTTGTGAGGCAAAGGAGTAGCACAGAGAAGGCACGGTTGTAGGTTGGTGGTGGGAGGTGGTCTGATCCATGCCCAGGTCTGAGATGGTGGAGATGGTGGTGGGAGATGGTCTGTGCCCTGGTCTGAGTTGGTGGAGGTTGATGATGGGAGGCTGTCTGATCTGTGCCCGGGTCTGAGTTGGTGGAGGTTGATGATGGGAGGCTGTCTGATCTGTGCCCGGGTCTGAGTTGGTGGAGGTTGATGACGGGAGGCTGTCTGATCCGTGCCCGGGTCTGAGTTGGTGGAGGTTGATGATGGGAGGCTGTCTGATCCGTGCCCGGGTCTGAGTTGGTGGAGGTTGATGATGGGAGGCTGTCTGATTCGTGCCCGGGTCTGAGTTGGTGGAGGTGGCTGCAGGATGACATGGAGGCCAGGATTGTGGAAAAGGAGCTGATTGTTACAGCCCCTGGGAATAAGAGGCACGGAGCCTCCATGGGGGTTTCTGACCCAACGGCCAGGCAGGGCAGCGTGAGCAGCTGAGGATGGGCTGACCGAGTCCTTCCCGCAGGCTGGGGGCCGTGGGGCTGTCCCTGGTGCATGGCGCCCGGCGTGGGTTGATTTAGGGCAGGGAGATGTTGGCGTGGGGATGTGAGATCAGGTCAGGGTGGCTCTGTCACGGGGGATGTAAACTACTTTGGCCACTACTCTGGCCTTGTGATAAATGGATTCCAGAATCAGAATACCAAATACAGAATCAAAGACAACAGTGAGAGCAGGCTCCCCTCGGGCAGCAGAGGGAGGCAGCCGGGTTCCATTCCCCAGCAGACGTGGCCGCCGTCTGCCCTCCTCAGCGCCGTGCTTGCTTTTGTGGAGCAAAACCGAGCTTTGGTTGGAGTCATGAGTAGGATCAGAAGGGTTAGTGTTCTCCTTTTAAAAGGAAAGAAAATTCGTCACCCCCTGTGCGGCAGCAGCTCCCAAGCAGGCCTGTGCTGCATTCACGTGGCCTGGGGCTGCCACCAGCCCCACCAGCGAGTCCCGAGGCCACTGACACCTTCTCCCCTCTCTGTTCAGAAATGTTTCTTTCCCTAAAATGAGTCACCCAGTCACCTTCAGTGTGGCCGCTCAAAAGAGGGCTTGGGGAGTGGCACACAGCAGGACGGCCTCAGGGACAGCGTCCTTGGGACAGAACCCGCCATGGGCAGAGGTGGCTCTGAGCCGGTCCTGTCCCAGAGCCACCTGGTGGCCCTCTCCCTGTCTCTCCCTCTGCGGGTCTGGCGCTGGGGGGCCAGGTGTGGGAATGGCCAGAGCTCTCTGGGCTTGTCCTCCTTCCGTGCTGGGAACGCTGGGCCCTGGGAACTGGCCGGGGCAAGGTGGGGCCGGGGCTGTGTGCCTGCCCCTCATGCTGAGGAGAGGGGACAGCGGGCGCTGTGGTCTGGCTCATCTCTGTGAGCCCCTCTGGTACTGGGCAGGGGCTTCCTCAGGGAAGGACCGGGGTCTCCTCTGCCTGTGGCCGAGGCGTTCTCACTGCCTGCATCACATGACGTAAGCACGTCCAGCCCACACTCCAAGCGCTTCCCTCCCAGCCTCCGTCCCCTGAGCCCTGGCTCACTGTGGCAGGGAAGACCCTTCTTCTCCATCCACACTGGGCATTGAGGCTAGTTTGAGGTCAGTCTCGAGTCTTCTCCACCCACATTGGGCATTGAGGCTAGTTTGAGGTCAGTCTCGAGTCTTCTCCACCCACACTGGGCATTGAGGCTAGTTTGAGGTCAGTCTCAAGTCCTCTCCACCCACATTGGGCATTGAGACTAGTTTGAGGTCAGTCTGGAGTCCTGCCTGCCTCACTGAGGAAGGATTGGCCCCAGGCCCACCCAGAAGGAGCCCAAGAGAGCCTGGCTTCCCCGGGACCCCTGATGGAGTAACGCAGTGGCATGTGAGCCAGGGCTGGGTGGCTCTGACCTTCCCGAAAGCAATCCACTGTGTCCCCCTGGCCCAGGAACCTCATGTGCCCAGCAGCCCGCCCCGAGCTCTCTTCCTTGCTGACCCTCTGGCCACGGGCATGGGCACGCCTTGCCCCAGAGCTGAGCAGGGAAAGCCGAGGAGGCCCCAGACATGGGGGTGCTGCAGAGCCTGCGAGGGTAGGGCCAGCGAGGGCTTAGGGGTCAGGAAGGGACCGAGGGTAGGGCTGTGTCCTGGCTTTCAGGCCCTGGGGCGTCCACCAGCCTCTGCTCCCTCTGAGGCTCCAGCCAGGGCGCCAAGCCCCAGGACCTTGGGTGGGGCCCAAGGACACTCCAGACCCCCGTTCCATTCATGAGAGGCCCTCAGCGCGCCATGTGTCTGCTGTGGCAGCCCGCAGGGAGGGTGGGAGCCTTCTGTAAATTGCACATGTGGCCCCAGGGCATGATGTCCATGATGAAGGCCGCACTGGACCTCACCCACCCCATCACATCCATGTTCTCCGGAGCCGGCTTCAACAGCAGCATCTGCAGCGTCTTCAAGGACCGGCAGATTGAGGTGCACCCCCACCCTCAGAAGCCCATGCAGCCCCCAGTGCCTGTCCCCTCCTGGCCCCCCCACCTCTTGGCCCTGGGTCAGCCTCCCCAGACACGGGACAGGAGCGTGATGGGAGAGGGCCCGTCTGAACCCCGTCCGCCCGCAGGACCTGTGGATTCCCTATTTCGCCATTACCACCACCATCACAGCCTCGGCCCTGCGGGTCCACACCGACGGTGAGCACTCCTGCTGCACAGGGGCGGCCGCTTGGGTGCGAGGTGTGGGCAGGGGGAGAGCCCAGCAGCCCCGGGGTTGGGAAGGCCGCGGGGTCTCCTGAAGGATGCAGACGTGTGGGCAGCTTTGTCCGTGGAGGACACAGGATGCCCCTACTAGGGGCACAGACAGGAGGGGTTGTGGCCTGGGCCAGAGACCTCAGACGGGAGGGGGCGTGGCCTGGGCCAGAGACCCCAGAAGGCTGGACGAGACCCTCACACAATCAGCAATGTTGGCCTAGACTGATGGACACCATGTAGGAGGACAAAGTGAGGGGCTCCCTGAGTCCTGGGGCGAGGGGCTCACCTGGTTCAGGGGGATGAGGGGTTCACTCGGTCATGGGGTGAGGGGCTCCCTCAGTCCTGGGGTGAGGGGGTCACAGCAGTTGGAAGTCTTGGGCACACGTAATGCAGTGCGACCCCAGAGAAAGAACTCAATTTTGTTCAGCCCTTGGGCCATGAGCTTCGCTCTGTGGAAGGGCCTCAGAGAGTTGGGACCTACCAGCTCCAGGACTGCAGTGGCAAGGCCCTGAACCCTGGACCCAGGAGGAGCCTCCTCCAGGTAACCAGCAGCTCCGGGCCCCCTCCCCAGGCTCCCTGTGGCGGTACGTGCGTGCCAGCATGTCTCTGTCCGGTTACATGCCCCCTCTCTGTGACCCCAAGGACGGACACCTGCTGATGGATGGGGGCTATATCAACAACCTCCCAGGTACTGCAGTGGGGGGACCACGCCCGGCAAGAGCACAGGCTCCTGGGTCACACCGCCTCGTGGCCCCTGCCACAGCTGCCTCCGCTCCGAGAAGCCTGGGCTGGAACACGTTTTCCTTAGAGTGTGCCAAGGGAAAATGTCAGGCTGGCATCAGAGCTCCGAGAACATGCACACGCATGTACACGCACACGCAGGCACTGGCAGCATGTGCTTCAGCATATGGCCCTGTTTGTCAGCTCAGCAGCGTGCAGAACAAAGGCCAAGTCGAGGGACTGGAAGCAATTAAGCCCCATCTGTGCCCACAGTCAGAGACTAACAGCCTGCAGGTGTCGAGCTTGCTGGGGGCCAGGCCACTCCTGTCACCTGTGGGATATGCGGTCAGAAAGGCCCAGGACACAGCCTTGTGCCCACAGCTGCCCACTGAGCTGGGCGTGTGGGTCTTCTGCCTCTAGAAAGTGTAATGGCGGACAGGAGACCCCACAACCCCCAGGTCAGGGCTCGGCGAGGCAGGCTCTGCCCCCGTCCCCTGGCTCTGCATGCCTGTCCAGGGGGTAACCAGGGCTGGCTTCTCCCTAGCGGATGTGGCCCGGTCCATGGGGGCAAAAGTGGTGATCGCCATCGACGTGGGCAGCCGAGATGAGACGGACCTCACCAACTATGGGGATGCGCTGTCTGGGTGGTGGCTGCTGTGGAAACGCTGGAACCCCTTGGCCACGAAAGTCAAGGTGGGGTGCTACCGGGCGGGCTGGGCTGTCGCTGCTGCTCCTCCCTGCAGCTCCACACCTGTCCTGCGGCAGGGGAGTGGAGGCCACTCCTGGGCTCTGAGGCCAGCAGGTCTGGGGTCACCCCTGTCGGGCGAAGGAAGTCACGAGGCCGGACGGGCCTGAAGGCTGTGGCAGCCCGCAGGGAGGACCCCCGGCCTGGTGCTGCTACCCTCTCCCCCCAGAACCTACCTACCTGAGAGGATGGGTCCCCAGAACCTGTCCTGCGCCACGGGCCAAGCTGGGACGGGGGTAGGGGCCGGAGCAGGAGACTCAGGCGGCTGTGATGGCAGCAGGTGTTGAACATGGCAGAGATTCAGACGCGCCTGGCCTACGTGTGCTGCGTGCGGCAGCTGGAGGTGGTGAAGAGCAGTGACTACTGCGAGTACCTGCGCCCCCCCCCATCGACAGCTACGGCACCCTGGACTTCGGCAAGTTCAACGAGATCTGTGTGAGTGCCGGCCACCCGCGGCGGCGGAGGCGGGCGGAGGCACTCTGGTGGCTGCCCCTCCCCGCTTCCCCCTTTTGAGAACACAGGAAGTGGGGGCCTCCCCACACCTCCTGATGGGGCCCTGGGGATGTGCACAGGAAGTGGGGTACCAGCACGGGCGCACGGTGTTTGACATCTGGGGCCGCAGCGGCGTGCTGGAGAAGATGCTGCGCGACCAGCAGGGGCCGAGCAAGAGGCCGGCGAGTGCGGTGAGTACGGGCGCCAGGACCACGCCCAGCTCCCCGGGCCACGCCCAGCTCCCCGGGCCACGCCCAGTTCCTCGGGCCACGCCCAGCTCCTCAGGCCACAGGCCCTGCCCCACTGGCCAAAGACTCCAGGGCTAGGACAAGGATTGCCCAGGACTGCGCATCTCCCGGGCCCCTGCCCTTACTTGGGGGGCAGGCGGAGGCTGCAGAGAGGGCACAGGGTGGGTGGGGCCTCCCCACAGGAAGCAGGCTGGGGACTGGCAGGCGGATGTCCACGGGCAACGTGCTGTCCTCACCGCACCCCCAGGTCCTCACCTGTCCCAACGCCTCCTTCACGGACCTTGCCGAAATTGTGTCTCGCATTGAGCCCGCCAAGCCCGCCATGGTGGATGGTGAGTGGAGGCGCAAGACGAGGCTGTGGACACGTGCGTGGCCTCCTGATTCTGTGTTGGGCTCGACCCCCCCACCCCAGAGGCCCATGGCCTCCCCTCCTGCCCACATCCACGCCCAGGCTCCAGCAGCTGGGGTGCTTGGTGGCACTCCTCTGTCCCGGGCACCACGTGTCCCCACAGCAGTGGGACTGTGACCACCCCGGGTCACCCAGCCCCTGCTCTTCATTCACCCCAAGTCCCAGCCATAGCTCAGGCCTGAGGTAGAACCACGTTTTGCCTCCCACCCCACCCCACTCCACCCAGTGGGAAATGGGAATGAAGGCTGCTTGTCGGAGGGGCCGCAGGGCAAGAAGGGCGGGTCCACTACCCTCCATGCTCCATCCAGGGCCCTGCGATTGGGCCTTCAGCCAGTGGCCTCCTCACAGCAGAACTGGACATTCTCCTGGGAGACGTCTTCATGGCTGCCGCGGGCCGAGAGGGCCCTGGGCAAGGCAGCCCTTATCCACAGATGCCAGGTCTGGGGTGCTGGAGCCCTCAGGGTGCTTTGCTGACAAAGGGAGGAGTGTCTGCCTGCTCCTTGTCCTTGTGGAAGACCCACCAAGTGATGGGCTGGGGCAAGGCTGGAGCCAGACAGAACCAGGGGTGGTGTGCAGGGCTGCCCTGGGACCAGGTGGCTGCGTGTAGGGCCCCGGGCCACCTGGGGGCAGGGGTGGGCATCTGTGGCCGGTTCTGCCTCTGAGTGTGGCTAGGCTGGGCATGGTCCCTTCCTTGAGAGGGGACTGATGCAGCCCTACCCTCGGCGCCAGACGAATCTGACTACCAGACGGAGTACGAGGAGGAGCTGCTGGACGTCCCCAGGGATGCATACGCAGACTTCCAGAGCACCTCGGCCCAGCGGGGCTCAGACTCGGTGAGCAGCTGGGCGTGGTCCCACCTGGTGCCTGCAGCTGAGCCTTGGTGCCTGGCCCTGAGCCGGCCACTCCCTCCCTGTGGTCCCACCGGGTTACCAGCGCTGCAGAGCCCTGGCTCTGCCTGGTCCTCACCTGTAACATGCGCTCTGCTTGCAGGAGAACGAGTCCTCGCTGCGGCATCGACACCCCAGCCTGGCTTTCCCAAAACTGTCCGAGGGCTCCTCTGACCAGGACGGGTAGAGGCCTCTGCTAAAGAGCCCGGATGCAGCGTCTTCCGTGGGACTGTCCCCAAGGCTGAGGCTCCTGCCAAGTCCTAGGGGCCTCTGTACCTGCCCTGCTGGAAGCCCTGACTTCCCGGGGGCCCCAGGCTGTGTTAGGTTTCTCTGGGCCTCTTCTTGTCCTGGCAGCCCTGCACACTGGGCCCTGTGAGCCCCCCCGCAGTCCTGTGAGGCCCCTGCAGCCCTGTGAGGCCCCCCCGCAGCCCTGTGAGCCCCCCTGCAGCCCTGTGAACCCCCTGCAGCCCTGTGAGCACCCCTGCAGCCCTGTGAACCCTCTGCAGCCCTGTGAGCCCCCCTGCAGCCCTGTGAACCCCCTGCAGCCCTCTGAGGCCCCCCGAAGCCCTATGAATCACCTGCTGCCCTGTGAGGTGTGGGAGCCCTGATGCTGCCGTGTGATGTTTCAATAAAGGTGGATCTGACTGTTGGACGTGTCTCCCCGGCCGAGGTCCCTGTGGCAAAGAAACACTACTGGCTCTCCCTGATGCGGGTGATCCCTGAGGCTGGGCAGTCCCCAGTCCTCCTCAAAGGACCCCACTGCTGGGGCCTGAGAGCCCTAGGGTGGCAACTGCAGGCCAGGCAGGTAGGGCGTCCAGAGTCTGCATGGAGCTGTGGCCCCCCAGGACCAGGACGGGCCCCTCTGTCTCTCTCTGGTCTCGTGCACTCTGGGTGTCCCCTAAATTGGCTTCTCCATCAGGTCCCAAACTGAACAGGGAGCCCTTTTGTGTAAGGGGAGGGAGAACCGGCCGCCCTGTGACCCCTGTAGGTCTGAGCAGCAGATCGTGAGGGCCGAGGGCCCAGGACTTTGCGAGCAGGGGGCCGCTGGCCTCAGTTTCCCCGCTCTGGAGGCCTGGACGAGAGGGCGCGAAGCCAGGCCGTCCGGCCCCGCCCCCAACTCAACCTGGGCCCGGGCGTCACGGTGGGCGGGGCCATATGTCCTCTCCAAGCTTTCGGGGGCCCTGACGTCACGCTAGGCGGGGCCTACAGCCCCTCTGGGCCCGCCCAGGCCCTGACGTCACAATGGGCGGGGCCAGCCCTCGGTCCCGGCAGCGCTCTCCCGGGAGCGGCGGCACGCGCGGAGCGCCGGGTGCGGCCATGCGGGGACCGGGCCCGACCCCGAGCCCGACCCCGAGCCCAAGCCCGAGCCGGAGCCCGAGCGAGACCCGGAGCCCGAGCCCGAGCGCGACCCCCAGTGCGGCGCGGCTACCCCGGCGGAGGCGGCGGGCGCGGGGCGCGCTCTGAGGCCCGGGGGATGCGCCGCCGCCTCGACCATGGGCGCCGCCGCCTCCAGGAGGAGGGCGCTGAGGAGCGAGGCCATGTCCTCGGTGGCGGCCAAAGTGCGGTGAGTGCGGCGGGGTCGCCTTCCCGGCACCCCGCCCCGGACCCCCGACCCCTCCCGAGTCCGCCCCTGCCCCGCGGGGCTTCCAGGCCCCGGCCTGTCCCACTGAGGCGCCCTCCCCGCGCCCCGCGCCTTCCTCTTCCTGGCCCTCTGCCCTGCCCTTCCCTCCCCTCCCCTCGCGAGCGCGTGGTGGGCGAGCGCACCCCCCAGGTCGGGAGTGGCCTCCGTTCCCCCGGGGAACAGCAGCCGACCGGCCTCGCGACCCCTCTCCACGGTCCGACTGGCAGGGGCCGGGCCTGCAGGCCTGGCCAGGACGCACCAGGACCAAGGGTGTGTGGGCTCCCGGCGGGGGACGACCCCTGACCCTCCAGACGCCGAGGGCCTGGCTGCGGACCGGACCCCCGGCTCTTGTGCGGCCCGGTGTTTGGGAGGGTCGTGCCATGGCCTCTGACCGTGCCCTCTCTTCCACCCTCAGAGCAGCCCGAGCGTTTGGAGAGTACCTGTCCCAGAGTCACCCTGAGAACCGCAACGGCGCAGGTAGGGGCACGCGAGGCCGTGCCAGGGCCGCCCAGATCCCCCAGCCCAGGGGATGCTGATCCCTGCCTCCGGGGGTGGAGCGTGAGGGGCATTGGTTGCGCGTGGGCCCGGAGCCCTGCCGGCCTGGCTTCCTCACATCCCCTGCCCTCCCTGCCCGAGCCCCAGGAGCAGTTCCCAGCCGCTCGTCACCATGGCACCCACCCCGCCTGGGCCGTTGGCATGGCAACAGGCCTCCTGGCTCCCCCAGGGCTGGCACCACTGCCTCTGGGGGCCAGCTGGTGGGGGGAGGGGGGAAGTTGGCATCAGGCAAACGGTGCGATAGCAGGCTGGGGGATGGCCTGCGTGTTCCTACCCGGCAGGACCGCACACAGGTAGCACGGAGTCACCCAGCCCCCACGCGCATGCAAGAGCTTCAGGCCCAGATAGGAATGAGGGGCTCAGAAACACTCCAGTGCCTAGGGTTTGGGCAGCCCCAGCCCCCCACAGAGGCCAGGTGCCCACTGGGTGTTCCCTGCCTTCGGCCTGCTATGAAACCGGCAGCGGGGGGCCCACGCGCGGCAGGCTCACTCAGTGTCTCTCCCAGATCACCTGCTGGCTGATGCCTACTCTGGCCACGACGGGTCCCCCGAGATGCAGCCGGCCCCCCAGAACAAGCGCCGCCTGTCCCTCGTCTCCAACGGCTGCTACGAGGGCAGCCTCTCAGAGGAGCCCAGCATTAGGAAGCCCGCAGGCGAGGGCCCTCAGCCTCGAGTGTACACCATCTCTGGGGAGCCCGCCCTGCTGCCCAGCCCCGAGGCGGAGGCCATTGAGCTGGCGGTGGTGAAGGGGCGGCGGCAGCGGCACCCTCACCATCACAGCCAGCCCCTGCGCGCCAGCCCTGGCGGCAGCCGGGAGGACGTCAGCAGGCCCTGCCAGAGCTGGGCGGGCAGCCGCCAGGGCTCCAAGGAATGCCCCGGGTGTGCCCAGCTGGCTCCTGGCCCCACCCCTCGGGCCTTTGGGCTGGAACAGCCACCTCTGCCTGAGACCTCCAGTCGCCGCAAGAAGCTGGAGAGGATGTACAGCGTTGACCGTGTGTCTGGTGAGGGGCTTGTGTCAGGGCATGGACAGGTTTGGGGGTGCATGCCGCTGCCAGGGTCTGACAGCAGCAGCCACTGTGAGGCTTGGAACAGAGGACAGGTGCTCAGGTCACAGCACGCCAGCGGACTCAAGATTAAAACCGGCAGGCTCCTACTGCGGCCTCCACATCCTGTGAGCTGTGAGCCCCCTCAGCTCCTCAGCAAAATCTGCCAGGCCTCACAGTCCGCTTTCGCCCTGCCAGCACCAGGTCAATCAAGGAGTGCTTCCTGGAGGAGGGGGCTTGGGAGGATCTTAAGGGATATGTAGGGAGGAAGCACCGCTTAATCAGGAGACTGGGCTGCCCTCTGAGAGTCCTGGGGAGCTGTTGGGGCCCAGCCAGGCAGTGGGCCCCTTCCCCAGGGTTGTTGAGTTGTGTGGTAGCTTGTCCACCAGGCAGAAAGTCACTCCACTGTCCCCACACTTGGGCATCAGGGAAAGGCTGTGGGGGCCCTCAGAAGGGGACAGCCCTCAGCAAGGTGGTCTCCAGCCTCGGTGAGGGCCTCCAGCTAGAGCATGGGGGCTGCAGAGAAGGCCTCAGAGCCTCTTCTGCCCAAGGGAAACAGACGCATTGTTTTCCTGGGCCTCCTGGAGACAGACTGTGCTTTCAAAAGAATGTTCCTCAAACTTTGGGTGGCCAAAGGGGAAGTTAAGCCAAAAAAATCAAAGTGTCAAGTCACCAAGAGCGTGGTCTTGGTGAGTGAGCAGCAGACATTCGAGCACTGCCCTCTGGGCCCGTGCGGGGATGCCATCCTCCCCCCACCCGCCCTGGCTGCCAGCTTCTGCTGACCCCTGGACCCAGAAGCATCTGCTTCCCAACAGGGAGGAAGAGGCTTCAGGAACCCCTGCTTCACCCAGCCACCACTCCTTTTTGTCTCTCTTAGACGACATCCCCATTCGTACCTGGTTCCCCAAGGAAAATCTTTTCAGCTTCCAGACAGCAACCACAACTATGCAAGCGTGAGTCTTGTGCCCATGACGTGGGGTCAGGGCCGGGTGGTCTCTTTCTGCTGCTCAGGAAACAGCACTTTTTCCCGGCCTCTCGGCCTGCCAGGGGGGCTGCTTCTGAATAGCCCCACGTGCCCATGCTGTGCCAGGCCTGCCAGGAGGGCCAGGGCTGGCTGCTCTTCCCCTCCCATGGCTGGTGCCCAGCCCCCCTCCACAGTCCTGTGGTCGGGGGACCTGGCCCAGGGCTGCAGCTGATGAGCTATCAGTGGGGTGTGGGGTGTGGCATGGTTCTCCTGCTCCTATCCCCTCTCCTCAGCCTGTGTCTGCCCTCTCTCAAATCCCAAATAGAAGCCTATTTCAGTTTCATACGTGCCATAGGTCATCACAGTTTCAGGGTCCCCCCCAGGGACCTGCTCCTCTCTGTCTGGACATACATCTGGGTTTTCTGTTCTGGGGTTCCTTCCAGGGAAGTTCCCTTTGCTGCATTGGCCCCCACACCAAAGAAGTGCCCTGCCCAGGGGAGTCCACCCCACACGCAGCCTCAGGCTGCCTGGTCTCAGCAACTGGTCCTGGTGGCATGGGCTGCAGTGACATCAGCTTCCGTTGCCCATTGAGGGCTGGCCAGCAGTGTAGCCAGCATCCTGCTGGTGGCTGGGTTACCTGTGAGGGACCTATTGGGTCAGTGACAAGAAGGGAACTGTAGGGATCGGGTGGGGGCTGAGGGGAGGCCCAGGGTTGAGCTCACTGTGTCTTCTCTCTCACGCCATCCCTTCTGGCCCTGGCTTCAGCATCTCGTAAGTACCTGTATGACTTGGTGCCTAAGGGCACAGCCGTTGTCCCTGGGGAGACCCTTCCGCCCCCAAATAGGTTTGGGCAGGCCAGGGACCTGGGTCTTGAGGGAGTGCCGCTCTCTGCGGGCCTGGCTCCCAGCGGGCACCGAGGTCGTAGCAGGGCCTGCTGGGAGCTGGGCCTCGACAGGTGAGGCAGGCTGGGACTCCTCTGCCCGGCCCCGTGCCCCAGACGCCCTGCTGGGCCCTCTGCTCACACCACTGTCCCGACGTCTGTGTCCCTCCTGCCTCCGGCCAAGGGCAGTGCTGACTCGCGGTGGTTTCCCAGGGTGTTCAGGGGCTACGCGGAGAGGAAGCGCCGGAAACGGGAGAATGATTCCGCGTCTGTAATCCAGAGGTAGGGCCTGCCAGCCACTCGCCACCAGGGTCCATCTCTGGTCTGTGCTGGCCTGGCCTGGGCCCCCTCGGCCCTGGCAGACCTGATGGGGGAAGGGTGGTGGCGACCACTGGCCTGGCCCTGCTCTGGGGACGTGGCAGGCAGGAGAGGCCATGTGGCCCGGGCTGCAGGAAAGCATCTCACCCTCAGTCCTGCACTCCGAGGACACGTGTCTCTGGGCTGGGGCCAGCGGCAAGGCCCCTCCCCCGCTCCAACCACAGAGATGTGTCTGGGAAGCTTTTTTGCCCGTTTCGGATGTTGGGCCTTGGCAGGGTCCAAAGTTTGGGGGAGGAGAAGACCTGCCCCTGAGGTGGCTCAAGGACACAGAGCAGGAGAGGGGGCTCCTACAGGCCCCCAGCCCGCCATGGGGTGGTGCAGACAGGAGCCCCGCTCTGCTGCAGCGCAGGCAGGCTGGATCCTCTGCCACATGGGCATGGAGGCTCAGGGCGTGAGTCCCGGGCGAGGACGAAAGGTCAGAGCCTGGGAATGCAGCTCGGGAGGAGACTCGATCCAGAGCGCTAGGCATTGCACCTTTGTTCTGGGGTTGAAGGGGAGCCCTGGAAGGCTCTCGCGGGAAGAGCACTGGGTGGGATTTGCCTTTGGGTGGGAGGTGGTGCCAGGAGCCAGGGAGAGCATTGGCTTCCCGCACCGAAGGGGTGAGAGTAGAGCCATGACCCGACGGGGGCTAGGTGGGCAGGGGCTGCCGTCACCCTCTCACGGCCCTCTTCAGCCCCTCGCTTCCTCCCCCAGGAACTTCCGCAAACACCTGCGCATGGTCGGCAGCCGGAGGGTGAAGGCCCAGAGTAAGACCCCGTGGGGCGGGGCTGGGGTGGGGGTAGCGTTGCGCTTGGCTGGTTGGGGCTTTGCGTGCTGCTAGCTGCGCTAAGAACCACCCCCGCCCTAACCCCAGCCGGGCCCTGCCTCAGGCTCCTCCCCTTCCAGCCACGCCCCCAGCCCGGCACAGGCTCCTCCCCTCCCGGACTCCGCCTCCGGCCCCGCCCCAGTGTTCGCAGATCCTGCCCCTGAACCAACCGAGCCACTGGTCCCTGTCTGCTTCATGTGCCTCAGACCCCACCCACATCAGCTTCCTCCACTGCCCAGGGCCCCTGTGGTCCCCTCGCCTGGGGCCTGAGACTCCAGAGGCACCGCCCTGCCCGCTCGCTAATGCGGGTTTTGCTCTCTGCAGCGTTCGCTGAGCGGCGCGAGCGGAGCTTCAGCCGGTCCTGGAGCGACCCCACCCCCATGAAAGCCGACACTTCCCACGACTCCCGAGACAGTAGGTGCCCCGCACAGGCCCGCCCACCTTCCCCAGAGCCTCCCCTAGGCCCCAGACCCCTGCTGGGGGTCCCCTGCCAGGGCCGCTGGGCTGCGCTTTTGCACTCTGAACCTTGGTTTACCTATTTGTGAGATGGAGACGCCCTTAGCATCTCCGATCTCAATAAGCTGCGGCAGTGCTGGCCGTGGGCACCTGTAGGGCCGTGCCCACCGCCACTCGCAAGAGGCCCTGAGGGACAGGGGGCTGCGGTGCCCACCCCCACTCCCTCCCAGGCGCCCCGCGGACTTGGCTGGAGCTGATGCCTGCACGCGCCTTCCACCAGCCTCGCACCAGGGTCTCCCTGCCCACATCAGGCCGCTGCCCAGTGGTGTCCACAGGCCCGTCCTGCCGGGCTGGTGGCGACCTCTGCATGGTCCTCCCACTTGCTTGGAGGACCCTCCGGGACGGGGCTTTCGGGCCCTGTGGGCCTTGGGGCCATGGCCAGGATAGGAGGTGCTGCCGGGCCTGCTGTCCTGGTGACCCTCTTGCTTCCCAGGCAGTGACCTGCAGAGCTCCCACTGCACGCTGGACGAGGCCTTCGAGGACCTGGACTGGGACACTGAGAAGGGCCTGGAGGCCGTGGCCTGCGACACTGAGGGCTTCGTGCCACCAAAGGTCATGGTGAGGCCCAGCCCGGGCAGTGCTCCTCTGCACCCCTAGCAGGACTCGGCCCCATCCCAAGAGTCCAGCCAGCTCTGCCTGGGACCACGTAGCCTTCTCCAGCTGCCTGGGGGAGGGTGTCTCACAGGGCTGTACCCTTGGGCTGCCTGGCAGCCAGAAGGTAGCCTCATGGGGGCTCCCACAGCCCCTCGGCTTTTGGATGGGCCTGGCGCCCCTGAGCAGCTCTTTGTCTCCCCAGCTCATTTCCTCCAAGGTGCCCAAGGCTGAGTACATCCCCACCATTATCCGCCGGGATGACCCCTCCATCATCCCCATCCTCTACGTGAGTCCCGCCCCGGGCCTGACCCCACAGATGCCCTCTTGCAGCCCCACCCTGGGCCAGCGCCGGCACCCCAGGTCCCCAGGGTGCTGTGGCGCTGCTGGCTCTGACGCAGCCTTGATGTGGCCTTGTGGCCTGTGTCTGTCCCCAGGACCATGAGCACGCAACCTTCGAGGACATCCTTGGTATGTGTCTCATTGGCCTTCTCTCTGCTGGTTCTGGGGCTGGGAGGGGCAGACGCAGGCAGGGGTGCCCCTGGGGCTGGGGTGGGGGCCGCAGCGCTCACACCCGCTCTCCCACAGAGGAGATAGAGAGGAAGCTGAACGTCTACCACAAGGGAGCCAAGATCTGGAAGATGCTGATTTTCTGCCAGGTGGGGCTCAGTGCTCTTCTCTTGCCCAGGAGAAGAATCGTGGTGGGGCAGGGGAAGACCAAAGGGAAGAGGTCAAGTTGAGGGAGACCAAGGGGAAGAGGCGTGGGGGGAGACCAAGGGGAAGAGGTGTGGGGGGAGACCAAGGGGAAGAGGCGTGGGGGGAGACCAAGGGGAAGAGGTGTTTGGGGGGAGACCAAGGGGAAGAGGTGTTTGGGGGGAGACCAAGGGGAAGAGGTGTTTGGGGGGAGACCAAGGGGAAGAGGTGTTTGGGGGGAGACCAAGGGGAAGAGGTGTGGGGGGAGACCAAGGGGAAGAGGTGTGGGGGGAGACCAAGGGGAAGAGGCCTAGACGTTGGTGGGGGGAGACCAAGGGGAAGAGACATGGCCAGGGGGAGGAAGACCAAAACTACCTCCCACGTGTGTGCGTGTGTGCGTGTGTGCATGTGTGTGGGAGAGGGGGAGGAGGGAGGAGAAGGTGCCTGACCACAGCTTCTTACAGGGAGGTCCCGGACACCTCTATCTGCTCAAGAACAAGGTGGCCACCTTTGCCAAAGTGGAGAAGGAAGAGGACATGATTCAGTGAGAAGCCGGGTGCCCTGGGAGCGGGGAGGGCTGGAGGCAGAGTCCAGGCCCCGGCGTGTCCTTCCCCCACAGTCCCTCCCCCACGGTGCCCTCTGTGGAGTGGAGTGCCTGTCCCCTGCCACTGGGTGACCCGCCCCTCTCCACCAGCTTCTGGAAGCGGCTGAGCCGCCTGATGAGCAAAGTGAACCCAGAGCCGAACGTCATCCACATCATGGGCTGCTACATTCTGGGGAACCCCAACGGAGAGAAGGTACAGTGACCCCCAAGCCCCACCCTAGACCTCTGGAGACCCCCGACGTGGACAGACAGGGCAGGGCCTTCCATGTTTCCTGGCATGTTTTTTCCTTCCCCCGGGCATTCCCCTAGAAACCCTTTATGCCTGAGCCCAGCCAGGTTTGGGGGGTCTGAGAAAAGAAGGTGGGCCCTGCTCCCCATCTCCTCCCCGCTCCCCCTTCCCCATCTATCTGCCTCGGACTCATGGCACCCCGCTTCCTCCAGCTGTTCCAGAACCTCAGGACCCTCATGACTCCTTATAGGGTCACCTTCGAGTCACCCCTGGAGCTCTCAGCCCAAGGTGAGTTACCCAGGCTGGGCCGAAGCTCTGCAGCTACTGCAGGGCCACGCTGGGGTGGGATCCCGAGGCTGCCGGCCAGGCCTGAGCCTCCTGCCCCCGCTCCGCCCAGGGAAGCAGATGATCGAGACGTACTTTGACTTCCGGTTGTACCGCCTGTGGAAAAGCCGCCAGCACTCGAAGCTGCTGGACTTTGACGATGTCCTGTGAGGGGCAGAGGCCTCCGCCCAGTCACCATCAGGCCGCTCCCTCTGCACTGGGACCTGGGGCTGGGCCGCCTCGTGCTCCCCGGGACTGTGCGGCTCTGGTCTTGCCTGGAGCCACTTCAGGGCACCTCAGACGTTGCTCAGGTTCCCCCCGTGGGTTCCGGTCCTCGCTGCACCCATGGCCACAGAGGCTGCAGTCCCTGGGGGCCGGGAGGATCCCGCCCCGTGGCCCGTGGATGCTCAGCGGCCGGGCACTGACCTGCCATGCCTCGCCTGGAGGCTCGGCTGTGGGAACCCCTCCATGGGGTTCATAGAAATAAGTGCAATTTCTACACCCCCGAAACAATTCAAAGGGAAGCAGCATTTCTTGTTAACTAGTTAAGCACTATGCTGCTAGTTAACAGCGTAGGCACCCCAGCCCAGCAGCCCAGCAGCCCACATGTGTTCAGGACCCTCCCTGCCCACCCCCTCCCTGCCGTATCAATCACCAGCACCAGGGTGGCCCGTGTGCATGGGGCCAGCATCGCTGGGCTGCCCAGCCTGGCTCTGTCTACACTGGCCGAGTCTCTGGCTCTGTCTACACTGGCCGAGTCTCTGGCTGTCTGTGCTTTCACTTACACTCCTCTTGCCACTCCCTATCCCTGCTTACTTGGACCTCAGCCAGCGCCGGACCCGGCAGGGGCAGTCTGGGCAGCAGGAAGGAAGGGCACAGCGTCCCCTCCTTCCGAGGAGGCTCTGGGTGGGGCCTGCTCCCCATCCCCCCAAGCCCACCCAGCATTTTCATTGCCGCTGTTGAATTCAGCTTTTACCAGCCTCAATCTGGAGGCTCCATCCCAGCACAGAGGCCTGGGGCTTGGCAGGGGCCCAGCTGGGGCTGGGCCCTGGGTTTCGAGAAACTCACTGGCACCACAGTGGGCCCCTGGACCCGGCCGCGCAGCTGGTGGACTGTAGGGGCTCCTGACTTGGCACAGGAGCTCCCAGCTTTTGTCCACGGCCAGCAGGATGGGCTCTCGTGTATATAGCTGGGGCTAGGGGGCAGGCCCCCCTTGTGCAGAGCCAGGGGTCTGAGGGCACCTGGCTGTGTTCCCGGCTGAGGGAGGGCTGGGGCGGGGGCCAGGCTCGGAACGATGTACGATACCCTCATAGTGACCATTAAACCTGATCCTCCACCGTGGCCGTGTGGGTCTGTCCTCTCGGTACTCTCCAGGGGCCTTCCTGTGCCAGCTTCTGGGCCCACTCCTCTGAGGTCACTGCTGCAGGGCCTTCCTGCCTGGACAGAGTTGGAGCTGGGCCACTAGACCACCCCACAGGGCATAGCCGGCGGGGGCAGCACAGGAGGGGACGGAGAGGAGCTGCAGGAGGGCTGGGGGGAGGCTGCAGTCTCGGAGAGGGGTCTCGCCGGGTCTGGAGGGGACAGCAGAGACAGCCCGTTCCCCCTGCCACCTGAAGGCACCAGGGAGAGGGCTGTCTGTCCCTCACGTCACCCTGTGTGTGCAGTCAGCAGTGTGGCCACAGATGGGGACCACTCTCAACTCAGGTGTCCCCAGGGCCCAGACCGCTACTAGGCACAGCCAGGCTGGCTGCCAGCTGGTTCCCTGCCCCGTGGCTGGGGGATGGAGCAGCAGGTATCAGCTGGGCTAGGGTCAGGGTCAGGGGGCCACTGGTGCACAGCCTGGCACAGCCTGGCAGGCTTGAGCCCAGGGTGCTGGGGGTGGTCACACAGCCGTCAGCCACCTCCAGCTCTTCCAGGGCATTCTAGATGGGGTTGCAGGAGGGGGCAGGTTTTGGTACCAATTTGAGTGTATAAAGTTTTAGGTAAATACCAAATGCCTATAGACTTTCTGTTATTCAGTTACTATTTGAAAGTGAAATCATGGGGGATTCCAGTCTCCTGTCTGCAAAGTTGATGAGACAAGTCGCCACCGCCTGGAATCTGCTGACGCTGCCATGCAGGCCTCGAGGGTGGCACGCTTCAAAGTAGGACAGCACGCGGGGTCACCACGTGCCCACACACTGCACTGCTCCAAAGGCACGTCTGTCCGTCACCTGAGCTTTGAGTCCCAGAACAGCCAGACACTCCCCCGCCCCTGCCCTAACAGGGACCCTGCAGCCCTAACCCGTCAGGCGGCTCCTGGGGCTGCTGCGGCCGCACGCCTGTCCCACACGGTCCGGTCCGTAGGGTCTGCTGGAGCGAGTGAGGCCTGGGGGGTCTTACGTATGGTCCATGAGGTTCCCTTCCTCACGCCATAAGCACCGGGGGAAGTGAAAGGAGGAAGAGATGTCGGAGCCAGCAGGCCCAGAAGCAGACGCAGAAGGAGGTGGCCCCACAGGAGCAGACGCAGAAGTGCCAACGGGGAAGGAGGTGGCCCCACGCAGAGGCAGGCTGGGCCAGGGCGGGGGGCTGGTGACCAGGGCAACCTTGGCTACTTTGCTGCACCTGCCCTCGCCTCCCTTGAAATACAAAAACAGCAGCAGCAGCCAGAAATAGTTGAGGAAGAAATAAGAAATATTTGCCACACATGGGAGCGATTAAGGTCCTTAATATTTAAAGAGCTTTTATATGTTGCTAAAGAAAATGACAAAAGCCGATAGGGAAAAGTGAGCAGAGATGTGGAGAAACCATTTGCGGAGCAGGAAACTGGCCGGGAATTCCACGAAGAAAGTCCTCATCCCATCAGGAATCATGGAAAGGCCAATGAAAGCGACGAGGTAACCCCTTTTTAATTTGAGAGGGTTTTGATCTGTCGCCCAGGCTGGGGCTCACCGCTGTCTTGATCTCCTGGGCTCAAGCGATTCTCCCATCCGCTCAGCCTCCCGAGTAGCTGGGACTACAGGCATCACCATGCCTGGCTAATTCTTTTATGTTTTGTAGAGACAGGGTCTCACTGTATTGCCCAGGCTAGTCTCAAACTCCTGGCCTCAAACAATCCTCCTGCCTCCTCGGCCTGTCACAGCCTTTTTTTGAAGGTAATGTGGTAACAGCTCTTAAAGTAGTGTGACTGATGAGTGCACAAGCCTGTCCAGCCCCAGCCACCCCCTGGCACCTTATCCGAGGGTGTCTACTGCCCCGCTGTGCTGTGCCCACTAATCTGGGCGTGGCCCGATCACACAAAGGCTTTTCTGGAAGGATCCGATGTTCACGAGGCTTACTGCTAAGGAGGAAGATGCAACAGGTCCAGCTGTTCCAAGTGACTGGGTCACGCTTCGCATCCATGTGGAATGTCTTCTGCCACCTGCCTGGATGCACTCTCGTGACTACCCAGCAGGCTGGGAACAGCACTGGGAACAGCCCCCGCCTGCCCCAGCGACCTGCCTGCCCTGCTCTCAAGTGCAGATGCCCAGGCCTGCATGTCCACGCTCACTATACAACCCCAAGTGGCCCCCCCAGGCAGCCCCGTGGCCGGACGTGCACCTAGCAGAGAAGCCACCCTTGAGACCTGGGATGTGGTCTGGGGGCTGTGTGGAGACCTCCAGCCAGGGTGCCGGAGCGGCTAAGGGCAAGCAGAGGTGTGATTCCTGTCTGTAAGGTACAACGCCCGTGAGCAGGTATCAGTAATGTAGGCATAATCGCAATGGTGGAGGGAGCTGTGGCGGTCACACCCTTGCTGTTCGCATTGCCTCTGTGGGGGCAGGAGAGAGCAGACATAAAACCTGTCCCTGAAAGGTGCAAGATGGCCCCGATGGCTCCCTGCCCCTGTCCTGGTGCCTGCAGGCAGGCGGGTCAGCTCCCCTCCTGCTGCCAAATCTCCCATGTCTCTGTGTGCTGTCACCCCTGCTTTCTGGCCTGAGGGCTGGGAAGGGAGGTCTGGGGAGCCCAGGAGATGAGAAGTACCCGAAAACCACCCCCAATGCCCCCCAACCCTCAGGCGCGCCTGTGTGTCTGTGTGTGTCTAACTCACCCAGACAACTGACTTGAGCAGCCAACCTTGGTCATTCCCAGAACCACCACTGGGGGGCACACGTGCGGCTAGACCGGGGGCACCCGAAAATCTGTCTCTACAAAAAGTAAAAAAAAAATTAATGGGGTGTGGTGGTGGTGCGTGCCTGTGGTGTCAGCTATCTGGGACGCTGAGGCAGGAGGATCACTTGAGCCCGAGAATTCAAGGCTACAGTGAGTTAAGATTATGCCACTGCACTCCATCCTGGGTGACAGAGCAAGACCTTGTCTCAAGAAAAAAATTTTAAATGAGTAAAATTTAAAAAAACAGATTTTGTCAGTCTTTCTGTCATTTCAGCGCCTTCTCAACCCCGGTGTCTGCTGATGCCCTCTTCCCTGCGGTCAGGATTCTCACAGTTCTTTGGGTGTGGAGGAATTCTGGTTTGTAATTTTTTTTTTTCTAGACAGAGTCTCTTTCTGTTGCCCAGGCTGGAGTGCAGTGGCGCAATCTCGTCTGACTGCAACCTCCACCTCCCAGGTTCAAGTAATTCTCCTGCTTCAGCCTCCCAAGTAGCTGGGATTACAGGCGCCCACTACCACGCTTGGCTAATTTTTCGTATTTTTAGTAGAGACGGGGGTTTCACCATGTTGACCAGGCTGGTCTCGAACTCCTGACTTCAGGTGATCCACGTGCCTTGGCCTCCCAAAGTGCTGGGATTACAGGCGTGAGCCACCGCGCCCGGCCTGGTTTGTAATATTTTCAATCTTACTTGATGAGACTTGGAGTCTTCCTTTTATCCTATGGTGACCGTTGCTGTTTTAGTCTCAGCCTCAGTGGCTATTGGTCCAAGGTCAGTTTTTCTCCAAGATTTTGGGGCACCCTCTGGTCTAGTCACACGTATGCCCCCCAGTGGTGGTTCTGGGAATGACCAGGCTGGTGGTCCTGAACTCCTGGCCTCAAGTGATCCTCCTGCCTTGGCCTCCCAAAGTGCTGGGATTGCAGGTGTGAGCCACCATGCCCGGCCTGAAGACTTTAAAGTAGCTATTATAGTAGTGCCCAACTGAGCCATCGTGAGCACTTAAAATGTTAGAATAGAAAGTCTCAGCAAAGGCTGGGCCCGGTGGCTCACGCCTGTAATCCAAGCACATTGGGAGGCCGAGGCAGATGGATCACTTGAGCACAGAAGTTTGAGAGAAGCTTGGGCAACATGGTGAAACCCCGTTTCTACTAAAAAAAAAAAAAAAAAAATCAGCCGGGCATGGTGGTGCATGCCTGTGGTCCCAGCTACTTGGGAGGCTAAGGAGGGAGGATTGCGTGAGCCAAGGAGTTCACAGCTGCAGTGAGCTATGATCCTGCCACTGCACTCTAGCCTGGGTTACAGAGCGAGATGCTGTCTCAAAAAATAATAATAAAATAAGAAAGAAAAGAAAGTCTCAACAAATAAATAGAACCATATGAAAATTTTAGAACCAAAAAACACAATAACCAAAACTGAGAAAACGAAACAAACTTCCTTGAGCAGACTCAGTAGCAGAATGGAGACGGCAGAGGGAAGAGTCAGTAAATGTGAAGACAGATCAGCAGAGATTATCCCATCTGAACAACAAAAAAAGATTAAAAGAGTAAGTGGGCAGGGTGCGGTGGCTCACGCCTGTAATCCCAGTACTTTGAAAGGCAGAGGCAGGCGGATTACATGATGCCAGGAATTCAAGACCAGCCTGGCCAATGTAGTGAAACCCCATCTCTACTAAAACTACAAACATTACCCGGGCGTGGTGGCGGGTGCCTGAATCCCAGCTACTCAGGAAGCTGAGGCAGGAGAATCGATTGAACCCGGGAAGTGGAGGTTGCAGTGAGCTGAGATCGTGCCACTGCATTCCAGCCTGGGCGACAGAGCAAGATTCTGTCTCAAAAAATAAAATTAAAAAGTAAAAATAAAATATCTGAAGCAAAACCTGACAGAATTGAAAGGAGAAGTAAACACATTCATGATGACACCAGCATTCTTCTCAGTAATAGAACTAATGGACAATCAGCAAGATATTAATACCGACACTGGCCAGCTGGACACAAGCACACTTGGAGAACACTGCACCTACCAACGGCAACATCGAGATTCTTCTCAAATGCACATGGAGTAGCACCAAGATCAGCCAGATTGTGGTTCAAAAACAAAACCTTAGCAAATTTAAAACAATCGAAGTTGGCCAGGCGCGGTGGCTCACGCCTCTAATCCCAGCATTTTGGGAGGCCGAGGCGGGCGGATCACCTGAGTTCAGGAGTTCGAGACCAGCCTGGCCAACCTGGTGAAACCCCGTCTCTATTAAAAATACAAAAAAATTTGGCGGGCATGGTGGCACATCTGTAATCTCAGCTACTGGGGAGGCTGAGGCAGGAGAATCACCCGAACCCGGGAGGTGGAGGTTGCAGTGAGCCTCCATTGTGCCACTGTACTTCAGCCTGGGTGACAGAGTGAGACTTTGTCTCAAAAAAAAAATATATATATATATATATATATATTTAAACTGAATAAAATGAAAATACAACATATCAAAAATTGAGAGAGATAGCTAAACAGTGCTTAGAGGGAAATTCATAGCACCAATGCTTACATTAGAAAAAAAGAAAGGTTCAAGTCAATGATCTAACCTTCTGCATTAAGAAACTAGAAAAGGAGGAGCAATATAAGCTCAAATCAAGCAGAAGAAAGGAAATACATGTAAGAGCAGAATTAAAATAATTCAAAAACTGGCTGGGCGCGGTGGTTCACGCCTATAATCCCAGCACTTTAGGAGGCCGAGGCGGGTGGATCATGAGGTCAGGAGATCGAGACCAACCTGGCTAACACAGTGAAACCCTGTCTCTACTAAAAATACAAAAAATTAGCCGGGCATGGTGGCAGGCGCCTGTAGTCCCAGCAACTGGGAGGCTGAGGCAGGAGAATGGCCTGAACTGGGGAGGCAGAGATTGCAGTGAGCCAAGATCCGGCCACTGCACTCCAGCCTGGGCAACAGAGCGAGACTCTGTCTCAAAAAAATAAATAAATTCAAAAACCAAAAAGAAAAAATTATGAAACAAAAAGCTGGTTCTTTGAAATGATGAATAAAATGGATAGACCTCTAGCTAGCAACACTGATGAGAGACACAGAGGACAAAATTACCAATATGAGGAATAGGAGGGTTATCACTACAGACCCTACAGACATTAAAAGGATAACCAGGAAGTACTATGAATAATTGTATTCACATAAATTTAGCAACTTAGGTGAAATGGACCAATTCTTTGAAAGCCACAAACTACCAAAACTCATTAAATAGACAACTTGAACAATCCTATTAACTATTAAAGAAACTGAATTTGTACTTTAAGACCTTTCTAAAAGGGAAAGTACTGGCTCAGATGGTTTTACCACCAAATTATACAACATATTTAAAGATGAAATTTCATACAAATTCTTCAAATATTCCACAAAATAAAACAAGGACAGCTGGCTGGGCGCGGTGGCTCATGCCTGTAATTCCAGCACTTTGGGAGGCCGAGGCGGGCAAATTACAAGGTCAGGAGTTCGAGACCATCCTGGCCAACATGGTGAAACCCCGTCTCTACTGAAAATACAAAAGATTAGCCAGGCATGGTGGCAGGCACCTGTAATCCCAGCTACTCCGGAGGCTGAGGCAGGAGAATCGCTTGAACCTGGGAGGCGGAGGTTGCAGTGAGCCAAGTCTGCGCCATTGCATTCTGGCCTGGGTGACAGAGCCAGACTCCATCTCAAAAAAAAAAAAAAAAAAAGGACAACTTCCCAGACTCATTTTATATGCCCAGCATTATCCCCATACAGAAACCAGGACTAAAAAAGAAAACTATGAAACTTTGTTGAACACAACTGCAAAAATCCTCAACAAGCACATTTGACTCTTACTATCCATGGCAGCTAATGGTATGAAGTTGCTGCAAACACTGAATTAGAGCATATGCTAAACTATTGCCCCTAAGGAAATGCAAAGTTACGTTCCTGCAGGCTTCTGGTCACATTTTTGTTAAATGATCAATATATTAATAAAACCTTCTTTTATGTGTATTTTTGTTTAAGGGCACCTTATTTAATATGTATAGTGTCACTAGCATTGAACTCATGGCCAACAGCGCTAACTCTTGCACGAATGAAGCTTATCCAATGTGTGTTTTCTCTGTAAAGTGCATCTCAGCCTTCTTGCATTTCTGCACTATGCTGAGAGGCCATTATAAACAGTGAACAGCTTTTTCACCAAGAAAAAGCACAAAAATGCGCAAACATGACACCAAATATGCTACCAGTAAAGAGAGTCCCGATTGAGACCCCAAGAGGGTTCTCGGATCTCACACAGAAAGGAATTCACCCCCACGTTCCCCCACCCTACTCCCCGCCCCCCAACACCCCCAGCCCCAGCCCGGCCCCGGCCCCGGCCCCGGCCTCGCCCTGCGCCCTCCCCACTGCCTGACCCCGCCCTGGCCCCGCCCCGGCCCCGCCCCAACCCCGCCCCGGCCCCGCCCCAACCCCACCCAGCCCTGGCCCCGCCCCGCCCCGCCCCTCCCCACCCCCACCCTGAGCCGCTTCAGAGGCCGGGACCCCGACGGCGGCGGCCGGGGGACCCACGGCGAGCGGGAAAGGCAGAGTGGCTGCAAGTGGAAAACGACCGGCGCCGCGGGGTCTGCAGGCGCTTCCGCCCCCGCCCCGGGCCTGGACCTTCGGGGTCACCTGACTCCGACCTGCCCGGGCCGGGCTGCGTGGGGGGTAAAGTCCGGCCCGGGGTCAAGAGCGCGGCTGCAGGCCGTGGGGGGCGGGGTCCCGGAGCTCTGCCCCTCGCAGCTCCAGGCTCCTCTTCAGCTTCCCTCTCCTGCCTCCCACCCCCCGGGGGCGGGGCGACCCTGGGCGCCGAGACAGACCCGCGGGTGGGGGATGCAGGGAGACCCTGGGTGGAGGACCCGAGGGTGGAGTGGGCGGGGCGACCTTGGGCGCTGGCCTCAGCCTGCGGGCCCTGGAGCCAGGTGCACAGCGCATCGCCCGAGGCTGTCACCGCCCCGCCCCTCCCACCCCAGCTGTCCTGGACCCAGGGGCAGGGAGAGGCTGGACGCCAGGTGCACGGACACAGATACGCCTGAGCACAACAGCTTCCTCCTTGCCGCTCCGGGAAGTGGGCAACCAGCCCAGGTGAGGGTCCAAGGGGATGTCCTGGGGGGGCTGTCCTGGTCTGGGGGGCTGTCCTGGTCTGGGAGGACTGTCCTGGTCTGGGGGGCTGTCCTGGTCTGGGGGCGCTGTGCTGGTCTGGGGGGGGCTGTCCTGGTCTGGGGAACTGTTCTGTCTGAGGGGGTGTCCTGGTCTAGGGGGCTGTTCTGATCTGGGAGGCTGTTCTGGTCTGGGGATGCTGTCCTGGTCTGGGGGGCTGTCCTGGTCTGGGGGGCTGTCCTGGTCTGGGGGGCTGTCCTGGTCTGGGGATGCTGTCCTGGTCTGGGGGGCTGTCCTGGTCTGGGGGCGCTGTGCTGGTCTGGGGGCTGTCCTGGTCTGGGGGGCTGTCCTGGTCTGGGGGTCTGTCCTGGTCTGGGGGTCTGTCCTGGTCTGGGAGGACTGTTCTGTCTGAGGGGCTGTCCTGGTCTGGGGGGCTCTCCTGGTCTGGGGGCGCTGTGCTGGTCTGGGGGCTGTCCTGGTCTGGGGGGCTGTCCTGGTCTGGGGATGCTGTCCTGGTCTGGGGGGCTGTCCTGGTCTGGGGGCGCTGTGCTGGTCTGGGGGCTGTCCTGGTCTGGGGGGCTGTCCTGGTCTGGGGGGCTGTCCTGGTCTGGGGGTCTGTCCTGGTCTGGGGGTCTGTCCTGGTCTGGGAGGACTGTTCTGTCTGAGGGGCTGTCCTGGTCTGGGGGGCTCTCCTGGTCTGGGGGCGCTGTGCTGGTCTGGGGGGGCTGTCCTGGTCTGGGGAACTGTTCTGTCTGAGGGGGTGTCCTGGTCTGGGGGGCTCTCCTGGTCTGGGGGGCTGTCCTGGTCTGGGGGTCTGTCCTGGTCTGGGGGACTGTTCTGTCTGAGGGGCTGTCCTGGTCTGGGGGGCTCTCCTGGTCTGGGGGCTCTCCTGGTCTGGGGGTGCTGTCCTGGTCTGGGGAACTGTTCTGTCTGAGGGGGTGTCCTGGTCTAGGGGGCTGTTCTGATCTGGGAGGCTGTTCTGGTCTGGGGGGTCTTTTGAGTGTGGGAGAGGTTGCCCCACCCTCTTTGCCTACCTGGAGGCTCAGGCCTGGGGGTCTCAGGTGGCTACATCTTCTGGGTGTGGAGTCCTTGTGTTCCTGGCCCCTGTCACCTGTTTGTCCCTATGAGGTGGCCTGTGGCCTGGGTGCTGGTTGGGGACACAGGCTGGGCCCTGTCTGGGCTGGACCGGTCTCCTGTCCCCTCTGAGCCTCTGTCATCTATCCTCCTTAAAATGGGCTTATATCCCCCCGACACACAGAATTGCGTGAGGACCCCACAGCGTGTCCCACTTTACATGTGCCCAGGAGCCCCAGGTCAGGACCAGGGCAGCACCCGCGCCTGCCACTCAGTGTGGGTGCAGCATTTCCCAGGGGGAACACGATAGGACACGGCCACATGGGGTTCAGGTGCCGGGACCTTGGCGGGCAGTTTCTGGCTTTGACCACTCCTTTGGGCAGTGGTACCCGTGTGAAGCGGGGCTGTATGGGGCACAGGGTCGGCCTGGGGTAGTTTGAGAGCTGAGACCCTTGCTGGGCGTCCGGGCAGAGGAGGAGGTGGACATCTCGGCCACAGGGTGAGAGAAGCCCAGGCCCCTCAGATGGCATTCCTGGGTCCACCTCCCGCCCAGGGGCCATCTGGCGCCAGCTAAGAAGGTGCAGAGTCAGATTAGAGAAGCCTTGGGCTGGATTTCCAGAGAAACCGATGTCATTAAGAAGCCTCACACTCGGCTTCTAGGATGACTGGCCTCACCCTGGGTTCACCCACAGCCCCTCGGCAACAGTCCCCTCAGGGCTCCAGAGAGAAACTCACCCTGGGAGAGCCTGGGGTGGGGGCCGCAGAGAGGGGGCAGAGCCCTGGGCCCCCAGTGCAGGCTGGAGCTGGGGCTGCTCCTGGGGAGGGTGGCATGGGAGAGGCAGGACCAAGGGGTGGGGACACAGGGTGGCCCCATCATATGGTAGGGGCAGCTCCGCAAGTCCCATCCGAGGGGGTCTGAGGGGACTACTTGGATCCTGCTGGGGCTGTGTCCCCAGACAAGGCCCCTGCTGCCCCCCCACCCCCCTCCCACAGGGCCCTCTGATGCCCATGGCACCCCTGGCAGGCGTGGCTCCCAGGGAGTGGTCCTTGGCCACAGGAGGCCATCTGAGCCCCGGGGATGCCTCTAAGGCAATTGGCTCTCCAGGGGTGCGTCTCCAGGGAGACGGGGAGTGAAGCCTCTGCCTCTGGAGGGCGGGATGGGGACACCGAGTGCAGCCTGGGTGCCCACGGCCGTCCCCCCACAGGAACCAGTACCACCTTTACCATGGGGCTGTCCCGGAAGGAGCAGGTCTTCTTGGCCCTGTTGGGGGCCTCGGGGGTCTCAGGCCTCACTGCACTCATTCTCCTCCTGGTGGAGGCCACCAGCGTGCTCCTGCCCACAGACATCAAGGTGCGTCCCCACCGGCAGGGGAGGCCAGGCTGGGTCCACAGATGTTGCCTCCCACTCACCCTACTGTCTCCCCAGTTTGGGATCGTGTTTGATGCCGGCTCCTCCCACACGTCCCTCTTCCTGTATCAGTGGCCGGCGAACAAGGAGAATGGCACGGGTGTGGTCAGCCAGGCCCTGGCCTGCCAGGTGGAAGGTTAGTGGGCAGTTCTGCAGCCCGGTGCTGGGACCTGCCTGTTGCTGCCTGGCTGGGATTCCCAGCTGCACGGAAAGGGTTTGGAGAGGTTCAGTGACTTGGCCGAGCTCACACGCCAGGCATGGGTGCCGGGCTGGAGCCTGTGTTCACGCCGTAGCACTCTGGGGACCTCCCTGCCTGATCCTGGTGATCAGTCAGATTCTCATGGCCCGGCTGGGGTCTGCCCAGCGTCTGCTGCCTCCAGCCCTGACCCTCTCTGGCCCCTGGTGCTCCTCACCCTGGCACCACATGGTGCTGGCGGCCGAGGCTGGTAGTTACAGGGGTGCCTGTACTCCAGGATCCTGAGGGGGGAAAACAGGAGGCCCCGAATTTGTTTTCTGGGGGCTCTGGTAACAAGTTACCACAAACTGGGGGCTTAAAACAGCAGCAGCTTATTTCTCAGCATTCTGTAAGTCTGAAAACAAGGTGTGGACAGGGCCACACCCCCTCCAGAGGCTGGGGGTTAGGGTCCTTCCTGCTTCCTCCAGCCTGAGCGCTCCACGCAGCCCTTGGCTGGTGACCTCACCAGGGGTCAGGAGGTGGTCACGTCTTTGGGGGCTGCCTTTCAGCCCAGCCAGCCTGCGGGGTCTGGAGCTCTGTCCCCGGCTGCTGTTCCAGGGCCTGGAATCTCCTCCTACACTTCTAACCCTGCGCAGGCTGGTGAGAGTCTGCAGGGCTGCTTGGAGGAGGCGCTGGTACTGATCCCAGAGGCCCAGCATCGGAAAACACCCACGTTCCTGGGGGCCACGGCTGGCATGAGGTTGCTCAGGTGAGGCGGGCATGGCCTTGGCACCCATGGGGAGTGGCTGCAGAAGCCACGGTCTCAGCCAGCGTGGCAGGCAGGGTGGAGCCGGGCCCAGGCTTCCAGCCCGCTCCAGCCCCTGGTCCTCTGTGCCCAGCCAGAAGAACAGCTCTCAGGCCAGGGACATCTTTGCAGCCGTCACCCAGGTCCTGGGCCGATCTCCCGTGGACTTTTGGGGTGCCGAGCTCCTGGCCGGGCAGGACGAAGGTGCCTTCGGTTGGATCACTGTCAACTACGGCTTGGAGACACTTGTCAAGGTGCCACAGGCAGCCTGAGGGCAGGGGCTGGTCTGCGAGGGGCTGGTGTCTGGGGCTAGCTGACCAGGGCGGGGTCTGGGTGGCTGCCCCGAGCTGAGTGGCCCCTTCTGTGCCCAGTACTCCTTCACTGGAGAATGGATCCAGCCTCCGGAGGAGACGCTGGTGGGCGCCCTGGACATGGGGGGGGCCTCCACCCAGATCACGTTCGTGCCTGGGGGTCCCATCTTGGACAAGAGCACCCAGGCCGATTTTCGCCTCTACGGCTCCGACTACAGCGTCTACACTCACAGCTACCTCTGCTTTGGACGGGACCAGATTCTGAGCAGGCTCCTTGTGGGGCTGGTGCAGGTCAGCTGGCCCTGGGGAGGGTGCACGGGGCTGTGGGAACAGGGCTATGGGCACGGGGCTAGCGTGGGCCACCCGGCCCCGGGGAGGGCGCACAGGGTATGGGTGTAGGGCTGGCGTGGGTCACCCGGCCCCGGGGAGGGCGCACAGGGTATGGGTGTAGGGCTGGCGTGGGTCACCCGGCCCCGGGGAGGGCGCACAGGGTATGGGTGTAGGGCTGGCGTGGGTCACCCGGCCCCGGGGAGGGCGCACAGGGTATGGGTGTAGGGCTGGCGTGGGTCACCCGGCCCCGGGGAGGGCGCACAGGGTATGGGTGTAGGGCTGGCGTGGGTCACCCGGCCCCGGGGAGGGCGCACAGGGTATGGGTGTAGGGCTGGCGTGGGTCACCCGGCCCCGGGGAGGGCGCACAGGGTATGGGTGTAGGGCTGGCGTGGGTCACCCGGCCCCGGGGAGGGCGCACAGGGTATGGGTGTAGGGCTGGCGTGGGTCACCCGGCCCCGGGGAGGGCGCACAGGGTATGGGTGTGGGGCTGGTGTGGGTCATCTGGCCCCCGGGAGGGTGCACAGGGTATGGGTGTGGGGCTGGTGTGGGTCATCTGGCCCCCGGGAGGGTGCACAGGGTATGGGTGTGGGGCTGGTGTGGGTCATCTGGCCCCCGGGAGGGTGCACAGGGTATGGGTGTGGGGCTGGCGTGGGTCACCCGGCCCTGGGGAGGGCGCACAGGGTATGGGTGTGGGGCTGGCGTGGGTCACCCGGCCCTGGGGAGGGCGCACAGGGTATGGGTGTGGGGCTGGTGTGGGTCATCTGGCCCCCGGGAGGGTGCACAGGGCTGCGGGTGTGGGGCTGGTGCTCAGGCCTCCCTGCCCTCTGCAGAGCCGCCCGGCTGCCCTGCTCCGTCACCCGTGCTACCTCAGCGGCTACCAGACCACACTGGCCCTGGCCCCGCTGTATGAGTCACCCTGTGTCCACACCACACCCCCGCTGAGCCTCTCCCAGAACCTCACAGTTGAAGGGACAGGCAACCCTGGGGCCTGCGTCTCAGCCATCCGGGAACTTTTCAACTTCTCCAGCTGCCAGGGCCAGGAGGACTGTGCCTTTGACGGGGTCTACCAGCCCCCGCTGCGGGGCCAGTTCTACGTGAGCACCCACACTGCCCCCACCAGGGGTCCGGGCTTCCTTGTGGGGCCTCAGGTGCCTGTCTGACTCCGGCAGGCCCAGGAGGGGCCCAGGCTGGCTCTTAGGGTCTCCGGGAGCCCGGGTGGGGTGGGGATCTGACCCAGCGTGGCCACAGCGAAGGCACAGCCACCTCCTCTCTCGCTTAGGCCTTCTCCAACTTCTACTACACCTTCCACTTCCTGAACCTCACCTCCGGGCAGCCCCTGAGCACGGTCAACGCCACCATCTGGGAGTTCTGCCAGAGGCCCTGGAAACTGGTGGGTGGGCCCCGGGCTCCCTGGCTGCAGCGAGGGTCCCTGAGGGTGCAGGGCTGCCCCGGGCAGGATGCTGGAGCCTCATTCTGGGCAGCGCGGCCAGCAGGGCCAGGGGAGGCACGGGTGGAGGATAGCTCCAGGCCGTGCCGCTCCAGGTAGGAGGCTGTGGCCACGGCTGCAGCTGGACTCAGCCTCTGGCCCGCCGAGAGGGGGCTGTAGCCCGCACCACGAAACTGGTCGGTGGGGCCAGCGAGGGGCTGTCTACCACTGCCCAGCTCGCTCTTGTTGTCTGCGTGCTCGGGTTGGCCAGGGCAGATGGGGTGGTCCCCACATGACTGGGGATCAGGGGCCCTCACCTGGCCCCTTGGCCTCCTGGGTCCCAGGTGGAGGCCAGCTACCCTGGGCAGGACCGCTGGCTGCGGGACTACTGTGCCTCAGGCCTGTACATCCTCACCCTCCTGCACGAGGGCTACGGGTTCAGCGAGGAGACCTGGCCCAGCCTCGAGTTCCGAAAGCAGGTGACTGACTGCCTCCCCTGGGCGTGGGCGGGTCGTGGTCCTGGGGTAGCTGCCCCGCAGCCCTGAACAGCCGTGTGTCCTGCAGGCAGGCGGTGTGGACATTGGCTGGACACTGGGCTACATGCTGAACCTGACCGGGATGATCCCGGCCGATGCACCGGCTCAGTGGTGGGCAGTGAACCATGGCGTCTGGGTGGCCAAAGTGGTGTTCATGGTGCTGGCCCTGGTGGCGGTGCTGGGGGCTGCCTCGGTCCAGCTCTTCTGGTTGCAGGACTAGTGGGAAGGCAGAGGTGGGTCCCCACAGAGCCCACAGGCAGCTGTGTCCCGGATGCCGGAGGCTTCCTGAGCCCTGAGCACCATGGGGCCTTGCTCTGTGGCTCTGTCTGTGGTCAGGTGACAGCCACCTCCAGGGCACCGTCAGGGTGGTGCTGGCCACAGAGGCTGCGTGGCCGCCCCTCCTGGCGTCCCTGCCCCCCTACCGCAACTGGGCTTCCAGGGCCCTGGGTGCCTTTCTGTACACAGGCCACCAGGACTCATGGTGTCTCCAGGCTGTGTGACTGCAGGGCCACATGCTGCCTGCAAGCAGGGCAAGACCACGGAGGCACAGGGATCCTGCTCCTAACGGGGCCTCAGGAGGGGCGGAGAGGGGCGGAGGGGAGGGAGCTGCCCCGCCCGGACCCCCACTCTCCCTGCTGTTGTCTGAGCAGACGGATGGAGTCCAGGCCCGGGGGCTTCTCCTGGGCCAGCCCGGCCTCCCACACCCGCTTGGAGGGTTAGACTGCAGTGGGGGTTGTTTTTATTAAAAGCATCGTGGACACATCATTGCTAGGGCAGATCTCCCTGCTGGGATCGGGGCAGGTGGCCGGGGGCTCCTAACATCCGAGGGCTGGCGGGGACCACGAAGCACTTGGGGAAGATGCCGATGCGACCGTCACAGTGGCCCTCCAGCCATGCCTGGTCCACTGCAAGGGGGACATTGGGCTCTGCAGGGCGTTACCCAGGCGTGGCCTCTGGGTGCCACGTCTGCTCATGGCACAGGCTGCGCCCCAAGCCCCCCACACCCGGGCACCGTGGTGCTGCCTGGGAAGGGCCATGCCCACCCTACCTTCACACAAGACGTCCACCATGTCCCCCTGTCGGAAGCCCAGGTCCTCTGGCCCCTGGGCGGAGTAGCCGTGTTGGGCCACCACCTGGTAGAGGACCGGCCGGCCCCCGGCTCCCTGAGGCAGGAGAGTCGGCTGCAGGTCGGGCCGGGCACTGGGAGGAGGGGCCTCCACCGCCCCTCGGTGCCCCTGCCCCTGCCCCGCCCTCAGCTCACCCTGCACTGCAGCTGCAGCCCCCTGGGGCAGGCAGCCGCGTCCAGCCAGGCCCTCCGCAGCGACTCCTCCTCGGGGATGGGGACCCAGTGCCCGTCCTCACCTGGGGCTTGGTAACTGCAAAGAGATTCCTCAGAGGGGGCTCCTGGGTGGGGCCTGCAGGGAGGGCGGTGACCTCTGCCACCCCCTCTTCCAGCAGCTGCCTCAGTCGGGGCGGTGCCCAGCTCCACCGCAGCCACCAGGGGCTTTCTGGCCCACCTGAGTTGCCCAAGCTGGGCCTGGTGAGGGAGGGCTTGGCCCAGCAGTGCCCGCAGGCTGGACAGGTCGGCTCCTCTTCGCGCCCTCAGGACCACGGTGAAGGCGCACTGTACCGTGACAGTCACCAGGGGCTCGGAACCCCCCGCACCTGCTCCCTGGGGCCAGGCAGGAAGGGGAGGGATGGCCACTGAGGCCCAGGGCCATCTTCAGCCCGAGGGGTGTGGGCAGAGACTGGGCAGGTGAGGGGGGCTTGCAAGCCGGATTCTGCGGGATGGGGCTTGGCCTCGGCCTCCCTCAGGTACTGACAGGGGAAGGATCTGGAGCCTCTTACCCCAGCACCCGTGGGGTCCTCACAGGGGCCGGGGCCAGGCCCCCCCATTGCCGGCAGCCCTGCAGGACAGAGCAAGACTGACACAGCCACTCCCACCAAAGTGGGCCCTGTGGGCGGAGGGCAGCGGGCACCCGCGCACCAGCAGCTTCCCCCTTCACCCGGGGACCCCACCGCTGAGGACCCCCATACCTGGGGAGAGAGGAGCCTGTTTGCCAACTTGCTCCACCTGGGGTCTCTGCAAGAGAAGCACAGGCTGGGTGGGCTGGGGCGGTCAGGTGCCAGAGGCTGGTACTGTCCTGGCAGAGCCCACAGCAAGGGTGTGGCCTGTGTGCCCAGCCAGCGCCCAGCAGGTGGCCTGTGGGCATTGAATTTGGGGCACTGGCCACATGTCGGCTGCCTTAGGATGGGGCTGGGTCTCTGCAGACCTAGAGGCTGCCTGTCACCAGGAGGGAGCACCCCGTCCCCCCAGGCCCACCGAGGTGGCAGCTCCAGGTAGGTGGGCTCCCCAGTGACCCCAACAAACTGAGGACCCAGTCCCTGGCCCCCGGCCTCTGTGTGGGCTTGACATTAACCGTGTGCCCTGAGTTGGGCACTGAGCAGGGGACAAGTTCACTGCCTGCGAGTCACAAAGTCGCAGCCCAGCGCTGGCTAGACCCTGAGGGTCAGGCGTTGTTGTTGTTTGAGATGGAGTCTCACTCTGTCGCCCAGGCAGGAGTGCAGTGGCCCCATCTCGGCTCACTACAGGCTCCGCCTCCTGGGTTCACGCCATTCTCCTGGCTCAGCCTCCTGAGTAGCTGGGACTACAGGCGCCCGTCGCCACGCCTGGCTAATTTTTTGTATTTTTTAGTAGAGACGGGGTTTCACTGTGTTAGCCAGGATGGTCTCGATCTCCTGACCTCGTGATCCACCAGCGTCGGCCTCCCAAAGTGCTGGGATTACAGGCGTGAGCCACTTCACCTGGCTTTTTTTTTTCTTTTTTTTTTTTTTGAGACAGGGTCTTGCTCTCTTGCCCAGGCCGGAGTAGAGTGGCACTGTCATGGCTCACTGCAGCCTCCACCTCCCAGGCTCAAGCAATCCTCCCACCTCAGCCTCCGAGAGTGCTGAGATTACAGGCATGAGCCACTGTGCCTGGCCTCGATCGTAATGTATTAGATTTATCAGATGGTTGAAGTTGCCTTAGGTTAGGAAGGACGAGGGCTTAAAGGCCCATCGTGGGAACTGGGCGAATAGTTCCAAACCTGGAGGGAATCAGTGAAGCACAGCTTGGAGCATGCCCTTGCACCCGGGATGCCACGGTTAAACTAGAAGTGGGCATCCGTAAAGAGAGAGTGCCGGGGCTGCTTCCTGATCGCATCCTCAGATGCGCCCAGCGTGAAACGCAGGTGCCTTCTCTGGGCCTCCCAGATCCTACAGCAGAGCCTCCGCCCATGGCTGCCACCCTGGGAGCAGCTGGGGTTCCTGCCTTCCTCCGCCTCTCCCCAGGTGCCAGGGGCGTCTGGGAGGACTCGGGGGATGGAGTCGCTGCTGGGCCCCCATGTGCGGGTGGGAGCCTCAGGGCCCCTCCAGAGCTGTCCTGCCTCCCGCCTGTCCCCAGCTGGGTCACTCCTGGTCACTCACACCCCAGTGGGAGGGGAGGGGCCATGGCCAACCTGAGGTGGTCCTGGGGGCTGAGGGCCTGCACGGCCTCCTGGCTGTCTCCACTGGACACCACCTCTCTCCTATCCTGATGGCCGGCGCCCACTCGCCTTGGGCACAGCCAGGCACCCTCCCATCTGGCTAGGCTGGGCCAGGACCATGGGTGAGCCCGGCTCCGTCTACCCCCCAGTGAGCTGCTCCCTCCACCCTCCTGTTGGTCCCATTGTGGTCCCCAGTCCACGGAGGCAACAGAAGCACCGACCCCCAGCAGGGGAAGAGGCCCAGGCCCACGCACCTGCTCCTGGTAGGCAGTCGACGTGCCGTGGTCAGCACCGACCTCGGTCTCTGCATCGAGGGGGCCCTGGTGGGTGCCAGCTCTTGGGGAGTCCATGATCAGGGACCTAGGGAGAGGAGGGAGGCTCTCAGGTCCTACCCATCTGAGTGCCCTCCTGTGCCCGGCCCGCATGGCCCCATGTGGAGGACCCTCTGCCCAGCAGGAAAGGGACGCGCTCGCAGGGCCCAGCCAGCCCCTCCTACCTGGCATCATGGTTCGCTTCTGGTCCCTGTGGACACAAAGCGACAACCTCGCTCTGGTTAAGGGTCGGGGGCCACCCTCCCTCCTCCCGAACCTTGAAGAGCGGTTTCCCCAGGTCTCACACAGGGATGGGACGGCCACCCAACACCTCCCATCAGAGGAACTTTGCGGCCCCAGGAGGGCTCAGAGCTTGTGCAGCGTTTTCTTTCCCAGAAAGCTGGGTGAGGCCAGGCAGGGGCCTGAGGGGCCGCAAACCCACCTGTGGCTGATGAGAGCGGACGCCCCAGCCCTGGTCGTCGGGGTTGGCAGAGGCCACCACCTGGTGGGGACAGTGGGGGCACTGGGTCAGGGATCAGCGCCCAGCGGGGTCTGCTCCCTGCAGCCCGCCCCACCGCGCCCCGCAGCTCTAAGTCCTCGGGGGCTGGGTGACAGCTGCCCATGCCCGGCCCCAGTCTGCCAGACCACCGTGGAGGGAAATGTCTGATGGAGGAAAACATCTGCTGCAATGTTAACTTATTTTTAGCACAACTTTAAAAACATTTTTGTTTCTTATAAACAGCACTCTACTGTGATATGCAGACTCTAAGTTGATGCATTAACACAGGTCACAACCCGGCTTCGCCCACCCCTAGGCCTCCCCCGCTGGGCGGCTGCACTGGACCACACAAGAGTCCGCCCGGGCGCAGCGCAGGTGACTGAGGGGGTGTGGCCAGTCAATGGGGCGTGGCCAGCCAAGGGTGACCCAGTCTTTGCCCACCAGGAGTTCTTCTCCACCATGTTTCGCCCCCTGCCTTTGGGGGTGAGCAGCTCCCCATTCCTGTGACTTTAGGGGTGCTGCCTGGCTCTGACCCAAGTGTGGGCGTGACGTGGCCCAGACCGTCGGACTGCAGCCCCCGCCCCCGTGAGACCTTGCTATCTGTGGCAGGGACACAGGGAGACACAAAGGCACGAAAGGACACAGACGCAGGGACTCTGGGAGGCTGCAAGGCTGTGGCTGTGGCCATGGCCCAGTCTGGGGGCGGGGTGGCACCTACAGGGTCCTTGTTGGGAGAGCTGGAGCCCCCTCCTATGCAGCTGGCTCTAGTGGGCTCTGCCTCCAAGTTCACAGCCCTATTTGGGGCACCGCCCCCTGCCCTGGGCGCCAGTTTGAGGATGGTTGTGGGCCCACTCTCTACCCTCCTGGCCTTTACAGTGGCCTGGACTGCACACCACCCATCCCTGGGAACACAGTTCGAGGGCTCAGCACCAGCCGCGATGTCCCAGGACGCAGCCCCCACCTTTACCTTGGCCTTGCCCAGGAAATCCATGGGTTCCAGGTGCTCCAGGTGCCACCGGTGGGGCCGGAAGACCTCGCCCCTGGGGACCTGCCGTGGCGGCAGTGAGCGTCGTCTCTGGAGGGGGTGGGCATCCAGCAGATGCAGACGGGGTGACCAACCAGGCCTGCAGCCGCAGAGCCCCCGCACCTTGGAGCAGAAGGGGCCGCTTGGGCCCCCTGCCCCCTTCCCGCAGGCCACAGGAAGCCCCCACCTGGTACCCGAAACTGGGCACTAGGGCCATCTCCCTCTGGAAGCTTCTTCATCTCATGAAATTTGTCTTGAGGGGCTGTGATAGGCAGCAGCCCAAAACCATGACCAGGCTGGCACTCCTCACCTGCACTTGGTCCAGGGCCGAGTCCAGGCCATTTAGGGACCCCTCCGGCCACTTGGACATGGCCTCCCTTAGGCTGCCGGCCGCCTCTGTCCAGAGCCCCAGCTGGCACTGTGCCGACGCCACATTGTACAGCACCTGGGAGTGGGGCCAAGGTGATGGCAGGGGCCTGATCCCCCACCCAGCTCCTCCCCCAATCCGCCCACCCGGCCCCTCCCCCAGTCCCCCCACCCGGCTCCTCCCCCATCTCCCCACCTGGCCCCTCCCCCAGTCCCCCCACTTGGCCCCTCCCCTGCACCACTCTGTGTCCGGGGCTGGCGGGCCCTCCTGGCTCCAGACCCACACTGGAGGGTTTTCCCTTCCATCTTTTCGTCCTAAGACAATGTTATTCCCAGAAGGCTTCAGGGCGGTGCATTTCCAGGGTCTGGTGGAGGGGCCCTCTCAGCACCCCTCCCTTGGTGCCAACACATTCCAGGCAGCCAGGAAAGGGCTGGGGGCACAGTGGAGGGTGGGCACGACCCCCTGCCTGCTCCCTGCCCATCCAGCGGCCTTTCGCCTCTGCCCTCCTCCTGGGTGGAGCCACCCCTGGTGGCCTGAAATGGCACAAAATGGTCCCTCCACCTCCACTGCCACCAGAACCTTCTGCGGGTCAAGGAGTGGCCAGGGGATTCCATGGCACCAGGAGCTTCGGCCAGAGGTGCTCTGCAGTCCACAGGGCCCTCCTGGGGCAGTGCTACCGCCCGTGGACGCCCCACAGCCAGCAGCACAGTGAGCCCTGCCCGGCCTCACCTCCCAGGCTTGCAGCTTGAACCGCAGGCCCAGCTGCGTGTAGTTGATGGCAGCGTGGCCCCTCAGCTGCGCCAGGGCCAGCCAGAAGTCAGACAGAGCCTCCTGGAACCTGTGGGCAGGGGTCCCCTCAGCAGCACAGGGTGGAGACGGGGCTGGGCCTAGGCAGCTTTCACACCCAGCCCCGCTCCAGCCGCCCCCAACACCTGGTTCCAAGGAGACCTGAGGGAGGGCAGTGCGGTGCCTAGGTCTCCACACTCAGGTCTGGTGGGCCGGGGGTCCATGCACATGTGTGCTGAGTGGGTGTGGGGTCACCGTGTGCTGGGGCTCCAGCATTTTCCCAGCTCAGACTCAGCTTCCTGGGCCCCTGCCTACCCCCAAGCCTCTCTTCTGAACTGTGCAGAACCCTGGTTATTTCCCTCCTGCTTCTCAGGCCCCCCACCCCATGGGGGCTCCCCCTCCAAACTCCGAGCCTCCTTCCAAGCCTTGCCGGGAGCTCCCCAGCACCTGCCAGAGAGGCTTCTCCTCCAGGCGGGCTTCCTGTGCCGATCTGAAGGAGAGGCTGCCCCAGAGGGGTCTGGATCGTAATCCAGAAAGAGACAGTCCCACAGCCATAATCCCGAATGCCGGGACTCCTGAGTAAAGGAGGAGATGGCTTTTTCATTCATCTGCCTTTCTGAAAGGCAAAACATCTCGAGATCCTGGCTCTGTGGGCGACTGCGTATGTGGTGGTCCCTGAAGCCTTTGATGGGTCTTGTTAGAAGATGGGTTGTTCATCTTGGTGTTTTGATGACCGGTTATAAAGCCAGGTGCACACAATCACCAGCCAGAGTCTACGCACGTACGTCTTCCCCTTCTGACCTAGCTCCTCATGAGCACTGTTCATCTGCTCGTAGCTCTCACACCCGTGAGCCTGTCGCTAGCGTGCATGAATGTGTGCTTGAAAAAAATGTATGTTATTTTTGTCTATTTTATCGGCCAATGAAGGGTTCTGTTGTGTTTTTATGTTTCTCAAATAAATCCCTTAAAACATGTAAATAGGCCGGGCGAGGTGGCTCATTCCTGTAATCCCAGCACTTTGGGAGGCCGAGGCGGGTGGATCACCTGAGGTCAGGAGTTCGAGACCAGCCTGGCCAACATGGTGAAGCCCAGTCTCTACTAAAAATACAAAAATTAGCCAGGTGTGGTGGCGCATGCCTGTAATCCCAGCTACCCGGGAGGCTGAGGCAGGAGAATCGCTTGAACCCAGGAAGCAGAGGTTGCAGTGAGCCGAGATCGTGTGATTGCGCTCCAGCCTGGACGACAGAGCAAGGCTCCTTCTCAAAATAATTTTTAAAAAGTAGATAAATATCTTTTACAGATTTTTAATTATTTTTTCTAGAATTATATTTTTTGGGATTTTAGACTTCAGGGGTTTTGATATTTCAGGATTGCAAGGCTCTCAGGACTGTGCTCCACTTCCCCACAGAGCCTGCCCTCCTGGGATGGGGCCTGTGAGCGTCTAGCAGAGAGGCCGAGGCATGGCCTGGTCTGCAGTCCCGATGCTCTCCCTTCCCTCATTCCTCCTTTAGGAAGGGACATGGTGCAGAGAGCCCAGGTAAGCAGTGAGGACCCGAACACCTGTGTCCAAGGGTGGCGCTCAGCAGAGGCGAGGGCCACAGTCTCGGCCCAGGTTTCCCTGGAGCCAGGAACCACGGAGGAGGGGGTGGGCAAGAGGAGGGAGCAGATGGAGGGGGAGGAGGAGGAGGTGCAGGAGTGGACTCTGCAGGGAGACAAAGGGCCGTCAGAGAAGGAACAAGGCACCCCTGTACTCACCTTGCCAGCTGGAAGTTGGCCACTCCTCGCTGGAAGAAGCCAACCGCCATACAGGTGTCCTTGGTCACGGCTTGGTCAAATGCCTGGGGACAAAAATGCCCACGGGATGCCAAGGTCTGTAACCTGGTCACGCAGCATCACAGATACAGCATGATGGGTGTCAGGGCCACGGAATTCCGTCAGCCCCTGTGGACCCCCCACAGCCCCTCCTGCTCCTGTCCAGGGACCTTTGGAGCTCCTGCCTGGGCAGGGCTGTCGCCACCCAACCCCAACCCGTCCAGGGCGCAGAGCCCACTGAGGTGCGGCTAAAACCGATTTGTTTACCATGAGCACAAGAACAGAGGCCAGAAAAAGGTGTTCCGGTATGTTAATAATAGTTACCTCTGGGGAGTGGGGTTATGCAAGATTTTTCTTTTAAAAATCTTTTTTTTTTTTTTTTTTTTGAGATGGGGTCTCGCTCTGTCACCCAGGCTGGAGTGCAGTGGCTCGATCTTGGCTCACTGCTGCCTCCGCCTCTGGGTTCAAGAGATTCTCAAACTCCTGACCTCAGGCAACCTTGGCTGTCACATACTGGAGACAAGATAACAGCCCAGATCCCAGAGTCACCAGCTAAAGAACTGCATTACAGGCCGGGCATGTTAGCTCATGCCTGTAATCCTAGCATGTTGGGAAGCTGAGGCGGGCGGATCACCTGAGGTCAGGAGTTTGAGACCAGCCTGGCCAACATGGTGAAACCCCATCTCTACTAAAAATACAAAAATTAGCTGGGCACAGTGGCAGGCGCCTGTAGTCCCAGCTACTCGGGAGGCTGAGGCAGGAGAATCGCTTGAACTCGGGAGGTAGAGGTTGCAATGAGCCAAAGATCACACCACTGCACTCCAGCCTGCAAGACAGAGCGAGATTCCGTCTCAAAAAATAAAATAAAAGGCCGGGCGCAGTGGCTCACGCTTGTAATCCCAGCACTTTGGGAGGCCGAGGCGGGCGGATCACGAGGTCAGGAGATCGAGACCGCAGTGAAACCCCGTCTCTACTAAAAAAAATACAAAAAATTAGCCGGGCGTGGTGGCGGGCGCCTGTAGTCCCAGCTACTCGGAGAGGCTGAGGCAGGAGAATGGCGTGAACCCGGGAGGCGGAGCTTGCAGTGAGCCGAGACTGCGCCACTGCACTCCAGCCTGGGCGACAGAGCGAGACTCCATCTCAAAAAAAAAAAAATAAATAAAATAAAAAATAAAAAAAAAAATAATAATAAAATAAAATAAAAATCCTTTTTTGATAGTTCATGCAAAATGACACACTAGAAATCTATTAGAATCAGAAAACAACACACATGTCTTCATGGGTTTATCTGTGTGTAAAGCACAGCTCTTCCTTAAACCAGACTCAGAAAGGACACAGAAGGTTCTGAACGGGGACCATGGCCATCGGTTAAATGTGTGTGACAGGAAGGGTGCTATGATCTCTCACAAGTCTGGTGAGTGGGGGCTTGTCGTTGAACCGAGTTCACACAGGTGTGAAGTGTGGCTGGCGGCTGAGCACAGGCACGCAGCCCTGATGTGGGGTGGCTGCTCAGGGCCGGCAGAACCCACCTGTCTGCCCCAAATGTCACGCAAGGCTCCTACCAAGAGACAGCGGTTCCAGTGACACCCTCTGCACCCTGGCCTGCCCCTCAGATGATGGGCTTTATGAATCATAGCTGTTCCATCTGCTTGCCTAAGTTCCCATATTCCTAATATGCATATGCTGTGGATTAGTCCTATTGACTTTCACCACGTCCCCTCTCTGTAGTGAAATCAGGCAGACGAGCATGAGGTGACTGGGTTAGCCCCGAACATAGGATTTGTTGCTGAACCACCTGGTGTCTAATGATTACATTCCCTTTCTTGAATAGTTTTAAAATGAAATCATTGTGGGCCGGGCGAGGTGGCTCGCGTGTGTAATCCCACCACTATGGGTGGCCAAGGAGGGTGGATCACCTAAGGTCAGGAGTTCAAGACCAGCCTGACCAACATGGTGAAACCCATTTCTACTAAAAATACAAAATTAGCTGGGCATGGTAGTGGGCGCCTGTACTCCCAGCTACTAGGGAGGCTGAGGCAGGAGAATTGCTTGAACCCGGGAGGCAGAGATTGCAGTGAGCCGAGATCGCACCACTGTGCTCGAGTCAGCCTGGGTGACAGAACGAGACTCCATCTTTGAAACAAACAAAAAAATGAAATCATTATGGAGGTGATTGTAAATTTGTACGCAGCTTTAAGACACAAGAGAGGGGGGTCTCATGCGCTTTGCCCAGTCTCCTCCAAGGGGGATATTTTGTGAGTCAGGGGCGTGGAGACCCTCCCACAGCGCACAGTTCCCTTTCCTTTTCATCGCTGCTGTCACCGACCCTTCAATAACCGTGGGCACCTGCCTGCTTCTGCGGGGTGCTTGGGACTGAGCGGGGGTGGGCAGCGCTGGCGTTTGGGATGCGCAGGAACAGGCGGCCCCGGAACACGAGCGGGCACGGGAAGGACACCGGGCTCCGTGCAGGGCCTCGGCCGCTGCGCCCAGGCACCCTGCACTCCTGGCTGTTTCGGGGAGTGGGCTGGGGGACGGCTGAGGGCTCAGAGAAGGAGACTGACCCGGTCTCCCGGCTATGACCACAGGCGCAACGCTTTCCCCTTGGGGCAGGGCGGCCCCTCCGGCCTGACCCAGCCCAGCAGCTTCCCGCTTCCCGGTGTGAGTCACCCTCGGGCCCAGGCCTCTCCCGGTGACCGCCGCGACCCCAGCCCGGCCTCGCTCAGCTCGGGTGCGGCCCCCACTGCTCGGCTCCCACCTGCCGGGGCGTTCGCTGGGTCGGGGGCGGCAGGGCGACCCCGTGACCGTCGGGGAGGGGCGCAGGGCCCTCCCCAGGGGCTCAAGGCGGAGGCGTCGCCCGCACCGGCCTCCCCACGCCCCGCTCACCCGCAGCGCGGCCTCGGCGTCCCCGGCCAGCAGGTGCACGCAGCCCACGTTGAAGCACAACCTGGCTGGCGGCGCCGGGATGCCCGAGAAGAGGTGCAAGGCGCGGGCCCAGTCCCCGCGATCCATAGCCTGCGCGCCCAGGTGCCAGGCGCGCACCAGGTCCCCCAGAGAGGCCATGGCGGCCCGTGGCGGCGCTCGAGAAGGGGCCGGAATCCCGCGGAGGGGCCGGGGCCGGGGCTGGGGCCGGGTCCAGGCGGCGGCGCGGGGCTGCGGGGTCTCGGAGGCGGGCAGAGGTGCGGGCGCCGAGCGCCTGGTGCAACCCCGCTGCCCCGCGGCGCCCCCTGGCGGCAGGCGCCCGCCCCTCCCCGGTAGGGCCACGCCCCCGCCCGAAACGGCCACGCCCGCCCCATCCCCTCAGGCCTCGCCCACCTCCCGTTCGGCCCCCGCCCCGGCCGGACTTCCGCCGGGAGCTTTGTGCGCCCGGCTTCCTCGCCCTGCCCGCGCTGGCCTCGGTGCTCCGGATAAAGCCCTCCGGGCCAGCCGCTGCGGTCGGGCCAAGGTTCCGCGCCGGGCGTGGACGGTGTGGGGTGGCCCCGGCCCCGCAGGTGAGCGACCCCGGGCCGCGCGGGCCAGGTAGGCGGCCTGGGCGCCGAAGGCGGAGCGGGGCCGGGCCGGGTGCGCGTCCTGCGGTGAGGGCGGCAGCTGGGAGTGAGCCAGGGGCGGGCCGCCGTCTCTCCCGGGGTGGGGAAATTGAGGTCCCGATGGGGCGGGGAAGGCGCGTTCTCCCGCAGGGCCCGCTCCGGAGGCCGCCGGGCAGCCAGACGCCGCGGGGAGCTGAGCCGACCCCGCCGCCCTGTCCCGCGGGGCCTGCTCTCCTCCGCGCCTTCTGAGCACGGGCATCACGGGACCCGTAGGCCCTTCGCTCCCTCGCCGAGGAGGAGGCGCTCCCGCCCGCCCTGCCTTCCCCAGGAGAAGGGACGGGCGCCTCCCTGCAGGGACCCTGGCTTCCTGCCCAGGCGCTGAGTCCTGTGTTAGTTGTCAACCTAAAATAATTAAAAGGGTCAGAATGTGGTGCCTGGTGGGTTTATTCAGGCACAGAGGTCGAGGGCGGCCTGGGTCACCAGGTGCAACGGAGAACAAGACAGAGGCTCAGGTTTTTAAAGAAAACAGAGCCCGTCGGAGAGGAGGTGGTTTCGAACGTTGCCCAGGACCTCACTGGCTTGTAGAAATGGCATTGGTTCGCGATTGGCCACGGCTTGGTGTCATCAGTGGGGAGTTACTTGGCTCAAGGGGTAGTGAGGGGCTGCGGTTTCATTTGAGATGCTTTCTGGCACTTAACATCAGGCTTTCTGGGCCCACAGTTTAAAAGGGCTTTGCATTCCTCAGATAAATGATTTTTTTCTTTCTCATTTGTCCCCCTTTTGATCAAAATCTTTCTTCTTGAAGGCATTGATTATCAAAATCTGAGGGTCAAAGTGTCCCCTCTTGCTGGGAAGGCTCATTCCCACGTAGTCCTGTCCCATGCCGAGCAGGGAAGGAGGAGACATTTCAGGGAGAATTTTTTTTTTTTTTTAAGAACACCACAAACTGAATTGGAATGGCATTACAGGGTGGCAAACATGAGGTCTCAGTGAAGTCATTAATTTATACAACTGCTATCACCTGTTGAATCATCTCTAGTTTTTAGAAACACCATTAATTTTAATTTTCTCAGAAGTAACACATAGGACTATAACCAATTTGTATGCCAGGATGAAAAAAACAAACCTGTTCCATTAGGGAGACAACTAAAAACATGAAGAAACTAAAATCTATGTTCTTCTTTCTTTTTATTTGTTTACTTAGAAATGAGGTCTTGCTCTGTCACCCACGCTGGAGTACAGAGGCACGATTCCCACTCATCGCATCCTTGAACTCTTGGGCTTAAAGGATCCTCTTGTCTTAGCCTCCCGAGTACCTGGGAGTACAGGTGTTTGCCACCAGGACCGGCTAATTTTTAAATTTTTTTGGTAGAGACTAGGTCTTGACACCTTGCCCAGGCTAGTCTCGAACTCCTGAGCCCAAGTGATCCTCTCATCTGGGCCTCCCAAAGTGCTGGGGTTATAGGTGTGAACCTCTGTGCCCAGCCAGGTTCTTCTTTAGAGACCTGTAGCCAGAAGATTGTTCAGGATTTAGTCCAGATTGTAGGAAAATAAAAAATACAATGATCAGGGCTAGAATCCAGTAACAGGTATGCTATAGTTTTTCTCTGAAACGTAATTTTTATCTACTTCCCCATTTCTACCAAAGATAAATCTTGGTAAGACCAATTTCCTTGTAAAATAAATTTTAGGATTATATTTGGCCTGATGATTTGCCTAAAGTACAACGACAGTGGTGGCTGGCCATACAGGCTCCTTTCTAAATTGGCTGGAACTTTGCCATAAGGAATTTCAGACTTTTTTTCCCCATATCAGACAGGTAACGTGCTGGCATCTTAACAACGTTAGAGGGAGACATACCCTACACATGAGGCAATCATCATGCTTATGAACTACAAGAGGGTCAGAATAGACTTTTCAAAGCCACCTGACGGCTGGGCATGGTGGCTCATGCCTATAATCCCAGCACTTTGGGAGGCCAAGGTGGGAGGATTCATTGAGCCCAGGAGTTTGAGACCAACCTGGGCAACATAGCGAGATCCCTGTCTCCACAAAAAATTTAAAAATTACCTGGGCATAGTGGTGCTCACCTGTAGTCCCGGCTACTCAGGAGGCTGAGATGGGAGGATCGCTTGAGTCCAGGAGATTGAGGCTGCAGTGAGCTATGATTGCACCACTGCACTCCAGCCTGGGCGACAGAGCGAGACCCTGTCTCTAAAGCAAACAAACACTTCCCATGTCTAGGAAGCCAAGCCAATGGCTCCCCATCACAGTGTACGTATAATACCTGTATGAACTGGGGGGTGAATGTCTGTCCTCCAGGTCCCAAACTATCTTGAAGTTCCTGGATCTGTCGGAAAGTGACATTCTTTCCTTACCTCAAGGCCAAGAACCTTGTAAGGGAACTATGTAAACGGTACCAGTCCAGTCGTCCCAAGGGGCTTTTTATTGGCTCTATAAAGCGAACCTCGATTCCTCAAAGCAGTCTGGTCATATCCAAAAATACGTCATCCCAGTCCAAGCCTTGGTAGAATAACCAGGGTCTCCAATTGTGTCCTGTTACAAGGAAAACAGATTCTTACTGGACTCATGCAAAGAACTACATTGCCATAAAATAAGAATACTCATGAATCACTTCCAGATTTTTGAGAAATCAGGTAGAGAAAGAGACAAATGTTTCAGTTTTGCTCACAAAAGTATATGTCACCCAATTTCTATAGCTATAAATAGCTCAAAAAGAAAAAGGTTTTTCGACTCTGGAAAACAAAATATAAAAAGAGTCAGCAAGGTTTCAGTAACAACAAAAAATCATAAAAAGCATTTCAGGCCTCTATCAGTTCAGTTCTATGTAATTTGCTGTTTTGTTTTTTTTTTTTTTTTTTTTTAGACGGAGTCTCACTCTGTCGCCCAGGCTGGAGTGCAGTGGCGCCATCTCTGCTCACTGCAAGCTCCGCCTCCCAGGTTCACGCCGTTCACCTGCCTCAGCCTCCCGAGTAGCTGGGACTACAGGCGCCTGCCACCATGCCCAGCTAATTTTTTGTATTTTTAGTAGAGACGGGGTTTCACTGTATTAGCCAGGATGGTCTTGATCTCCTGACCTCGTGATCCGCCCTCCTCGGCCTCCCAGAGTGCTGGGATTACTGGCGTGAGCCGCTGCGCCCGGCTGCTTTTTTCTGTATGATGTTGGGTTAGCAATCCTCATGAATGCATCAGCTTTTAAATAAGAGTCCTGGAAGTTTTTATCTGGTCAACTGGTGTGATCTCCCAAGTTATCAGAAGTCTGTATACTTGTCAATGTCCTTTCCATGAATTTCCTTGAAGAAAATGCAGATTTTGGACTGTAGCTTATTTTATTTTATTTATTTATTTATTTTGAGATGGAGTCTCGCTCTGTTGCCCAGGCTGGAGTGCAGTGGCACAATCTTGGCTCACTGCAACCTCCGCCTCCCAGGTTAAAGCAATTCTCCTGTCTCAGCCTCCCAAGTAACTGGGATTACAGGCATGAGCCACCATGCCCAGCTAATTTTGTATTTTTAGTAGAGATGGGGTTTTACCACGTTGGCCTGGCTGGTTTCGAACTCCTGACCTCAAGTGATCCACCTGCCTCAGCCTCCCAAAGTGTTGGGATTACAGGCATGAGCCACCGTGCCCAGCCTTAAACTTCATTTTGAGAAGAATCAAAGTAAAACAGTAATTTTCTGCGGATGACAAAAGACTTAGAGTATCCATGGGTGAAGATGCGATTGGCAGGGAATTTGGTTACTTCTGTGGTTAAAACAGTTTAACATATAATCATAATCATGACTGATAACATACACCAAGACATGTCAGAATTTTTAGGAATCTCATACAATTTTGGAACATATGTTAATAACACATTTATACAAATATAACTCCAACAGCATTCCACATTTGACGATGCATCCTGTATGATTTTAATGTACCACATAAGCCTCATGCATCTCCCTTGGACTTCTCGGGGTTCCTATTTGTTTTGTCCAAGTTAGTTCAGGTCAAAAAAACCCTTAATGTTAGGACTTGAAATTTGGTTTTGGGAAGCCAAATATCAGAGGCTTAAAACAATCTCAAAATAGGACCACAGGTCACTGTAAAATAAGCCATTCATTTAATCAAATTGGTAATTCAGAGATTTCCCAAAGCAAAAACCTTTACTATGACAGAGAGAAGACTTAGTTTCCTTGAGGCAAACAGAATGCCTCTCCCTCTTTCTCCTCTTTTTTTTTCTGTTTACTCAAAAGATAAAAATATTTTACATGGCCGAGCGGGGTGGCTCACGCCTGTAATCCCAGCACTTTGGGAGGCCGAGGCGGGTGGATCACGAGGTCAGGAGATTGAGACTCATCCTGGCTAACACCGTGAAACCCCGTCTCTACTAAAAATACAAAAAATTAGCCGGGTGCGGTGGTGAACGCCTGTAGTCCCAGCTACTCGGGAGGCTGAGGCAGGAGAATGGCGTGAACCTGGGAGGCGGAGCTTGCAGTGAGCCGAGATCACGCCACTGCACTCCAGCCTGGGCAAAAGAGCAAGACTCCATCTCAAAAAAAAAAAAAAAAAAAAAAAAAAAAAAAAAAAAATTTACAATCTCTTATCACTACACCAAATGTTGTTCAAAAGAAAAACAAACTCTGCTTTTCTTACACATCTCACATACAGAATTGTTTCTCTTATATTTAGTAGTTTCAGTTATATATATTAATTAGTGTTAACTTAGTGACCCTAATTTTCAGTTAAAAACTTAGGGAGTAATTTTGAACTGTATTTGTAGATGAAAACCATTTCATGTTTTACAGAGATACGTCTCCTAAATTTTTTTATTAACAGATGTAAGTATATTTAGCTTTCCTATACCATATAAAAATAAGATACTAAAGTATATAAGCTTAGACTTATGCTTAGTAATTAATGCTTCAATGTTTTACTTAGAAATGACTCAGACGTTTGTTTGTTTTTTGAGACGGAGTCTGGGAGTCTCGCTCTTGTCACTCAGGCACTCTTGGCTCACTGCAACCTCTGCTTCCCGGGTTCAAGCGATTCTCCTGCCTCAGCCTCCTGAGTTAGCTGGCATTACAGGCGCCCGCCACCATGCCTGGCTAATTTTTGTATTTTTAGTAGAGATGGGGTTTCAACATGTTGGCCAGGCTGGTCTCGAACTCCTGACCTCAGGTGATCCGCCCGCCTCGGCCTCCCAAAGTGCTGGGGTTACAGGTGTGAGCCACCGCGCCCAGCTACAAAAGGAGATTAATAGGAGAAGTGGCATCACCCAGGGCACAGACCTCCTGCCAGCCCCGGGGGTCCTCAGCCTCCCAGTGACCAGTGCGTCCCCGAGGCTCACCCATCCCCTCCGTGGTCCCACCCCAGTCCTTGCAGCTCACCCCCTCCAGCCCCGCCAGCCCCTCACCCACGGGCTCCTCAGATCCTCCGGCTCTGTCCTTTCCTCCCCGCCTGACGGCCCGGCCTCCCCTGCAGGCGCCCTGGGCAGGACCCGCCCGCGGCACGGCCTGCGCTTGAAGGAGGCGGGAAGGGCCCAGCCTCGGTGGCCGGTGTGCCCGGGGCGCACACGTGGTGTCGATGATGTCGCCTGCGCCGACCTCCTGTTCCGTTCATGACGGACGCTGCTCCGCCGCGTGGTGGCCGCGCGCCTCCTCCTCCGCTCGGCCGCTCCTCCTCGGCGGCCGCCACGCGCAGCGCAGCTGGGGTCGTTTGTGCGCGAGTGTTTGTGCGGACACGCGTTGCTGGTCCCCGTGGTCTCTGCCCGGGAGGGGAAGTGCCAGAGCCCGTGGTCGCTGTGTTCGGCTTTCCGAGGAACGGGTGGGCTGTGGGGTGTGGCCACGCCGCCTCCCGCCCCTCGCGCCGTTCGCTCCATGCAGATGCGGTCAGCGGGGGCCTCCGCGCCGCAGAAGCCATGGTCAGGTTCGGCCTCACCCGTGGACCCGTCTGGCGCCTCTGCGAGCGCGCTCGCTTCCTGGCAGCCTGGGCGCTGCCGGAGTGTGCTGCGCTCACCACCCGCCAACTTTCCCATTTTCACGACAAGCCGTGGGAAACTGGCCATCCCCGTGCCTGCGGCGCCCGCGTGAGTCCGTGGCCGCGTCCTCTGTCCGAGTCCAGACCCGTGTGTCTCCCACCGCCCGCCTGCCTTCTCCCGCGGCGTCTGGTGGGCGCCCCTCCCCCGGGGATGAAACCCCCCAACGCGGCCCCAGCTTTGCACGGGAGCTCGGTCGTCACGAGGGTCGCCCTCTACTGCCATTGCCGCCTCCGCCTGTTCTCAGGCCCACAGGGAGGCCGAGGAGATTCTAAGGTGGGTCCCCTTGGTCCGACCCTCCCATGGAGTTGGGCATGTTCTGGCCACGTCTGTCGGGAAACGGGGAGGTGTCGGGGCTTCCTGGCCTCCTGACGGCCGCACCGTCATCAGTCCCGAGCCCAGCTCAGGGAGGGCCTGCTCCCTTCTGCTCCAGGTGGGAGCGGCTCCTGCCCGGGGCGCCTCCATGAGCACCCCTGCGAGCTGGCGACAGCCCCAGGCTGGGCTGCGGAACGGTCGACCGACCCTGGTTGTTGATCCTTGTGTCACGGGCAGTGCAGAACCAGGTCCTGGAATCGCCTGGTGCCACCTCAGTGTGACCTGGCTGTGTCCCGTTCCCATCCTCCTCAGAGGGTGGCCGCCTGGCGTGGCGCAGGATGATGCTCTGAGCCGTGTTGCCCAGCACGTGTTAGGGTCCTGGGTGGAGAGGATCTTTGGGAAGCAGCAGCTGGGCTGACGAGGGTCCGGACGCCTGCCCGGGGACCAGCGAGGGTCCAGGCGCCTGCCTGGGGATCAGCGAGGGTCGGGGCGCCTGCCCGGGGACCAGCGAGGGTCCAGGCGCCTGCCTGGGGATCAGCGAGGGTCAGGGCGCCTGCCCGGGGACCGGCGAGGGTCGGGGCGCCTGCCCGGGAATCAGCTGGGCCAGCCAGATGTTTCTGGTGGAGACCTGGGACGTGAGGCGGTGGGCTGCCGGCAGTCCCTCCCTGGCTGTGCAGAAGCTGCGGTGGAATGTGAGCTGGACGTGGGGGTGCCCGGCCTGATGGGAAGGTGGCAGAGGCTGTGTGACATGGAGATAGGTCGTGAGGACCCCAAGTCAGCCCCTTTGTCCCTGTGGGTCCCTCGCTCTGGGGACCTCGGGCTGCTGAGGACTGAGACGTGCAGTGCCTCTCCCTGGTGGAGCGGCCACCCAGTCAGCCACCGCAGAATTCTTGGCCCTCAGGCACTGCAGAAGAGAGCGAAAGCCCTGGCTGTGGGTCCCAGGTGTGGCTGGCAGTGGCCGGCAGCAGGCAGAGGCCCTGTCACCATGGGTGAGGTGTGGAGGTTCCAAAGCTAAGATCCCATCCTAGTTTTAGCCTTCAAAAATATCATTCATGGTTTTTTCGTTTTTCATGAATACAAACCAGGGTGTATACATTGTGTAGTATTCAGAAAATCAAAACAGGTAGAAAGCACAGAGGCACCGTCGGCAGAGCAGCCAGGCCCTCACATGCGCGTCTCCTGGGTTTTGAGAAGGGACCTTGCACCTGCAGCGTGATCGCCTTAGGGTAACTCAACTTTATGCTGCTCTGTGTAACCTTTCCCATGGCATTAAGTATTTTTATAAAACATGGTTTTTAAATGCTGTTTATCATTCATCATATTCTATCTAACCTGTGTGATCAGAACTGGGATCCTCGGGAAAGCCTACCCTTGATGGGGGCCTGTTGGCCCCGGGCCCGTCTGTGATGGTGACCCCAACGTGTGCTATTGGCACCTCCCAGAAAGGGTTCCCCAGAGCCCACGGGGCCACCTGACCCATCCTCCCAGCTGTCCCGTGGTACATCCGTGTGTGTGAGGGAGGTGGAGTGCAGAGAGAAGCTTGCCTCAGGGCTAAAACCAACACGGTGAACAGGGAAGGTGTCCTTCAAAACCGCAGCCTGGGCAGGAGCAGTGGTTCCCGCCTGTAATCCCAGCACTTCGGGAGGCCAAGGGAGGCAGATCACCTGAGGTCAGGAGTTCGAGATGAGCCTGGCAAACATGGAGAAACTGTCTCTACTAAAATTACAAAAATTAGCTGCGCATGCCTGTAATCCCAGCCACTCAGGAGGCTGAGGCAGGAGAATCGTTTGAACCTGGGAGGCGGAGGTTGCAGTGAGCTGAGATCGCCCCACTGCACTCCAGCCTGGGCGACAGAGTGAAACTCCATCTCAAAAAAAAAAAAAAAAAAAAACCTGCGACCGGCCCGGCGCGGTGGCTCACGCCTGTAATCCCAGCTTTTTGGGAGGCCAAGGTGGGCAGATTGCTTGAGGTCAGGAGTTCAAGACCATCCTGGCCAACATGATGAAACCCTGTCTCTACTAAAAATACAAAAATTAGCTGGGCGTGGTGGCAGGCACCTGTAATCCCAGCTACTCGGGAGGCTGAGGCGGGACAATCGCGTGAACCCTGGAGGCGAAGCTTGCAGTGAGCCGAGATTGCCCCCCTGCACTCCAGCTTGGGCAACAAAGTGAGACTCCATCTCAGCCTGGGCAACAGAGTGAGACTCCGTCTTAAAAACATAAAAACAAACATACAAACAAACCCTGCGACCTACGTGGAGCCCACGGGGGCCAAACACACCAGCACCCCGCCGGATTGACAGTGTGGGACCCCACACCTGTCACACCTGCTGGCCTCTTTATCCGTCTCCTGTACAATATCCCTGGAAAATTACTTTTTGTGTTTAAAATTGGTCATGTTAATTGTTAAAGAAAGGAACAATCCTTAAGTGAAATCCTTAAGTGAAATTGGTAAGTTTAAAAAAACAAAAGACAGGCCTCAACAGGCGTTGGGGAGGCTGTGGAGAAATTAGAATCCTCGTGCGTTATAGATGCAAGCGTAAAATGGTACGTCCACTGTGTAAACAGTCTGGTAATTCCTCAAAAAGCTAAGCATAGAAACACCACGAGACTCAGCAGTTCCAGTCCTAGGAATGTGTGTCCCCAGATCCGTGAAAACACACTCCACACAGAAACATGCACACAGCTGTTCACAGCAGCACTGTTTATAACAGCCAGACAAGGGGGTGCAGCCCGAATGTCTGCTGGACAAACAGCCCGTGGTCCGTGCACACAGTACACAGTGGGGCAAGACTTAGCCACGGAAAGGCAGTTCCAGCACACGCTGCTGCAGGGATGAGCTTTGAAGACACTGTGCCAAGTGAGATCAGTCAGCCACAAGAGAACAGAACCTTGACCGGGCGCGCTAGCTCATGCCTGTAATCCCAGCACTTTGGGAGGCCAAGGCGGGTGGATCATGAGGTCAGGAGATTGAGACCATCCTGGCTAACACACAGTGAAACCCGGTGTCTACTAAAAATACAAAAATTAGCCGGGCGTGGTGGCAGGCGCCTGTAATCCCAGCTACTCGGGAGGCTGAGGCAGGAGAATGGCGTGAACCCAGGAGGCAGAGCTTGCAGTGAGCCAAGATCGCGCCACCGCACTCCAGCCTGAGCAACAGAGTGAGACTCCGTCTCAAAAAACAAAACAAAACAAAAAAAAGCCAGAACCTGTGTGGTCTCCTTTATAGGAAATGCCCAAAATAGAAAAATTCACAGAGACAGAAAATGGCCAGGGGCTGAGGAGGGGCAGAGGGAGTAACTGTTGATGGGCACATGGTTGGTTGTCTTTAGGGCAATGACAATGTTCTGGGCTGAGTCAAGTGGATCGCCTGAGGTCAAGAGTTCAAGACCAGCCTGGCCAAAAATGGCAAGACCCCATCTCTACCAGAAATACAAAACTTAGCCAGGTGTGGTAGTGGGCGCCTATAGTCCCAGCTACTCGGGAGACTTAGGCACAAGAATCACTTGAGCCAGGAGGTGGAGGTTACAGTGAGCTGGGATCGCACCACTGCACCCTGGGTGACAGTGAGACCCTGTCTCAAAAAAAAAAAAAAAAAAAAAATAGGCGGGGTGCAGTGGCTCACGCCTGTAATCCCAGCACTTTGGGAGGCGGAGACGGGCAGATGACAAGGTCAGGAGATCGAGACCATCCTGGCTAACAACAGTGAAACCCCGTCTCCACTAAAAATGCAAAAAATTAGCCGGGCATGGTGGCGGGCGCCCCAGCTACTCGGGAGGCTGAGGCAGGAGAACGGCGTGAACCCAGGAGGTGGAGCTTGTGGTGAGCCGAGATAGTGCCAGTGCACTCCAGCCTGGGCGACAGAGTGAAACTCTGTCTCAAAAAGAAAAAAGTGTTGTGGAGTTTGATGGTGGTGACGGTGACTGACGTCGGTGAATATGCTAAAAACACCGAGTTGTAACGTTGAGGGTAAATTTTATGGCATATGAATTATATCTCAAAGTTGTAAAACAATCGCCGAGGCGGGGTGTGGTGGCTCACGCCTGTAATCCCAGCACTTAGGGAGGTTCAGGCAGGAGGATTACCGAGCTCAGGAGTTTGAGACCAGTCTGGGCGACATAGTGAGACCCCATCTCTACCAAAAATACCCCCCCAAAATTATCTGGGTGTAGCGTGCACTCCCGTGGTCCCAGCTACTCAGGAGGCTGAGGTGGGAGGATCGTTTGAGCCCAGGAGGTTGAGGCTGCCGTGAGCCATGATCGCTCCACCGCACTCCAGCCTGGGCAACAGTGAGACCCTGTCACAAAAAAATTAAATAAAAATGGTCACTGAGATGGTAAACACATGGAATTCCGTTTGAAGCTGGTGGACAGTGTGAGTCAAGGCTGCTGTTCACTGAGGACGCCTGAACCTCCCTCCCAAGGGGCCCCGGCTGTGCGTGGCCATCTTGCCAGCATCAGCTCATCCTGCTGTGCCCTGGTGCCTCTGGGGGCTGCTCCCGGGGGGCTCTGGGGTATCCACCCTGTCCCATGTGGAATGTTTTCTGGTTTCTGCCAACACTGTTTGGGGAGCGGTGGCCGCGGGGTTGTTTGCTTCTCCTGGAAGGGCCCCGGTGGGCACCTGGAGCTTTATGACCAGGAGGCTTTTAAGTTTTCTTGTAGACACATTTAAAAAATGAGAAACAAGTGAATTTATTTTAATAATATATTTTATTTAACTCCAGTATGCCCAAAATATTGCTATTTCCACATGCAGTCGATATAAAAAGCTGTCACAGAGATATTGACACTGTCTCTAATCACGTGTCTTGCACTTTCAGCTGCGGCTGCTGTGTCAGACAATATGAGGTGGGGAGGGGACAGGCCCTGGAGGCCTCCCTTGGGATCGACAGCTTCTGGGGGCTCTGAAGCCAGTGTTGCCGGCCCACTGGCTCCAGGTCTCAGGCTGGCCTCTAGCCCCAGGTCCTTGCTGCATCCTGGGGGCGGTGGCTGCAGGGCCCTCAAGGTTGGTGCTCTCAGAAGGGGGCAGTAAGGCCGGCTCTGTGGGGGTGGGGGAGCCTGGGAGCCCCCCGTCGGGGTGCCAGGGAGACCTGGGGGGCACACAGCCCACTCTCTTGCCGCCTCTCGCTCTCTTGGCCACGCCTGCTGGCAGCACAAGGCCCACCTGGAGAGCCTGCGGGTCCTCAGGGAAACACCACAGAAAAACCAGAGGAAGCGTGACCTGGCACCCGGACAAGAATGCAGGGTGGCCCGGCTTCCAGTCCGTCTTGGGTGACTCACTGCGGTGTGCAGAAAACACCATTGTGCACCGCGGCCACAGGAAGCCCTCCGCCTCCCCGACCCCCTCCCATTCCCCCCACCCAGCCGTCTCCCCCTCAACCTCCCCCCACCCCCTACCCTCCCCTTCCCCCACCCCCTTCCCCCCACCTCCCCTGCCCCCGCCTCCGCCTGCCGCTCCTTTTCCAGGTCCCGGGGCCGGTGGTGCTGTGTCACCGATGGAGAGACTGACGGCCGCCGCCGGCCTGCCATGGCCACCTCTGAGCCTCCGCCAGCAACCTGGCGTCTTGTGGGGTCCTTCAAGGTCGGCCTGTTCGGGGGTCGTTTGAGGGAGCTTTGGGTCATACTTGAGGGTGAAGCTTCGAGGGAGGGGCCCCTGCACGTCCTGTTGGTCCCGCCGGTCCCGCCTTCCTGTGGAGGCTCCCTGGGAGGCCACCGCGTCCGGGCCGGGCCTCCCAGGAAACCAAGGAGCAGGGCTGCCACCCATCCTGCCTCGGAGACCATCTCCGGAGCAAGCCCCATGCCCAGGGCTCAGGGGCAGCTGTGCCTTCGCTGGTTTCCTTCTCTGGGAAGGGGGTATCCTGGGCTCAGCTGGGTTTGGGGTGAAGATGAGCCTTCCTGAGTGTGTGTGCCACTCCCACACCTGCACTGCATTCAGCATCATCTACTCCATCTCCCAGCGAGGCCTGGGATACCCCACCCGGGAGGCCGGCCTCGGGGCCTCAGCCGGAATCTGCTACAGGTTCTGCGGTGGTCCAGGGGCCCTGGAGGTGCCAGCCTATGCCCACCTGGACACCTGCTCAGCGCACAGGACAGCCACAGCCAATGACCGAATCTGCATTGAGGCCAGGGGCTGGGGCTCCAGGCACAGTCACCTGCAGAGCCCTGGACCTCACTCAGGCCCTGGGGGTCTGCCAGGCTCTACAGGAAAGGACACAGCCCTCGCCCTGCCCCCCGCCCTCAGCAGCGTCGCCTCCACAGTGAGTCAGGCACGTCCCCCGTGGGTCACCTCCTCCATGCCAGGCCGCCCCCAGGGGGGCTCCCTCGTTATGCAGTTCTGCCCCGTGTGGGTGGGGGCCCAGCTGTGTCGTCTCCCTGGGTGTGGATCGTGGGGCCAGGGAACAAGAGCCTCTGGGGTTCTTAGAACCCAACGTTTTGTGGTCACAGGACTCATGGCAACAATTTGGCTTGAGTTAGCACCTTTCAGAAGGAATGAAGACACTTAAAAGAGTTGGTTGTTAATTTTTTTTTTTTTTTTTTTTTGAGACAGAGTTTTGCTCTGTCGCCCAGGCTGGAATGCAGTGGTGCAATCTCAGCCCACTGCAACCTCCGCCTCCTGGGTTCAAGTGATTCTCCTGCCTCACCCTCCCAGGTAGCTGGGATTACAGGCACCCACCACCACGCCTGGCTAATTTTTGTATTTTTAGTAGAGACGGGGTTTCACCATGTTGGCCAGGCTGGTTTCGAACTCCTGGCCTCAAGTGATCTGCCCTCCTTAGGCTCCCACAGTGCTAGGATTACAGGCATGCGCTACCGTGCCCAGCTGTTGGTTGTTAATTATTTTTGTTTTTTGAGACGGAGTTTAGCTCCCATTGCCCAGCTGGAGTGCAGTGGCGCGGTCTCGGCTCACTGCAACTTCCACCTCTTGGGTTCTTGCCATTCTCCTGCCTCAACTAATTTTTTGTATTTTTAGTAGAGACGAAGTTTCACCGTGTTGGCCAGGATGGTCTCGATCTCCTGACCTCATGATCCGCCCGCCTCAGCCTCCTAAAGTGCTGGGATTACGGGCATGAGCCACCGCGCCCGGCCAGCAGTTGTTAATTTTAAGTGGAAGCTGCAAAACTGGTGAGTGGTGTTGCCCCATCAGGGAGCCGGGGAGCCCCGCTTGTCCTGGTGTGGGCTTGGGACCCAGCACCATGTTCCGAGAAAGATGCTGAGGGATCCAGACAGGCTTTTTCATCCTAAAATGAGGCCAGTTACAGAAAGTGTGCAGTGAGGGAATGTGAACTGAATCCTTGCCAGCCGTTTCCGTTCTCAGTCACATCAGCCCGTGTCTCCACTTGACCATTTTTAGGTCCAGGGCTTTGTAGACACAGCTCCCTCCCTACACGCCACACGCCACCACGCCTGGATAGGTACCATTTTTTTCATAGAAACAGTCTCATTATGTTACCCAGGCTGGTCTCAAACTCCTGGACTCAAGCGATCCGCCTGCTTTTGCCTCCCAATGTGGTGGGATCAGAGGTGTGAGCCACCACGCCGGGCCAGTTTTCTGTTACTTAAAACAGAATATCTAAAACTGGGTAATTTATAAAGAAAAGGAATTTATTTCTTACGGCTCTGGAGGCTAAGTCTAAGGGTGAGGGGAGCGTCTGAGGAGGTGTTCATGCTGGCGGGACTCTGAATGAGGAGGTATTCATGCTGGTGGGACTCGGAAGGGTCCTGAGGCGGCTTGGGGCACCCATGGTGAGGGCCCGGCATGCGGGCTCAGGCCTCTCTTCCTCTTCTTATAAAGCCACCAGTTCCACTCCCGTGATAACCCAGGAATCCATGAATGGATTAATCCCTCCAGTGGGGCAGGGACCCCCCAGGCACGTCCCAAGGCCCCACCTGGAAACACTGCAGCATGGTGATGGAGTTCCAGCGTGTTTCAGAGGGACAGACTTTAACTTATAGCAGCCGCCCTCCTGCAGAAGGGACAGGCCGACTGCCCCTTCCCGGGCTGATCAGCAAAGTGAGTGCCATCGGGGCCTTGTACAAGTTCATCCTGAGCTCAGGGACAAAAACAGCCCTGCAGACTCTTGTGGAGAGGGGCTGACCCAGCCTGCTGGTGAGAGACAAGCTGCGCCCGGGTGCTGTGCCTGTGCTCCCGCTGGCCTGGCTTCCCTGTACATGGTGGGTCTGTCCATTCCGATTGGCTCAAGGCTCCGCCTTTTTAAAGAGGACCTTGGAACTCACAGGCCACTCAAGGGACTGCAGATAAAAGGCCCCCAATCTCAGATTTGGGGTTACCATTGGTCTGAGGGGCTGGTTCAGCTGTGCTGGACGTCCCTGGAGGGCCTTGCTGAGCAGCTGGGGGGAGGTGTGGGGGCAGCAGGGGCTGCTGTCTCCCCCAAAGCCCTCTTTTTTTTTTGAGACGGAGTCTCACTCAATCGTCCAAGGCTGGAGTGCAGTGGCGTGATCTCAGCTCACTGCAAGCTCCGCCTCCCGGGTTCACACCATTCACCTGCCTCAGCCTCCCGAGTAGCTGGGACTACAGGCACCCGCCACCATGCCCGGCTAATTTTTTATATTTTTAGTAGAGACGGGGTTTCACCGTGTTAGCCAGGATGGTCTCGATCTGCTGACCTCATGATCCTCCCGCCTCCCTCCCAAAGTGCTGGGATTACAGGCATGAGACACCGCGCCCGGCCCCCCACCCCAAAGCCCTCTTAAAAGCCCCTTGGGAGCTTTGGGGCACGTGCAGGGCTGGCCGAATGTTGGAGGAGACACATCGAGGCACTGAGAGGAAGAGTCACTGTTGCATTTTAGTAAAACACGCAGCTCAGTCGAACACGAGGAGGAGGGGCTGGGCTTCACAGCTTTCTGGAGACACAGCAAGGAGGTTGGGCCAGGGAGACCCTTGGAGGCGTGAGGCTGGGAGACCACAGGAGGCATGAGGGTGGGAGATCCCCAGAGGCGTGAGGCTGGAAAACCCCTGGAGGCTTGAGGCTCCACACTTGTGTGCTGCTGGGCCTGGTGTGTCCATGCTGCCCAAGGGGAAAGCCCCCTCCGGCTTCCCCCCAGACCCTTTGCTGTGCCCCTCCCGCCCCCCGCGTGTGTCCTGAGGTCCAGCCAGCGCATCCAGGACCTCGAATGCCTGTGGACCCGTGGGCTCCAGTGACGGAAACACTGGGCACTTCTCCCACTCCAGCTGGGCCGTCTTCAGAACCAGGCCAGGAGCCGCTGCGTTGGGGTTTATGCTTGGATGGTGGACAGCTGTGGGTGTGTCTGGGGAGCCGCACTCCGGGGTCTGGAGCTGCGTCTCCATCCTTCCCTGTCAGGGACCCTCTGAAGGACCTGCGGGCCGCCAGTCACCTTCCCTTAGCCAAGGGATCCCAGGAGATGGGGCGGGGACGCTGGGTTCTGGGTTATGGGGCTGGCAGGACAGAGCCCGAGAGCGGCCAGACCTGCCCTTTGCATGGCACAGAGGCCCCCAGGAAAGGGCCTGCGGTGAGCCGGGGGCAGATGGCCCCTTGGGGGCCGGGACCTCAGGTGGGTGGGCTTCGCGGGGGAGCAGTCACCTCTGCGGTGTTTAGGGCAGGCGGACAGAGGTGGAGGGGCCTCCCCGGGTTCGCTGCGGCCGCCGGGCTGGGCTCTGCCTGCAGCGCTGGCCTGGTGGGAAACGGAGACCAAGCCTGGGCGTGCGGGTAGGGGAGGCGCTTGGACTTCGGGCGCCTGGGACCGACGCGGCTGAGACGGAGGAGGCGGTGCCGGGTTCCACCAGCAGAGGGGCCCAGAGACCAGCCCGGACACGCGGCGGTCGGCGTGGGGTGCCCGGGACTGGCTCCTCCGCAGGCCGCCCCCGCCCGCCCGCTCCGGTGCGTCTGTGAACGGGCGGGTTTGCCGGCGTGCGTTCTGGCCTCCACGACTCCGCGTGCCGCAGATGCGGGGCCTTCCCGGTCACAGGACCCTGGGACGCTGGGAGGCAGTGTTGGCTCCGCACTTCTCTCAGAGCCTGACAGCCTGGCTGGGGCCGCCCCGTCGGGTCCCCGCAACCAGCAAGGCCGTCCCCAGCCTGCTGAGGGGGGCCGGGCTGCACTCCTGGAAGGGAGGGGTGGGGGCTGAGGAGCGGCCTGGGTTGGGGGTCGGGGCACAGACACCCCAGAGGAGGGCTGGGGAGAGGGTGTACCACCCACTGAGGCTGTGGCCTGGGGAGTACTGAGAGCCCAGGGAAATTTCCAGAAGCTGCTGGGAGTGCCCGTGGGAGTGGAGGTGGTAGTGGTGGGGGACCTGCTGCCTTTATTCATTTGTTCATCAAACACCATCAGCGCCACTGATGCTGCTGCCGTCTGGAGATCGAGGGGTGCATTGGTACGGGAAGCCAGGTCCACCCTCCGGACGGCCATGGGGCTCGCCAGGGGCAGGAGTGCTGGCCACCAGCAGCCGTCGCCTCTGCCGTTTGGGACAAGACAAACAGAGGTGGAGCGGCCTCCTGTCAGGGCCTCCCTGTGCGATGGGGGTGTCACGAAGCTCACCCTTGCCCTCGCTGCACTCAGCCCCTGGCTCTCAGCTCTAGATAACTTGCTACCAGCCACCCTGGTTCTGTGCAGGGGCCTCACTTTTCCTTCTTTTCTTTTCTTTTCTTTTCTTTTTTTCCTTTTTCCTTGCCTTTTCTTTCTTTTCCTTTCCTTTCCTTTTCTTTCTTCTTTCTTTCTTTTCTTCTTTTCTTTCTTTTCTTTTTTTTTTTTGGAAACAGGGTCTTGCTCTGTCACCCAGGCTAGAATGCAGTGGCCCAATCTTGGGTCACTGCAGCCTTGACCTCCTGGGCTCAAGCGATCCTCCCACCTCAGCCTCCCGAGTAGCTGGGCGTGCAGGTGCATGTTACCACGCGCAGCTGATTTTTTTTCGTAGGATGGGGTCTCACTATGTCGCCCATGCTGGCTCAAACTCCTGAGCTCAAGTGATCCTCCCGCCTCGGCCTTCCACAAGGCTGGGATTACAGGTGTGAGCCACCGTGCCCAGCCAGTTTCACGTTTTATTCACGCTTCAGAGCACAGAGGCCTCTGCCTGGCATTGGGGCACGGGCAAGGTGTCTGTGGGCAGCGGGTCCCACTGAGGGTTCCAGGGCAGCAGATGGTGGGCAGGGCGGGGAGACCATGTGCATGGTACCCAAGCCAGGCTCTTGCTGAGTCAGGCTAACTCTAACATTTATCGGGAACTTGATCTACTTCAATGTGATGTAAGAAAAACAAATGCGTTTTCAGCAGAAAATCCAGGAAGGAAACCAGCAATAGAGAGAAATGGTGGCTTCTACTGCCTTATAGAGTGGGAGCTGTGCCTGAGCCTTCTGCCTCTCGGCCCAGAGCCTGGCATTTCTTTTTTTTTTTTTTTTTTTTTAATTTTTTTTTGCACACAAAACAATAAACATTTTCTAAAAATACGTACAAACAAAAAGATGCGTATCAAACATATTAGGAAGGTTGCACATGGGAAGTCGGGGAATAGAAATGGGGGGTGGGAATTAAAGAGAATGAATGAGAGAGGGACTTTGTATGGATCAATGATAATAACTCAATCCTCTATTTGACAAAGAGGAAGGAGAAGAAAGAGGAAGAAAAAGAAAGTGGGATAAAGGATCAGAAAGGGAGGAAAATAGAAAAAATTAGAGTACGACTCCAAGGTAGACCTGTTTTGTTGTCGCTGGGTTGGTTGGTTGGTTTGTCTGTTGTATTTTTCATATGTTTCGCCATGTTGGCCAGGCTGGTCTCGAACTCCTAGCCTGAAGTGATCAACCCGCCTCGGCCTCCCAGAGCGCCGGGACTACAGGCGTGAGCCACCACGTCCAGCCCCCACATTGCTTCTGGCCTCCGTGGTAGACCTCCCAGACGGGGTGGCCGGGCAGAGACGCTCCTCACTTCTTCCCAGACGGGGCGGCCGGGCAGAGGCGCTCCTCAATTCCCAGACGGGGCGGCCGGACAGAGGCGCTCCTCACTTCTTCCCAGACGGGGCGGCCGGGCAGAGGCGCTCCTCACTTCCTAGACGGGGTGGCGGCCGGGCAGAGGCGCTCCTCACTTCCCAGACGATGGGTGGCCGGGCAGAGGCGCTCCTCACTTCCCAGACGGGGTGGCCGGGCAGAGGCGCTCCTCACTTCCCAGACGGGGCGGCCGGGCAGAGACGCTCCTCACTTCCTAGACGGAGTGGCGGCCGGGCAGAGGCGCTTCTCACTTCCCAGACGATGGGTGGCCGGGCAGAGGCGCTCCTCACTTCCCAGACGGGGCGGCCGGGCAGAGGCGCTCCTCACTTCCCAGACGGGGCGGCCGGGCAGAGACGTTCCTCACTTCCTAGACGGGGTGGCGGCCGGGCAGAGGCGCTCCTCACTTCCCAGACTATGGGTGGCCGGGCAGAGGCGCTCCTCACTTCCCAGACGGGGCGGCCGGGCAGAGGCGCTCCTCACTTCCCAGATGGGGCGGCCGGGCAGAGGCGCTCCTCACTTCTTCCCAGACGGGGCGGGAGCCTGGCATTTCTTGAACCATGAGACATAAAGTTTATTGTTGAGAGCCTGAGAAACTGCGGATGCTGGGGACGGGTGAGTGGCTGGGGACGGGTGAGTGGCTGGGGACAGGTGAGTGGCCTGCAACGGCTGCCCTGGGCTCCATCTGTGGCTCTGCAAATCCTTGGGCCACGGACACCAGCACAAACGAGTCCAGGACCTGTGTGGGGGGCCCACCCTGCCCCCGTTGGTCCTGTGGTCCAGGGGTCCCCAGGGAGCAGTTGGGGAAGCAGCGGGGGTTGGGGCTCCAGCCCCTGCCCTGGCCCCGGGTGCCCACTGCCTTCCCCCAGGGGTGCTGGCCCAGCCCTCTGTGGGTCAGAGCCCACTGTGCCAGACCCCAGCATAGTTAGGAGGTCCAAGGGTGGGATGTGCGGATGTGCGGGTCTCCCAAGCAGGCTCTTTGGAAACCTGCTGGTCAGAGGCCCTGGGAATTTGGAAATGGCCACTGGCTCACCTGTGGGACAGCACGTGTCCCCTCCCAGCACCCAGCTCGCCTGGAGGACAGCACTGTGTCCCCTCCCCAGCACCTGGGAGGGCTGGGGCCACAGCTCTGAGGGGATAGGCAGGGGCTGAGACAGATGAGGTGGCACTAGGAGCTAGGAGGAGACAGGCGTGGCCAGGAGGGGACTGTGGCTTTTAGTGACTTTTTTTTTTTTGAGACAGAGCTTCACTCTTGTTGCCCAGGCTGGAGTGCAATGGTGCGACCTTGGCTCACCGCAACCTCTGCCTCCTGGGTTCAAGCATTTCTCCTGCCTCAGCCTCCCAAGCAGCTGAGATTACAGGCACGTGCCACCATGCCCAGCTAATTTTGTTTTTAGTAGAAATGGGGTTTCTCCATGTTGGTCAGGCTGGTCTCGAACTCCCAACCTCAGGTTATCCTCCGGCCTCGGCCTCCCAAAGTGCTGGAATTACAGGCATGAGCCACCGCGCCCAGCCGGCTTTTAGTGATTTTTTTTGCATGATTTTTCAGAATTTGCAAATGTAGTTTTCCAAATATTGTATTGCATGCATAATTGCCTTTATAGGCAGCCAAGACAATAAAAAGCAAATAAAAATGGAGAGTGGTAGAGTGAGGAGACTGGGACGAGACCTGCTTTGGTCCTGGCTGAGCTCAGTTTTCTCATCTGGGAGATGGGCACGCCTCTTTCATGGAGGCGGAGAGAATAGTGTGCAGAGGCCTCGTGGGCACCCTGACCCTTCCCTGAGAGCTGGCGTGGGGAGCCTCTGCCTATGTTGGGGAAGGACCCGTGATCTGCTGTGGGCAGAGTTGTTTCCCCCAAATTCCCATGTTGAAGCCCTAGGCCCCATGTCACTGTATTTGGAGATGGGGTCTTTGCAGAGGTAAAATGAGGTCGTCGGGGTGGGCCCTAATCCAGTAGGACTGGTGTCGCCACAAGAAGGGGAGATCAGGACACAGACACACATGGGGGGGGACCCGTGAGGACCCAGGGAGGAGACCCAGGGAGCGGGGCCTACCCTCCCCACCCAGTCGCAGAGCTGCAGCCTCAGGACAGTGAGGACACACGTCCCTGTCACTCGCGCCCTGTGTGTGGTGCTTTGTACGGCCCTGGAGGACACTCCACATCCTTCAGGGTCTATGAAGAGATGGTGTGGGGGTGTGACTGCCCCACCCCGGGACCCACCCCTATCCCACAGGTCTGTCTTCCCCTTCATTTCCTGGTGAAGAGCCCAGGCTGGGGCATCCACGGTTCTGGGCATGGTGGAGAGGGCCTTCTGAGAAGGGCAGTGACCACTTTCTGGAGCCCTTGGAAGCTGGCGGTGGGTTCTGTGTGGCTGGGTCTGCCCTGCTGGGAGGAGCCTTAAGACCCTGGATCTTGGGCCTGGTGGTCCATCTCCCCTGAGGCCAATTAAGGTGACAGCAAAAGAATTAAAAAGGCAAAACCCTTTAGGGGCAAAGAGAAGGGGAGAGGCGAAAACTGGGGGGCTCGGGAACAGAGACCCAGGTTCTCTGTGTACGGGCCTCTGGAGGGCTGAAACGGACCTGGGGCAGCCTTCATGGGGTGCTGCCAGACCCTGCGGCCCCTGACCCTCGGAGACCCTGGGCCAGGGTGTTCTGGCTGCTGCTGCAGCTGGGCTGAGGGTGGGGAGGGCTGCAGAGGAATGGGGTCTGCAGCTTCCTGCCTGTGCCCCCAAACTCGGTGGCTAGCAGGTGCGGCTGGGAGGGCTTTTTCCTGGACAGACCAGCCGGGAGGAGATGCGGTTGGGTCTGTATCTTCCGGGGCCCCTCAGGTCACTCACAGTGGGGCCCCACTCCTGGGGTGCCCCCAACCCGTTTCCAAGCAGATGACTAGCGCCTCACTCTCAGATACGCATAGCAGTCCCCACACTGCCATGGAGAGGAGAGGGGTCAGCGCCAGGGATCCTGCAGGAAATGAGCCAAGCCGAGCCACAGGGTCTCCCGAGGCGGGTGATATGCTTTGGCTGTGTCCTCACCCACATCTCAACTTGAATTGTATCTCCCAGAATTCCCACCTGTTGTGGGAGGGACCCAGGGGGCAGTAATTGAATCCTGGGGGCTGGTCTTTCCCATGCTGTTCCCATGGTAGTGAATACGACTCACGAGATATGATGGCTTTATCGGGGTTTCCACTTTTGGTTCCTCCTCATTTTCTCTTGCTGCCACCATGTAAGAAGTGCCTTTCGCCTTCCACCATGATTCTGAGGCCTCCCCAGCCATGTGGAAATGTGAGTCCAATTAAACTTGTTTTTGTTCTCAGTCTCAGGTATGTCTTTATCAGCAGCGTCAAAACAGGCTAATGCAGTAAATTGGTACCACTAGAGTGGGGTATTGCTGAAAAGATACCCAAAAATGTGGAAGCAACTTGGAACTGGGTAACAAGCAGAGGTTGGAACAGTTTGGAGGGCTCAGAAGACAAGAAGATGTGGGAAAGTTTGGAACCTCCTAGAGACTTGTTGAATAGCTTTGACAAAAATGCTGATAGTGATATGAACAATAAGGTCCAGGCTGAGATGGTCTCAGATGGAGATGGGGAACTTGTTGAGAACTGGAGCAAAGATGACTCTTGTTATCTTTTAGCAAAGAGACTGGTGGCATTTTGCGCCTGTCCTAGAGATTTATGGAAGTTTGACCTTGAGAGAGATAAGATTTAGGGTATCTGGTGGAAGAAATTTCTAAGCAGCAAAGCATTCAAAAGGTACCTTGGATGCTGTTAAAAGCATTCTGGGACTGGGCGCAATGGCTCGCGCCTGTAATCCCAACACTTTGGGAGGCTGAGATGGGCGGATCATGAGGTCAGGAGTTCAAGACCAGCCTGACCAATATGGTGAAACCACATCTCTACTAAAAATACAAAAATTGGCCGGGCGTGGTGGCACGCACCTGTAATCCCAGCTACTCGGGAGGCTGAGGCAAGAGAATCACTTGAACCAGGAAGGCAGAGGTTGCAGTGAGCCAAGATCACGCCACTGCACTCCAGCCTGGTGACAGAGCAAGACTCTGTCTCAAAAACAAAACAAAAAAAGAATTATGTTTAAAAAGGGAAACAGCATAAAAATTCAGAAAATGTGCAACCTGACGCAGTAGAAAAGAAAAACCAATTTTTTCAGGGCAAATTCAAGCCGGCTGCAGAAATTTGCATAAGTAGCAAGGAGGCCAATGTTCATCCCCAAGACGATGGGGAAAATGTCTCCAGGTCATGTCAGAGACCTTCATGGCAGCCCCTCCCATCATAGGCTTGGAGGCCCAGGAGGAAAAAGTGTTTTTTTGGGCCAGGCCCAGGGTTCCTGTGCTGTGTGCAGTCTAGGGACTTGGTGCCCCATGTCCCAGACAATACAGCCATGGCTGAAAGGGGCCAACATAGAGCTCGGGCCATGGCTTCAGAGGGTGGAAGCCCCAAGCCTTGGCAGCTTCCACGTGGTGTTGAGCCTGTGGGTCCACAGAAGTCAGGAATTGAGGTTTGGGAACCTCTGCCTAGATTTCAGATGTTTGGAAATGCCTAAATGTCCAGGCAAAAGTTTGCTGCAGGGCGGGGCCCTCATGGATAACCTCTGCGAGGGTAGTGCAGAAGGGAAATGGGTGGAGGCCAGGCACGGTGGCTCATGCCTGTAATACCAGCACTTTGGGAGGCGGAGGCAGGCAGATCACAAGCTCAGGAGATCAAGACCATCCTGGCTAACATGGTGAAACCCCGTCTCTACTAAAAATACAAAAAAATTTAGTCAGGTGTCATGGCAGGCGCCTGTTGTCCCAGCTACTCAGGAGGCTGAGGCAGGAGAATGGCAGGAACCTGGGAGGCGGAGCTTGCAGTGAGCTGAGATCACGCCACTGCGCTCCAGCCTGGGCAACAGAGCGAGACTCCATCTCAAAAAAAAAAAAAAAAAAATAGAAGGAAATGGGTGGGATCCCCCCACAGAGTCCCTACCAGGACACGGCCTAGTGGAACTGTGAGAAGCAGGCCACTGTCACCCAGATGCCAGAATGGTAGATCCACCGACAGCCTGCACCATGTGCCTGGAAAAGCAGCAGACACTCAACACCACCCGTGAAAGCAGCTGGGAGGGTGGCTGTACCCTGCAGAGCCACAGGGGCGGAGCTGCCCAAGACCGTGGGAACCCACCTCTTGCATCAGCATGACCTGGATGTGAGACCTGGAGTCAAGGGAGATCATTTTGGAGCTTTCAAATTTGACCGCCCTTCTGGATTTCAGACTTGCATGGGCCCTGTCATCCCTTTATTTTGTCCAATTTCTCCCATTTGGAAGTTTTTTTTTTTTTTTGAGATGGAGTCTCGCTCTGTTGCCCAGGCTGGAGTGCAATGGCGCAATCTCAGCTCACTGCAACCTCCGCCTCCCAGGTTCGAGTGATTCTCCTGCCTCAGCCTCCCGAGTAGCTGGGACTATAGGTGGGTGCCACCACGCCCGGCTAATTTTGTATTTTTAGTAGAGACGGGGTTTCTCCATGTTGGTCAGGCTGGTCTCAAACTCCCGACCTCAGGTGATCCACCCGCCTCGGCCTCCCAAAGCGCTGGGATTATAGGAATGAGCCACTGCGCCCGGCTCAGAACGGCTGTATGTACTGAATATCTGTACCCCCATTGTATCTAGGAAGTAACTAACTTGCTTTTGATTTTATGGGCTCATAGGCGGAAGGGACTTGCCTTGTCTCAGATCAGACTTTGGACTGTGGACTTTTGAGTTAATGCTGAAATAAGTTGAGACTTTGAGGGACTGTTGGGAAGGCATGATTGGTTTTGAAATGTGAGGACGTGAGATTTGGAGGGGCCAGGGGTGGAATGATAGGGTTTGGCTGTGTCCCCACCCAAATCTCAACTCGAATTGTATCTCCCAGAATTCCCACGTGTTATGGGAGGGACCCAGTGGGAGTAATTACATCATGGGGGCCAGTTTTTCCCATGCTATTCTTGTGATATTGAGTAAGTCTCATGAGATCTGACGGGTTTATCAGGGGCTTCCTCTTTTGCTTCTTCCTCATTTTCTCTTTTTTTTTTTTTTTTTTTTTTTGAGATGGAGTTCTGCTCTGTCACCCAGGCTGGAGTGCAATGGCGCAATCTCAGCTCACTGCAACCCCTGTTCCCAGGTTCAAGTGATTCTCCCGCCTCCGCCTCCTGAGTAGCTGGGAGGCATCACCACCACGCCTGGCTACTTTTTGTATTTTTAGTAAAGACAAGGTTTCGCCATGTTGGCCAGGCTGGTCATGAACTCCTGACCTCAGGTGAACTGCCCGCCTGAGCCTCCCAAAGTGCTGACATTACAGGAGTGAGCCACTGTACCCGGCTCTCATTTTCTCTTGCCGCCACCATGTAAGAAGTGCCTTTCGCCTCCCACCATGATTCTGAAGCCTCTCCAGCCATGTGGAACCATAAGTCCAATTAAACCTCTTTTTGTTCCCAGTTTCAGGTATGTCTTTATCAGCAGCATGGAAATAAACTAATACGGGGGGTAGGAAAAGAAGCCAGGAATAAGAGAGGAGACCGTCAAAAAAAGCTTCAGAAAACCAGAACTCGTGGATAGTATTAAATTTGTGATAGCAGAAATGAACTATTCAGTGAGAGAGTTGCAAAATAAGTTCAGGAAATCTCCCAAAAAGGCAGAGGAGGAAAGATGAGAAGACAAAGTTATTCCCAGAAAGTGTAAGTTCTAAACAGCAGGAGTTCCTGAGGACAGAACTGAGGGCATGGAGGGCAGGACAGCATCGGGAAGCCACATGCAGAAGGGTGGCCACAGAGCCCCCAGGGGACCACGCCACGTCCATCCTGCTGGGATCCGGCCACGGCCCGGGGTCTCCCCAGAAGACGCGGGCATTCGAGTCAGGGGCATCAGATTTCTCAGCAACTCCTGAGGCTAGAAGACAGTAGAGGGGCATTACCATGACTGCCAGGAGAATGACCCTTGCCCCACAGCCACACACAGCCAGGCTTCCAGTGGAGGTGCAGCGTGCGTGTGTCACGGGACATGGATGTGCCTGTGTCATGGGGACGTGGTTGCCTGTGTGTCATGGGGACGTGGTTGCCTGTGTGTCTTGGGGACGTGGGTGCACGTGTGTCTTGGGGACGTGGGTGCACGTGTGTCTTGGGGACATGGGTGCATGTGTGTCTTGGGGACGTGGGTGCCTGTGTGTCTTGGGGACGTGGTTGCCTGTGTGTCACAAGGACGTGGTTGCCTGTGTGTCACGGGGACGTGGTTGCCTGTGTGTCACGGGGACATGGGTGCACATGTATCATGGGGACGTTCTCAGACAAGCAAAGGGATACTCAGTGCTCCTCCCTTGCGGTTCTGCCTGAGGTGCTCCTGGAAAAGGTGCTCCCTTAGAACTAGGAGGTGAACTTCAGGGAGTGCAGGGGACAAGAGAGAAGGGGGTCCAGGGCGAGCAGGGCTTCAGTGCAGCCATCCAGACGAAGGCAGGCAGAGGCTGGGGAATGGGCGTGTCCACAAAGCATGTGAACCCCAGAGCCAGGCGTGCAGTGCTGCAGATAGGGCTGTTCACCAGGGGAACAGAGGACACCCGGCTGTGAACCGTGGAGCCAGTTCCTTCTGTCTTTCCCCCTCGTTCTTTCAATCTGGTCCTCCTTTGATCTGTTTTCAGATTCACCAACTCACCTGTCATCCACCTGCTGTGAAGCACAGTCACTGAGTCAAACACATTTCCGTGATTTACTTTTTATTGCAGAGTTTCCATTTAGTTATTTTATGTAGTTTCATATAATCTTCATTTCTCTCCTTTTACTCATTAAAACCATATTTTTTAACTTTATTCATGGTTTTTTGGGTTTTTCTTGAGACAGGGTCTCGCTCTGTCACCCAGGTTGGAAGGCAGTGGTGCGATCTCGGCTTACTGCAGCCTTGATCTCTGGGGCTCCAGCGACTCTTCTGCTTCAGCTTCCTGAGTAGCTGGAACCACAGGTGTGAGCCACCACACCCAGCTACTTTTTAATTTTTTTGTACAGAGTTTGACCATGTTGCCTAGGATGGTCTCAAACTCCTGGGCTCAAGCGATCTTCCCGCCTCAGCCTCCCAAACTGCGCTCAGCCTCCTTTAACTGTTTGAACATGTTTTCTGTTCATTCCGTGAACACGGTTGCAATCGTGTTAAAGTTTTTGCTAACACCAGTAACTTTGAGGCCTTCCTCCAAGTTGCTTTCTGTTCTCTGTTTTTTGTGTTTTTCTGCTTGTTTATGGGTCATATTTTCTGGAGTCTTTTTAGGTCTTGTGATTTTTATTATGCACTGAGTTTCATGAATTATCCATTGTGGAAACTCTGGATTTAGGTCTCATCCTCTGAAGAGCGTCGTTTTTTGCTCCGGTGGCTGTTCAGCTTCTGGCTGAGTCCCTTGAACTTGGGGTTGTGTCTTGACATTTTGTCAGGGGCTCTTCAGAGACCCCAGGGCCTTTCTCAAGCTTCCGAAGCTGGGTGGGACTTGACTTTCTCCGGCTTTCACGGGCTTGGTCTGGATCTGTCCTCCAGCTTTCGCGGGCTTGGTCTGGATCTGGCGGGAGGATCTGGAGCAGGCCTTCCTCTCAGCGTGGTCTTCAGCTGTGGCCGTCTGGTCCTGGTTGTGTGTTGATGGGGACCTTCCTCTTGGCTGGGTTGGACTGCAGTGTGTCGGGCGCTGTGTGGCCTCCAGTATCTCCACTGTATTCTCAGCCCTGGGGCCACGGGTCCTGGGAGGCTCGGGGGTCCTCCTGCCCACACGCGTGCTGCCCCAGCAGCCCCTCCTGCAGGTGTGCGTTCCCCAGCAGCCCCCTCGGCGTGGTGGGACACTGTACCCAGCCCGGGCTCCAGCGTGGGGAGCAGCTGTCCTGGGGCTGCCTTGGGCACTGGCTGCTGCCAGGAAATGCGGCCTCACACTGCCTGTTGTCCAGAAACTGGTTTCCTAAGATATATCATCCAGTTTTACATCGTTTGCGGTGGGAGAGACGCAGTCCCTCCCCATGGCGGAGCAGGAGTCTGGAGCAGCCCACGTGAGAAAGGAAAAGGCATCCTAACCTTCACATGACACAGCTGGGAACGGCCTCTGTCAGTCCTGAGTCCACAGATGATGTCCACATAACCTTTTTTAGGAGGTTGTATTGTTGTGTGTTTAGGGGTGCGTGTTGGCCAGCAGGTAAGACAGATTCTTACCCTGTCTGGGCGGAGCTGTCGGTAACGTGTAAAACTGAAGGCCAAGAAGTGACTGTGCTGCGTGTGGCTGAGAAACACACAGGTCCGTCTCCCCGGGAATGGCTGCTGTGAGGGCTGCCTGGGGGAGGGCAGCACAGCTCTCTCCTGCATGCCTGTGTTAGGATTCGGGGTTCACATGCTGAGCTTTGTGTAACTGCTGTGTGTGATTCAAACTAAAGCTATGCACTCAAAGAAAGTCTTTTTATGCAGCCTTGTGTAAGCAGATTGAAGGAGAAGGGTAACCCTCGTAAGTGTAGATGAGGGTTTTGCATCAAAAACACTCCCGGGGCCAGGAGCGGTGGCTCACGCCTGTAGTCCCAGCACTTTGGGAGGCCGAGGCAGGCGGATCACCTGAGGTCAGGAGTTCGAGACCAGCCTGACCAACATGGTGAAACCCCGTCTCCACTAAAAATACAAAAATTAGCCAGGCATGATGGTGAGTACCTGTAATCCCAGCTCCTGGGGAGGCTGAGACAGGGGAATTGCTTGAACCCGGGAGGCAGAGGTTGCAGTGAGCTGAGATCGCCCCACTGCACTCCAGCCTGGGCATCGCAGAGAGACTCTGTCTCCACAAAAAAGAAAGAAAAAGAAAAAAAAGAAAAAAAGGCACTCTGAGGGAGGCTGAGGCCTGCCTGGGATGAGAGCTGTCAGTGGCCGCCTGGATTCTAACAGAGCCGCGTGCTGGGTCAGCCTTGAGGGCGTCGCTCCGAGGTCCCTGGTCCTGCCCACGCCCTTGCCCTCTGGAGGACAGCACCTCTGTCCCATGTGGCTCCCTCAGGGGCAGGACACACAGCCTGAGGGGGACATGGCAAGGGGGGTCACGCTGTCCTCAAGAACAGGCCCCTCTGCACGCCCACGAGGGTCTGTCTACTGTGCCCCCCCCGGGCCCCTCCCACCCCCTGCCCTCCCTGCTGAAAGCTGGGACGGTTTGGCAGGGAACTGGAATGCAGGGTCCAAACTTGGCAGCCGTCACCCCAGCTGGGAGAGGAGTGTGGAGCTGCCAGCTATGCTCAGCGACTGGGGGTCCCACTTGGGCCGCCCCCAGGCACCGGGTCCCTCCACCACCTCCAGGGGCTACGGGCGTGGGCTCCGCGCGGCTGCCTGTTGCAGTGGGCTCTTCATTCAGGGGCCCCACCTGATCATCTGTTTCTGCAGATCCTCGTTCCTAGCCGCCTGCCAGCGTCCTCGGCCCGGCCCTGACGATGGACCTAGGAGACCCCACTGGTGACCCTGCCGCTGGCGAGCGCCGCCGCACGGGTGAGTCTGAGCCTGATGGTGCCGAGTCTCCCTGGGGCTGTGGGGGGAGGTGCGTGGGGGCGCATGGGGGGTGGTGGCGCCCACTCTGTACTTGGTGACGAGGGCCAGGCGGCTGGCCCCTAGCTGCCGGCCTCTCTACAGTGTCCATGGCTTGGGACCCTGTGAGTCCAGAGGCCCCAGTGTGGCCTTGCTGTCGTTGGGGGTCGGGACAGGCCGCCTCCTTGGGCCCCAGCGTGCGTGGCCTGGTGCTGGGCCTGTGACAGGATCCGGGGGAGGTGGCAGGGACAGTGCAGCCGCTCAGGGCTGGCCGCGGAGGCGGGAGCTCTGGTCCCCTCTGTCCCTCGGGGTGCCAGGCGGAGGGCCCGAAATCCCCTTGGGGGCTCAGCGCCGCCTCCTGGGGCTCAGGGAACCCACAGCCTCTTGGGTCTCGGGCGGTTCCATGGTGGCCTTCAGGGTTCCTAGTTTTTTAAACTGAGGCATTTTTCATCCCTTGGAGTTAAGAAGAACATCTGCCTTCCCAGCAGCTTTTTCAGGTTAAAAAAGAGAAATGAGAGGCGCCTTCCCCTGCGGGCAAAGCCGGGGAGGCCGCATCCCCGCTCAGCTGCCCTGGCAGATTCAGTGCTGAGGATAAACAGCCCGAGGGGAGATGCAGCCTCCCTCCCTCCTGTTCCTACAGATCGAGACCCTGCAAGTTGAAGACGGGGCCGGGGTTAGGGAAGCGGAGGCTGGGAGGCCGGGGTTAGGGAAGTGCAGGCTGGGAGGCCGGGGTTGGGGAAACGGAGGCTGGGAAGGAGTGGAGCTGCCTAGTGCCAGAGGGGTCAGCCCAAGCCTCAGCTGCTGTCTGTGCCGAGGACGGGCCGGGGCGGGAAGCCTCCTGGAAGGGGCTCGGCCCCAATGGGAGCTGTCCAGGGCCGTGGCTTTGTGGGCAGAGGGTGGGAAGGGGGGGCCGGGGCCCCTTCATGTCCTTCACCCTGCAGTCCTTGTAAATAGCAGTGAGAGCTGTAAGGCCCTGGCTCGGCTGCCTCGCCCTGGGCTGCAGACCCCCAGTTTGTTGTGGGTTTCCTGCCTTTTCACTCACCGCCCCCTGGCCTCTGCCCAGGCCCACCCTGCATATGCCCTGCCTGGCAGCCCCTCCATGGGGCATGGCCATGGCCTCTCCCCTGTGAAAGCCCCGCTCCCACGTGGCAGCGGCCCAGGCTCTCTGCCTCAGTTTCCCTATCCCACGCAGCTGCCTCCTCGGGCCTTGGACCCCTCCAGGGGCTTCCTCTCTGCCTTCCTCTTCTGTGTCCCAGTGGATGCTGAGGGCTGTGGGGGCACCTCCAGGCATGTCGCCTTCCCTGATGTAGCCAGGTCACCGCGTGCTCGGGGAGGGGCCACCTCTGAGCTGGGCAGGGGTTGGTGTGGATGTGGCCCCCTCAGCAGGCACAACCCTGGCTGTCCTGTGGTACCCTGACCACACACCTGTCCCTCTGGGGATGGGCCCAGACCCCCTCACCCTTCCGTTCATCCACCACCTCCTCTGAGGTCATCTGTGGGCCCCAGCCCTGCACCTGTGTGGGATGAGGCCGTTACCTCCCCTGGAGAGACCGCCCTCAGGGCCGGGGAGTGCATGGGACCCTGGCTTCGCCTCAGCACAGAGCTGACTCTCCCTGCACAGGCACCCACGGGCTTCTACAGCCTTTTCTCCACCTAAGCAGAGTGGGATGTCTTCAAAGTGCAACACCCCAGCTAGCAGGGTCCCCGGAACAGCCTCAGCGCCCCCCGGAACAGCCTCGGCGTGCCCGGAACAGACATGGCACTCCCTGGAACAGCCTCGGCGTCTCCTGGAACAGACATGGCACTCCCTGGAACGGACATGGCGCTCCCCGGAACAGCCTTGGCGCCCCCTGGAACAGACATGGCACTCCCCGGAACAGCCTCAGCGCCCCCTGGAACGGACATGGCACTCCCTGGAACAGCCTCGGCGTCTCCTGGAACAGACATGGCGCTCCCCGGAACAGCCTCGGCGCCTCCTGGAACAGACATGGCACTCCCCGGAACAGCCTCAGCGCCCCCTGGAACGGACATGGCACTCCCTGGAACAGCCTCGGCGTCTCCTGGAGCAGACATGGTGCTCCCCGGAACAGCCTCGGCGCCTCCTGGAACAGACATGGCACTCCCTGGAACAGACATGGCACTCCCTGGAACGGACATGGCGCTCCCCGGAACAGCCTCAGCGCCCCCTGGAACGGACATGGCACTCCCTGGAACAGCCTCGGCGTCTCCTGGAACAGACATGGCACTCCCCGGAACAGCCTCGGCGCCCCCCGGAACAGCCTCGGCGACCCCTGGAACAGACATGGCACTCCCCGGAACAGCCTCGGCGCCCCCGGAACAGACATGGCACTCCCCAGAACAGCCTCGGCACCCCCTGGAACAGACATGGCACTCCCCAGAACAGCCTCGGTGCCCCCTGGAACAGACATGGCACTCCCCGGAACAGCCTTGGCACCTCCTGGAACAGCCTTGGCGCCCCCCGGAACAGACATGGCACTCCCCTGAACAGACATGGCACTCCCCGGAACAGACATGGCACTCCCTGGAACAGACATGGCACTCCCCGGAACAGCCTCGGCACCCCCGGAACGGACGTGGCACTCCCCAGAACAGCCTCGACACCCCCTGGAACAGACATGCCACTCCCTGGAACAGCCTCGGCGCCCCCTGGAACAGACATGGTGCTCCCTGGAACAGACATGGCGCTCCCTGGAACAGACATGGCGCTCCCCGGAACAGACATGCCACTCCCTGGAACAGCCTTGGCTCCCCTGGAACAGCCTCGGCGTGCCCAGAACAGACATGGCACTCCCCGGAACAGCCTCGGCACCCCCCAGAACAGCCTCGGCACCCCCTGGAACAGCCTCGGCACCCCCTGGAACGGACATGGCGCCCCCCGGAACAGCCTCAGCGCCCCCGGAACAGACATGGCACTCCCTGGAACAGCCTCGATGCCCCCTGGAACAGCCTTGGCGCCCCCCGGAACAGCCTTGGCGCCCCCAGAACAGACATGGCCTCCCCTGGAACAGCCTGGTGCTCCCTGGAACAGACACGGTCCCCCCAGAACAGACACAGAGCCCCCGGAACAGCCTCGGCGCCCTCTGGAGCAGACAAGGCCCCCCCTGGAACAGCCTGGTGCTCCCTGGGACAGACACAGTGCCCTCTGGAACAGTCTGGCGCCTCCTGGAATGGCCACATCCCCCCATCCTTCCTGTGCCGCGTTAGGCATCTGCCCTTACGTGGTTAGTGTCCAGCTCTGTCAACAAGGCCAGCCCCACAAGAGGCCCCAGCTCAACCCTCCCAGTGGGCTCCCCTACTCAGGCTCTGGGTCAGCTTCTTCCCGGGAGGTGTGCTGGCCCCTGTGCTGGCCCCGCCTCGCTGCCTGGACACCTGTCCGTGCCACCCTGGTCACCGAGCAGGACATCCGTGTCTGTAGCCCCTGGGACGCTGCCCCTGACAGCCAGGCCTGGGTTTGTCCTTTTAGGTAGAGTGCCTGGTCCAGGTCATGGGGGGAGAGTCCACGTGGCCACCTCTGGCCTGTTCTAGAGAGGCCCTCCCGCACCGGGTCAGGAGACATCGTCAGGGGACAGGAGAAGGGGGCTGAGCTCTCTCCCTCCCCCGAGGCCAGGAAACATTCTCCATCCAAACGTCCACTGCGCTCACAGATTCCTTTCCTCCTAAAACTTCAGCCTTGGCCAGGTGCGGTGGCTCACGCCTGTAATCCCAGTACTGTGGGAGGTCGAGGCGGGAGTATCACGAGGTCAGAAGATCGAGACCATCCTGGCCAACATGGTGAAACTCCATCTCTACTAAAAATACAAAAATTAGCTGGACATGGTGGCGGGCGCCTGTAGTCCCAGCTACTCGGGAGGCTGAGGCAGGAGAACTGCTTGAACCCAGGAGGCGGAGGTTCCAGTGAGCCGAGGTCGTGTCATTGCACTCTAGCCTGGGGGACAGAGCGAGACTCCATCTCAAGAAAAATAAAAACCTTCAGCTTTTGCACGATCAGGCGCAGTTGAGGTCAGAAAGGCCACGTTGCCCACGTCCACCTGGTTCGGAGTTTCCAGGCGGCGCTTGAGCCTTCCTTGGGAAATTCAGAGTTCCACAGACGGCAGTGAACTGCGGCTCGGCACCAGGGCCCGCGGGCGGTGGGGTGGGGCAGGGAGGCCGGCCCTCTGGCAGATGCAGCAGCTCCAGGAAGCCTGCCGGTCTGGGTCCCCTTTCCGTCCACATCCGCCGCTCCTCCCGGTCTTGCTGGGCTCCAGACAATGGGAGCCTCCAAGGCTGAGGCTGCCCTGGCTTCCCGGAGGAGGCCCCTGCCCTACAGCTTGGGCCTGCTGAGGTGCCTGGGGCTGGGGACATGGCCAGCCTCACATCCAGCGTCCACACTCCAGACGGGCTCCTCAGCACCCACCCAGCGTGGACACGGCAGGGAACAGGGCGGGGCCCGCAGGAGAGGCCACTTTGCCTACGAAGCACCATGATGAGCACATGCCGCTCTCGTAATGCACAGTGAATGCGCAGGTTCCTGGAGACGCCTCCCTCTCAGCGGCCTCACTGGTGGGCTGTGGCTGTGGGTGGACGTGGGGACACTTGAGGAAGGGCAGCAGCCAAGGCCCTGCTGGGAGCAGGGAAAGGAGAAGCTGCCGAGGCCGCCCTGCCCCTCTCCATGCCGAGCAGGCCACCTCCACCCCACCATGGGTGCCCCAGAGGTGTGGGCACCAGATCCGCCTCCAGGACCCTGGGGACGGGCTTGTCCCAGTCCCACGACGAGGTCACAGGCACTTTTTGGCAGCCTCTGGGCCACCCTCACTGTGTCCTCGCCCCCTGCCCTCAGCGTCCACTGGCCTTGACCTGGCCAGGAGGCCCCCGGGGCCTTTCTCTCCTCGGCTCCACTGAAGGAGGCTGAGCTGGCCTGGCCCGGCGCCTGCCCAGGCCCAGCTGGCAGTGGGGGTGGCGCTTTCTCTGCCTCCAAGGCTGCGGAGCCAAACCTCAGGCTGTGACATGAGGGTGACGTGAGGGAGACAGGAGGGAAGTCACAGCTGGCCTCATAAAACCGTGAAAACGCCCTCCCACACCTGCCAGCAGAGAGGGCTCATCTTCCTCACTGTGTGACCGGGCCACGCTACCTAACCTCTCTGTTTTCTCATCTGAATGATGATTCTGACACCAATACTGGGCCTCATTTCTGTGTGAATATTGAAGGAGTTAATTTATGTAAAACCACCCAGAACATACTGTTATCTTTTTAGTTATTTATTTGTGTAATTTTTATTTATTTATTTATTTTTTTTTTGCGACGGAGTCTTGCTCTGTTGCCCAGGCTGGAGTGCAGTGGCACGATCTCGGCTCACTGCAAGCTCCGCCTTCCGGGTTCACGCCATTCTCCTGCCTCAGCCTCCCAAGTAGCTGGGACCACAGACGCCCACCACCACGCCCAGCTCATTTTTTGTGTTTTTTTAGTAGAGATGGGGTTTCACCGTGTTAGCCAGGATGGTCTCGATCTCCTGACCTCATGATCCGCCTGCCTCGGCCTCCCAAAGTGCTGGGATTACAGGTGTGAGCCACTGCACCCGGCCTTTTTTATTTATTTATTTATTTTTTGACAGAGTCTCGCTCTGTCACCCAGGCTGGAGTGCAGTGGCGCAACCTCGGCTCACTGCAACCTCCGCCTCCCGAGTTCAAGTGATTCTCCTGCCTCAGCCTCCTGAGTAGCTGGGATTACAGGCACCCACCACCACACTTGGGTAATTTTTGTATTTGGGTAATTTTGGCGAGACGGGGTTTCGCCATGTTGGCCAGGCTGGTCTCGAACTCCTGACCTCAGGTGATCTGCCCACCTCGGCCTCCCAGAGTGCTGGGATTACAGGCGTGAGCCACCATGCCGGGTCTGTTACTTTTTAAAAACAGGCATTTCATCTTCCAAGATTTCTGTTGTAGGTAGGATCTTTTCTTCAGCAGATTTTCTGACCTGCGGTTGCAGAATGAAATTTGGGGATCTCTCTGTCCCTCTCTGCGTGCATCTACCTGGTTCCCAGCGTCCCAGCTCCCTGCCGGCCTCACTGTCCCTCTCTGTCCCTCTCGCTCCGAGCATCCCAACACCTCGATGTCCTCACTGTCTCTAAGTGGCATCTGCCTCGTGCCCCCTGGGCTGGTACCGCCCTTTCCCTCTCTGCCTCCCTGTGGGGTCCACAGCAGCGAACGGTGGGCTCTCCCCCTCATCCCGCCTTCCCAGCAGAGGCAGCTTGGGCTCAGGCTGGGTCAGGTTCTGTCTCCAAGGCCCTGGCTTCATGGATGAGGCAAGTGAGTAGGACTGAGGGTGAGGGGACCCATGACGGATGAGAGACGGTGCTGTGCTGGGGTTGCGGTGCTGTGCTGGGGTTGTGGGCCGCTGTGTTGACAGACAGAGCAAGGGGCCCCGTGCCAGATGCTGGACCTCCGGGACCCCCTTCACCTCACTCTCCAGACGCCGGCGGTCCTCTGCGGTGAGCCGAGGTGGAGGCACATGCTGCCTGCCGGGCTTGGGGTCTTGTTGCCGCCTCCGTCCTTATCATGTCCCCCGCCCTGCTGCAGCGGAGCACAGGCAGATGTGGGTGGAATCCGAGACCAGAGATGGTTGGGCTGGAGGGGGTGGCCCCGTCTCAGCTGTCCCCGGAGGTCAGAAGGCCACCAGGACACAAACTCACGGCAGAGGGACGGAGGCCCCAGTGCATGGTGGGTGGGCGCGGCCTCTCAGGACATGCCTGTGGGAGGTGCCATGGGGTCTCTGAGGGGAGCTGAGGCCGTGGGCTGGCCCTTTCTGCTGTTCATAGGCGGTCAGAGGGCTGACCCAGGCAGGGCGCTGCGCTGATAGCAGGTGCCCGGACCCGTGGGCATTCAGGTCACCACAGCGCGTGGGGTCTGGTCTGGACGGCCGGGCTCTTCTACACTCAGTGCCGCGGGGTCTGATGCTGCTGGCAGGTGTGGGACGGCCTTGGAGACGGGCCGTGAGCTTTGTGACCCAGGCCCCAAGAGGAGAGCCGGCTGCAGGGGAGACCCACTCGTGGGCTTGTGAAGACCACGTCACAGACTTCCTGCCCTGAGGCCGGGTGTCCCCTGCCAGCATCCACTGCCCAGCATCCACTGCCCAACATCCACTGCCCAGCATCCACTGCCCAGCATCCACTGCCCAACATCCACTGCCCAGCATCCACTGCCCAACATCCGCTGCCTGGTGTCCCCTGCCCTGCCAGCATCCACTGCCCAACATCCACTGCCCAACATCCACTGCCCAGCATCCACTGCCCAACATCCACTGCCCAGTATCCACTGCCCAGCATCCGCTGCCCGGTGTCCCCTGCCCTGCCAGCATCCACTGCCCAACATCCACTGCTGGCATCCACTGCCCAGCATCCACTGCCCAACATCCACTGCCCAGTATCCACTGCCCAGCATCCGCTGCCCGGTGTCCCCTGCCCTGCCAGCATCCACTGCCCAACATCCACTGCTGGCATCCACTGCCCAGCATCCGCTGCCTGGTGTCCCCTGCCCAGTGTCCGCTGCTGGGGTCGGCCTCAGTTCCTGGGGCTTCTGTGCCCCTAACCCTGTGGATAAAAAGCGCCCCGTGTTTCTCACCCCCGCTTTATGGTAGAGTGTCGGGAATAACAGAGCCTTCGGCGCCGTCCACTCCACAGCCCACAGTTTCCCAAGCGTGTCTGTGTCTCAAGGCGAAGGCAGCCCCGTTAGCCGGGTGGCGTCCCTGTGTTCTGCCCATCCTGCGTCCCTGCAACCATCCGTCCTCCCGTCGGCTGGCGCGGGGGTGTCAGTTGGGGAACCGTCCTGGGGACAGATGGTGGAACCGTCCTGGCCGCCTCTGCCTGGACACCCTCAGGCCGACCCCACGTTTTACGGAGGGTGGCTGGGGGGGAAGCCAGTGCGGGCACCGGGCACTGGTGCTGGGTAAGGACCATGATTCAGCCCCCCAGGGAGAAGTAGCCCAGCTCTTGGATGTGAATCCACATTCAGGGGACTGTGGGACTTTTATTCTTGAGCTTGAGTTTCTTTTAGGTGTCCTAATACACAGCTGCCCCGCTCTGCCCCCACCCACACGGTTCCGAGGAGCGGGGTTCGGGGTCAGGGGTCAGCCTCCTGGCCAGGGCCATCTGTCTCAGCGTCCTAGACGTGCCTGTCTGCAGGCATTGGTGCGGCGCTGATGAACTTGGCGAATTCAGTGAACTTGGGCCTGGATGTGGAGGTGGGGGCCGAGGCCACCCATGGAGCTGGGGCCGAGGCCACCCACGGAGCTCCGGCCGAACCTCCACGCTGGGGACCAAAGGCCCCAGAAGCTGCTGCAGGAGGAGGTGACCTCAGGGAGGGCTGGCCGGGGCTTCTGGGCCAGAGGGTGGGTCTGGGAGGTTCCTCGGTGTCAGCTCCAAGCCCCACCCGCCCTTCTCGGACCCTGTGCCCCTGCGTGGTCTCCCTGAGTTGGGGTGCATGGGGTGCTGTGTGCTGAGCGGGGTGTGTCCCCCAGGTCCCTCCCAGGCACCCTGTCCTCTCACTGCTGAGCCCCAGGGCTCACAGAGCTCGCTTGTCTTCTTCGTTCAGACAGAAGCCGCCCCTGGACATCCTGTTTTTCTTCTTTTGTACGAACAGGAAGCCAGCAATTGTGTGAGATGAGTGTCAGCGTGGCCGTGTCCGAGCCCGGCACGGCAGAGACTTGTCCCGCCACACCTGCCACGGGTCCCTCCAGCTCTGGCTTGAGAGACTCAGGGCTCCCCGGGGCTCCCCAGTCACGTGGGCTGTGAGCACCATGTGTGCACGGCTGGCCCTGGAATGGCTGGGGTGGGCACCGTGGGGTGTCCATCGTGCACTGGCCATGGCCTGGAAGGAGACCCAGGCGGTCACTGCCCTGGGGTTCAGCATTGAGGCCACAGTGAAGCGACAGAGGCAGAAGGGCAGGGGCCAGGGGCCAGGCAGGGAGTAGGGGCCGGGGGCCAGGCAGGGAGCAGGGGTGCTGAGGGGGCCAGCAGGGAGCAGGGGTGCTGAGGGGGCTTCCGGGCAGGCTGCTGGGTGCTCAAGAAGCAGCCTCAGGCCCAAGGGGCAGGGTCCAGGTCCCACGGAGGGTGGAGGCTGGGAGGATGTGGGGGGCCCTGGCTTTGACTCTCCAGGCTGGGGGGCCACGGTGGAGTCCACAGAGAAGTGGCCTGGCCCACCCCATATTTCTGTAGGATGCTAGGGCTGTGCCGTGCTGCGGGGCTGGGTGTTGTCTGAGGGCACAGTGTCAAGGCAGGGAGTCCCCTGGGAAGCTGGAGTGGCCCAGGTCTGTGGGAGGTGGGGGGGGCAGGCCCTGCCCACCTGGAGGGCAGAACCAGCAGGACCTGAGCAGGGTGAAGACCAGCGACACTGACTGGGGAGTGGGAGGGCCGGCATCACCATCTTCCCACCTGGAAAGGTGGATCTCGATTTGGTAAAACTTAAAAAGAATAATAAGGACACCCTGCTTATTGATGGATGGATTGATTGACAGGTTCTCACTCTGTCCCCCAGGCTGGAGGGCAGTGGCACAATCAGGGCTCACTACGGCCTCAACTTCCCAGGCTCCAGCCATGCTCCCACCCCAGCCTCCCAAGTGGCTGGGACCTCAGGCGCCACCATGCCCAGCTAATTTTATTTATTTATTTTGGTAGAGATGGGGTCTTGCTATATTGCCCAGGCTGGTCTCAAACTCCAGGGCTCAAGTGAGCCACCCACCTTAGCCTCCCAAAGTGCTGGGATTACAAGCGTGAGCCACCTTGCCCAGCTTCACCCTGCTTTTAAAAATATGTGAAATATCCATTACATGAAATTTACCATTTTAACCACTTTCCTGTGTGCACTCAGTGGCATTAAGTGCACTCAGGTGGCTGCACAGCCGCCACCACTGTCCACCTGCACAACTTTCTCATCTCACACATCTGAAACTCTGCTTTAAAAGAAAATCTGGGCTGGGCGCAGTGGCTCACGCCTGTCATCCCAGCACTTTCGGAGGCTGAGGTGGACAGACCAATTGAGCTCAGGAGTTCAAGACCAGCCTGGCCAACATGGTGAAAACCCCTCTCTACTAAAAATACAAAAATTAGCCAGGCGTAGTGGTGAGCGCCTGTAATCCCAGCTACTCGGGAGGCTGAGGCACGAGAATCACTTGAACCTGAGAGGTGGAGGTTGCGGTGAGCCGAGATCGCAGCACTGCACTCCAGCCTGGGTGACAGTGAGACTCCCTCTCTAAATAAAATATTAAATTAAATAACAAAATAAAAGTCTCTTTTGTTTGTTGTTAAGTGCAACCCACGTGTAGGAAGGAACGCAGAGCACACAATGCGGCTCGGCACATGATCGTGAACACACCACAACACGCTCTGCCCAGCCCCGCCCGGCCCCATCGCCGGCCCCGCCCAGCTCCGTTGCTAGCCCCGCCCGGCCCCATCGCCAGCCATGCCCAGCATGCAGAACCCAGAACGCGGGGCCAGTCACACTGCCTGCCATGGCCACGTGGTGGGGTACATCCTCCCTACCTGGGCATCATCCCAGGGCGGATCCATTTGCTCCGTCTTCCTACAGTGGACATTTGAGTGTTCTCAGCCTCCGTGTGTGGCACACTGTGCGCGATGGTGGGACGGTTCTGAGTGCAGACAGGAACGCTGGCCCGTGCCACTCAGGCCCAGGTGGCTGCAGAGCCGCAGTGGTGGAGCCTGAGCGCCCCACGATGTTTTATGGGGTTTTTTTTGTTTGTTTGTTTGTTTGTTTTTGAGACGGAGTCTCACTCTTTTGCCCAGGCTGGAGTGCAGTGGCATGATCTCGGCTCACTGCAACCTCTGCCTCCTGGGTTCATGCTGTTCTCCTGCCTCAGCCTCCTGAGTAGCTGGGATTACAGGTACCCGCCACCACACTCAGCTAGTTTTTGTATTTTTAGTAGAGATAGTGTCTCACCACATTGGCCAAGCTGGTCTCGAACTCCTGACCTCAAATGATCCACCTGCCTCGGCCTCCCACAGTGCTGAGATGGCAGCCAGCCGGGTTTCGTTTTGCATAAGCTGCTTTTGTTACATTTCTCCCGGGGAATCTGACATTGCTGATGCTGTTGTGATTTTTGAAATGGCCATTTCTGTTTGTTGCTGATTTTCTCATTTTGGCTTGTGCTGAGCATTGATGCCGAACCCATTGGTTAATTCTAACGGCGTAGTTTTGATCCTTTGTGGCTTTCTGCGTAATCAATCACATTGTTGGCGGGTCCTGACGTTTCTGTTTTTCCTTCCGCATTGGATGCCACCTGCGTGAGATGGCTCCAGGCTGGGCTGTGGTGTCCTCACGCACTGCCCTGAGCGCCACGCCTCACACTCGCCCATGGCTTTTACCCAGTTCAGGGCGCTCCCTGCCCGTCCCAGGCGAGTTATTTCTTAAATTATGAGCTGAACTGAATTTTAGAACACTTGCTCTGTGTCTACCAAAAGGGCCGCGTGGTTCTCTCCTCCGTTCCGGTCCTGGGCTGAATCACACCCTTGGGCTCTCGTGTTAAGTCAGCCTGGCTCTCCGGGGTGACCCCCGTCACACACGCTCCTCTGGCGTGTGTGGCAGAATCCAGCTGCTGAGGTCTGATCTGATCTCATGTGAGTCCTCAGCCTCCCTCGCAGCAACACGGGGCCTTCCCTGTTCCCGTCCTGCCCTCCAGGGGGGCCCAGCAGCTTCCACAGCCCCCCAGGTCCAGGGGGAGTTCACTGCGGAATCCACCCAGGCTCCTGTCCTCAGGCCTCTCCTGTGGAGTCCCTGCTGGCACCCGCCCCTCCCTGGCCTCCGACCCTGACCCTACCATGTGACCAGGCCCGGGTGGGTCCCCACTCCCCTGCACCACCGGCCTCCAAGCCAAGCCACGCAGCCCCCAGGTTCTGTCTGGAAACCTCCCTCGGGTCTCGCTCTGGTGGCTCTGTCTGTGTGGAGCAGTGTCTTTGGTTGGCACTTTTGCTGCAGAGCTTGCACAGTGAGGTGGGGGGCCTCCCAGGCGGGGCTGGAGGGAGGGGGCGTCACGGGAAGGCCAGGGACCGAAACCTAAAGAGGGCAGGGGCTTGGGGTCCTCGTGGTGCCAGGACTGTGGTGCAGGGTTTGGGCAAGAAGATGCTGATGAGGTTGCCGAGGGTGCCGGGCAGAGCAGGTAGAGGCTTAGGCCCACGAGGGCTGCCCTGCGACGGGAGCTGAAAGACGAGGCTCCCAGGGCTGAGCGTGGCTGAAGTGCTGCCGGGCGGACTCAGCTGGATGGGCGGCCACGGGCCACAGGGAAGGGACAGGGGTGAGGTTGGGCCAGAGTGGGTGCTGCCGCACCTGGCGGGTGTGTTGTGTGTGTGCCGGACAGAGGTGGGGAGGGTTCCCAGCCCCCCAGGTCCAGAGGAGCCCCGGGCATTGCGGGTCAGTGGGAGGGACTTCCCCGCGGGCTGTGCCATAGCCCCTGCACCTGCCTCTCCCACGGCTGTTATCTTGTCTCCACAGGCCAGGACCCCCTCCTGCTCCTGCAGGCCCTGCAAACCCTGTGGTCCACGCGGGAGCGGCAGCAGGTGAGTGGACGTGGCAGCCACTGGGGGCGGAGTCACAGCCGGCAGAACTGCCTGTTGGGCAGAGACTGGCCTAACAGGAGGCCTTCCTGGTCAGGAAGCTGCACAACCCCCCACGGCCAGGGGGTCCTGCGGCAGCGGCTGCCCCAGACTGCCTCCAGGGTGGCCTGTGTGGGGCACGGGGCGGTCTTCCTCAAGTCCCCAGGGTGGTAAAGGCACTGCCTGGCTCCAGCAGCCCCTCTGAGGTCACCTCTGGGAGGCGCAGGGGCCACTTCCCTGCAGGGACACAGCTGTCGCCAGCACTGCCAGGCCTCAGGCCCCGTCCTGCCACCGCCAGAGCACCCAGGCCCGGGTGGCCATTGGGGCAGGTGTCCAGGACAGGGAAGCCTTAGGAAGGGGTGGGACTTGAGCAGGGCAGGAGGCTGGGTGGGAGTGGCCAGGGGAGAGGCTGCAGAGGGAGGGCCGGCCACCTGTGGGGCAGACGCGGATTCTGCCTCCTTAGTGGCAATGGCCTGTGCACGAGAGGCTGCCAAGTCCTGAGTGCCACGTCCGCTGGCCCGAGGTCGCTCCTGCAGGCCCGGGGGATGCCCTCCGACCCCAGCCCCAGCACTGCCTGCTCCTGGGTCTGCCTCTCTCCTGCACCCGCCTCTCCAGCTTTCGTTTGTCCATCAGCTCGGTGGCTTCGTGGGCCTCCAGCTTGTGAATCTCTGTCCTTGCTTTTGAGATTTCCCTCTGTCGTTCCGTTTCCAGGCTCTCTTGTCGGACCTTCGTCTGTGACGCTGTCTCCCTGGCTCTCTGGCACCTGCGTGTGTGGTGTGAGCCTCCCCGGTCCCGCCCTCCGCCCCCCATGTGTCTGAGTTGTGGGGTTCCACTGTCCTTTCCTCCCTATGTCCTGACGTTCGTCCTGGCATCTCCTTTGAGCAGCGCTTGTTTCTACACAGACAGGGCTGCGATCTGCTTCGGGCTCTGCTGACAGTCGTGAGGCCGTCACACATTTCATCTTCATGGGGGGACTGTGTCTGTGCCCTCACCTCCTCCGCACGCCCTCACCTCCTCCCCGCGACCTCACCTCCTCCCCGCGACCTCACCTCCTCCCCACGACCTCACCTCCTCCCCACGACCTCACCTCCTCCCCACGACCTCACCTCCTCCCCGCGACCTCACCTCCTCCCCACGACCTCACCTCCTCCCCACGACCTCACCTCCTCCCCACGACCTCACCTCCTCCCCGCGACCTCACCTCCTCCCCGCGACCTCACCTCCTCCTTGTGCTCTCACCTCCTCGCGCCTCCGTCACATTCCCGGATTCCAGCAAGCTGGCGAATGCCACTTGCCCAGTGGCCCTGGGTGGGCCAGGAGCCTTGAAGATGGGGTCCTGGGTGCTGAGGAGAAGCCCAACCCTACAGCTGGCTGCACATGGAGGTCCTGGGGACCCCCATATGGTGGCACAGACACCGGGTGCCCCCAGAGGAGGGAGATGAAGACCAGGATTTTGGAGAACTCCTTGGGGCAGTCTGCAATATAAAGAGGGCAACGGGACTGTTGGCGGTCTGGGAGGGCTTGGGTGTTCCTCTAAAGTGAGAGAGGAGCCAGCACACTGGGTGGGTGAGAGCAACCTGGGAGACGGGCAGGAGGAGGAGGCAGGGCTGGAGCGGGGTGAGGGCCTGGAGTAGATGCAGTTCCAAAGTGGGGCTCCCCTGGTTCATTGGGCCCTTCCCAGCCCCCCTGCCCAGCAGCCTGTGGTGGGGTGTTCTTGTCCTTTTTTTTTTTTTTTTTGAGATGGAGCCTTGCTCTGTCACCTGGACTGAAGTGCAGTGGTGCGATCTCGGCTCATTGCAAGCTCCGCCTCCCGGGTTCAAGGGATTCTCCTGCCTCAGCCTCCCGAGTAGCTGGGACTACAGGTGTGCGCCACCACACCCGACTAATTTTTTTTTGTATTTTTAGTAGAGACGGAGTTTCACCATGTTAGCCAGGCTGTTCGCAAACTCCTGACCTCAGGTGATCCGCCTGCCTCGGCCTCCCAAAGTGCTGGGATTACAGGTGTGAGCTACTACACCCGGGCTTTGTGTGTGTGTGTGTGTGTGTGTGTGTGTGTGTGTGTGTGTAAGAGACAGAGTCTTGCTCTGTCACCCAGGCTGGAGTGCAGTGGCATGATCTCAGCTCACTGTAACCTCCGCCTCCCAGATTCAAGTGATTCTCTTGCGTCAGCCTCATGAGTAGCTGGGATTAACAGGTATGCAACACCACGCCTGGCTATTTTTGTATTTTTAGTAGAGACAGGGTTTCACCATGTTGGCCAGGCTGGTCTTGAACTCTTGACCTCAAGCAATCCGCCTCCCTCAGCTTCCCAAAGTGGTCCTGTTCTAATAGGGTGGTCCTATTCTAACAGCCCCTAAGGGGGCCTTCTGGTGCTGCTGAGCCCATGGGACCCCCCCCAGCCCCATTACTGAAGCCGTGAGTGGAGCCAACAGCTCAGTGCAGGGGATGCTGGCCAGCAGGGAGGAAGGGGGATACTGGTGGGGGGATTGGGGGGCACACCTAGAAGGGGGTTGGGGAGGAAGGGGGGATACCAGCAGAGGGATTGGGGGGACGCCCAGAGGGGGGTTGGGGTGGGGGGGATACCGGCGGAGGGATTGGGGGGGATGCCTGGAGGAGGGGGGATACTGGCGGGGTGGTTGGGGGGGAATGCCCGGAGCCGGGTTGGGGTGGGGGGATACCAGTGGGGGTGGTTGAGGGGGATGCCCGGAGGGGGTTGGGGTGGGGGGATACTGGCAGGGGTGGTTGGGAGGATGCCCAGAGGGGCATTGGGGTTGGGGGGAACCAGTCGGGGGATTTGGGGGATGCCCAGAGGAGTTTGGGGAGGAGGGGGGATACCGGCAGGGGGGGATTTGGGGGGATGCCCGGAGGGGCATTGGGGTGGGCGGGCTCACGTTGTTTTCTCCATGCACAGCAGGGGGCTCTTTGTGGCTGAGGGGACCAGGAATGAGGAGTGAAGAGCAGTGAAGGGCTTGAAGGGAGGAGGAGCCGGCAGGGCGGGTGGGATGGCTTCCTTCGTAGGGACCCTGAGAGGGAGGAAGGCAGGGCAAAGGGAGCCCAGTCTCAGAGCCATGGGTCCCAAGGGTCTTGGCACGTTCATTAAGGCCACCAAGATAAGGAGCTGGAAGGAGATGCTTGGGCCAGGACTGAAGTCTCCCAGAACAAGGGGCCCTGAGGCTGGCAGGGGTGCAGTGGGCACTGGGTCCGTGTGTGGCCCGCGCTGGCCGATGTGGGCACACAAGGGGCACAGCTGCCACCGGGGGCCTGGAGGGGAGGACCCAGCTGGGGTCCTGGAGAGCCAGGATTTTGCAGAAGGTTTACTGGACTGGTTTCAGGAGTGAGGGAAGGCAGGGTGCGGTCAGAACAGCTGCTGCAGAGCTCCGGGGGTGACAGAAACAAACCTGGGCGAGAGCACACCCCAAATCAGAGCCACTGAGCGTCGGCTTAATTTAATGTTTTACTGGGGTAAGATGCACAACATATAAAACCAACCGTTTCACAATGAGTGACTCAGTGGCGCTGAGCGCCCCGTCGTGCTTTGTGAATCTTTTTAGCATCTTCACAACATTGTGCACCTCTTCTGGTTTCAGAACGGTTCATTGCTTCAAAAGAAAACCCAGTACCCCTCACACAGATGCCCCATTCCCCTCGGCCCCAGGCCCTGGCCACTGCTCACCCGCAAACCCCGTACCCCTCACACAGATGCCCCATTCCCCTTGGCCCCAGGCCCCAGTCACCGCTCACCCACAAACCCCGTGCCCATCACACAGACGCCCCATTCCCCTCGGCCCCAGGCCCCGGCCACTGCTCACCTGCTTTCTGCCTCTGGATTTGCCACTTCTGGACAGCTCACACACATGCGGTCACATAACATGGGGTCTTTTGTGACTTGCTTCTTCATTTAGCACAATATCAAGGCTTGTCTACGTGGAAGTCTGTGTCAGCTTCCTCCTTTTCCGTGGCTGAGTAATACGTGGCCAGGCCACACGCTGTTTCTCCATAGACAGCTGAGGGGCATCTCGGCCATCTCCACCTCTGGCTGTTGTAAATAAGTACTTCTGTGAAAATTCAACTACAAACATCTGCTTGAGCCCCTGTTTTTAAATCTTTGGGGAGGCCGGGCTCAGTGGCTCACAGCTATAATCCCAGCACTTTGGGAGGCCGAGGTGGTAGGATCACGGGAGGTCAGGACTTCAAGACCAGCCTGGCCAACAATGGCGAAACCCCATCTAAACCAAAAAATACAACAATTAGCCGAGCGCGGCGGCACCTGCAGTCCCTGCTGCTTGCGAGGCTGCGGCAGGAGAATCCCTTGAACCCCAGAGGCGGAGGTTGCAATGAGCCAAGATCATGCCACTGCACTCCAGCCTGGATGACAGAGTGAGACTCCATCTCAAAAAAATAAATAAATAAATATGAATAAACAAATAAATCTTTGGGAACCTGCCTGGGAATAGAATGGCTGGTTCATGTGGTAATTGTGTTTAACTTTTTGAGGAACTGTCAAACTACTACTTTTATTAAAAATTTCAGCCAAGTGCAGTGGCTCACACCTGTAATCCCAGCACTTTGGGAGGCCAAGGTGGGCGAATCACAAGGTCAGGAGTTTGAGTCCAGTCTGGCCAACACAGCGAAACCCTATCTCTACTGAAAATACAAAAACTTGGCCAGGCATGGTGGCCTGCACCTGTAATCCCAGCTACCTGGGAGGCAGAGGCAGGAGAATCGCTTAAACCCGGGAGGCAGAAATTGCAGTGGGCCAAGATCACACCAGTGCACTCCAGCCTGGGCGACAGAGCAAGACTCTGTCTCAGAAAAAAAAAAAAAAAAATCAACGACTATTTTTTGTTTTCAAAGTTCTCTTAGGTTTCTTCCTTCCCTCCCTTCCTTTCTTTTTTGACAGAGCCTGATTCTACATCGCCCAGGCTGGAGTGCAGTGGCGCAATCTCAGCTCACTGCAACCTCCACCTCCCAGGTTCAAGTGATTCTCCTGCCTCAGCCTCCCAAGTAGCTGAGATTGCAGGTGCACACCACCACGTCTGGTCTCAAACTTCTGACCTCAAGTGATCCGCCCACCTTGGCCTCCCAAAGTGCTGGGATTATAGGCATGAGCCAACACACCCAACCTTAGGTCCTTTTTGAAATCTGCCTTTCCCTTTATTTATTTATTTATTTTTTTTTTGAGACAGAATCTCGTTCTGTCGCCCAGGCTGGAGTGCAATGGCACAGTCTCAGCTCACTACAACCTCCGCCTCCCAGGTTCAAGGGATTCTCCTGCCTCAGCCTCCCAAGTAGCTGGGACTACAGGTTCCACTATGCTGGCTAATTTTCTGTATTTTTGGTAGAGACGGAGTTCCGCTATGTTGCACAGACTTGTCTTGAACTCCTGAGCTCAAGCCATCGGCCCGCCTCATCTTCTCAAAGTGCTGGGATTCCGGGTGTGGCCACCGTGCCGGCTGATTTTTTGTATTTTTTAGTAGAGATGGGGTTTCACTGTGTTAGGCTGGTCTCGATCTCCTGACCTCGTGATCCGCCCGCCTCGGCCTCCCAAAGTGCTGGGATTACAGGCGTGAGCCACCGCGCCCGGCCACTATCATTGCATGTCTAAAGAAATAAGTAAGAAGTAGGGAAAGGAAGAAAGAGAAGAGAGAGTAAAAATAAGTGAACTATCGTTAAGAAAAATGGGGGTAGTTGCTTACACATTCCCAAATCGATGTCCCGTTACTCCACATTCTCAGAGCTTTAATCAGCCTACTTGTGGTTGTCACTCATGGTGGCTTGCTTCCTTGTGTGTTTTCTGAGTTTTCATTGTGAGCTCATTTACTGGAACTTTTCTCTGGTGACCTAGGGCCCACGTGTCCCAGCAAAGTGGTTAAAGAATGATGTTTTGTTTCTGCCAACTAACTACAGATAGAACTCACTAGAGCTAGAACTCACTAGAGTTAGAACTCACGGCCGGGCGCGGTGGCTCACGCTTGTAATCCCAGCACTTTGGGAGGCCGAGGTGGGCGGATCACGAGGTCAGGAGATCGAGACCACGGTGAAACCCCGTCTCTACTAAAAATACAAAAAATTAGCCGGGCGTGGTGGCGGGCGCCTGTAGTCCCAGCTACTCGGAGAGGCTGAGGCAGGAGAATGGCGTGAACCCGGGAGGCGGAGCTTGCAGTGAGCCGAGATTGCGCCACTGCACTCCAGCCTGGGCGACAGAGCGAGACTCCATCTCAAAAAAAAAAAAAAAAGAACTCACTAGAGCTAGAACTCACTAGGGTTAGAACTCACTAGGGCTCAAACTAAGTTCCTGGAGCACCTTCAAGTTGCTTCAAGTTCCGGATGCATGAGACGCTCAGGCTTTGTTTAAGGGTGGATTTCCTTTTCTTCCCAGAGTCCAGAGGGACAGACAAGCTGCCTTTCACCCTGTCTGGCCACTTTCCCCGAGGCGCATCCTTTGGAGGGTCTGTACTTTCCAGCCTTGCCTCCCGCGCCTTCGGTTTTCACACCCTCCTGGACAGCACTGAGGTCTCCTCACATACTCACCTGTGTGTGCTCCACGGCTGTTCCTGGGTGTTTGTGGGGAGAGCTGTCAGGTGCTAGGAGCCGGATTGTGTCTTTTGTTTCGGTAAGCTTTCAAATTGCCGGAGCACAGTGCTTTCAAAGCTGCGCGGCAGCCTCAGGATTTTGCTCCTGGAACCCCGCGGAGAGCACACCGTCCACATCGCAGGGACAAGAACAGCACGGCCCACGCTCTCGGCTTGCTGCCTCCCTGGGCCTCTGGGGGTGCATCCCATAGCTGGTGCCAGCAGCTGGGAACTCACTCTCTTTCCCACCTGCGTGGCCGTGGGCTTCAGGGTAGGGTGTCGGCTGCTGTGCCCTATCCCGAGCGCTGAGCTGTGAACCCGTCCACCCCTTTAGCTCTTAAGACTCCACTTGCGGAATGACCTGCAAGCAGTCGTTATGGCTTGAAGCAAATAGCGGTCGACTCGCTTGCAGGCATCCACAGAGGACGGCGCCGCCGAGGCTGCTGCGCAGCAGCAAGGGCCAACTTGCTTTAGAATCTTCTGGAAGCCAGAGACCAAAAGAGACACTTTGCCTCTCTTCGTCCACCTCTTATCCGTTTCCCAAATCTCCTGCGGGTCAGGGATAGAGAAGTACATAAAACGCATTTTTCAGTTTGGGTTTTGGTTCTTGCCTTCCAGTTTCTTTTGCCTGCTGAGGGCAGGCCAGGCCCGTGTCCCACGAGTGCCGCAGGTGCAGTGACCTGTGAACCTGTGGCTCGGGCTGGGCTGCGGTTAACTGGCCCTCTGTCTGCCTGGAGAACAGGCCCTCTGTCTTTATGGGATAATTAGTGCGGACACTGACCACCGCCCCGGGGCCTGGGGTGCAGCGGACCAGAACGGCAGCATGAAAAGTCACGGAGGCGCGGATGGATGGCGGCTGAATGGCCACAGTTACCTTCTGAATGGATTAAATTTTAAAAACCTCTCTGCGGTGGGGAGGCCTTGCCAGGGGGCTTTGAGTGCAAGACAAAGTGACAGTGTGGTTTTGTGTCTCCACAGCTCCGGGAGGAAGCCTGGCGGGGGTTTGCTGCCCTGGACGACCCTCTGGCCGGGCTTCTGGACATGCTGGAGAGCTGCCGGGGCCGGCGGGGAGAGGGCCCCTCCCTGGAGGCCTGGATCTCGCACCAGCTGCAGTGCTGGCTACAGGCACAGCCACGCCCGAGCCCGGCCCAGGTGAGCCCATGGGCTCTGTGACAGTCACCTCCCTTCCTGCCCCCACCCCTCAGCATAGTGGACCTGGCATCCACCAGCCCAGGCCTCTGCAGCCCGCTGAGCAAGCCAGGGAAGGGCAGGGGGATGCTGGGGGATGTGGCCAAGACCCAGCCGGTGGCTTCACCCTCAGCCCCCGACAGCCACGTGCTGAGACCGGCCTCACCCCTCCCGTGCCCCAGGCCTGCAGGCCACCCAATGCCCACACATGGCCACAGTGGCAGACGCTGCTTCCAAAGCCAGGCCTGCCCCAGTCGGCCCCATGGCCCAGCCACTGGGTGCTGCATCCAGTAAGTCTGGGTCCCTGCTCTTCCAGCACAGCCTGAGGCTGAAGCAGCTGCAGGCCCGAGCGGTCAGAGTCCTCACTGAGAGCTCCCCCAGCCTTGTGGCACCACTGGCCAGCATCTTCCAGCTGCAGGATGCAGACAGGAGCTGCCTGCTGGTGCACGTCCACCGCCTCCACCACGAGGGCAGGTTCAGAGAAGTGAGTGGCCCACGTGGCCGGCCCATGGGGAAACGGCTTCTCGGGCAGTGGGGCAAGGACGCGCCTGGCTCAGGGACGCCTCTGTGGGGGGCTGTTTGGGGCTTCTGGTCTACATGGAGGTATCAAGGACCCAGCCGTGGGCAGCCATCAGCTGTGCATGGGGTGCCGGGTCCCAGGAGCCCTCAGGCTGCCTGAGCCAACAGAGATGTCAGGGCACAGCCTGGTCCCAGGCCTGGGTCTCCCCCTGCCGACCCTATGTCTCCCAGCACCCACTGGGCCCTCACACTCACAGGGTCCTCCGTGGGCCTGGGCCTGAGCTTTGGTCCAGCCACACCCCACCATGCCTGTTAGCCTCCGTGCCTCCAGAACCTTCGCAGAATCACCTGGTAGGCTGCCCTTTGTGGGTGAGTTTGCCTCCTGGGCGCTGGGCGCTGACTGAGTCCCCAGCACGGCAGTGAGCGCCCTGGAAGGAAACGCTCCTGGGAGGGGCTGAGCAGAAGGGCTGTGGGAGCAGCTGGTGCCGGCCCCACCGCCCACAGCACCCCCAGAGTGGTGCCCACTCACAGAAGCCCAGAGTGGGCAGTGCCGGCGCCTGGGACACAGGACGAGGTTCAGGGCCAGGGCACCAGTTGCGCCTCAGCACAGTCGCCCAGATGCGAGACGCGTCCGGTCAGTATCCAGCCCTTCACTGGCTGCTGGAGTGAGAGGTGGCTTCGGTCCCTTGCGGTCCGGGCCGGGTCTTAAGCGGTGTCGCAGAAGTGTGGGGTTGGCAGCTAAAGGTGTCTGGATAAGAACTGGTGGAGCTTTTGGAATCGCAGTGGTTTGCTGAGTCTCCTTTGTGAACAAGGCTGACTTTTAAGCCCAGAAGTTTCCAAGAGGAAGACCAGGTCCCGGCATCACAGCCCCGTCGTCCTGAGCCTGGCCAAGCCGTGATGGGTTTGTGTGGAGCAGTAGGGAGCGGTGGGGCCTGCAGTGGGCAGGGAGGCAGCTGTCTTGCATGGGGTGGCTCTGAGCTGTTCCTGCAGGTGCAGAGGGGCCCCCATGACTTCTCGGTGCCCTGAGAGTGCAGATCCCAGTGCAGATTCCAGGGTGCAGCACGAGGTGCAGCAAAGAAGCCCGGGGGTGTCCTGCCAGGGGTTTCCTGCCTGGGGGTGCCCAGTCCCGGGGGTGCCTGGCCTGGGGGTGCTCAGCTCAGGGTGCACTGATCATGTATGAGGAGGCCGGCACTCAGGGTCATTGGTCCACCCCCTGCCCCCTCAGGGCCCCCTTACTTCAGGGCCGAGCGTGATGGGCACCACCCCGCTGCCTGCCCACGTGGGACCCTGCTGCTGAGGCGCCGTCCCGATGGCACCCTGGGTTCCTCTTCCTAGCAAGACCCCTCACCGTGAGGAGGTGCATTGGAAGCTGGGCGCAGGCATCGGGGGCTGCCCTGGCCGGGCCCTCACAGGAATGTGCCCTGTGTCGGCCGCGCGGGCCCCACCCCCGGCGCTGTCGCCTGCCATGCCCGGGGGCCGTCTCGCGGCGGGAGCATAGCGCTGAGAAGCCACGATGTGCGCGCACAGGACAATGCAGGATGGAGGGTCCCGCTCATGTGGCGCGAGGCGGAATGGCGGCCGTGCCTGCGGAGAGTGCAGAGAGGCAGAAGGCAGGCTAGGGTTTCGGGCCGTCTTCTGTTACAGAGCCTTTCAAAGACTGTCTGGGGCCGGCTGAATGCGCCTCCCTCGCGCTCCGAGGCAGGAATCCCCACACAAAGGGGGTCTTGTCCCGCACAGGCCCCTTCTGCGAAGAAAGCCATTGTCCCCGAGCGGGGCCGCCCGGCAGGCGATGCATGCTCCACTGCTCACCGCCGCGCCCGGCCGAAAGGGGCCGCATTCAGGCCTGTCCGCTCGGATTAGCTGGGACTCACGACTCAATGTGCTGCGATATTTCATGTCGAGGGCAGCGGCTGGCCCTGGGCGGGATGAATGCCTGCTTTTGTCCGCTGAGTTATTTTATTTACATTTTTTAAACAGCTTATCAAGGTAAAAAGATAGCTTTGCTTTAAAAAAAAAAAAAAAAAGACCCTCTTGGCTCCAGGCCCACGCAGAGGTGGGAGGCAGGGCTGTCGCTGGGGTCCTCGGCCTTCGAGCCTGGGCACTTGCCCAGCCTTCCTGCCCCTCAGAATGGGGGGCGCAGGGGAGCCGTGGAATGCCCTTCTCGATGGTCAACACCACAGCCCCTCTAGATTTTCTTTTTTTTTTTTTTTTCCTGAAAGCAGCAGCTCCTGGGCCTGTCTTGAGGTTTCTGCAGCCTCACCCCGACCCCGCCAGCTGGACAGCCTCTTCTCTCTCTTCCTGGTGGATGCCTCCCATCCTCTGGCAGCAGAGGTCAGGAAGGTCTGCCTGGTGCAGAGGGGCCCAGTTTGCCCCATCTGTCCTCATGGCCCAGCCCTGGGCTCGTCCCTCCCATGGGGTCCAGGACTCTTCACCTTCTGCTGTCTGCTCCCTGGGCCTGGCTCTGGGGCCAGGTGACCTTTTTGTGCCTGCTGAATTTCCCAAGTGGCCAGGCGTGGACAGTGGGCAGCTGTACACCGTCCTCTCAGGGAAGTTCAGACAGAAATGACCAGACGCTGATTCTAAGCCAGGTACCACCACAGTGAAAGGGCCAGCAGGGCCCCCAAAGCCTGAGACGGGTCAGGCCAGGGAGCTTCCCAGAAGGGGTGGGTCTGCTACTAGTCACCCCCCAGCCCCCCACCCCTGTCACCAAGGTGGCCCATGAGGAAGCCTGGGCTCTGCCCTTACCAGAGTGGAGCTGAGGGAGCTCCATCTTTGTCCCGTCCCCCGAGCTGCTAGGCCACAGAGCCCCCACCGGGCTCCGGGTACAAAATGTGGACACAGACGCTGGGGGCCCCAGGACCCCTGCATGTCCAGAAAGCCCACCTGGCCTCAAGAGGCCCCGGGTGCCCAGAAGCTCCTGTGGGCCTAGAAAGAAAGGTCCGGACACCCGTCAGCCCTGGCTCTGAATGGCCATGGAGAAGAGAAGGGCTGGGCTGGGCACCTTGAACCCCCTCTGACAGGGAGGCAGAAGCCTCCCACCTGGGGAGCACGGCCAGTACCCAGCCCCTCCCAGGCTCCTCCCCAAGCCTGAGGCCTCCTTCTTGGGCTCAGAGGGGTTCCTGGTTGGGTGGGGCCCGCCGAGGGCTGGGACTGGAGCCTGAAGTCTTTGTCCTCGGAGGGAGGCCGGGGGCAGCAGCGGTAAGGGGAGGCCCTGGCCACCTGCCCCTTGCTGTACCCCCAGCCTCCCTGGTCCCAGCGTCACCTGCTGAGGGCCTGGCCCCAAGGACGAGACGGGCCCAGCCCCATCCTCCACCCCCCTGCACCTGACAATGCCCACATGGGGCAGGAGGAGCAGAGGGAGGGCGGGTTGTGCCCACCCTGTGGTTCTGAAAGTGGTGAGGTGTCCGGGCCTGCACTCCTGCCTTCCCGAGCTCTGGCAGCTTCTCAGGGGGTCCCTGATCCAGACGGGGTCAGAGCCCTTGTGTGAAGCTGCGGGTGTCACTGCTGGTGGTCCCCATGTGGTGGCCCCTGCGCCCATGCTCACGGCCCTAAGCCCACCTCCCAGGCCCTGCGCCCCTCCCCATGTGGTGGCCTGGTGCCCCTCCCCGGCCCTGCGCCCCTTCCCACGGCCCTGAGTCCCCTCCCCTCGGCCCTGAGACCCCGCCCCGGGCCCCGCGCTCCTCCCCACAGCCCTGAGGCCCCGCCCCGGCCCTGCGCCCCTCCCCACGACTCCGAGAGTCCCACGCCTCGGGCCCTGCGCCCCTCCCCCACGGCCCTGAGACCCCTTCCCCTGGCCCTGCGCCCCTCCGCACACGGCTCTGAGACCCCCCCACCCCGCCCCGGGCCCTGCACCCCTTCCCCTGGCCCTGCGCCCCTCCCCACGGGCCTGAGGCCCCGCCCCGGCCCTTCGCCCCTCCCCACGGCCCTGAGACCCCCCGCCCCGGGCCCTGCGCCCCGCGGGCCTGGTGGAGGCCTAGCCTCTTGGACCCTGGCCAGACGGTGGAGGCGCCGGGTCAGCGCTGCGCAGGGAAAGGCCTCCGGCCCTGCGCCCCCACCCTGCGCACCGGGGCTGGAAGCCGGGCTCGAGGCTTTCCCAGGCCGCTATTTTGGTCCTTTCACTGGGCTGCGCGGGGGCGGGGCGCCGATGCTCCGCGGGCTGCTCTCGTGGGTCATTTTTGCTGGTTATGGGAGCGCGGCTTATGGAAATTATTAATAGCAGCTCAGGCCCGTGGTACGTGCAGGCGGTCAGGGCCCGACCGTGCCCCGATCGCAGCCGTGTGGCCTTGGAGCGCCCGCGGGGTGCCCGTCTCCCGCCTCGCGGGAAGGGCTAGGACCCCCCAGGCCTCAGGGTGGGCTGAGGCTGGGGGTCCTCAGCCTTGGCCCATCCACTGCAGGCACCATCGTGTTCTGGGCCCCGCAGATGGGTCATGTGGAAGGTCAAGGCTTTGCCCCTTGCCTTGACCCCACCTCCTAGCCTTCCTCTGGCTCATCAGCAATCCCCGAGCAAGGCCCTGGGACCCAGGCTGTGTGGCCAGCACCCCCTTGAGTCCCTGCTGCCCCATCCAGGCCAAGCCCAGGCCTCCCACCTGTCCCAGCCCATGCAAGGCCTGGCTCAGCACAGGGGGCTTGTCTGCCAGGCCAGGCCCCTCAGCCTGAGGGCCACGTGGCTGGACACGGGAAGGCCCTGCACTCCGCCCTCAGTGCAGGCGCTGGTGCAAAAGGGTGGTAGCCCCCTCACCCGTGGTGCTGCCTGGCCCCTCCCAGACCCTGAGTAATCTGCCGCCTTTGTGTTTGCCAGGCAGTCATGCTGGGCACGACGTTGAAGCTGCAGCCAGAACTTGATGTTGAAAAGGTGAATGTCTTTCTCATGTAAATTGTTTAGGTTCAAACTTGGATAATGCCCAGGTCTCAATAAACAGTGTTTGGTGAAGGTGGGGAGTCCACCAAGCCACGGTGGGGAGAGCAGGGCCATCGGGGGCCGGCGAGGGCTCAAGAGCCCCCTAAACCACCATCCTGCTCGTGGGCTGACCCCAAATCAGACACAGCCGCACGTACAGGCACCCCGTGTCCGGCTGTCCCCTGAAGCCCTGAGTGTGCTCCGTGCAGCAGCTGGGGCCACCCCTTCCCTGGAATGGGCACCAGGTGCCTCGAGGAGGACATGCAGCCCATGTGCTTCCGGGACCCTCTTCTGCTGCACATCTCCACTGCGCAGTGGGCTGGGGGAAGCAGTCACCTAAGTGAATTTCCGGACAGATGGCACAGTCCTCGAACCCACAGTGTCTGCAGGGATGGCAGATCCAAGCTTCTACACTGGGACTCTGTGCACATCACAGGGATGCAGGTGGAACCTGCTGGTTAAGCAGGGACGGGGTGGGGGAGTGAGCACCCCTCAGGCAGAGCCAGGTGGGGTCTCCCTAAAGAGCGAGGGGTGTCTACATGAAGGCCTTCGGGGCTGTGCTCCGGGCGATGGGTGCAGACTCCAGGTCTACAAGAGCTGGGGCCAGAGAGGGCTCTTGGGGCTTCGGGTTCTGCCCAAGGACTGTCCCCCAAGGCACTGCCGGGCAGGTGGGCCCCATGCGGTCGGCGCCAGGCAGCCTCACCTGTGGGGCAGAGGAGGTGGGGGAAGGGAGGTGAGGAGCCTTCCTCGAGGGGCGTTATCTACGGGAACAGGTTCTTGCTGAGGGAATGGCTGGTGTGCCCCAAGTCCCAGCGCCACAGCCAGGGACTCCCTCAGGGCCTCCTGGAGGCACCGACGGCATGTGGGTCTTGCCGGCCTGCTCGGGAGGCAGTGCTGGTACCGTGTGCCACGAGAAGGCATTTCCGGACTACCAGGGCTAGTGCCAGTGGTTTGTCTTGGTCCTGCCTCCCCACATTTGGTGACAAATGAGCTTCCCCAGGGCCCCCCTTGCCTCTTAGGGCCTCCAGGCCTTCATCCTGGAGATGGGGGTGGCCACAGAGCCCACCAGGAGCCTGGGGCGAGTGTGTGTGAGCGTGAGTGCAGGCTGGGCGAGCACTGCTGGGCCTGGATGGCCTCTGGGCCCCTTTCGTTCTGACACTTTGGCCGCTCCCTCTGGGTTGGAGGCGAGTCAGGTTTTGGCCGAGGTGGCGGAGGCTGTGGCCTGACCGTGTGTCCCCTGCAGATGAGCATCCCACTGCTCCTCCAGGACAAGGTGGGCCTCGTGGAGCGCTACGTGGCCGGCTTCCCGGACCTCCAGAGGAGGCTGCTGGCCCTCATGGATTCCTGGTGCCAGCCCGGCTTTGACATCAGGGACGTTGCCAGGTGAGTCCCGTGGGGCGCTGGCAGCTGGCACCAGATGGCATCCTGGGAGCCCTGGTTAGGGAAGGGAGTGTAGGGGCAGCAGGCACGTGGGAGAGCTCTCCCCAGGCCGTTCTGGTGTTTGGGTCACAGCTGCCACGTGACTGCAGCCGGAGCAGCTGCCTCTGGAGTGGAGAGGCTGGGGCTGGCAGGAGCACAGCCCTCTTCTCCCGAGTGAAAAGAGTTAACTGCTCTTAGAAGAACGAAAATAATTCTCTGTGGTGGCTCTTCTTATGCAGGCATGGCAACCATACTGCTTACTTGTTCATCCATTCGTTTGTTCTTTCATCTAATAAAGTTTTTGGAAGCACTTGGTGTGTGACGTCTGTCAGCAATTACAGAGAAAAGGCAGCACCTGACAAGGAGCCCATATGGTGCCCGTATGGATTCAGGGAAGCCATGTGCGTGTGTGTGCATGTGTGTGCATGTATGTGTGTGCACATGTGCATGTGTGCCTGCAGGTGTGCGTGTGTGTCTGTGTGCATGTGATATGTGCGTGTGTGCACGTTTGTGTGTGCCTGTAGGTGTGCGTGTGTGTGCATGTGCTGTGTGTGTGCATGTATGTGTGTGCCTGCAGGTGTGCGTGTGTGTACGTGTGTGCATGTGTGTGTGCATGTATGTGTGTGCCTGCAGGTGTGCATGTGTGTACATGTGTATCTGTGTGTGCATTGTGTTCATGTTTGTGCAGGTCTGTATGTGTGCGTGTGTGCATGTGTGTACGTGTGTGTGCCTGCAGGTGTGCATGTGCGTGTGTGTGTGTGTGTGTGATATGAGGGATGACATCTAGGAGGGGAGGGGCTTCCTGCTGTATATCTGGTCAAGGTGCCCCGAGAGTGAAGCAAGCTGAAAGGTCTGTGAAGGCTCCAGGGCCCATCCACTGGCAGGCAGATCCCGGCCGCCAGTCCCCACACAGCCCCAGGGTCGTCTCACTGGAGAGTCACAGGCTTGGACTTGGATGTCAGGCCGCCCCGGGCCCATCCTCCTCCATTTGTCCTCCCTTAGATCAATGGGCAAGTCACTTCCACTTTCTGAGTTTGTTTCCTCATTTGCACAATGGGGCTGAGTCCGCCTGACTCAAAGCTTGCTAAGACTTTTCATCAGAGGGAGCAGGCAGCGCCCGCACAGCGCCAGGCGAGGCACAGATGAGCACGTAATCGGTTGCCATCGATCCTATTACTTAAAAAAAAAAAAGGACATAGGGCCGGGCTCGGTGGCTCACACCTATAATCCCACCACTTTGGGAGGCCGAGGCGGGCGGATCACGAGGTCAGGAGATGGAGACCATCCTGGCTAACACAGTGGAACCCCGTTCCTACTAAAAATACAAAAACTTAGCTGGACACGGTGGTGGGCGCCTGTAGTCCCAGCTACTCGGGAGGCTGAGGCACAAGAATAGCGTGAACCCGGGAGGCAGAGCTTGCAGTGAGCTGAGATCGCGCCACTGCACTCCAGCCTGGGCAACAGAGCGAGACTCCATCTCAAAAAAAAAAAAAAAAAAGACATAGAACAAAACAGTGAACGCATTGATTGAGGTGGGAACCAGGAGTCTCATTGTGAAGAAAAGAAATATACACGGAAACTGGGAGGGTGAGGAAGACCCTGCAGTGTTAGATTTCATTGCAGATATTGGTTTAAATTAATGATTTTTTTTTTTTAGATGAAGCCTTTGTCGCCCAGGCTGGAGTGCAATGGCACAATCTAGGCTCACTGCAACCTCCACCTCCTGGGTTCAAGCGATTCTCCTGTCTCAGCCTCCCAAGTAACTGGGATTACAGGCATGCACTAACACACCCAGCTAATTTTTATATTTTTAGTAGAGACGGGGTTCCACCATGTTGGCCAGGCTGGTCCCGAACCCCTGACCTCAGGTGATCCGCCCACCTCAGGCTCCCAAAGTGCTGGGATTACAGGCATGAGCCACCGCACCTGGCCTAAATTAATGATTTTTAAAATTTTTCCTAGCTCTATGCTCGGAAAGGGCCTGGATGCAATGATACCCCATAGCCATGAGCATGCCTGGCTGCCAGCTCTTAGTCACCAAATGCCATTCTCCACTGAAAGAAGCAAGGGCTTTTCAGAGAATAGACTGACACAAAAATGACAACGGTAATGGAGTAGAACACCTTGACTTTTAAAAGTCCGTGAGTCCACAGTGATGCCCAAGGGAAGTAGGGAGGAAAGCTCTTCTTTGCAACATCTTCCAGCTAACAGATGAAAAAAGAATGACAAAATTAAAAATCACCATATTGCAATTCTCAATAAAGTAATTGATTCAGGCATAGATCATCAAGGGATGCTAAGAAAGAAAGAGATAAAAATATAAGTGACCAACATCAGCAATGAAAGGGGGGGACATTATTACAGACCCTATAGACATTAAAGTGGTCCTAAGAGGATATTGTTTGCAACTTAATGCAAATATACTTGACCATTTAGATGTAATAGACCAAATTTTTGAAAAATATAATTTACCAAAACTGACACTAGCAAAAATAGAACATTTAAATAGTCTATATATCTATTAAGTAAATTAAATCCACAGTTTAAAGCTTTATCATAGAGAAAACTTTATTAGAACCCAGATGGTTTCAGTAGTGAAGTTTTCAAACATTTAAGAAAGAAATTGCACCATGGTTGGATGCAGTGGCTCACACCTGTAATCCCAGCCACTTTGGGAGGCTGAGGCGGGTGGATCACCTGAGGTCAGAAGTTTGAGAACAGCCTGGGCAACATGGTGAAACCCTGTCTCTACTAAAAATACGAAAATTAGCCAGGCATGGTGGCAGGCACCTGTAATCCCAGCTACTCAAGAGGCTGAGGCAGGAGAATCACTTGAAACCAGGAGGCGGAGGTTGCAGTGAGCTGAGATCGCACCACTGCACTCCAGCCTGGGTGGGCAGAGTGAGATTCTGTCTCAAAAACAAAACAAAAAAAAAAGGAAATTGCACCAATCCTGCATGAACTCTTCTAGAGAATTAAAAAAAAAAAAAAAAAAAAAAAAAAGCACAGCCCAACTCGCTTTATTCAGCTTAAACTCAGAAGCCAGAACTCAAAAAGGACGTTAGGAGGAAGGAAAACTAAAGTCCAACATATTTCATGAGGATAAATGTAAAAATACAAAACAAAATATTAGCAATCAAGTCAACTAACATATTAAAGAATTAAGAGAATGAGAGGGCTGGGTGTGGTGACTCACGACTATAATCCCAGCACTTTGGGAGGCAGAAGCGGGTGGATCACCTGAGGTCAGGAGTTCAAGACCAGCCTGGCCAACATGGTGAAACCCCATCTCTACTAAAAATAAAAAATTAGCCGGGTGTGGTGGCTCATGCCTATAATCCCAGCTACTCAGGAGGCTGAGGCAGGAGAATCGCTTGAACCTTGGAGGCAGAGGTTGCAGTGAGCCGAGATCACGCCACTGCACTCCAGCCTGGGTGACAAGAGTGAAACTCCATCTCAAAACAACAACAACAAAGACTGATAAGACACCAACAGACTGGGAGAAAATATCTGAAAAAGTTACGTGGGATAAAGGACTGTTACCCAGAATATACAAAGATCTCTCAAAACTCAGCAATAAGAAAATGAACAACCCAACTTAAAATGGGCAAAGGGGCCAGGCACAGTGGCTCACACCTGGAATCCCAACATTTTGGGAGGCCAAGGTGGGGCAGATCACTTGAGCCTAAGAGGTCGAGGCTACAGTAAGCTGTGATTGCACTGCTGCACTCCAGGGACAGAGTGAGACTCTATCAAAAAAAAAAAAAGAAGTTCCTTTCTATACTTAGTTTGTTGTTTAGAATTTTTATCAGGAAGGTATGCTGGAATTTATAAAAATGATTTTTCTATTGAGATGAACACATGGTTTTTCTTTATTAATCAGTTAATATGATGCATTTACACCATTTAATGTTTCTATGTTAAACCAACCTTACATTTTTGGGACGGACTCCACTTGGCCATTATGTATTACTTTGGGGTAACTTTTATTCCATTTGCTTAAATTTTGTTAGGAATGTTTGCATCCATGTCCGTGAGGGATCTTGGTCTGTCACTGTCTTTTCTTGTAATATATGTTTACTTTTGGTATCAGAAAAATGCTTGCCTGATAGAATGAGCTTGGAATTATTCCCTTGCCTTTCAATTTTCTGGGAAAACTGTGTGTAGTTGGTATTACTTCTAACCGAAAACCCATTTCCTTAAAATAGGGCTATTCGGATTGCCTATGTCTTTTTGAATGAGCTTTGGTTGTTTTTGTCTTTCAAGGAATTTGTCCATTTTATCTAAGTTGTCAAACTTATTGGCTTAAAGTTGTTCATAATATTCTCCTGTTACACGTTTACTACCTGTAGAGTCTCTAGTGATGTCAGCGCTCTCATTCCCTGTGCTGGTGATTTGTGTCTTTTTGTCCTGCAGTAATTCTATGATCTGTCATTTCTAGGTCAGTTTCTACTCATCACATTTGGCCTCATATTTCCTCTTCTCTGCATGACTGGTAATTTTTTTTTTTTTGAGACGGAGTCTCGCTCTGTTGCCCAGGCTGGAGTGCAGCAGTGGCGCGATCTCAGCTCACTGCAAGCTCCGCCTCCTGGGTTCAAGTAATTCTCCTGTCTCACCCTCCAGAGTAGCTGGGATTATAGGCTCCTGCCACCACACCTGGCTAATTTTTGTATTTTTAGTAGAGACGGGGTTTCACCATGTTAGCCAGGATGGTCTCGATCTCCTGACCTCGTGATCCACCCGCCTTGGCCTCCCAAAGTGCTGGGATTACAGGCATGAGCCACAGCGCCCGGCCTAACTTTCCCCCATTTCTGAGGCAAGAGCCTTCTTAGAACTATAGTCAATGCCCTGCCAATTAGGAAGCTTTTTAAACTCTGGGTTTTGAGAGCAGATCCTATTCCCAGCTCTTTGTAAGGCTTGAAAACTTTTCCCTGTAATGTGCTCAGGTGGCCCTTCCTCCACTTTGTGTGAGTTCCTCACACGCAGGGTGCTCTTTGCTTGGACGAATTCTCAGGGGCGCTCTCTGCAGAGCTCCATGGCTCTTTTTCTGGGCATCTCTTCTCTGCGAACTCAGGGAAGCACCCAGTGTCTCCTGGGTTCCCCTTCCCTCAAATGTTGCTGGAAGTTTCTCCAGGAGGGAAGATGGGGCGATTGGCAGCCTCACTTCCCATCACTTGGGCATCACTGCCCTGAGCCACCTGTTGCCTAATGTCTGAGAACTGCTGTTTTTATTCAGTACTGTACGAAGGACCCATGCCAGGCGGGAAGGCAGGAAAATAAGTACAAAGACCAGGTACAAAGAAACAACTGTCATTTTCTCAGAAGATATGTTTTTATATGTAGGGAAGGAAAACCAAAAAATCTACAGATAAATTATTAGAATTAATAAGTAAATTTAGCAAGATCACTGGTTATAAAGTAAGTTTATAAAAGCCAATTGTATTTCCTTATACTTGCAATAAAGCTTTCTCAAATAGGATATAAAATCACTAAGAATAAAGTCTGGGTGCGGTGGCTCACACCTGTATTCCCAGCACTTTGGGAGGTTGAGGCAGGTGGATCACTTGAGGTCAGGAGTTCAAGACCAGCCTAGCAAACATGGCGAAATATCATCTCTACTAAAAATACAAAAATTAGCTGGGCATGGTAGCAGATGCCTGTAGTTCCAGATACTCAGGAGGCTGAGGCAGGAGAATCATTTGAATCTGGGAGGCAGAGGTTGCAGTAAACCGGTATCGTGCCATTGCACACCAGCCTGAGTGACACAGCGAGACTTCATCTCAAAAAAAAAAAAGAAAAGGAAGGAAGGACGAAAGAAAGAGAGAGAGAGAGAGAAAGAAAGAAGAAAGAAAGAAAGAAAGAGAAAGAAAGAAAGAAAGAAAGAAAAAGAAAAGAAAGAAAAGAAAGAAAGAATAACAGAAAAGATTGACAAATTTGACTTAATACCTTCTGGACGTCAAAGGAAATCATTGAGAGAGTGATAAGGCAACTTCCAGACCAAGAGAAGATTATTTACAGTACATATTTTACAAAAGACTGTATCCAGAATATTTTTAAGCAAAAAACCTACAAAGCAAATAAACAATAAAAGACAAACCAACTTTTTAAATGAGAAAAAGCCTTGAATAAGCACATCACAAAAGAGGATATCCAGATAGCCAATAAGTGTAGGAAAAGTTGCTAAGCACCATTAAAATCAGGGAAATGCAAATTAAGCCACAAAGAAATACCACTATCTCCCATCAGATAGGCTACCAAGTGTTGAGAAGGACGTGGAGCAACCAGAACCCTCACGGACTGCTGGTGGGATGTGCACCGGTGCAGACACTTCAGAAAACTATTTAGCAGTTTCTACTAAAGCAAAAAAACGTATGCCAATCCTATGACATATGTTGTCCAAGTCCCTTAGCATATGTCCAAGAGAAACGAGCTCATTATCCACAAAAGATCACAGTCATGGCAGCTTTAATCATCATCTGTGAAACCCAGGAGCAGCCCTAGTCCCCAGAGCAGCAGTGGATGCAGTGATCACGGTTCACAAACTCAGCTGTGAGAGACTGAACCTCGTCACAGCAGCGTGGACAGAGACTGCATGGAAGAAGCCAGATCCGAAAGTGGCAAAGTGTCCCTATTCTATCATTCCATTTGTATCAAGTTCAAAATCAGGCAAATAATTTCTGGCCATAGAAGTCAGAGAAGTGTGGGATGGGGATACACAGAGATGGACACGGGAGAAACTTTGGGGTGCTGGAATGTCCTTTACGTTTTACTTTAGAGACAGGGTCTCTCTCTGTTACCCAGGCTGGAGTGCAATGGCAATCACAGCTCACTGCAGACTCGACCTCCTCGGCTGAAGCGATCCTCCCACCTCAGCCTCCCAAGGTGATGGGATTACAGGCGTGAGCCACCGCACCTGGCCTGGAACGTTCTATGTTGAGATTTGGGCAGTGGGTTTACCAGTGCATTTGCACCCATGATTGGCATACCTTACCATGTGTCACTTATACCTCAGTAAATAGTTTGTCTTAAAATGTAGGCCTTGTCAGGTGCAGTGGGAGGATCGCTTAAGGCCAGGAGTTTGAAACCAGCCTGGGCAACATGACACAACCCCGTCTCTACAAAAAATACAAAAATTAGCCAGCCGTGGTGGCGCATGCCTGTAGTCCCACTACTCAGGGGGCTGAGGCGGGAGAATCACTTGAGGCCAGGAGGTTGAGGCTGCTGCAGTGAGCCTTGATCACACCACTGCAGTCCAGCCTGGGGGACGGAGTGAGATCCTGTGTCAAATATATACATTTAATTTTTAAAAAGTTTTAAGTAGGACTTACAGTTTAAAGTGGCAGTTAAACACAAGCATCTGTTGCCTCTTTGCTTTAAAATGAAGACAAAAATTTCAAGAGAATAAGAGGGGAGACGGGAGCTGGAACCCGGAAGGCAGATGTCCAGGCAGTGACTGTCCTCGGAGGCCTGAGAGTGCTGAACCTGCAAATGCAAGGAGCCGGTTGGCTTCGGAGCCCCAGGGAGGCATAGGAAGTGGAGGCCCAGGTTCCTCCAAGAAGCAGGGCTGGAAGCAGGGTCTCCAGGGGGCCTTTGTGAGCAGCACGGTGTTCCGGCCACAGCTGAGGACGGGGCTGGGGCTCCGTGCTGAAACCGGAAGGACACGGGTGAGACCCTTGCTGGAGGTGCACAGACGCTTCTCAGCCGACAGCACCTCTGGCCTTCCAGGGCTACCAGGCCACGCCATGCACACAGGGAGGTGGCTCCTCTGGAGGGCAGCGTTGGGCAGGAGCAGTCAGGGTTGTGGGGCCTCTTGCCAGCCACACGCGCGCTAACACTAACACACTGGGATGACTAACACTGAGTGTCAACTTGATTGGATGGAAGGATGCAAAGTATTGATCCTGGGTGTGTCTGTGAGGGTGTTGCCAAAGGAGATTCACCTTCAACTGAGTGGACCGGGAGAGGCAGACGCACCCTTAATCTAGGTGGGCACCGTCTCATCAGCTGCCAGCGAGGCTGGAATATAAAGCAGGCAGAAAAACGTGAGAAGCCTAGATGGGTCTACCGTCCCAGCCTACACCTTTCTCCGGTGCTGGACGCTTCCTGCCCTCGAACCTCAGACTCTAAGTTCTTCAGCTTTGAGACTCGGGCTGGCTCTCCTTGCTCCTCAGCTTGCAGACAGCCTATTGTGGGACCCTGTGATCGTTTGAGTTAATAAACTCACCTTTATATATATATATACATATACATACACACACACACACACACACACATATATCCTATATATAATATATATGTATATATATCCTGTGAGTTCTGTCCCTCTAGAGAACCCTAATACACACACTAAGCTGCAGCTTGGAGGAAGCAAAAGAAAACGTAAAAGCACAAACGCCGTAACTAAGATCTTTGGAAGATACTGTGTTTGTGAAGTGGAGATGGGGGCCCCACAGAAGGAGCTTTCAGACTGTAGGACAGAACCTGGTGGATGAAGGACAGGATGAGAAATGAAAGCTCAATGAGAGGTTTGGAAGATAAATTTGAAGTTGCCTTCCAAAAAGCAGTACAAAATATATAAAGAGAAGGAAAATCAAAGAGAAAAGATGTTTAAAATTGGAGATTATGTCAAGAAGGTCCAACATACAAATCACGGGGATTCCAGGAAGAAGGGAGAGCAGGGAAGGAAATTCCTAAGTCATTCATCGCTGACAGGTTTCCAGATGCGAGGCCACGGGATCCCCCAGGGGGGCCAGACTTGTCAGGTTTGTGGAGTGGCCGAAGGTGGGTGGAGAGAGACCCCCTGTTGGACACGTTGTCATGAAATTTCTCAACGTTAGTGAACATGGAAGACCGTGAAAACCTCCGGAAGAGCAGGTCACATCAGAGGGGCAGGAATAGGAATGGGTTCTGGGGTCCCAACAGCAGTTCTGGGAGCAAAGCCTGCTTGTGCTAAGGGAACGTTATCTCAACCCAGAAGTCTTGGCTCCACTGAACTCTCAAGCTGGTGTGCAGCAGGCACAAACCCTGCAGGTGCACATCTCCAAAAATACCCCGTGGACCTTATCTTGGGAAACACCCAGCGGCTGTGCTTCACCACTACCTGGAGGTCGGAGGGTGTGGACCAGGGTATGGGGGGGTCAGTCCCAGGACCTTGCAGGGCAGGAGCTAGAGAGTGGCTGGAGGCGCAGGAGGAGCCAAGTGTCAAGGGACCAGGACGGGAAACTGAGAAACAACAGAGCCAGGTAAGCATGAACCCTGAAAGCAGCAGCAGAAGGCTGAGCTGTTGAGGCCGTTGCGAGGCCAGAATATCACCAATGAGGAAGGTGCTGATTTAGCTAAAGCTCTAATACTGTTATTTTGGGAGTCCGCCTTCATGGGGAGAAGTCAATACCAAATACCCAGAAGTTAATAATCAAGAGGTCACGATCCAAGGATGTTATCTGGAAACGTGGAGGCAAATACACAACCATTTCAATGTCGACCTGCAAGTGCTAAGGATGGGGTGGGCGGGGGGCGGTGATGCCTGCATTTTCTTATAAACCTCACTTGAAGTTTAAACTATGCATGCATATGGCTATGATGAAAATGAAAATCCTAAAATGTATTAACTTAAAACAGCAATAGAGGCTGTGCCTCTCTCTCCCCACAGACAGTACCCTGAGGTGACCTCCTTGAGGCTGGAGAAGCTGAGTCCGAAGGTGCTGAGCAGGCAGGTCTTGCGTCTGCAGGAGCGGTACAGCGTAGCCCCAGGTGAGTCCAGCCCCGACATTCCTGCCCTGCAGGCCAGGGAGAGCTGCCAGGCGTGGCCAGGGACATGTTCTGTGAGTGGGGCTGCCCGTTCAGGTGCCAACCAAGACCAACCTTCCCAGAGAGCCCCTCCCTGCCTCCTGCCCAGCTAGTGCCAGAGTGGCTGTGAGGTGGGACTGGCCTGGGCCCTGCGACTGAGCAGCCGACGGGTCTGTGAGCTCCTCTGCCCACCTAAGCGGCTCCAGGAGGGCATCCTGCCTCCTGCCTGGCTGCAGAGCTGAGGGTGAGTGCTGAGTCCAAGTCCGCAGGACTGCAGCCACTCCTCCCACGCCCCTCTGGACAGGCTGATGGCCACACCTGCCTGTGTCGTTGGACACCAAGGAAGCCAGGTCCCCTTTGTTCCCAGGACCCCTGCAAGGGCCGGGAAGATGCACCGAGGCCCCGCCCACGGGGCCCTTGAATCTCAGGAGGGTTCGAGCTGGCACCTGGCCAGCAGTTTGAATTTTATCTGGATTTTGCAGTGTTTCTAGGTTCTCAGCATGGTTACAGCCCCAATCCCTTCTGTCGATGCAGTACTGTATCCAGAAGCCTTTGGACACAGTATCCCACAGGGAAAATGATGCCTAAAAACATGGCAATGTCAAGAAAGCTGCCCCGTCTGTCTGGACCTGAGGGAAGGGCCTTTGCGGCCACACCTGGGCTGCCCAGCTATGCCCCCTGAGTAACTTCTCCTTCCTCCTTCCTCCATCCTCCTGCCTTCTGTCTCCTTCCTCCCTTCCTGCTTCCTCCTTTCTCCTTCCTCCTTCCTCCCTTCCTCCTTTCTCCTTCCTCCTTCCTCCCTTCCTCCTTTCTCCTTCCTCCTTCCTCCCTTTCTCCTTCTTCCTCCTTCCTCCTTTCTCCTTCCTCCTTCCTTCCTTTCTCCCTTCCTCCTTCCTCCTTCCTCCTTTTCTTTCTCCTTCCTCCTTCCTCCTTTCTCCAAAAGTATGTGTTGGGCTTTGTGTAGGTGCTACCCAGCGGTGCCACGTGGTTTAAAGGAGTGGCGGCCCCTGGGGTGTCGGGTGCACGAGGGTAGCAGAGGCCTCATTTCTGGGAAGGAGGAAGGCGGGAGGAGGGTGCCCTCGTCACCCCTCAGACCCAGGGCAGGTGGCAGATTCCTCGGCGAGGCCTCTGCTAGAAGTCTGTGCCCTGGTGGCTGTGTTCCAGGAAGGCTGGCCCTCCCTGACTAGCCCTGGCCCCTGGCCTTGCTGTGAACTGCACAGACCCCCGCTGTAGGCTGCAGATGGGGTCCCCACCACAGGGTGCTCCCAGGTGTTGGAGGCAGGTGCTGGCAAGGGCACCCGTGTGTCTTGAGAGTGTGGGTCACAGGGACCCTCGGTGAGGTCGGGCCAGAGCCAGGCAGGAACCTCAGGGCAGATGGTCGCCCAGCTCCCCGTAGCTGCGCTCTGGGAGTGGGTGGGGGGGGCCCTGAAAGGTTGGCATCCCACTGAGGACCAGCCAGCCCGTTAGCACCACTGGCTGCTGCACCCTGGGGGGAAGGGGCTCAGCCAGACCATGGTGCCCTCCCCAGGGCCCCCTCAGGCTCTGGGGTGGAGTATGGAGGTGAGGCTGACAGAGAGCGTGGACGTGCATGTGCCTCAGTCCCTGCCGCTCACGGGGCTGGAGTCACAGGACCCACAGTGAGCAGCCAGCCCTGTCCACGAGGGTTCCATGTGCCAGTGAGAGAAGGGCAGGGCAGAAACGCAGATGCCAACGCCAGGAAGGAACCTCCCTGAGGAAAGACAGGGAGGCCCCAGAGGGAGGCCAGACGAAAGGGCACGTCGCACAAGTGCAAGGGAGACCCCACGGCCAGCGGGACCCCCAGGCTGAGTGGGGTGGACCCCAGCAGAGGCCCAGGTGGTGGAGAATGGGTGGGGTCCGGAGCAGAGGTGGAGGACGGTGAAGAGGCAGGCACAGCCCCTCTGCCCGTCTCCAGCCTGCCCCAGGAGGAGGCCGTGGTGAGGCTGCCCTGAGCCCGCAGTGCTGAGCTGGCCTTTCCTTTCAGCGGTGTGTCCCAATGCGGCCATTCAGCAGCGCCTGGCGGCCCTGCAGCACCTGTGCCACAAGCGGTTTGTGGAGGTTCGTGAGCAGGAGGGGGTCCTGGGGGCAGCCAGCCGCGGCCTGAGCCGCAGACTTCGGCCTGGGACACTCACTGCGCACTGCGGGGTGCACAGACCTCCCAAGTAGGAGATGCTTCTTGCCCCAGAGCTGGGCGAGCTGGGCCAGGCCTGGGTGAAGGGGAGGCCGTGGGGCCCTGGCTCTGGGCTGTGGCACCGGGGCGGGTGAGCACCTGGGCTCTGCCAAGGATGTACCTTGCCAGGGGTCGAGGAAGACTCCCACCAGGCCCCTATTCAGCCTCTGGAGCTGCCTGGCAACCGCCCCTTCCTTTTTGCTTTTGCAGAAGAGCCTGTCTCAGGAGAACTGGACCGACCACGTGCAGGTGAGTTCGTGCCCTTGCCCGTGAGGCTGCAGAGCGGCCTGGGCGGCTGTCCTGGGGGCACAGGCCCGGAGCCTCCTGGTGAAAGCGGGCAGAACTGAGGCCTTCGTTGAGGCTGCTGACCCCAGACCCCGTGTTGGGGCGCGTGGCCGGCAGGCAGGTGCACGGTCTCCAGGCCCGGGAGGCCTGAGCAGGAGCCGAGGGCATCGGTGGAGCCTGACTGGGCCTCGTTCCAGGCGGACGGCAGCGTCCGTGCCACCCGAACCGGCCCAGCGGAGCTGCCTGTGGGGCCGGGTGTGGGCTGAGAGTCACCAGAGAGGTGCGGGGCGCCTGGGCGAGGCCGGAAGGAGGAAGGCCGGCCCCCACCGCCCGGTGCCAGCGCGGAGCCGGCCGGAAGGGCAGCGGACGTCCTGAAGAATGCGGGTGGCTTCCACATATTGTCGTCCACGTGGGAACCCACGCCGGGGAAGCAGCCTCAGGCTGCTGGGCCTGAAGCCAGCAGGGCAGGCGGACCCTCCTGGAGGCCGTGGGGTGGGAGGTCGTGCAGGAGCTCAGCCTGCCGGGCAGGTCCCCTCCCTTCCCGCCTGACACTCAAGGCCATCCTGGACCCATGGACTCCAGGACCTTGCAGGGAGGGAGACCCTCGCTCGTGCTGGGCCCTGCATTTCCCGGCGGGGGCTGAGGGTCCCGCAGGCCTGTAGGTGCCTCTGCTCCTGGGCTGGGCGCTGCCACGGGTGGCTGTGGGGCGGGAGAGAGCTCACCCTGGTGAGGATGAGGTTTCTCGGGACCCCCTTGGTCATTGCCACCCCGAGGGCACCCCTCTGTCTGCTCCTGGGCCATGGGTGAATGGGTGCCCACTAGCCTCTGAGCCCTGCCAGCCAAACCTCACACAGCGAGGAGGAGGGGAAGGGGCAGAGGGGCTCCCCCGGCAAGACGAGGAGCATGGAGATGGGGCAGGCTGGGCAGGTGCTCCAGAAAACACACCCGGGCTCCTGGGACCCGGGGTGGGGGCAGATGCCTGGTGAGAGCAGGAGGGCTGGTGGAAGCTTGGAGACCAGGAGGGCCGGTGGAGGTTTGGAGGCCGGGAGGGCCGGTGGAGGCTTGGAGGCCAGGAGGGCCGGTGGAGGCTTGGAGGCCGGGAGGGCCGGTGGAGGCTTGGAGGCTGGGAAGGTCAGCGGAGGCTTGGAGACCAGGAGGGCCGGTGGAGGCTTGGAGGCTGGGAAGGTCGGCGGAGGCTTGGAGGCTGGGAAGGTCGGCAGAGGCTTGGAGGCCGGGAGGGCCGGTGGAGGCTTGGAGGCCAGGAGGGCCGGTGGAGGCTTGGAGGCCAGGAGGGCCGGTGGAGGCTTGGAGGCCGGGAAGGTCAGCGGAGGCTTGGAGGCCGGGAAGGTCAGCGGAGGCTTGGAGGCCGGGAAGGTCAGCGGAGGCTTGGAGGCCGGGAAGGTCAGCGGAGGCTTGGAGGCCAGGAGGGGCCGGCTGGGGCTGAACGGAGGTGGGCAGCCTTCACCTCAGGCTTGGAGACCCGGAAGGCCGGCTGGGGCTACACTGGGGTGGACAGCGTTTGCCTCAGCACCTCTATCTCAGCCGTTTTGGTCCTGTGGAACCTTGACCTCAGGCAGGACAGACGCTGCAGGCCTCGGGTGGACGGCCGCCCCTCCTCCCCGAGTGCTCAGAGCCAGTCTGCAAGGTTGGGGTCTACGGGGGTCCCTCGGGGCAGAGCCCTGTGGCACCACAACGTCCCCATCTCCATCCTCACGACCACCCTCCTCACAGGGCCTGGTGGGGCAGAGCCCGTGCCTTCAGGAGCAGCTGTCTCAGCTGCTGGTCTCCCACGGTGACCCAGTCACGGCCGCGCAGTGTGCCATGGACCTCTCGCTGCCCGAGGAGCGGCTGCCTGCTGCGGTGGCTGTGGAACTCCACCGGCTCAGACTCCAGGGGAGGTGAGCGCCACCAGGGTGACCCCAGCCAGGGGTGGGTTCCGCCCAGGATGGCCCCTACCCTTGGGACGACAGCTCACCAGACTTCACGCCAGTGGCTTGAGAATTAGAAATCAAGACAAAACAAAGAGCACAGCTATACACAGAGCAGACAAGACAGCAGGGCCCAGCCCTCCTCCTCTGCTGCCAGATCCATGGCCAGCCCGACCCACGTGGAACCCTGAGGAGCAGGCTGCCCTATGGCCTGGCGGGGGCAGTCACCAGGGCCACTGGGAGGAGAGGCAGGAGCAGGAGTCATGCTGGGCTGGACTGAGCCGGTGTGGGAGGAGGAGCCAGGACCTGAGATGCCCCCACCAAACAGGCCCTGAATGCTCCCCTCCTGCTCCAAGGTCAGAGTGAGTGGGGGACCAGGGTGGGGGCGCGACCAGCTCTGCTCCTCCCAGGGCGACTGAGGCTGACTCGAGGCTGGAGGTGAAGGACATGAAGGACCAGTACTACCAGCTGCCCATCCCCAGGGAGAACGTCCATCTCCTGGCCTCGTGGGAAGACCTGACCAGACACGAGGGTGCACTCCTGCAGGTGGGTTCCTTGGCTGCTGGGGCAGCGCCCGGTGGTGGGATCCCCCTGCCAGGCATTGGAGGAGCCTCAGGGGCATGGCATTCAGAGAGAGGCAAGGCCTCTGGGCATGAGCCCGCCAGGTGCCTCAGGGCTGCTGTGAGGGCAGCCGTTCCCCCACGCTGTGCTGCTGAGACTCCAGGATGCTGAGTGCTGGCATTTACCCAGTCCTGCCAGCCTGTGGAAGGTGCCGTGGAATCCCCATTTTACAGACGGGGCCCGAGACGTGGGGTGCCTCCCTGATACGGGCACTGCCGTTGGCACCAGGCCAGGCTCTTGCTTGCGACAGCCAGGCCTCCCTCTCTGGTCCAGCTGCAGAAAGCAGGGGGCAGCTGGAGCACTGGCCTTAGAGCCCCCCCAACAGCCCCAGCCCTGCAAGCATGCAGGGGTGCAGGGGCGTCTCCCTGAGGCTCACAGAGCTGCTCAGGCCCTCCAGCCTGCGGTCCCTGCAGAGCCGAGTTGGCCCTGATGGTCACATCTGCCCCTCTCTGCCCGCAGCGCCACCAAGTGGTTGGTGTGGACCTGGAGTGGACACCGGTGTTTGTTGCTGGGGGCCGGCCTCGGCCGTCACTCCTGCAGGTGGCTGTGGAGGGCCACGTGTTCCTTCTGGACATCCTGGCACTCTCGCAGCCACCAACAGGGCAGGGAGCCCAGGCCTTTTCCCGGCTGGTGGCCCAGCTCCTCTCGGACCCCTCTATCACCAAGCTGGGTGAGTGAAGCCCTGGGGGCCCCTGCCCAGTCCAGAAGGGAAGCAGCCTGCACCCCTGCCTGACCCTTCCCTCCGTGTGCCCCAGGGAGGGTGCTGGGTGCACCCTGGGGTCAGGGGACAGTGCCGTCCCTGCCTGCAGGCACCCCTCCCATGATGGTTCCTGCCCACAGGCTACGGGATGGTGGGAGACCTGCAGAAACTGGGCACATCCTGCCCCACTCTGGCCCATGTGGAGAAGCAGATTCTGGGCAGCATAGACCTGCTGCTGGTGCACAGACAGGTGGGCACCCACTGAGCCGCTCACATGATGCCAGGGTGGGCCTGGGGTTCGAGGGCTGCTTGGGGCCCCTCCACACCTTCCCAGCGGCCCTGGGCTTCTCCCGCCGGATTCCTGTCAGCTCAGCCTTAGTCACCAGGGCCCCGGAGCAGAGCCTGGCAGAGGTGGATCTGGCGTCCCCAGGGAGGGAGCAGGACCTCCTGATGCAGGCATCCCTGAGCCCCTGTGGGGCCCTTATCTGATGTGAGGACACCTTCCCCCAGACCTGAGCCCTGGGTTCCACTTGGAGGAGCTCCGGGAGGGAGCCCCTGGGGCTCTATCTAGCACCTTCCCCGTGATCCCCACCCCTCTCTATCTAGCACCTTCCCCATGATCCCCCCCCCTCTCTATCTAGCACCTTCCCCGTGATCCCCACCCTTCTCTATCTAGCACCTTCCCCATGATCCCCACCCCTCTCTATCTAGCACCTTCCCCGTGATCCCCACCCCTCTCTATCTAGCACCTTCCCCGTGATCCCCACCCCTCTCTATCTAGCACCTTCCCCGTGATCCCCACCCCTCTCTATCTAGCACCTTCCCCGTGATCCCCACCCCTCTCTATCTAGCACCTTCCCCGTGATCCCCACCCCTCTCTATCTAGCACCTTCCCCGTGATCCCCACCCCTCTCTATCTAGCACCTTCCCCGTGATCCCCACCCCTCTCTATCTAGCACCTTCCCCGTGATCCCCACCCTTCTCTATCTAGCCCCCTCCTCGTGATCCCCCCCCCTCTCTATCTAGCACCTTCCCCGTGATCCCCACCCCTCTCTAGGGCATACAGCCACCCCAGACACACGTGGAGGCCCCCCCAACATGAGCACTAGAGCCCCCCAGGGGTGGTTTTGTTGCATTTGTCTGTATTTCTGCTGTTTTATGCACAGCACACACAGTGCTCCTCTTTTGAAGATAAAACAGAGACCGAGAGCTGGCCACACGGCCTCAGGGCCCTCACTCTCTGAGGCTGTGAGGGGCTGGGCGGGGTGACCGTAGGACTGCTGACCAGGGCCCCCAGAGCTGACCCTGGTGTGCAGTACCTACAGCCTGCGACCCCCACGTGGAGCCTCTCCTCGGACGTGTCCGCTCCTTCTCCCTGTCTCTGCTGCACGGGCCGCTGGTGGAGGAGGCGGGGCCTCCTCCAGAGCCCCCACAGGGCTGGTGTGAGTGGGCGCGGTGACTGTGTTCCCTCCAGGGCCAGACGCATTACCCTACAGGGCACTGTCTCCGCAGATGCGGGTGGCGAACATGCTAGCCCCAGGCGTGGACAGGGCCAGGGGGCTGAGGGGCCTGAGCCTCCTGGTGCAACAGGTGCTGGGCACAGCCCTGGACAAGACGCAGCAGCTGTCCAACTGGGACCGGAGGCCGCTCTGCGAGGAGCAGCTCATCTACGCAGGTGTGTGGGGGCAGTAGGTGGAAGTGACCCCTCCTCACGCCCCACGGCCCTCCCGCCCTCTGCCCCGGGAGGCTGAGGCCAACTCCCCACACAGCTGCTGACGCCTACTGCCTGCTGGAGGTGCACCAAGCCCTGTGCAGAGAGCCCGCCCGCTTCCACCTGTCGGAGGACCTGGCTGGAAGCCGGAGGCCCAGGCACAGAGAGAGACCAGAGGCACGGAAGCCACCTGGCCTGCCGAAAGCGTCAGCATCGGCCGCACCCAGGCAGGTGGGTGAAGCCCGGCAGGGTCCGTTTGTCAGGATTCTTGGGGAAGGAGGTCCCTGTCCATAAACCAAGGACCTGCGTGGAGACAAGGCCGCTGGTCAGAGCGTGTGAAGGGGCCCGGCTCCTGGAGCGAGAGGGGAGCAAAGGCCTAAACTTCCTGCATGACTGTCATGGGGGCTGCCCTTGCCTGGGGGGGCCACTGCTCAGGAGGCAGCTGTGCCCCTGAGTGCCCCTGTCCCCTCCTGACACTTGGCCTGGCACCATGGCCCAAAGCAGCATCTAGCCCCTCCCCATGATCCCCACCCCTCTCTATCTAGCCCCTCCCCCAATCCCCACCCCTCTCTAGCCCCCTCCTCGTGATCCCCACCCCTCTCTAGCACCTTCCCCGTGATCCCCACCCCTCTCCAGGGCACACACGCCACCCCAGACACACACGTGGAGGCCCCCCCAGCATGAGCACTAGAGCCCCCCAGGGGTGGTTTCGTTGCGTTTTGTCTGCATTTCTGCTGTTTTATGCACAGCACACACAGTGCTCCTCTTTTGAAGATAAAACAGAGACGGAGAGCTGGCCACACAGCCTCAGGGCCCTTGCTCTCTGAGGCTGTGAGGGGCTGGGCGGGGTGACCGTGGGACTGCTGACCGGGGCCTCACTGCAGGTCCCTGTGGCTGAGGGCACCGCCCCTCAGGTCCCGGCCAGGGCCTTCCGCGTGGTGTGTGACAACATGCTGCAGGGGCTGGCACGGAGCCTCCGCTGTCTGGGTGTGGATGCACGCATGCTGGGCGACAGTGAAGACCACCGCAGGGCGGCCGAGGTGAGTGTGCGGGGAGGGTCTTGGGGTCCTCCCAAGGTGCAGCTGCCCCTAGCACAGGTGTGCCCACCCCTAGCACCAAACTCCTTCCTCCAGCTCATCCATGGCTGCCAGCTGTGCCAGGCAGGCTCTGGGAACAGGACGGGGTGGCCAAGGATGGAGTGGTTGGGGGCCAAGTGGCTGAGATGGTCCCAGCCTCAGCCCTCGTTGTCCTACAAAAGGAATTTACAGACGTAATTGACACTATTAATGAGTTGAACTTAAAATAGAGAGTCTATCTTATTTGGGTGGGCCCAGTGTAATCACATGAGCCCTTAAAAGCAGAAATGGGGCCGGACGCAGTGGCTCATGCCTATAATCCCAGCACCTTGGGAGGCCGAGGTGGGTGGATCACTTGAGGCCAGGAGTTTGAGACCAGCCTGGCCAACATGGTGAAACCCCATCTCTACTAAAAATAGAAAAATTAGCTGGGCGTAGTGGCGGGCACCTGTAATCCCAGCTACTCAGGAGGCTGAAGCACGAGAATCGCTTAAACCCCGGAGTTTGAGACCAGCCTGGCCAACATGGTGAAACCCCATCTCTACTAAAAATAGAAAAATTAGCTGGGCGTAGTGGCGGGCACCTGTAATCCCAGCTACTCAGGAGGCTGAAGCACGAGAATCGCTTAAACCCCGGAGGCAGAGGTTGCAGTGAGCTGACATTGCGCCACTGCACTCCAGCCTGGCTGACAGAGCGAGACTCCATCTAAAAAAAAAAAAAAAAAAAAAAAAGCAGGAATGAAACGCACAAGACAGAGAGATTCAAAGCACGGGAAGGATTCCATGTCCCATTGTTGGCTTGAAGATGTGAAGATGGAGGAGGTTGGCCGGGCACGGTGCCTCACGCCTGTAATCCCAGCACTTTGGGAGGCCGAGGCGGGCGGATCACGAGGTCAGGAGATCGAGACCATCCTGGCTAACACGGTGAAACCCCGTCTCTACTAAAAATAAAAATAAAACAAATTAGCTGGGCGTGGCGTCGGGCGCCTGTAGTCCCAGCTACTCGGGAGGCTGAGGCAGGAGAATGGCGTGAACCCGGGAGGCACAGCTTGCAGTGAGCTGAGATCGCGCCACTGCACTCCAGCCTGGGCGACAGAGCGAGACTCTGTCTCAAAAAAAAAAAAAAAAAAAAGATGATAGAGGAGGCCACACAAGGAAACCTCAGTCCAACAGCCACAAGCAGCCAGATTCTGCCAACACCTGACCAAGCCCAGAAACAGGTTCTTCCCCGGAGTCTCCTAAGAGGAGCCTGGTCGCGAACACTGTGATTTCAGCCATGAGACCCTGAGCAGAGAACCTGGTTGAGTCCACCGGACTTCTGGACTTCCACAGAGCTCTGCTGTAAGCTGCTGAGCTTTTAGTAAATTATGACAGCAGCATTAGAAAAATGACATGGAGGCTGGGTGCTCACGCCTGTAATCCCTGCACTTTGGGAGGCCGAGGCAGGTGGATCACAAGGTCAGGGGTTCAAGACCAGCCTGGCCGAGATGGTGAAACCCTGTCTCTCCTAAAAATACAAAAATTAGCCGGGCATGGTGGTGGGCGCCTGTAATCCCAGCTACTCGGAAGGCTGAGGCAGAGAATTGCTTGAACCCGGGAGGCGGAGGTGGCAGCAGTGAGTGGAGATTGCACCACTGCACTCCAGCCTGGGTGACAGAGCAAGACTCCGTCTCAAAACAATAGAGAAAAAAAAAGAATGTGGATGTGGTACCAGGTGTGGGGTGCTGGTGTATCACACAGCTAAAAATGCAGAAGTAGTTTCAGATCAGGGAATGAGTAGAGGGTGGAAAAGTTCTGAGGATCACAACATGAAAGGCCTAGAGGGCCTTGAAACAGACCGTCTGTAGAAATACGGACATTAAAAGTGTCGAAGGTTAGGAAATAGAGGTGGGATGCTGGTAAATGCAGCTGAAACAGACGGAGCCGAGATAGTCAGACCTAAACCACAAGAGTGTGAGGGTGTCAGATCAAAGCCAATTGACCAGTTTTCTCCCTCGGGTGTAAGAAGTGGGTTAGTTGGTGTTTATTCTTCATGGAGAGGCGGAATCCATCCTGAACCCTCGATTTGTTTAAATACTAGTTATGGGTAATCTTACCCATATATTTTTCTAATTACTTTTATTCCTTCTTTTTTTCCTTCAGTAAGGAGTGAATTTTTTTTTTTTTTTTTTTTTTTTTTTGAGACGGAGTGTGGCTCTGTCTCCCAGCCTGGAGCGCCATGGCCTGATCTAGGCTCACCACAAGCTCTGCCTCCCAGGTTCGCACCATTCTCCTACCTCAGCCTCCCAAGCAGCTGAGACTACAGGCTCCTGCCACCATGCCCGGCTAATTTTTTGTATTTTTAGTACAGACGGGGTTTCACCGTGTGAGTCAGGATGGTCTCGATCAAGGAGTGAAGTATTTTTCTAATTACTTTTCACTGGTTTTTATCTCCTAGGTCTTCTGTTCCAAGCTCTTAGTGAATTCTGTATTTTTAGGACTTGCTCTACAAATAGTACAGCTTTATTTTCACCCTCATTTTTTTTCTGCAGTTTCAAGGATTGTCTGTTTATGTCTGTCTAGGATGTTCTAGACAGACGTTCACGTTTGTAACCACCTTACTCACAGCTGTAATAATCTCACAGATGCAGACATAGCTTCAGGCATTTTCTGGAGAGAACATTTTTTAAGAAGGGAAGCTTTGGTATCCTTTTGGCTTCTATGGAGCTTTTGCTTTCTCTTTCTTTTCTTTTTTTTTTCTTTTTTTTTTTGTTTTTGAGACAAAGCTTCACTCTGTTGCCCAGGCTGGAGTGCAGTGGTGCTACCTGGGCCCACTGCAACCTCCGCCTCCCGGGTTCAAGTGATTCTCCTGTCTAAGCCTCCTGAGTAGCTGGGATCACAGGCGCTCACCACTACACCCAACTAATTTTTGTATTTTTAGTAGAGACAGGGTTTCTCCATGTTGGTCAGGCTGGTCTCGACTTCCTGACCTCAGGTGATCTGCCCACCTCGGCCTCCCAAAGTGCTGAGATTACAGGCGTGAGCCACCGCACCCTGCAGGATCTTTCCAAATCATGTGTTTTCTACTAAGACTCCTGGAGAGATGAGTTAATTGTTTCATATAAGGATTATACCTTGAGTTTCATTCTCCATACCTTTCAAAAGGAGCATTACTAATAAATTTACAAACATTTTTTAAAAAGAAAAAGGAAAGAGAGCACTCCAGGCGAGAGTCCAGAGGATGTGAGGAGCATGTCCTGACAAAGTGGAGGGAGGCACAGTGCCTGTCACATCCAGGCAGTGGCGGGAAACGCCATGGGGCTGTGTCCTGCTGTCAGACAGAAGCTGACTTTGTCAGGTGAACCTGGGTGTTCCGCTGACAGCAGAGACCTCCAGACAGTGGAAGGTGCAGCCTGGCCTGTTCTCGCCGCTTATGGTGAAATGTGAGCAGAAGACCTGGATATTCAGCTGAGGAGATCTCCAGACTGTGGAAGGTGCAGCCTGGCCTGTTCCTGCTGCTTATGGTGAAATGTGAGCAGGAGGGAGTGAGGGGAGCGCTCTTAAACAAAAAGGAACTAGGACTTGATGATTTGGGAAACTTTCATCCTGTCCAGATGGCAAAAGATGCTAAGAATAAGTGATCGCTCCCAAAAGTGTGACCTGAAAAGCCGAGTGTGTATCTGTGCAGGAGTGAGGTCGGAACAGTCAGTCTTCGAAAGCAAACCCGCGGCTTCTAGAAAGCACAGGGGCATCAGCCCTTGGCCGCCTCCGCAGATGCCGAAGTGGACAGGAAATGTGCCAGCGAAGTTCCACGCCACTCACGATCTTCCCAGACATGTCTCATCAGCCACCGCAAGCATGGAAGCCAGTTCTTGATAGTAAATCTCTTAATATTTATCTCTCATTGGTTCGCTTCTCTAGATCGGCCCAACTGACCAATTTTGGTGCCGGAAGTTGTTGCAGAGGAAAGTCTTACAGATGAGCCATCTGCACTGCTTCTGGGACTTCTGGAACTGGTTCTCTATATTATTAGATTTAGAGACGCTAAGGGCCTAGTTTCCAGTAGTAAAGAGGGTACAGGCCGGGCGCGGTGGCTCACGCCTGTAATCCCAGCACTTTGGGAGGCCGAGGTGGGCGGATCACCAGGTCAGAAGATTGAGACCATCCTGGCTAACACGGTGAAACCCCGTCTCTACTAAAAATATTAAAAATTAGCCAGGTGTGGTGGCGGGCACCTGTAGTCCCAGCTACTCAGGAGGCTGAGGCAGGAGAATGGCATGAACCCGGGGGTTGGAGGTTGCAGTGAGCCGAGATCACGCCACTGCACTCTAGCCTGGGTGACAGAGTGAGACTCTGTCTTAAAAAAAAAAAAAAGGATACAGTAGTCCATGGTGAGATGTTGCAAAATTATTCAAAATATTGCCATGGGATACCCTTCATTGGGAACCTATAGAAGCACAGATTCTGATGGAACAAGTATCTGCTACTTCCAAACATTGCAGGCAAACTAATGGATATGATGGGATGGGCTGGTTGCTCCTAACTGTGCTGGAAAAAGTGGGAAAGAAAAAGGTGAGCTCAGGCTCCACACGAAGGACCTGCAAGCTTCTATATTGGCCCTAAAAGAAGCCCTTATCCCCTGTAGCTGCAGAAGTAAAATTGCTGAACACGCAATTTTACTAGAATTTAATCCTGTGAGCAGCTGAATTACAACAGAAATTAAATTCACAACTGATGTTATTAAACTTTGTCCACTTGGCCAGTCCTGTCCATGTAAAGTTATATTTCATTGTCTTTGAACTTGCTTTTCTCTGATTCTTTTGTTTGTTTGTTTGTTTGAAACAGAGTCTTACTCTGTCACCCAGGCTGGAGTGCAGTGGTGTGATCTTGGCTCACTGCAACCTCCGCCTCCCGGATTCAAGCGATTCTCCTGCCTCAGGCTCCCCAGTAGCTGGGATTACAGACACCCACCACCACGTCCAGCTAATTTTTATATTTTTAGTAGAGACAGGGTTTCACCATGTTGGCTGGGATGGTCTTGATCTCCTGACCTCGTAATCCACCTGCCTTGGCCTCCCAAAGTACTGGGATTACAGGTGTGAGCCACCACGCCCGGCCCCTTCTCTGATTCTTGATGAAGTTGAGCATCTTTCCATATGTTCCCTAGCTATTTGCACTTTCTGTTCTGTGGAACGTCTTGTGGCTGCCACTGCTGCCCTAAGAAAGGCCTGGCTGCAAGGCTGGGAACTCGGCTGGGAAACAGTTCCCTGACTGATATAAACCTTCCCTGATGACGAAGGTGGTTTGTGGTTCCTAATCTTTACAAATAACGTGGTTTATGCTGGACACCACTTTCCTCCTAGGACTCTGGAATTTTGGTATATGCCAGGCAGAGGGTATCAGTGTGACCACCCCCAGTAAAAACCTCAGGCGACGAATCCCTACTGAACTTCTCAGATAGACAACACTTCACAAATGTCATTACAACTTATGCAGAAGTTAAGCACACCATACAGGATTCCCCTGGGCGAGGGCTCCTGGGTGCCTGAGCCCTGTTTCCTCTGACTTCCCTGGGAGACGGCTCCTGGGTGCCTGAGCCCCGTTTCCTGGGTGCCTGAGGCCCCATGTGCCTTTTCCCTTTGCTGACATTGCTGTGTACTATTCACCGTAATGAGTCTTAGCCAGAGTGTGACTGTGTGCTGAGTCCTGTGAGTAACACTGAATCACCTCAGGATGATCTTGGGGACCCTTAACACATGCCTGGTCCAGTCTTTTGCTTTCTTTTTTTTAAGAGACAGGGTCTCATTCTGTCTGGCTAGAGTGTAGTGGTATGATCATAGCTGACTGCAGCCTCAAAATCCTAGGCTTAAGTGAGCCTCCCAACTCAGCCTCCCGAGTAGCCAGGAACACAGGCACAGGCCACCACACTCAGCTAATTTTTAAAATGTTTCGTGGAGACAGGATCTCGCTATGTTGTCTAGGCTGGTCTTGAACTCCTGACCTCGAGCGATCCTCCTGCTTCAGCCTCCCAAAGTGCTGGGATTACAGGTGTGAGCCACCGCGCCCGGCCTGGCCTTGAGTTTTTACATGATGCCACGATGTCTTAATTCCTCTAGCGTTATCACTCATCTTCGTATCTGGTAGGGTGAGCATCTACCTTGTTCTTCTCCTTCAGTCCTTTGTCCTTTCTATATAGGTTTAGAAACAGCTCACCAATTCGGTTTTGCTTGGAACTGCATTGACTCTGTAAATCAATTTAGGGAAAAATGACATATTTAAGATATTGAGGCCAGGTGCAGTGGCCTCACCTATAATCTCAGCACTTTGGGAGGCCAAGGCAGGGGAATTGCTTGAGCCCAGGAGTTTGAGACCAGCCTGGTAACATAGTGAGACATTGTTTCTTAAAAAAAAATAGCCAGGCATGGTGGTGCGCACCTGTGGTCCTGGCCACCTGGGGGACTGAGGTGGGAGGATCACTTGAACCCATGAGATCGAGGCTACACAGTGAGCCATGATCATGCCACTGCACTCCAGCCTGGGCAACACAGAAAGATCTCATTTAAAAAAAAAAAAAAGATATTGAGTCTTCTATTCATGAATATTTAACTCTTTCTTTTTTCCTTTTTTTTTTTTTTTTTGAGATGGAGTCTCACTGTGTTGCCCAGACTGGAGTGCAGTGGCGCGATCTCGGCTCACTGCAACCTCCGCCTCCTGGGTTCAAGTGATTCTCCTGCCTCAGCCTCCTGAGTAGCTGGGATTACAGGCACGCACCACCACACCCAGCTAATTTTTGTATTTTTAGTAGAGATGAGGTTTAATCATGTTGGCCAGGCTGGTCTTAAACTCCTGACCTCATGATCCGCCCACCTCAGCCTCCCAAAGTGCTGAGATTACAGGTGTGAGCCACCACGCCTGGCCTCTTTCAAACACATTTAATAACCTCCATAAAGATCTTGCATGTCTTTTGTTAGATTTCATCTCAGGAACTTTAGATTTTTGTTGCTTTTATAAATCACGTGGGTTTTATTTTCTGCTGATACATGGACTGTGGTTGCTCTTGATGCATCAGTCTTCTGTCCAGAAAACTTGCTAAATGCCCCTGAATCTTACTGAATTGGTTGTCAGTTATCTGGGGTTCTGTTTGTACACATCATCTGCAAACTATGAGGGTTTTATTTCTTCCTTTCCAATCCTTATATCTTTTCCTTCCTTATCTTATTTCATTAATCAAGATCTCCAAGACAGTTTTGAATAGAAATGCCGATGGTAGCCATCCTTGTCTTGTTTCTGATTTAGAAAGGAATGTTTTAACATGAAGTATGGTGGTTGCTCGATATTCTGTACCAGGCTGAGGCAGTTCCCCCACGATTCCACATTTGCTGTTGGTTTTTGTTATGAATGAATATTGAATTCGACCTACCTAATGCTTTCCCAGCAGCTTTTCAGATACTCATAGGGTTATTTTTCCTTTAATCTGTAAATGTGACGAATGACATTATTAACTTTTTGAATTTGGGACTAATCTTTCTTTCCTGGGTTAAATTCTTTTTTTTTTTTTTTTTTTTTTTTGAGACGGAGTCTCGCTCTTTCACCCAGGCTGGAGTGCAGTGGCGCGATCTTGGCTCACTGCAGGCTCCGCCCCCCGGGGTTCACGCCATTCTCCTGCCTCAGCCTCCCACGTAGCTGGGACTACAGGCGCCTGCCACCTCGCCCGGCTAATTTTTTGTATTTTTAGTACAGACGGGGTTTCACCGTGTTAGCCAGGATGGTCTCGATCTCCTGACCTCGTGATCCGCCCGCCTCGGCCTCCCAAAGTGCTGGGATTACAGGCGTGAGCCACCGCGCCCGGCCTCCTGTGTTAAATTCAACTTGGTCCCACATATTACCCTTCTTAATACATTGCAGACTTTGGTCTGTGATTTTTTTTTTTTTGAGACAGAGTCTTGCTCCATTGCCCAGGCTGGAGTGCAATGGTGCGATCTCAGCTCACTGCAACCTCTGCCTCCCGGGTTCAAGCAATTCTCCTGCCTCAGTCTCCCAAGTAGGTGGGATTACAAGCATGCGCCACCACGCCTGGCTAATTTTTGTATTTTTAGTAGAGACGGGGTTTTGCCATGTTGGCCAGGCTGGTCTCAAACTCCCAACCTCAGGTGATCCACCCACCTCAGCCTCCCAAAGTGCTGGGATTACAAGTGTGAGCCACCGCACCCTGCCTGGTCTGTGATTTTTTTTTTGAAGTGGCATCTTGCCGTGTTACCCAGGCTGGCCTTGAACTCCTGGGCTCAAGTGATCCTTCCACCTCAGTGATACTATAGCTGGGGCTATAGGCGTCTGGCACCACACCCGGCCTGGTCTGTGATTTTTGTTTAGGAAGCTTGTATCCATCTTCATGGGTACATCTGACATATAATTTTCCTTTCTCTTTTTTTCTGGCCTCATAAATACATTGGGGAGTTTTCCCTCTTTTTTCTGCAACTGAGTAATGTTTAAATTATCTGCTCCTGAAACTGGCTCACTTCCCATGAGGCTTCCTGGCCTGATGTTTTATTTGGGGAGAATGTTCTGATACTGAGTTTTATTAATAGTTATAGAACCACTTGGCTGGCTGTGTCTTCTTGATCACATTTGGTAATTTATAATTTTTCTGGAATGTGTCCATTTAATGCAACATTTCAGATACATAAGTATAAACTGTTGGTGTCCTCTGTTAAGGCTCTGCTGTGTCTGCAGCCGGGTTCTCTCTTTTTTATTGTTGCTTCCTTTTGCTCTCGTTCTTCTCGTGCTCTCGCAGAGATGTGTCAACTTACTGCCTTTTTTTTTTTTTTTTTTTGAGACAAAGTCTTGCTCTGTCACTCAGACTGGAGTGCAGTGGCATAATCTCGGCTCACTGCAAGCTCCACCTCCCGGGTTCACGCCATTCTCCTGCCTCAGCCTCCTGAGTAGTTAGGACTACAGGCGCCCGCTGCCATGCCTGGCTAATTTTTTTGTATTTTTAGTAGAGACGGGGTTTCACCGTGTTAGCCAGGATGGTCTCGATTTCCTGACCTCGTGATCCGCCCGCCTCGGCCTCCCAAAGTGCTGGGATTACAGGCGTGAGCCACCACGCCCGGCCAACTTACTGCCTTTTAAAATAAGCAGTATTTGGCTTTGTTGAGTCTTTCTATTGCATTTTGTTGTCTATCTCATCAGTTTCTGTTCTTATCTTTATAATTTCCTTCCTTTTCCTTTCTTGGGTTTGTTTCCAAGTGGCGTTGGTTAGCTCTTTAATTTTCTCACTCTTGTATTTTATGATATAAATATTTAAGGCCATAAATTTTTCTCAAAGTATTGTTTTCACTGTGCTCTATCAGTTTTGATATAGAGCGTTTTCATTGTTTTTAGTTCTAATAACGTTTGACTATCAATTATGATTGCTTATTTGACTTCGTCCTTTAGAAGGCTGTTTTTCAATTTTAGAAAGCTTGGATCTTGGGACTTTTTAGTTATCTTCTTAAAAATGATTTCTAACCTAACTTCAGGAACATAGTCTGTATATTTCCAGTTTTGGAAATCTTAAGATTTGCTTTGTAGCCAAGCAGATGATCCTTTTTATAAATGATCCACATGGACTGTAAAAGGATACATGGTACTGGCCGGGCGCGGTGGCTCACGCCTGTAATCCCAGCACTTTGGGAGGCCGAGGCGGGTGGATCACAAGGTCAGGAGATCGAGACCATCCTGGCTAACACAGTGAAACCCTGTCTGTACTAAAAATTCAAAAAATTAGCCGGGCGCGGTGGCGGGCGCCTGTAGTCCCAGCTACTCCGGAGGCTGAGGCAGGAGAATGGCGTGAACCCGGGAGGTGGAGCTTGCAGTGAGACGAGATCATGCCACTGCACTCCAGCCTGGGCGACACAGCGAGACTCCGTCTCAAAAAAAAAAAAGATACATGGTATTCCCTTCCAGTCATGCTCATCTCTCTCCCCCTCTCTCCCTCCCACTCCACCTACACCCCAACATATACACACACTCAGTCAGTTGATCCAGCTTGCCAAATGTGTGTTCAAAACATCTTTTTTTTTTTAATTTTTATTTTTTGAGAAGAAATCTCTCAAACTGTCGCCCAGGCTGGAGTGCAGTGGCATAATCTCGGCTCACTGCAAGCTCCACCTCCCGGGTTCACGCCATTCTCCTGCCTCAGCCTCCTGAGTAGCTGGGACTACAGGCGCCCACCACCACACCCGGCTAATTTTTGTATTTTTAGTAGAGATGGGGTTTCACAATATTGGCCAGGCTGGTCTCGAACTCCTGACCTTGTGATCCGGCCCGCCTTGGCCTCCCAAACTGCTGGGATTATAGGCGTGAGCCACCACACCCAGCCTAAATCATCTTTATGCTATTTACTTTTCTGCCTGATTCTACCGAGAGAGACATACTGAAGGTTCCTGTGATGGTGCATTCATCAAATTTTCCATGCAGTTATGTCAGTGTTTGCCTTGTATGTTCTAAAGTTATGTTAGTAGGTGCATATACATATTATTATTAGAATTCTTATATCTTTCTGTTGTGTGAAATCTTTTATAATTATGTGGTGAACCTCTTTGACTCCAGTAATGCTCTTTGCTATAAAATATATTTTAACTAACATTAATACCATTTCTCCATTATTCTTTGGTACTAGTAAAGCACTTTTTTACCCTTTAACTTTCAACCTTCTTTTATATAGTAGATGTGTTTCTTGTAAACTGTTTCTAGTTGGGTTTTTTTTTTAAATCTAGTCTGACAGTCTTTGCCTTTTAACTTATTAGTTTAGTCCTTTCACATTTATTGTAAGTATTGGTAGAATTTGGGTTTAGTCGTACTATCTTAATTTGTGCTTTCTATTTGTACAAGTTTTTCTATTCTTTTTCCTCTTCTTTTTTTCATGCTTTTAGCTTTTTTACCTTCATTTTATTTTTCCTTCAATCAATTTGAAAGCTGTAAATTCTATTGCTATTGCTTTCCTGGTTTTCTTAAAATATGCATATTTTGCTATGGATTTATTTCTTTTCTTTGTAGGGATTGCCCTAGAATTTTTTTTTTTTTTTTTTAGGCGGAGTCTCACTTTGTCACCCAGGCTGGAGTGCAGTGGCACAATCTTGGCTCACTGCAAGCTCCACCTCCCAGGTTCAAGCAATTCTGCCTCAGCCTCTTGAGTAGCTGGGACTACAGGCACCCAGCACCACTCCCAGCTAATGTTTGTATTTTTAGTAGAGATGAGGTTTCGCCATGTTGGCCAGGCTGGTGTCTATCTCCTGACCTCAAGTAATCCACCTGCTTCAGCCTGCCAAAGTGCTGGGATTACAGGCGTGAGCCACCACGCATGGCTGAGAAATGTTAACACGTATATTTGAGTTAATGATATCTAAAGTTACAGTTAAGTCAGGGATCTTACATCAAATTATGTTTCATATATTTCAATAGCTTTTGGGGTACAAGTGGCATTTGGTTACATGGATGAATTGTATAATGTTGAAGTCTGATACGTTACTGCACTGTCACCCAAATAGTATATATTGTACCCAGTATGTCGCTTTTTTATCCCTTACTCCTCCTCCTGCCCTCCCCACCTCTCAGCCTCCAGTGTCCATTATATCACTCTGCATGCCTTTGTGTACCCATAGGTTAGTTCCCACTTATAAGTGAGAACATGCAGTATTTGGTTTTCCATTCCTGAGTTACTTTATTTAGAATAATGGCCTCCAGATCCATTCAAGTTGCTGCAGAGACGTTATTTTGTTCTTTTTTATGGCTGAGTAGTATTCCATGGTATATATATACCACATTTTTTAATCCACTCATTGGTTGATGGATACTTAGGTTAGTTCCATGTCTTTGCAATTGTGAATTGTGCTGTGACAAACATATGTGTGCAGGTGTCTTTCTGATACAATGACTTCTTTTCCTTTGGGTAGATACTCAGTAGTGGGACTGCTGGAGCACATGGTAGATCTGCTTTTAGTTCTTTGAGAAATCTCCATGTTGTTTTCATAGATGTTGTACTAATTTGTTTATTTATTTATTTATTTATTTTGAGATGAAGTGTAGCTCTGTCACCAGGCTGGAGTGCAATGGCGCGATCTTGGCTCACTGCAGCCTCCGCCTCCCGGGTTCAAGTGATTCTTCTGCCTCAGCCTCCTGAGTAGCTGGGACTACAGGCACCTGCCACCACGCCTGACTAATTTTTTGTATTTTTAGCAGAGACCGGGTTTCACCATGTTGGGCAGGCTGGTCTCGAACTCCTGACCTCGTGATCCACCCGCCTTGGCCTCCCAAAGTGCTGGGATTACAGGCATGAGCCACAACACCTGGTCTTTTTTTTTTTTTTTGGAGACGGAGTCTCGCTCTGTCACCCAGGCTGGAGTGCAGTGGCGCGATCTCGGCTCACTGCAAGCTCCACCTCCCAGGTTCACGCCATTCTCCTGCCTCAGCCTCTCCAAGTAGCTGGGACTACAGGCGCCCACCACCACGCCCAGCTAATTTTTTGTATTTTTAGTAGAGACGGGGTTTCACCATGGTCTCGATCTCCTGACCTCGTGATCCGCCCGCCTCGGCCTCCCAAAGTGCTGGGATTACAAGCGTGAGCCACCGTACCCGGCCTCACACCCGGTCTTTTTTACATTTTAATAATATCTATTCTGGCTAGGGCAAGGTGGTATCTCATTGTGGTTTTAATTTGCACTTCCCTGATGATTCGTGATGTTGAGTGCTTTTTCATGTTTGCTGCGTATCTGCATATCTTCTTTTGAGATGTGTCTATTCATGTGTCATTTGCCCACTTTTTGATGGGATTCTTTGTTTTTTTTCTTGTGGATTTGTTTGAGTTCCTTGTAGATTCTTGATATTACCTCTTCGTTAGATGCATAGTTTGCAAATATTTTCTTCCATTCTGTGGGCTGTTTGTTTTTATTTTGTTTTATTTATTTATTTTTCCTTTTGAGACACAGTCTCGCTCTGTGGCCCAGGCTGGAGTGCAGTGGTGCGATCTCTGCTCACTGCAACCTCTACCTCCCAGATTCAAGCGATTCTCCGGCCTCAGCCTCCCGAGTAGCTGGGATTACAGGCACGCGCCACCACACCTGGCTAATTTTTTGTATTTTTAGTAGAGACGGGGTTTCACCGTGTTAGCCAGGATGGTCTCGATTTCCTGACCTCGTGATCTGCCCGCCTCAGCCTCCCAAAGTGCTGGAATTACAGGCGTGAGCCACCGGCCTTGTGGGCTGTTAGTTTTCTCTGATGATTATTTCTTTTGCTGTGCAGAAGCTTTTTAGTTGAATTAGGTCGCATTTATTTATTTTTGTTTTTGTTGCATTTGCTTTTGTGGTTCTAGTCAAAATTGTTTGCTTAAGCCAATGTGCAGAAGAGCTTTCCTAGATTTCCTTCTAGAATGTTTATGGTTCGGGTCTTAGATTTAAGTCTTTCATCCATCTTGAGTTGGGTTTTGTATATGGTGAGAGATAGGGATCCAGTTTCATTCTCCTACATGTGGGTAGCCAGTTTTCCCAGCACCGCTTATTAGATAGGGTGTCTTTTTCTCTAATGTATGTTTATTTATACTTTGTCAAAGATCAGTTGATTGTAAGTATTTGGCTTTATTTCTGGATTCTCTATTCCATCCCATTGGTCTATGTATCTACTTTTATACCAGTACTATGCTGTTTTGGTAACTATATTGTATTAGTCCCTTCTCACATTGCTATAAAGGAATACCTGAGGCTGGTTGCAGTGGTTCACGCCCGTAATCGCAGGACTTTGAGAGGCAGAGGCGGGCAGATTACCTGAGGTTGGTCGTTCGAGACCAGCCTGGCCAACATGGTGAAACCCCATCTCCACTAAAATACAAAAAATTAGCCAGGCGTGGTGGTGTGTGCCTATAGTCCCAGCTACTCAGGGGCTGAGGCAGGGGAATCGCTTGAACCCAGGAGGTAGAGATTGCAGTGAGCCAGGATCACACCATTGCACTCCAGCCTGGCGACACAGCGAGACTCCAACTCAAAAAAAAAAAAAAAATTAGCCGGGCGTGGTGGCAGGCGCCTGTAATCCCAGCTACTCGGGAGGCTGAGGCAGGAGAATCACTTGAACCCGGGAGGCAGAGGTTGCAGTGAGCCAAGATCATGCCACTGCACTGTACTCCAGCCTGGGTGACAGAGTGAGACTCTGTCTCAAAAAAAAAAAAAAAAAAAGAAAAGAGCAAAAGAAATACCTGGGACTGGGTAACTTATAAGAAAAGAGGTTCAATTGGCTTATGGTTCTGGGGGCTGTACAGGAACCACATCACTGGCAGCTGCTTCTGGGGAGCCTCTGGAAAATCTAGTCCTGGCAGAAAGCAAAGCAGGAGCTTGCATGTCACATGGTGAAGGCAGGAGTGAGAGAGAAAGGGGACGTGCCACGCACTTCCAAACGACCAGGCAAGGACAGGACCAAGCGGGACGGTGCTAAACCACTCCTGAGAAATCCTACCCCATGATCCAGTCGCCTCCCTCCAGGCCAGGCCCCACCTCCAACACCGGGGCTTGCATTTCAGGATGAGATCTGGGCGGGGACACCTTCAAATTATACCGCAGAGCCTTGTAGTGTATTGTCAGTCAGGGTTCTCAAGAGGGACAGAACTGATAGGATAGATGTGCACACGAATAGAAGTTTATTAAGGAGAGTTGACTCACAGGATCACAAGGTAAAGTCTCACAATAGGCCGTCTGCAAGTTAAGGAGCCAGGACGCCAGTGGTGGATCCGTCCAAGTCCCAAAACCTCAAAAGCAGGGAAGCCGGCAGTGCAGCCTTCAGCCTGCGGCCAAATGCCGGAGAGCCCCTGGCAAACTTGGTGTACGTGTAAAAGTCCAAAAGCTGAGGAATTTGGAGTCTGATGTTCGAGGACAGGAAGCATCCATCACGGGAGAAAGATGGGGCGGGAAGCCTCAGCATGTCCGCTCCTCCATCTTCTCCTGCGTGCTTTATCCTAGCCGTGCTGGCAGCTGATGAGATGGTGCCCGCTGAGGGTGGGTCTGCCTCTCCCCGTCCATGGATTCACTCAAATGCGAATTCCCTTTGGCAACACCCCCACAGACACATCCAGGATCCATACTGTGCATCCTTCAATCCAGTTGACACTCAATATAAACCCTCACAAGTATAATTTGAAGTTGGGTAATGTGATGCCTCCAGATTTGTTTTTTGTTTTTTGACAGACAGAGTCTCAGTCTGTCGCCAGGCTGGAGTGCAGTGGCACAATCTTGGCTCACTGCAAGCTCCGCCTCCCGGGTTCAAGGGATTCTCCTGCCTCAGCCTCCCACGCACGGCTAGTTTTTTGTATTTTTTAGTAGAGACGGGGTTTCACTGTTTTAGCCAGGATGCTCTCGATCTCCTGACCTTGTGATCCACCTGCCTCGGCCTCCCAAAGTGCTGGGATTACAGGCGTGAGCCACCGCACCCGACCCGAGTTCTTGGTTTCCTTCTCAGCTTGGGCATTGTGCTGCTGATTTGTGCACATTTATTTTGTAACCTGAGACTTTACTGAATTCATTTGTCAAACCGCGGAGTCTTTTGGAGGAGGCTTTAGGGTTTTCGAGGTATACAGTCATAACATTGGCAGAGATAGTCTGACTGCTTGTTTTCCCATTTGGATGCCCTGTCTTTCTTTGTCTTTCCTGACAGTTCTGGTCAGGACTTTGCGTACTGTTTTGGGTGGGAGGGTGAGGGTGGGAGGGTGAGGGTGGGAAGGTGAGGGTGGGAGGGCGAGGGTGGGAAGGTGAGGGTGGGAGGGAGAGGGTGGGAAGGTGAGGGTGGGAGGGTGAGGGTGGGAGGGAGAGGGTGAGGGTGAGGGTGGGAGGGAGAGGGTAAGGGTGAGGGTGGGAGGGAGAGGGTGGGAGGGCGAGGGTGAGGGTGAGGGTGGGAGGGAGAGGGTAAGGGTGAGGGTGGGAGGGTGAGGGTGGGAGGGAGAGGGTGGGAGGGTGAGGGTGAGGGTGAGGGTGGGAGGGAGAGGGTAAGGGTGAGGGTGGGAGGGTGAGGGTGGGAGGGAGAGGGTGGGAGGGTGAGGGTGAGGGTGAGAGTGGGAGGGAGAGGGTAAGGGTGAGGGTGGGAGGGTGAGGGTGGGAGGGTGAGGGTGGGAGGGAGAGGGTGAGGGTGAGGGTGGGAGGGAGAGGGTAAGGGTGAGGGTGGGAGGGTGAGGGTGGGAGGGAGAGGGTGAGGGTGAGGGTGGGAGGGAGAGGGTAAGGGTGAGGGTGGGAGGGTGAGGGTGGGAGGGTGAGGGTGAGGGTGAGGGTGGGAGGGAGAGGGTAAGGGTGAGGGTGGGAGGGTGAGGGTGGGAGGGTGAGGGTGGGAGGGAGAGGGTGAGGGTGAGGGTGGGAGGGAGGGTGGGAGGGTGAGGGTGGGAGGGAGAGGGTGAGGGTGAGGGTGGGAGGGAGAGGGTGGGAGGGTGAGGGAGAGGGTGGGAGGGCGAGGGTGGGAGGGAGAGGGTGGGAGGGAGAGGGTGGGAGGGTGAGGGTGGGAGGGTGAGGGTGGGAGGGAGAGGGTGAGGGTGAGGGTGGGAGGGAGAGGGTAAGGGTGAGGGTGGGAGGGTGAGGGTGGGAGGGTGAGGGTGGGAGGGAGAGGGTGGGAGGGCATCCTTGTCTTGTTCCAGTTCTCAGGGGACTGTTTCCACTTTTCCCTATTTAGTAGGATGTTGGCTGCGGGTTTGTCATATATGGCTTTTATTATTTTGAGGTGTGTTCCTTCTAAGTGTAGTTGGTTGAGGACTTTTATCATAAAACAATGCTAGATTTTGTCAAATGCTTTTTATGCATCTATTGGGATGATCATGTAGTTTTTCTTTTTAATTCTGTTTATGTGATGAATCAAACTTACTGACTTGCACATGTTGAACCCCCCTGAATCCCTGAGATGAAGCTCACTCGATCATGGTGAATTATTGCTTTAATGTGCTGTTGGATTCCGTTTGCAGGCTCGACTTGTCTTTCTTACCTTACCTGCTGTCATCTTCCAGAAAGTTAACACGATGCTGTCTTTCTTAATTCTGAAAATTAGACATTATCCTGTTTGTTTTATGGTCTCGACGTATTTTAGTGTTGACGATGTGTGGACCGTTTGTTGCATGGCAGACCTTCCTCTGGGAAACGACAAACTCCTTGTTAATGATGAATTTTCCTTGTTCTTTAATTGGGGCCATTTTTCCTTTCTAAAAAGCTGTTTCCTCTTTCTTGAAGGAGAGTGTTGCTGTGTTTATACTTGTAGCTCCACAGAACTTTGAAAACCCTCCACTACCTTTTGGCTCCATTGTTGCCCTCGAGAAGTCCACCATCAGTCCTGTGTAGCTCCTGTGTAGCTCCTGTGTGGCCCCGTGTGGCCCCATGTAGCTCCTGTGTGGCCCTGTGTGGCCCCATGTAGCTCCTGTGTAGCCGCGTGTGGCCCTGTGTAGTTCCTGTATAACTATTCTGTTTCTTCCCTTTGACCCCTGTTTCCTCTGTTTTTTTTCCCGTATATTTACTTTATTTACCAGTTATGTTTGTTTTTACTTTTGTTTTTATTCATCATATGGGTGTATATTAATTGTTTTTACCCATCATACGGGTGTATATTAGTTGTTTTTACTCATCATATGGGTGTACATTAGTTGTTTTTATTCATCATATGGGTGTATGTTAGTTGTTTTTACTCATCATATGGGTGTATATTAATTGTTTTTACTCATCGTATGGGTGTATATTCGTTGTTTTTGCTCATCATATGGGTGTATATTAGTTGTTTTTACTCATCATACGGGTGTATATTAATTGTTTTTACTCATCCTATGGGTGTATATTAGTTGTTTTTACTCATCATATGGGTGTATATTAGTTGTTTTTGCTCATCATATGGGTGTATATTAGTTGTTTTTATTCATCATATGGGTGTATATTAGTTGTTTTTATTCATCATATGGGTGTATATTAGTTGTTTTTATTCATCATATGGGTGTATATTAGTTGTTTTTACTCATATGGGTGTAGATTAGTTGTTTTTATTCATCATATGGGTGTATATTAGTTGTTTTTATTCATCATATGGGTGTATATTAGTTGTTTTTACTCATCATATGGGTGTATATTAGTTGTTTTTATTCATCATATGGGTGTATATTAGTTGTTTTTACTCATCATACGGGTGTATATTAATTGTTTTTACTCATCGTATGGGTGTATATTAGTTGTTTTTGCTCATCATATGGGTGTATATTAGTTGTTTTTATTCATCATATGGGTGTATGTTAATTGTTTTTACTCATCGTATGGGTGTATATTAATTGTTTTTACTCATCATTTGGGTGTATATTTGTTTTTTGTTTTTTTTTTTTGAGACGGAGTCTCGCTCTGTCGCCCAGGCTGGAGTGCAGTGGCGCGATCTCGGCTCACTGCAAGCTCCGCCTCCCGGGTTCACGCCATTCTCCTGCCTCAGCCTCTCCCAGTAGCTGGGACTACAGGCGCCCACCACCACGCCCGGCTAATTTTTTGTGTTTTTAGTAGAGACGGGGTTTCACCGTGGTCTCGATCTCCTGACCTCGTGATCCACCCGCCTCGGCCTCCCAAAGTGCTGGGATTACAAGCGTGAGCCACCGCGCCCGGCCTGGGTGTATATTTGTTATCACCACGAAGTAACTACTTTCTGTGTTCCTTTATTTCTTCCTTTTTTGTGGTAAAACATACATAACACAAAATTGACCATTTTAACCATTTCTAAGTGTATAATTCCATGGCATTAGCACCTTCACTATATCACGTATCCATCACCACCACCCCTTTCCAGAACTTGGTAGCATCCCAAAGACTCCATACCAGCCGGGCGTGGTGGCTCATACCTGTAATCCCAGCACTTTGGGAGGCCGAGGCGGGTGGATCATGAGGTCAGGAGATCGAGACCATTCTGGCTAACACGGTGAAACCCTGTCTCTGTTAAAAATACAAAATATCAGCGGGGTGTGGTGGTGCACGCCTGTAGTCCCAGCTACTCAGGAGGCTGAGGCAGAAGAATGGCGTGAACCCGGGAGGCAGAGCTTGCAGTGAGCCAAGATCACGCCACTGCACTCCAGCCTGGGCAACCGAGCGAGACTCCGTCTCAAAAAAAAAAAGAAAAGACTCCGTACCAATAGTTATCTCCCCTCCTCTCCTTCTAGCCCTGGTGGCCACTGTTCCACTTTCTGCCTCTATGAATTGACCTGTCCTAGGTACCTCGTAGACGTGGAATCATATAGTATCCACCCATTTGTGTCTGGCATCTTCCACTCGGCGTGTCGTAAGGGTTTATCCACGACGTAGCCTGTGTCAGAACATCCTTCCTTTTTTTTTTCTTTTTTTTTTGAGACAGAGTCTTGCTCTGTTGCCCAGGCTGGAGTGCAGTGGCACGATCTCAGCTCACTGCAAGCTCCACCTCCTAAGTTCACACCATTCTGCTGCCTCAGCCTCCCGAGTAGCTGGGACTACAGGTGCCCACAACCACGCCCGGCTAATTTTTTTGCATTTTTAGTAGAGACGGGGTTTCACTGTGTTAGCCAGGATGGTCTCAATCTCCTGACCTCATGATCCACCTGCCTCAGCCTCCCAAAGTGCTGGGATTACAGGCGTGAGCCACCGCGCCCGGCCTGAACGTCCTTCCTTTCTGAGGCTGGATGACGTTCTGTCATTCCGTTGCAGGACGGACCCGTTTTGTTTCCATTTTGTCTGTGGCTGGGCCCCTGGGTTGCCTCTCTCTTCTGGTTATTCTGAATGTGGCTGCTACGAACACTGATGTATGAGGATGTGCTTGAGTTCCTGCTTTCAGTTCTTTTGCATATACAGCTAAAGGTGAAACTGCTGAATCCTCTACTGACTCTGTGTTTAACTTCTTGAGGAACCGTCACACTGTTTTCCACAGAGGCCACACCATTTGCCTTCCCACCAGTGACGCATCAGAGTTCAGTTTATCCACATCCCACCAACATTTATTTCCCTTTTTTTTTTTTTATAAAAGCCACCCTAATAGATGTGGTGTCTCACTGTGGTTTTTATCTGCATTTCGCTAATGACGAGTGATGTTGGGCATCGTTTGATGTGCTTATTGGCCACGCGTATATCTTTGAAGAAGTGTCCATTTAAGTCCTTTGCCAACTTGTTTTTTTGTTTTTGAGATAAGGTCTAACTTTGTTACCCAGGCTGGAGTGCAGTGGCACGATCACAGCTCACAGCAGCCTCAGCCTCCCAGGCTCAGGCCATCCTCCCGCCTCAGCCTCCCAAAGTGTTGGGATTACAGGCGTGGGCCACCACGCCCTGCCCTTCAATTTTTAAAGTGGATTATTTGCTTTTCTGTTGTTGAATTATAGGGTTCCTCCTATATTCTGGATATCAACCCCTGGTCAGATACGTGATTCGCAAATACCGACGTCTCCACCCTGAGGTGTTTTATTCCTCCAGAGTGTCCTACGTGTACATTTCACTGTAATGAGGGTCCAGTTGCTCCAGTGTTTCTTTTGCTGCCTTTGCTGAGGTGTCATATCAAAGAAATCCTGGCCAAATACGGCACCAGGAAGTGTCCCCTGTGTCTTCTTCTAAGAGTCTTTTTTTTTTTTTGAAACAGGGTCTCACTTTGTAGCCCAGGCTGGAGTCTGGTGGCACAAACACGGCCCACTACAGCCTTGACCTCCCGGCTCAGGCAATCATCCCACGTTGACCTCCTAAGTAGCTGGGACTACAGGCACGCCTGGCTAGTTTTTTTATTTTTTGTAGAGATGGGCTTTTGCTATGTTGCCCAGGCTGGTCTAGAACTCCTGGACTCAAGCGATCTACCCATCGCAGCCTCTCAAAGTGCTGGGATTACAGGCACAAGCCACCTTGCCCGGCCTCTTCTAAGAGTTTTATAGTATTAGCTCTGATGTTTTTGAGTTGGTCTTGCACTCTTAAAGATAACTAATGATTAGGCCGGGCGTGGTGGTTCACACCTGTAATCTCAGCACTTTAGCAGGCCAAGGCAGACAGATCACCTGAGGTCAGGAGTTCGAGACCAGTCTGGCCACCATGGAGAAACCCCGTCTCTACTAAAAATACAAAAATTAGCTGGGTGTGCTGGTGCACGCCTGTAGTCCCAGCTACTTGGGAGGCTGAGGCACGGGAATCGCTTGAACCCAGGAGGTGGAGCTTGCAGTGAGCCGAGATTGTGCCACTGCACTCCAGCCTGGGTGACGGAGCGAGACTCCATCTCAAAAAAAAAAAAGTTAACTAATGATTTTAAGGAACCACTCTGAATGCATAGAAAGGTGTCCCGTGTCCTCCTCCGCACCTGTTCCCTGGCTGGCATGTTGCCTGCCTGTGGTGTGGGAGCCCCGCTGGCTCCTGAATCCTCGGATGTGACACTTGGCTCTTCACCGTTGCTTTCTGCAGGGTCTAGATGCTCCAGCCTCATTGTCTGCATTTCTACCTTAGATCTGGAATCAGTCATTTCTCCAAAAACTCAGGCTCCTTTTAGTGTAAAATGTATGTAGAAACCAGTTTTGGGTATAGGGCACTCCCAGCGATGGGATTGGGTCTTGTCTCTAGGCCTTTGCAGTGGACTGTGCGGAAATACACTTTTAAAAATATATATAACATACATCAGAAATTCATACTGAAGCTTTCTATTCAGATCTGGAGTTTTCTTGTAAGCTTAATATCCTTAATTTTAATTTTATATCTCCTTTGTCAGCTAAAAACTCTCATACTCACAAAATCAGCAAAATGATCCATCTGTTTTATGCCACAGTTCATACAAAGCTTTGGAAGAGCTGTGTCAACACTGTCACCCAGAGCATCGTCACTGCAGGGTTTTCTTCATTTTGGATGTGTAGTTGGCTCCCTACGAGCTAGGGGCAAGTTACTGTGTTTTCAAATTTCTACAGTCTCTTGGAATACCTCTGTGTATGTTTTATGTATTTCATTTTCTTCTGCTTTTGAGGGATTGCTTTTTAAATTCAATTTTGTTTGTAATTATGAAAAAAAAAATGTTTGCGTGGTGCCAAGATTAAATCTATACAATGAGGTGACATCCAGGACCCGGCAGAGGGCTCCTCACCACCCAGACCCCAGGCAGAGGCCACCCTGGAGGACAAAAGGGGCCTGGGGCAGGGCCAGGATCCGGGGAGCTAGGGGGCGGCGAGCAGAGGTGGCCCAGTCCAGGAGCATGGAGCTGCCCCCTTACCCGCTGGTCGCCCTCTCACACAGGTTGCCAGGCAGGAGGGGAGGGTCATCCTGACGTCGGGGCAGCCATTCCACAAGGTGAGTGTCCCACAGATGAGCTCAGTGGGCCTGAGCCCCATCTTCCCAAGCCCCCAGCCCCTCAGCCACCCCCATCTCAGGGTCAGCTTGCTGTGGGGCCAACCCCCAGCACCTCTGCTGTACCCCTGGTGGGCCGAGAGAAGGCTCCTGCCCCATGCTGGCAGAGGTGGGCTGGGCCTGGGCAGGTGCTGGGCTCTGCACTGCCCCTCAGTAGCCGAGCCGTGTCTTTGCAGCTCCGGGCCCAGGTTGGTGCTGGGCGCTGCCTCTCGGTCGACTGCTCCCTGAAGGCCCAGCAGCAGGCCAAGGCTGTGCTCAAGCATTTCAACGTGCGCGTCACCCACGCAGACATCTTCAGCCGCTGCCAGGTGGGTCCTGTGTACCCCATCCTACCTGGGGCTGGCACGAGATCTGGAGCTACGGGGGTGTCCAGGGAGGTGGGCCCCACCCTGGACAGTGGTGGACGGCAGAGGCACCTGCCACGCCCTCTGCTCTGCTCACAGGAGCCATGGCAAGCAGCAACCCTCTTGCTCCCACCCCCACCCAGACACCCACATGCCTTGGGGGGCTGCTGTGGTCCAGAGTGGGGTGTCCGCAGAGCATCCCTCGTGGGTCCAGGGTGAGGTGTCGGCAGAGCATCCCTCGTGGGTCCGGGGTGAGGTGTCCACAGAGCATCCCTCGTGGGTCCGGGGTGAGGTGTCCACAGAGCATCCCTCGTGGGTCCGGGGTGAGGTGTCCACAGAGCATCCCTCGTGGGTCCGGGGTGAGGTGTCCACAGAGCATCCCTCGTGGGTCTGGGGTGAGGTGTCGGCAGAGCATCCCTCGTGGGTCCGGGGTGAGGCGTCGGCAGAGCATCCCTTGTGGGTCCGGGGTGAGGTGTCCACAGAGCATCCCGCGTGGGTCCGGGGTGAGGCGTCGGCAGAGCATCCCTTGTGGGTCCGGGGTGAGGTGTCCACAGAGCATCCCGCGTGGGTCCGGGGTGAGGCGTCGGCAGAGCATCCCTCGTGCAGGCTGGCATGGCCACGGGGACAGCTCCAATCACGCATTGGTTCGGATTCGGGGAATTCCCTCTGGCTCCCATGGGGCTTCTGGAAGGAATCGAGGGAAATCGTGGAAGTTCCTTCAGGCTGGGTGGGTCCCACTTTCCAAAGGCAACACGCAGGACAGCCTGCGTGTGCTTGGTGACGTCCAGCAAGGTCTGGGCAACAGAACCCCTGAGTGGGAACTGCCGCACCTCGGTGGAGATCCGTAGAGGAGGCTGGTGGGGGCACAAAAGCCCAACTCACCTCTCTCCCTCCTCTCCTGTCCCCAGTGGAGGACTGGGCTGAGCCACCTGCCCAGGGCTGCACTGTCCAAGCTTGCCATGCCCCACATCGACTGGCTTGAGCCTACTGGGCACCTGGGCATGGCCAGGCTGGGGGGAGTTGATGCTGCCTTTTACCCTCCACGCCAGGCGCCAGGGTCTCCGTGGGCGACACAGAAGCAGGGGGACTGTGGGCTGTGCTGGCTCTCGGCAGCTCCCGGTGGAGGGTATGGGCTGCTTCCAGAACGTTCCAGAGTTAGGGCCACGTCAATATTCTGCCTGGAGCAGCAGGTCGGGGCTGCTCCACCAAGCCCAGTTTTGTTTCCTGGGGTTTTTTGCGGGGGACGGAGTCTCACTCCATCACCCATGCTGGAGTGTAGTGATGTAATCTCAACTCACTGCAACCTCCACCTCCCAGGTTCAGGCAATTCTCCCACGTCAGGCTCCTGAGTAGCTGGGATTACAGGTGCCCACAACCACGGGCGGCTAATTTTTGTATTTGTAGTAGAGACAGGGTTTCACCATGTTGTTCAGGCTGGTCTTGAACTCCTGACCTCAGGTGATCCACCTGCCTCGGCCGCCCAAAGTGCTGGGATGACAGGCGTGAGTAATCCCAGCCTCCCAAGCCCAATTTTGGGGGAAGTTTTGGGACCCCCTCATGGAGGGAGATCCCCTCATGGAGGCCACTGTCAGGGTCCCTGCTGGCGCCTGGGCTGGGCACGGAGGGGCCCTGAGCTCAGCTCCACCCCATGGCCCTCAGGGGCACCCACCTGGCTGAGCAGAAACAGATGCAGGCCTGGGCTTCCTGCCACCGCCCTTCTGCCCCCACAGCCTCAGGCTGGGCCTGGCGGGGATTGAAGAAGGAAGGAAAGAGGGAAAGCTCTGACTCTGATCCGCAGCCGGTCAGGCACCTGAACACACAGGCCCCTGGACCTCCCACTGCCCCTGACCTGGGGGTGCAGTCTGACCCTCTGACCCCACTGCCCTGCGGGGACCGCGGCCTCTGCCTCAGGTGGCAAGGAAGTGTGCTTCAGGGGCCTCTCCTGCAGCCTTGGGCTCCAGGGGCGGCAGGAACCGCGTCCGCTGCCTCTCTTTGTCTGTGCTCAGGCCGGCAAGTGCTGTAAAGACCCCAGGATGTCCGGGATGCCTGGGGAGGCATGTTAATGAGCTGTTCAGAATCGGCTGCTGCATTTTCTTGAGAAAACAGGAAGTTGGGTAGCTGGGAGGAAACCCCTGCTGGATCCCTGGGCAGCCGGGTGCTGGGAGCGCCCCTGAGGACCCAGGCCAGGCATGGAGGGGCCGCCAAGCCCTGCGTGGAGAAGGGTGTCCAGGGTGTGAGGCAGAAGGGCGGACTTTGGCCTGGCTGAGTGGATGGGATGGGGGCGGCGGGGGCTGAACAGTGGGGGCCGCCCTGACCCACGTCCGCCCTGCCTCTTTGCTGGCTACTGGCATCTCCATGCTGCCGATGCCACTCTGCCACCCGCACCCTGCAACCCCCAGGCTGCCCCTGCTGTGGCAAGCAGGAGCGCCAGGCCCAGGGGTGCTGCCAGGTAGAGCAGGCCTGAGAGGGGCTAAGGCCAGAGCTGCACCCCCATTGGGGGCCAGCAAATGTCCAGGCTGGAGAGGGCAGCGCCAGCTGTCCAGGACCAAGGCAGTGAGGGAAGGAGCATCTGGGTCTGAGAGACTGCAAACAGCCAGCAGAGAATTCGACCTGGAGGGTACCCTGGGCCCTGGCTGCAGCCCCAGGCAGCGACCTGCCACCTCTGCCAGCCCCTCCATGTGGGGGCAGGACGTGGGGAAGGGGTGGGTGGGCTGCCTTCGCCCCACGGACTGCCTGGCCAGGGGCCTTGCGGACACATGCATCTCTCTGTGTGCATATCCCACAGATGCTGGGTGGTGCGTGGTGAGGAAGGAACCATGCATTCCTCGTGCCCGCCCCGGCCTGGGAGCAGAGCACATGCTGGCAGCCACACCAGAACCCAAACCCCCTGGTGCAGGGCAGGCAGGAGTGGGTGCTGGCCCGTGCAGAGCCCCACGTGTGTGGGCCACATGAGGCCTCAGGTGGGAGCCCAGGTGGGAGGGAGGCCTTTGTCGGGGCTGGGGACCCTGCTGAGCCCCAGCAGGATACCCTTGGGCAGGTGACAGAGAGCTGTTGGGAGAGGGCCCCCCATGGGCACAAGAGTCCCTCAGGACCAGTGCGATGGGGCCAGGAGGGCAAGAAAGGGGTCTCTGAGAAACGGAGATGTCTACATTTGAAGCCAGCCTTCCAGGTCACCAGGTAGGAGAATGGAGCTTGCTTTGTACAAGTGTCTCAGCCGGCTGGTGGCCCAATGCCCGCAGCCCAGGGTCCCACGTGCACACCTGCCTCCTTGGCTCTGGAGTCCCGAGAGGTGCTCAGGGCCTGGAGGGCCAGGGCCCCAAGCCACACGTCAGTGATAGCCATGTGCTCTAGAAAGTTCTTCCTAGGGCTGGGCAGGCTCAGGCCACGTTCCCACCACCCACTCCAGCAGCATTGCAGCCTCAGTGCTCCCAGCTGAACCCTGGGAGCTTGGCCTGAGCAGGCAGCTGGGAACACCACTGATTGGCCACCCCACACACTGGCTGCCCCATCCCTACCCCAGAGGTGAAGAGAGGCCCATCCTCAGGGCCAAAGAGGTGGGCACGGGCAAAACAATGGAGGCCGGGCCCAGGGACCATGCAGGCCCAGCTCCACGCAGCTGCAGACCCCAGCCCTGCTCCCGTGGCCACAGTGCAGGGCTGGGCTGGCTACGACCCATCTGGACACCAGAGGGCTGCTGGCCATCACCAGCCAGCAGAGAGCGGGACGCTCAGGCTGACGCAGCAGGAGAGATCGGCCCTCCGCCCTGGAGCTGCCCACGGGGCCTGGCTCTGGGCTTGGTCACAGGATCTGAGGCTCACAGCCTCCGCTGTCCCCTAGCTCCGGCCAGAGCTGGCCACCTCCCTGGAGAGCGCCTGCCGACGGGCTGAGTTTCCATTTTCTTCTTCCTTCTGCTATTTTGGTGCCGTTCCCGGAGGGAAAGCCCACTCAATGTGCAGGGTTCCCAGAGCAAGGCTGGGGTGTTCTCTGGGTGGTACGGTAGGCACACAGCAGGGAGTGAGCAACGGCGCTCGTGGCTGAGCCCAAAGCTGGGCCAGGGACCTGGCCAGGGGTCTGTGACCACCGCCGGACCCACCACTCACCAGGGACCCTGAGCAGTGGGACCCCTGGGCGCTGGGGTTGCTGGTGCTGGCTTTCTGGTAGCATCCGCCCACGTGTGCCCCTGAGCCAGGCAGGGAGGGTCTCCCCTCGAGCGAGGATGGCCCAGTGGCCCACCCACAGAAGCCACAGGGGCTGTGGGTCTCATGTAGAGGGCGGGGCCGTGCCCTCTGGGGCAGGGTGGGGGTGGGGAACATTCCCAGTGCCGTCTACCATGGGAAAATATTTTATCAAAGAAGCTCAAGCTTAAAAAAACCCTTACCATGAACCCCTGACATGGCCAGGCATACCATCTATTTTTACTGTCCCCAGTCCCCACCCCCCCAGCATGGTTGGGGAGCGGGCTGCAGCCCCCACGGGGACACGTCATGAAACAGTGGCGTCAGCCCCTTGGAAGCGGGCATCCCAGGAGGCTGTGGTGACCCTGCCTCCAAGGGCTCCCGGGCAGAGCTGGCCATTATGGGGGGGATGAGGGGGGTGCCGGCAGCCGGGGCCCAGCTCATGGGCGCCTGGGATGCCCTGCGGGGCTGGGCAGGGACCCTGGGGAGGGTGGTGGACCCCAGCCCAGCGGACAGGGGTCCAAGAGGGGGTTCTCGAGGAGGGGACAGAGTAGGCTCCAGGACAGCTGCCCCCGGCGTTCGCACCCGGCACCTGGAGCCTGCCGTGGACAGGGGCTTCAGAGCCCAGACCCAAGATCCAGCCTGGGGGCCCCCGCCCACTCCTGCCGTGGGCCTGGAGACCTCACATTCTCTGTGCTCAGTTGATGGACAGAGGGACAGACAGGAAGAGGTGCAGCGGTCACAGACCCCACCCCTCCCAGGCTCTGTCCGCCTCAGCCCAGACCCCATTCCCACGCTCGGCACCCCCATGTCACACAGGCACGCAGGGTACAGAAGGACCTCCTCCCTGCTCCCAAGGTGGCGGGAGGGGCCCAGCCCCAGAGCTCTGGAGGAAGACGGGCCCTCCAGCCAGGGCATGGAACTGCAGGGCAAGTTTCAGCAGCGGGTGGGCCTAGCACAACACCCAGGCTGGGGACAAAGAGGGGGTGATGGCACCTGAGGGGGCTTAGGGCAGCCCCCAGGGCTGACAGGAGGGTGGTGAGCCAGGGGTCCAGGTGGTTCCCCCAGGAGGCCACCCACACCACCTCCCCACAGCCTTCTGGGCTGGGGACCCTCCAGAAGGCCCCACTGCCCCCTCGTCCCCCCTTTCCTAGCAGCCTTCCAGAAAAGCTGTGGGTCTCAGCCAGAGCCCAGCCTGGGTTCCCACCAGGTGGCCCCTGGGGATGGAGGATCTGGACCCACCAGCCTGGGGACCACAGGTTCCTGAGGTAGTGCCTGAGGACCAGAGGGCCATGCAGCATGCTGAGGCCCACCGCCCCTCCTCAGGTGGCCCCGGGGCCTGGCTCCTGCAGCCCCACTCTCTACTCAGCCTGGATGGATGGGGTGGGCAGGCTGGCCTCGGGGTGCCAGGGGTGCACGCAGGAGGGACCGGCCATGGCCAGGTTCAAGGAAGGGAGTCCTGGGGAGCTCCTCAGGGTGACAAGGTAGGGTCTGTGTCAGGTCGCCACGTTTTGCCCACCCAACAGGAGAGGCCCCGGGTGGGCTGGCAGGTGCGCTCCTGGGGCTGCCTCCCCTGCCCGCAGCTGCAGAGGCAGGGCTGCCTCTCCTGAGCCTCAGCCTCCTCACAGGCCGGCTGGGGTCTCCTGACCCTTCCCTTCCCACCCCTCCAGGCCCGCCACGCTCAGAGAATGACCTGGGCCGCCCTGTCAGGCTGAGCAGGAGAGCTGCCCCCTGCACCCCTGTGCCTCATGACATGGGTTTGCTGAGGTGGGAAGAGGAGAAGGGGTCCCTGCCCAGCTCCCCACTCCTCTGAAGATCCCACAATGTGCCCCTCCCACATCGAGCTCCCCTGGAAGGACCAGAGCAAGGTGGGCTGAATGGGCCACTCCCCTTCCATCCAGGCAGGCCCATCACGCCCAGGCCCCTGTGCGGGGCGTGGCTCCCGGGCTCCAGCAGCCCACGCGGCTTCCACCGCGGCCTCCTCTTAGACTCAGCCCCCAGCGGCTCTGCCCTGCCCAGCCCGGGGCCCTCGTCCCACTCTGCTGTCGCCGGGTCCCTGCAGCCCAGAGCAGCCTCCGTCTCCCCCTGGCCTGCCAGGCCCCAGCTTAGATGTCGCTTCCTCCAGGAAGTCCCCCAGTCGATGGCGGGACCATCACCGCTCTTGGAGGGAGTACTCGGGGCCCTGTCTCCCGGGCACTGGGAGCTGCGAGGGTCGGCCCAGGGCTGCTTGGGGCGGGTTCAGGGCCTGCCACCTGCTGCCGGGACCGGCCCCATTGGTTGGAATGGGCACGCCCGGGGCGCGCGGGCTACCCCCCTCTGTGGGCGGGGAGCCCAGTCCCCCAGCGACCCCGCGGCCCCTGGGAAGGAGGGGTCTCGGCCCCCTACACACACCCCTGCGACCCTGGACGGGCGGGCGGGGTCCCCCAGGCCGGCGCGGGAAGGCCGCGGGCGGGCGGCCGTTTGCTTTTGAATCTCCGCCGGGCGCCCTGAGTGGCCGTTTCAAAGGCCGGCCGCGGGGGCGGGGGCCGTTCCCAGGCGCGCCCCGCCCTCCGCCGCCCCTCCTCCCACTTTCCCACGCGGCCCGGCCCGGCGGGTTCTCACGGCCGCCGCCCCTCCCCCGTCTGGGAAAGCCAGCGCGCCGCGCCCCGCGCCCCGCCGAGGCTGGGGGGGGCCGGGGGAGGGAACGAGAGCTGGGGGGCGAGGGGGGAGGGGAAGCTCTGGAGCCCCGGGGAGGGGGAGAAGGGGGACTCTCCTTGGGAGGCTCAGAGGCAGGAGGGGGCCACAGCGAGGGGGAGAGGGGAGCTGCCATCCCCTGGGATGGGGACGGTGTGGGGGCGCCCCGGAGCGCCTGGAGGGAGCCCGAGGCCCACGGCACCGTGTTGGGAGCCTGTGTGGCCCGGCTTCTGTTTGGTTTGACCCAAGGCAGGTGGGAGCGGCCCGGGTCTGGGCAAGGATTGGGGTCTAGGGCTCCTGACCCTGTTTGTATTCCTCCTGCCCGCCCAGGGCAGGCCGGGGGATCTGACAAACACAGGCGCTTGCTAACGAGAATTTCAGAAAACGATCATTTTTTCATATAAAAACGTGTCCTGCACTTTATCTGAAATTCACACTACGGGGCTTTGTGTCCTGCTGCCCCCCTCCCCCGGGGTGGGGGCTGACCATCCCATGTGAGTGGGAGACCCAGTGCCGGGGCCTCGGCCTCCTGCCCAGGCCCTGTGGCTCACCCCCAGCCTCCTGGACGGGGTCAACCGGGGGCCCCCAAGTCTGCTGGAACAGGGGCCACACCCTGAGGGGTGCCGGACACCCGGGGCTGGGGCCACAGGCTTCAGAGCTGCCAGCAGGTCAGGCCCACACGCGTGGTCTCTCGGGCGGTGGTGGTGGAGGTGCAGGCTGGGAGGAGATGGGCAAAGGCAGCCAAGCCCCAGGCCTGGACACCAAGGTTGGGGGGCACAGGGTGGGGCAGCCTTCCTTCAGGGCCCAGGCCTGAAAGCCCGGTCGGGGGGTGCCCAGGGAAAGGCTGAGACCCCTCACGGGAACCCGGTCTGGGGTGACCTGTGCAGAGGGGTGCTGGGCCAAGGAGGGCAAGGTGCCACATGGTAACCCACTGCCAGGCGCCAGCCCCCATTCTGCTAAGCAAGCTTGGGGGCAGCCCGGTGGGCCAGGCAGGGCTGGTGGCTCCGGGGGGCACATTCCAAGGCAGCTGCAGGAAGTGGAGACCCTGACACAGGCGGCCACATGTCCTCCGTGTCCACACCGTGACACAGGCAGTAACACGCTTCCTGGCTCACACCCTGACACCCACCCACATGCAGACGCCCCTGTCCCTGGTGCTTCTGAGAGACGTCTCTAGGCACACGAGGGGCTGGCTGTTGCGCACGTGTGCCCAGACCCGGCCTCCAGAGACTCACATGCCCTTTCACTCCTCTCCCACACTCAGGGCCCTGGCTTTTGGGGGCTCTGGGGTGAGGGCTGTGGGCCCAGTTGTCCTGACCCCCAGGGACCTTCTCGCCGCCAACACTGCCCGAGGCCCATCCCCCACACTGTCTGTGGAGACATTGTCCTGACCACACAAAGGGGACGGGGCAGTGGCTGGGTGGGGGAGGGGCTGGGGCTCGTGGGAACTACCCTTCTGGGGCCCTGGGGGCGGAGGGACAGGGGGCAAGGGGGCAGGAGCAAGGCCTCTCTGGGGCTGCCACCCTCAGTCACAGGCTCCAGACGTTCCCGGGGCATTAGAGCGGGGGTCACTGAGGGGGTGGCTGCCAGCTTGCTCCACGGGATAGACTGGGTTTTAAAAGCTTCCCAAAAGACGGCCGCTATCCCCAGCTGCACACACCTCCCCAGGGGCCTGGGGCTCGGCCTTCCGCCCAACCCAGCACTGTCTCCAGTGGAAAGTCAGTATCGGGACTGGCCAGGTTCTTTTGGCAAACTCGCAACTCCCTGCTCTCTGAAGAGGCTCACAGTGCCACAGCAGGGGACAGTGTCGGGTCACCTTTGGGGTGGGCAGCCCAGGGCTGCAAGGCACTCTGGGGACAGCGTGGGAAGGTGAGCTGTGGGCCAGACCCAGGCCTCGGAAGGCAGGTTGGCGCCTGATTGCTTCTTCCTGGGCCGCTGGCTCGCCCTGTCCAGCAAGGTGTCAGGCCCACACCCCAGGCCCCGCCATCTGTTGGGCAGCTGTAGGGGAGGTCAGAGTGCACGGGCCAGCCTGGGGGTCTCAGGACCCGCCCAGGGGCTTGCCAGGGACCAAATGGGCAACGTCCATCCTGGGACGGCACACTGGCGACCCCTGCCAGCATCCCTCTTCCCGACGTGAGGATCTCGGCACACAGCCCTTGCCGTGCAGAGGCCTGTCCAGGGAAGGTGCTGGGCACCCTCCCGCGTGGTGGGTGGTGGGACGGAGTGAGATTTTATCTTTGCTCTTTCATGCTTTGCCATTTTCCCAGTTTGCTCTAAATGAGCAGAAATGTCCTGTTGCTCTGGCGTGTGCTCCTGCAGCCCCATCGCCCTGGCTGGTGGCCTCAGGCCTTGACTCCTCCTGGACCTGCCTGCAGGGTTGGAAATCCCAGGTTGGCATCTCCTGCAGGAGTTCCACCCAGGCCGGGGCCCCAGCCCGACGGACCCCACCTCCCACACCCGCCATGGGGCCCAGAGGGAGGAGTGCAGGAGACAGGCCTGGGCTGAGGTTGCAACAAGCTTGCTCTTTGCTCAGAAGCAGGAGGCCCCAAAGAGGCTCCTCAGGCCCCTGCCACCCTCACAGTCCCACCCCACCTTCTTAGGGGGTCATGTCTAGTTGGGTTTGGGCACAGAGCAGAAACCCCTCAGGCCAGATCACCCGAGGGACCTGGGCTCATTCCCAGCCTGGTGGTGGGACCTGAGCTCCACTGGGCCAGGAGAGCAGGGGCTGTGGGAATCCCCAGGGTGGCCGGCATGCAGGAGGGGTGCTCAGGTCACCTCGGCCCGGGCCCAGCAGACACCTGGCCCAGGCTCCCAACCCAACAGGCCGCTGCCTGCTGCCCTACACCCCAGGACAAGGGTTCCCCACGTGCTCTGGCCCTGGCAGGTCCCAGGGCTCATGTCTCACCCTCCTCTTTCCCTCAAGCCCCCGACTTGTCAAGACCCAAGGCCTCAGGGGTGTGTGGGGTCCAAGGGTGTTGGGTGCAGGGGCTATGTGCAGCTGCGCAGCCCTGTCTGCCTGGGATCGCCCAGTCCTCCCTCACCACTCCTGTGCACCAGCCACCTATTGCTTGGGATGCATAGGCTGGCACACCCGCAGGCCTGCAGCCTGGGGCAGTGGGTGTGACCCCTGCACCCAAGTGGGCACCAGGTCAGGTGGGCACCAGGTCAGATGGGCACAGACACTGCTGGAGGCACATTCTGCAGCCCAGCTCTGGCACCTTCAGCTGTGGTCACTCCCTTGGTGGTGGCGGTGGGAACTGGGCCTACTCGTGGGTGTGGCTCCCAGCTTTGATGCTCAGAGCCCCCAAACACCCTGGGAACAGATACCTCAAGCCCTCCTAGCTGCCCACCCCACCCCTAACACATCTTGGCCTCTGCCTTGATCCTGAGTGCGCCTCCCTGGATGGCCAGCTCTGGGGCAGTGGCTGACCAGCTCTTTCCCTCACTCCTCCTTGGGCCTGGAGAGGAGAGGGCCCTGGAGGGTGGGTGTCCACTCAGACCCACTTGGCTGTGGGTCCATGGGCCCCAACATCCCTAGGACAGCCTGGCTGGTGGCCCGGCCCCCAGGAGGCAGCCACACGCCCACGGGCTCATGGCCCGGCCCGCACAGTCCCGGGCGGAAGTGGCCTGTGTCAGGGCTGGCACGGCGCTGTTGGCACCCAGTGGCTGAGGAGCGTGGGAACCAGGCACATGGGATCCTGGGCAGGTAGCTGGGAGCCTTCCCAGCCAGTCCTGCCCCCCATTCACCTGGGCCCTCCTACCCCGCCCTCCCAGTCAGGCTCTGGGGGTGGCGGCTGCCTGCCCTCAGGCTCTCAGACTGGTGGGGGTGGGGTGGAGGTGCCCAGGCACCCCGCTGTGCTGCTCTGGACCCACAGCCTTGGCCTCTGCTCAGGGTCCCCGTCAGGCCCCACTTGCCTCTGCCCAGACCCGACGGCACCCTGGAGTGGGTGTCTGTGCGTCCCACACTGATGGAGGCAGCGTGGGAACCCTGGCATGGGGTCCTGGCCCGCCGAGTGCCCTGTGACTGAGCAAGCCCTCAGAAGCCCCTTTTCTTCAAAATGGGAGGGCAGAGGCTCTCAGACCCCGAGTGCTGGGGGACGGGTCTCAGGGTATCAGGCAGGTGGTCTCAGGTGGACGATCACGGTCCAAAGGCGAGGTGTGCGCTGGGCCACCAGCCCCACTCACTCCCTCAGCCTGCGGCAGCCACCTGCCCAGGACAGTCGGTCCAGCAAGGGCTGCTGGCCCTGGAGTGGACAGATGGACAGGGAGGCCCTCACTGCCAGGCCCCCCTGTGGCTGGGGAGCCCAGGGCCAAGGGCGGGCACAGCAAGTGGACCCAGAACCGGCTTTTCCAGCCCTGGCCGGGGCAGGGCCTCCCAGGGCCTTGTAGGTGACAGCAAGGCCCACAGCGGGCAGCAGCCGTGGGAAAACCAGCACCAGTGGTTCCCGAGGGTGGGGCCAGGCCCTCACTGACGGCACCCGGTGACTCAGCACGAGCTGGCTGGCCCCGCCCAGGCGTGCGCACCTGGCCCAGGTCCTGGGAAGGCCCTAGACCCCATGTGGAGGATTTGGGGGCGTGGGGAGCCCATCCCGCCCTGCTGCAGTCTCACCACCCCTCCCACATCCACTGGCACTGTCCCTGCAGGTGGCCTGCACAGTGGAGAGTGGAGCTCTGTGGAGGGTGGGCCACCTGCTTGTTCTCAGCCCTTCCCAGCCAAATCTGCAGCCAGGGCTCTCCGCCTGCACACCTGCCCAGGAAGCCTGCTGGACCCAGATCTGGGCTGGGCCCAGAGGCCAGGGCACACAACCTGCCATCGTGGCACAAGGAGCTTCCCGGTGGGAGAGATGGGAGCTAGGGGAAGAGGAAGGGAGGGTCCTGTCTCCCTAGCCCAGCCTGGGCCTCCTAGCAGAAGAGCCCGACCTGTCCACCACCTCCAGCCCCAGGCCCCTGAACTGGTGGGGGCTGCAATGCTGGAGGCAGGTAGTGCAGCCTCTTAGTGTCGAAAGGCTCAGGGGAAGACAGCCTGTGGGGCAGGGCCGGTGCCCCCAACATGGCCACACCCGGAGGCTCCAGGGGCCTCGAGGCCACCTGCCTGCGGCAACCATGTCATCCGGGGCCCACTCAAAGCCCCTGCATGGGGAGGGGTCCTGGAATAGCCATGTGACCACGGATCTCAGCCTCCTCTTCCCTCATCCCCTGCACAGATGGCCTGGGAGCCCCACCTCCTCCCCAGGGTGCTCTGACATCAGAAGGGCTGTGATGGGAAGGCCACACCTCCACAGGACCTGCAGGTGCCTGCCTGGGACCTGGCTCTCAGTGGGCACCCAGCCCCCTCCTGGCGTTGCCCAGGGAGTCCTGGGTATCTGACTCATCTCTTTGTCCAGGAAGTGACCACTGGGAAGGCCGTGCACCCCGCTCGAAGTCAGGACTCGGGGTGTAAGCTGGTCCCAGCCTCCCGGCCTCCCTGCCCCCACCCCCAGCATCACCGTAAGCCTGGCGGGTTGATCATACTCAGAAACCACCCAGAGGGGCTGGGCGTGGCACACACCTGGAGTCCCAGCACTTTGGGAAACCCGGACGAAAGATCACTCGAGCCCAGGAGTTCAAGACCAGCCTGGGCAATATCGTGAGACCTCATCTCTATGAACAATACAAAAATCAGCTGAGTGTGATGGTGTGCTACTCAGGAGGCTGATGTGGGAGGCTCATTTGAGCCCCGGGGCTTCAGGCTGTAGTGAGCTGTGATTGCGCCACTACATTCCAGCCTGGGTGACAGTGAGACCGCATCTCAAAAAAAAAAAAAATAATAATAATAATGCAGCCACGGGGACCCGTTGTGTGCCCTGGACAAGGCACACAGTGGTGTTGCTCCAGCCCCCTCGCCACTTTCAGGACCACACCCGCCCCAGGGCAGTGGGAGGCACAGGTATCAGGGAAATGTGGATGCGGAAATGGACAGGTCAGGGGTTGGGGCAACTATGGGGCTGCCCACGCTGACCCTTTAAGGCTGGGCCCTGTGTCCAGCACCCCAGCCGAGGTGGCCCAGGGGGGACCCAGACCTGGTTCTGCCTTCGAGGGCTCTGGAATTGGAGAGGGCAGCTGGGCAGAGAGTCCCACAAGTTCTCAAAAAACAGAAGAGGCTTCCCAGGGCCCATGAGAAGCCAGCACAGTCAGGGAGGGCTTCCAGGAGGCGGTGTGGCCTGAACCCCACAGGACTATGCGTGGGGACAGGAGGGGACCCATTATCTGTCTCTGTGAAACCCCACGGCCAGACCCAGAGCTTCGAGGAGCGAGCACAGGGCTGGGGTAGGGGCACCCGGAGAAGCCCCGCCTGGGCCTCAGCACCCCCTCTGACCCCCCAGGCCTGTAACTGTGACCAGTACCTAAAGGTCTCGAGGGACATGATGAAGCAGCTCATGTGGCTCAGCGGCCACCAGGAGGGGCCCAGGAGCTCAGGTGAGTGTGTCAGGATCAGGCACTGGGTCTGTGGGGCCTGGGATGGGTCGACCTACTGAGGTAAGCCAGGGAGGGGGGCCTGGCCCGTCCAGCACTGAGCTTCCTCAGATAAGGGTGGCGGCCAGGTGACAACAGGTGGAAAAACCACAGCCAGGGTCAGGTGCCCAGATGGCCTCTGCTCCCTTCTGTGTGGTAGCAGACCAGAAAATCCGGACACCAGGGCCCTCGGCGACCCTCTGGAGTGGTGTGCACCTCCTTCTCTCTGCTGGGCCCAGGCACGCGGTGCACACACACACACGTGCACCCACACCTGCACACAGCGCTAGCTGACCCCAAATGTCCACCCTCCCCAGGGAAGGCCCAGCCCGTTTCCCTGCCTGGGAAACCAGAAAGAGGGCTTCTTTCTCCTCCTGTGGAGGGTGCAGGCCGCCCAAGGACTTTGCAGTTTTAGATCTGCACGGGGGCTGGAACTATGCTGCCCCGCCCCGCTGCCCTTAGAACTGCTGGCCCCCACCCTCGGGAGGGAGGCACCCCAGGGAGGGAGTGGAGGGTGCTGCTCCTGGTCATCCTCAGTCGGGGGCTGGCACGGGGGCTAAGGGAATGGAGGTGGATAGAAAGGGGTCAGTCCAGGCTGGGCGCGGTGGCTCATGCCTGTAATCTCAGCACTTTGGGAGGCCGAGGCGGGCGCATCACGAGATCAGGAGATCGAGACCATCCTGGCTAACATGGTGAAACCCCATCTCTACTAAAAACACAAAAAATTAGCCGGGCGTGGTGGCATGCGCCTGTAGTCCCAGCTACTCGGGAGGCTGAGGCAGGAGAATCGCTTGAACCTGGGAGGCAGAGGTTGCGGTGAGCCGAGATCACGCCACTGCACTCCAGCCTGGGGGACAGAGCGAGACTCCGTCTCAAAAAAAAAAAAAAAGGGTCAGTCCAAGTTCAGGGTGGGAGGACGGGGAGCGACCATCACCCAGGGTGGCCAGCAGAGCACACCCCCGAGAGCGAGGCTGGAGGTGGCCTCCAACCTCAGGTCCCCCCGCTCGCAAAGACACACTCAGACCAGAGCCCCAGGACGTGACCGCACACACCGCACCCCAGGGTGGTGGGCAACACCCAGATGGGCTGACGGGTGTCACCGGGACTGCAGGGTAAGAGCTGGGGCCAGCCAGGGAGGGGTGAGGCAGGGAGGCCAGATGAGGGTCATGGCCTCCTGGGCTCAGGGAGGAGCTGAGGCTGGGGTGGGGGCCTCGTGCATTCATCCCCGGCTGCAGCTGATCTGGAGCCATCTGTAGAGAAATGCTTGCTGAGCAAATTACGAGGGTCAACAGGAGCAGGGCAGACGCTTCTCCCACCTGCTGGCCAGTGTTCCCTCAGCTATCGTGCACTCAGCCCCGCAGTGACCCCTGGGTGGATACCGGCCCTGCCTGCCCTGGGCTCTCAATGGGGGCTCAGGGCCTCACAGGGCCAGCACGAGCCACTTCCCAGGGTCTCCAACAGACCCTGAGCCTGGCAGTCCCTGGGCCCTGCCCACCCGCCCGCCCTTGTGCTGGCTGATTTCGAAATTCACTCACTGGCAGTGGGCTTATCTGCTCATCGCCACAAATGGGCTGCCCCCGCCCCCGCCCGCCGGTTCTCAGGCCCCCAAGAGCCCTAATCAGCAGATCTCGCGCCTAGAACATGTTTCCCAGGGACCTTTGAGCCCCAAGACCTTTTCGAGGTGTGAGTTCTCAAGGGAGGGGACCAGGCCGGTACCACAGCTCCTTGGCCCCCTGCCCTCTGCCCGTCTTCGAAGGCTGGGGGGTGCGTGAAGAGGCTGCACCCCATGAGGTGGCTGTGCTCAGCCGCATGGCTGTGTCGTGGACCCTGGTGGCTGCCAAGCCCCCATCCCTAGGACAGCCCCGGACCAGTTCTCATCCTTAACTGACAGGTGACGAGGCCACCCAGAGCCAGGAGGTGCAGGAGCCAGGTGAGCCCCGGGACCGCCCACCAAGGACACAGCTGCTTCTCCGTGGCCGTGGCGCCCGGCTTTCCCCAGAATGGGGGACTTGGGTCCCAGCTGGGCAGAGGGGGCTCTGTGGGGCTCTTGTAGGCCCTAGGGCCCACAAGGTGAGGGGTGGGGTCCCTGGATAGGAGAAATGGGTACAGAGGAGGAAGTGGAGGAGGCAGAGTCAGCGGATAGGGAGCAGAAGAAGGAGCTGCTGAGGAGTGAGCATGGGCTCAGTGTGAGCCGCCAACTGGGCCACTCTGGGAGCAGCCTGGGGGCCGTGCCTGAAGGCTGAGGGCTCAGGGAGTCCACTTCTATCTGTCCAGGCCCAGCCCCAGAGGCAGCCCCTGGGGGCTGCACCTATGACCGCCCCTGCCGCTGGCTGCAGACGGCTGACCTGCGGGCGGAGACACCGGACGTGCTGGCTAACGGCACCCGGCTGCAGCTGGCAGGGGTCCCGGTGGGCGTGCTGAGGACACCCGGGCTGCGGTACTTCTACTGCTGCACGCGCTGTGGAAAGGTCTTCTGGGACGGCTCCCACCTGGGTCGTGTTGCCACCCACTTCCGAGATGTCCTGGAGAGCACCCCCAGCCACTGTGAGCTAAGCCCAGCCCCCAGCCCGGCCAGCAGCCCCTTCTGAGAACAGCCAGACAATAAACATGGGAAGTGCCCGACTGCTGGGCCCATGGCTGTGGACTTGCTCACGTGTTTCATGCTCGCCCACAAACCCCTCGTGGGCCCCTTTGTGCCAGCAAGCGCTGGGAACACCAAGGCAGGGCCTCAGCCCGAGCAGCTGTCGGGGGAAGACAGGGTTTCCAGATGGTCAGGATGCTGGGACCCCGAGCTGGGTGGGACCCATGAGGTCTCTCCATCACCCCCGTGAGGGCTGTGTGATCCCCATGGGAGAGCGGCAGCCACAGCCCCACTAGAGGCACCTGGGCAGCCGGCCATGGCCAGGGCTCTGCACACGTGGACGCCAACGTCTCCGTCCTCACAGCTGCCTGGACATAGCAGCTGCTGCCCCTGTCTGGGAGGAGGCTGAGGCCCAGGCGGCCACTGCTGCCCACCCTGAGGGTCTGAAGGTGCTCTGCCAGGTGGAGCAGGGAGGGCAGAGGGTCCCAGAGGTGGGACAGGAGGAGAAGCCTGGGGAGGGACCATCCCAGGAATGTACCCCCTCCCCTCACCCACATCCTTTTCCTCTGCTTCCTGCCTGGAGCGGAAATCAGCTCAGATTTGGCCGAGTAGGCGGGCGGAAGCCTCGGGCAGCAGGGGCCTGGGGGCTGGGGAGAGGCAGCCGCCTCTGCCCAGAGTAAGGAGCAGGCTTTGGGTGTGAAGGCCTTGGGCATCCCTGGACTGGCCCAGCCGGGACCTCCCTGTGGGTCCTGACCACACCAGGGCTGGCCACTGCCCTTGGGTACCCCTAAGGACTGCAGCCCAGCCCCTTCAGCCCCCAGCAACCCCAGCAGGGGTGTCATTTCACAGATAGGGAGGGTGAGGCTGAGACGGGGAGGGCCTGGCCTGTGTCAGAGCCAACTCTAGTTGTGACCTGCCCCCCTTGACCTGCTGGGCAGCTGCAGGGCCTGAGCCTGAGAGTCAGGTGGGGGCGTCACGGTGAGCAGAGCAGGACCCCAGGAGAGGGTCAGGGCCTTCTGGGACTGGAATCTGCTTCCGGAAGGGGAACCCCAGCTCCACATCCTGTTCTGGGGAGGCAGCCCCTGACCGTTCCTGCCTGGCAGGGTTTAAGAGGGAGTGGCTGAGGGCACCCACCCTCCACCCGGCCTGGCTGCATCCTGGAGACACCGCTCCCAACACAGGCCTGAGTGCTGCAGAGGGAGGCAGAGGGAGGCAGAGCGGTGCAGAGGCCGCAAAGAGACAGAAACCACACATCCTCCGTCCTGGCTGGCTCTGCCTCCGCCCGCCCTCACTTTCCGCCGTGGCCGTGCTGCGCCATATGTGTTTCCCGCCTCCACACGTCCCTCACTACCAAGCACAGGCTTGGCCTGGTTCTGCGGCGTCCATCCCAGGCCCAGGCCTTGGTGGGGGTGAGGCTCTCTGCCCAGTCCCCATCCTGGTCCAGGTGCTGGAAGCCCGCCTCGGTCACTGGGGGTCAGCACCCATCAGGCTGCTTCCTGGGCTGGGGACAGACACCAGGCTGACCGGGTGGCCAAGGCTGCCAGTGCCAGGCCATGCCTTGAGCAGCCATCCTGGCAGGCAGGAGCCACCGGTTGCAGGGATTGTCTGCGGCAGTTCCTGCCCGGGCGTCCTTCCTCCGCTGCGGCCTGTGCTGGCCCGGGCTGAGTGTTTGTTATTTGATCTCGATCCTCTCAGCCCTTCTACCAGGTGTCTGGGCTGCTGGGAAGAAACACTCTCCTCTTTCCCACGCTCCCGACACATTTTAATGAATTAGCTGGAAGCCCCGCCCCCACTGCCCGCCACCCTCCCTCCCCGCTTAGTGCCTTTAAGGTGGCCGCAGGCCTCGGCCCAGCTCTGGCCAGCTGCCCCTTCTGCGCTGTCCTCCCTAGGCCCTCCCAGGCAGGCCGGCCGCCCCGCACAGACCTCCCTCCCCATGTTGCCCACTGCTCTGAGCCTCCAGGGAAGGAAAGAAAGGGGGTGCCTGCAGAGAGAAGGGGCCCCACCATTGCCTTCTGGGGGCAGGTGGGTTACAGGCAGGGCACCCCCTGGGCCAGTATCCTCAGGACAGGCAGGGGAGGAAGGACAGGGCCCAGCTGCACAGTCGGAGCTGAGCCTGTTGCCGGGTCCCCTCCCAGACAGCAGAAGGCTCCAAGCAACACCAGCAAACACCAGGGGGTCCTCTCGAGCACAAGCATTGGGTGGCTGGAGGTGGACCCTGTGTCCCAGCATTTGGAACAGATGTCCACCTTTTGGATGTCCCTCAGCAAACATTCGGGAAGTGCTGACTCGGAGTTGTTGCCCCCCGGCCCCTCCCCTCTTCCCATCCTCAAATGGAGCAGCTTCAGGGCCGTGGGTGTGGCCAGGGGAGCTGCGAGCCACGGTGAAGGAGCAGGAGCGGGGGCTACTCAGCGAACTCCCTGTGGGCAGTGTGGTGTGGAGTCCCACAGATGAGCCTGGGTACCTGCCTTGGGCCACAGCCACACTGCAGTGGCAGGCCCCACCACCTCTGCCTGACCCCACTCTGGACCCCAGGCAGGGGGAAGGCTCCCGCCGTGCAGGGCCGCCACACCAGCCTCACTGTGCCTGCCGGGGCGCCCGCACCGCCCGGCCCTCGCCAGGGGCCGCCGCCGATTTCACGCCCGTGGCGGGGCCCCGCGTTCCCACACCGAGCTCACACAGGGCCCCTTTGTTTGCCGCCGCCACGGATGCCGACGGCACTTTCTCCCAGGCCCTGCTCCTGGCCCACAGCATAGCCAAATGCCTTCTCCAGGCCCGGCTTGAGCCCACCTGGGCTTCAGCCTGTTTGCAAACCACCCACCTTCCAGGGCAGGCCCTGTGCCTGCTGAGCACCAAGGGCTCTGCCCACCCCCCAGCCATACCCTCTGCCTCTTGCCAGTCTAGCTTGGCTGGGCCCTGGGCATATGCACAAAACTCATCAATGCCCAGGACAGAGCTCCTGCCCTCCTGACGGTGAGCTCAGAGCACCCTGCACACCCAGCCCTGGTCTGAGGTCCACAGACATAGCCAGCACCAGGGACCAGTGGGCAGGCCAGCGGCTCCCCCTCCTTAAGAGGCCAAAGGTGCCCAGCAGAGCACGGCAGGCCGGGCCATGCCATCCCTGCCCCAGGCCTGGGCTCCACAGTGCCCATCTCTGTTCTGGGGGCCTACTCTGGGACTCCACTGTGTCCTCACCTGCATATTGGGGAGCACTCTTCCACCCTCCGTGGCCCCCTTGAGAGCTCCTGGGAGAAGCAGTGAGGCCCAAGGGAGAGGGCTGAACAGAACCAGTGGGACCACGGCCCCAGGAAGACCAGAGCGAGCTCTGAGCTGTGCCTTTGAGGGACAGAGGTTCCCAGGCCACCAGGAGGACCCCAGGGCCTCAAGACCCTGCTCCAGTCAGCCAGGGTCGGTCCCGAAGGGGGCCTGCCCAGTTTTTCCTGCCAGTATGGGCACAGCATGGGGTGGGGACATGCCCCTGTGGGGAGCTGGATGTGGGGACATGGAGCTGCCTGGCATGGGGGTCTCCCCAGCCCGAGCTCAGAGCTGCCTGCGCGGAATTCCCGGCTTGGCTTCAGAAGGAATTCAAGCCCCAGCCTGCCTGGCCTCCTGCTCCGCGCCTGAGAATCACTCCTCCTTAATTTCCAACGCCCACAGCGAGCTGTAAATTGTAAAACTCTAATGAGGAAATGCGCTGTGCTTCCCCTGCTAGTGCCTCCCGGTCAATTGTTAGAGTGGTCAATAAAAATGGGTTTTACAGTTTGGAAGCCAGGCGTTTCAGAATTCCCTTCTGGCCCTGGCGCCACACCTAGCCCTGCTCACCTGGGCAGGACCCATGTGTTCCGCATGCTGGTGGGTGGGCAGCAAAGGGAGGCAGGCCGCGGTCCCGACCCTCCCGCTGCGCCCCGGCCCTGGGCTTCCTCCCGAGAGGACAGCGGAACCCCCTTCACCGCCAGGCGATGGAAGCCGCGGTGGCCGGCCGGAGGCCCCTCGCATCAGTACAGTTGGGGCACACATAGGCTGAGCCGGCGGCCATGAGGCTGCCCGCGCGCGGAAAGGACCCGCGTGGCTGAAGGCCCCACGTCAGGGCCTGGAGTTGCCATCCGCGTGGACGGCGAGCCCGGAGGCGCGGGCTGGCCGGGGTCGCCGCGCGCCTCTCCGCTCAGAGAGGTCTCTCCTTCGCCACAGGCCTGAGATGCCCGCGAACCCCCTGCCCGGGAGAGGCCGCCCTCGGGGCCACCTGGCGGTCGCGCTCGGGTACCGGGCAAGGCCTGGGTCTGGCTGCGCAGGGAGCTTGGAATTCCCCGGGTGGCCGGAGGGAGAAGGGGCGGGACGACCGCGAAGAGACGCGGAGCGCCCGGGGGGCGCGCGGACGGCGATGGCGACGGAGCTAGACCCCCCGGCGGCCACCTGGCCTCCCCCGCCCAGGCGCTGCCGGCGATCAGCGCCCCCTGCTGCGAAGCGCGCCGCCGCCAGGACCCGCCCCCAGACCCTTGCGCCCGGCACCGCCCACGCCCCGCCCCCACGTGGGCGCGGCCCAATCCCCGGGCCGCCGGCGCGCGCGTCACGGGCTGCCATTGTTATGCAAATATAAAGAAGGTAAAAGGCGCCCCGGCGCGGCGGGCGAGCTAGTGCTGCGGCGCGTGGGGAGGCGCCTTGGGGCCGCGTGGGGGCCGCAGCCGAACCGAGTAGGGACCGGGACCGCGCGGCGCCGCCGTCCCCGGCCGGGCCCGGCCCCCGCGAGCCGAGCGCGCGCCCCCGTCGCCCACCCGGGCGCGGCTGGATGCGGCGGGGTCCCCGCTGCGGCGACCCCCGGCCCCGAGCGCCCGGAGCGCCCGGAGGCGGCGTGAGGGGCCCGGGGACGCCGCGCCCTCCATGCGCCGAGGCGCGCCCCGAAACAGCCAGGGGCCCGCGCCGCAGCCGCCGCCCGCGCTGAGCCCCGGCCCGGCCCGCGGCCCGCGCCCGGCGGCAGCATGAGCCAGGCCGAGCTGTCCACCTGCTCCGCGCCGCAGACGCAGCGCATCTTCCAGGAGGCTGTGCGCAAGGGCAACACGCAGGAGCTGCAGTCGCTGCTGCAGAACATGACCAACTGCGAGTTCAACGTGAACTCGTTCGGGCCCGAGGGCCAGACGGCGCTGCACCAGTCGGTCATCGACGGTAACCTGGAGCTCGTGAAGCTGCTGGTCAAGTTCGGCGCCGACATCCGCCTGGCCAACCGCGACGGCTGGAGCGCGCTGCACATCGCCGCGTTCGGTGGTCACCAGGACATCGTGCTCTATCTCATCACCAAGGCCAAGTACGCGGCCAGCGGCCGGTGATGCCCGCTGGGACCCCGGACCCCGGCCCTGCGCCCGCGTCGTCTCTGCTGTACCTTCCCGCCAACTACCTCGGTGCGTGCCCTGCTCGCAGGCCCCGCCAAAAGGCCCGCGGCCACGGGAATACGGCGCGTGCGTCCCGGCCCCAGGGTCCGGCAGCCCCGCCGGCCGAGCGCCTCCCCGCGGCCTAGCCGGGCCCGGCCGGGCCGGAGCAGCTTCCCACGGCCCCCGCCCGCCCGACCGCCTCGCGGGTGGGGGCGGGGCGCGGGCTCCAGCCCCTTTTGAAATTTGAGTCTCGCAACCAGCAAATTCGGAATCCCGAGATACCGGATCCTCTGCGCAAAATGTTTTCTCCCGAAGGTGAAAGGCGGGCGGCGGGAGCCGAAGGCGGACTCGGAGCGCCCCGCCGCCGCCTGCAGGACCCGCCCGCAGGCCCGGGACGCGCCGATGCCGGCTGCCGCCGAGGTGCAGCCCCGAGGTCCGCGGTCTGCGCCGCTAGCGCGCGGCCGAGGAGACGCTCTGCTGTTCGCTGTTCCTGGTGTTCTAAACTATTTATCTTGTGTGTGTACATTTGTGGGTGGAGTTTGTGCGCCTGGTTTTTTTTGTTTGGAAAACACTGCGTGGTCAATGTGGTTATGGAGGGGAGTGATGCATTTTTTTCTAGTCTTAAAACTAAAAACTTGAGTCTACCATTTCTTGGTTGCACTGAAAATACCGCCCAGCCTGATGGTGTTCCCGTGCTGTCCCTCCCCCTTCCCTTCTCCCCGCGTCTACACCCCCCCGTCCTGTTTCCCCTCCCTCTTTCTCCCTCTTTCTCAAATCCGTGAGTTTTGGAAGCCCCAGGGCCTCTCCCCCCGCCCCTCCTGGATGAGGCCACCATCCCCCAAACCGGCTTGTTTTGCAGTTTCCCCAGGATCCTGGAAGCTCGCTGGCGCTCGAGGGTGGCGGGGACACGGGGTGGGGGGGGCGGGGGGTGAAGGTTCGTTACCTTTTCTAGTGCGTTCTATCACAGTTAACGGTTGCACACTTTTTTAAAAAAAGTAAATGGATTTGCCACAATTAAATGTCATAACATTTATGACAGAATATAAAATATTAACATATTTTAAGCCAAGTTTTAGGTGTATTTTTTGAATCTTGGTTATAAACCCAATTTTAAAGGGCGATGTATCCAGCGTTGTGAAGGCAACAGAGTGTACCCATATTTATATTTTTATAAAATACCTATAAGACTGTGAATCTCTTGTGCTAATGGCTGAGTGAATTGAAGGACCGTTTTGCCCCTTTTCAGCCTCCCAGAGCTTCGAGGACTCAATTCGAATCCGAAATCCTGCCGTGGGGGAGGGGTTGCGTCGAGACCTGGGCCGGGGGAGGTTCTCCTGCGTCACTTTCTGTCCTGAAAGGCGTCCTTCCTGGTTTCTGTGGCTCCAATTTTCTATGCAGCCCCACACCCCTTGTTGTTTTGATCCTGAGAAATAAAAGGGAGGCTGAATTATTCAAATTTAAATGAGGTTTCCCCTTCATGGAAGTGCTGCTGACCCTTCGTGCAGAAATGGGGAGCACTTGAGGACACAGGTGGGTGGAGGCCCTTTGTGCGTGGCTGGTCGTATTCGGGCAGCCCTCCGTCGCTTTTTATAAAACTTTGTGTGAGAAGAATATATTGATAATGTCAGTGAAACAGACATTGAAATGGAGGCACAGATTACTCCACAAGGAGTTCTGTATATTTTTTCTAGATGCAAATACCTTTTTAATTATGTTAATTAATGTTAAGACTTTCTAGGCTTATATCGAAGCTGTGTGTGGGTCACGGGGTGATCACTTCTAACTGGATAAAGTTTGTGCAGCACATTCCTGAGTGTACGATATTGACCTGTAGCCCAGCGTGAAAAATTTATAAATAAATTTTTCATTGATCTTTTTATATTAAAAAAAGTTTGTTGGTCCTTCTTGGCTTTGGCACAAGTTGCAGAACACCCTCTTTGGGGACAGGGGTCAGGCTGTGACATGGTTTGTGGGTGCTGGGTGCACTATGCTTGGCTTGTATTTGTCTGAAGACAGAGCCTGGTAAACTCGCTCCCAGCCCCACGCAACGGCCAAGCCCAACCCTGCTGCACACAGGACTCACGAGGACCCAGCACCTCCAGAGTGCCCAGAGCTGGTGTCACAGCCTCTGCTCTCCCCAGCAGAACAAGTGAGACCTCCGCCGGAGAGGAGAGTTCGGCCTGAAGCCCTGCCCACTCTGACCCACTAGGGGGTCATGCTGGAGGCTGCCTGCTGCACAGGAGGTGTATCTTGTAAATTGGGGGGAAATATCATAGCTGCTCACTCCTGGCAAGTGGAAAGTTCCCTGGAAGCACCCGGGAGCTCTGGAGGCCTGCACAGGCCTGGAGTCAAAACACCCCAAAGAGCACAGACCCTGAGTTAGACAAGCGTCGGGGCCAGGCACCCCCATTCACAAGAGAGGAGAGCAGAGCAGGATGGCTGTTGCCGGCACCTGATAGAAAGGGGCAGAGAGTCTTGGTCCACTCCTGAGATGCCCTGGGGGCCCTGTACGGGGCTGCAAGGGAGCACGCCCGCCCCCAGCAAGAGCAGCCAGCAGGGAGAACTTGGAGAAGGGCAAAGACCCGGAGTTACAAGGTAACGACTTTTCAAACCCCTCCGCCGAGTGTAAGGGGAATCTGCTTCCCTAAACGGTGTTCGCAGAAGGGCTGCCCTTCCCACAAACTTTCTCTGCCTTCCTACTCTGCACTGCCGCCCTGTTTACCCTTGGTTTTCCAGGCGTGTTTTCCGTCACGCATTTCCTATCCTGCAGAATTGGCCTGGGAGACAGGCCAGCTCCCTGAAGCAGGCTTTGGGAAATCTTGCCCTGGGCCAGCCCGGGGATGCCCAGCCATTGGAAAGGAGAGTGGCCACAAGAACCTGGACACGATTGGGGTGACCAGAGAATGAGGTCAGGCAGCCCCAGTGATGGCTATGCGGGACCACTCCACCCTTCCCCACCCAGGGTCTGAAAAACAAAGGTAACATTTGTTAGTGGCGTTAGCCTGCAGGTGGGTGGGGTCCCAGCCAATTGCTTGCCCCTGCAATATCCGGGAAGTTCTCCCACTGCAGAGAGGCCTGGCCTGGCACCAGGGGCCTCCCAGGCACATGGCTGCCACCCCAGGGTACTCTTTGCAGCTCCCTTAAATTCTCTCTTCTGAAAGATACATTTGACTGAGAAAGGCCTTGTGCTGCTTTTCTCTCCAGTAGGAACAAAAGGAAGCCTGCCCAGCAGCCCTGTGGGCAGCTGAGGAGAGGAGGGCTGAGAGAGTGGAGCCCTGGGGGGGGGGTCTGCTTCCTCCCCAGGTGCCGCTGTGTACACTGACCAGCCCGGATGGCTGGGGACAGCCTCGCTGACCTTTCTTGCCAGGCACAGCCCTAGGGGGCAGGTAGACACACTCTAAAACCAGGCACAGCCCTAGGGGGCAGGTAGACACACACTCTAAAACCAGGCACAGCCCTGGGGGACGGGTAGACACACACTCTAAAACCACGATTGTCTTCCCACCTCTGGGGGTCAGATCTATGAATGAAATCTCAGCTGGGAGGGTCCAGGTGTTGAGAGCCCAGGAGGGCGGTCCGCAGACGCTGAGCACGGCCCACGGGCTTGTCCTTGTTAGGGAGCCCCGGGTAGCACATTCCTAGAAGGAGCAGCTCAGTGGAGGGGGAGGCTGGCCACCTGTGCGCCAAGAGTGGGCCTCCCTGGCTACAAGGGGAGGGGGGCAGCTCTGGTGTATGGGCAAAAAGAAGGAAGTCCCTGGTCTCTGGATATGGCCAGGTGGATGCTGCTATGTGTCTCTGATGCCTGTTTTCCTCCTGAGTTCAGTGGCCTGTGCACCCACTTCTTCCAGGGCCTCTGTGTTCAGCAGGTCACTTACTGCAGCAGGGTATTGGTGGGTATTAGCAGGTATGGTGGGTACTGGCCTATGGCAGAGTTACTGGGGAGTCCCCAACCCCCCTCCCCAGGCAGGCCCCTTTGTGGCCAGGGTGAGAAAGAAGGTCTGGGTGGCCCAGCCTACACCCTCAGCCCTGGCCTCCCAGATCTGCAGGTGTGCCTTGGAGGCCAGGTGAGGTGTCCAGCCGAGAGGCACGGAGGAGAGCCAGGGTGGAGGGGCTGGCAGGTGGGGGCTGGGTCCCTGGGAACCCCTGAGAGAAAGGAGACAGTCCCGGCAAGGTCAGGACCTGCCCCACATCCCCCGCCAGGACTGCTGGGCTCCCGTCCAACTGTCTGTCTCTGATCTGACCCCGGCTGCAGGCAGGAAGCGCTGACGTTGGAACGGACGCCACGGAAAGACCAGGAAATGCAGGAAGATGGTCAGCTAGAAAGAGTGATGTCCAAAGCCAGCAGGCGTGGGAGCCAGGATACAGCAGGCCAGAGGAGGGCGGACAGGACTTAGAAGCCAGGGAGACGGGGTGCGGGTAAGGAAGAGCGAGAAGGAGCTGCCCGCTGGGGTCTGTCCCCCAAAGGCCTCATAGCTCAGCCCAGGTTGGGACAGAGGGTCGTGGACACTAGAACACCCGGCGCACAGAGCCTCCCACCTCGGGAAGGCCAGCTGCCCCTGAAGCTCGCTGAGCCTGCGGGGAGGAGGCAGCATCCACCTGGGCCTTGAAGGACGGGAAAGGAGGTCCCGCGCCAGGGACACCTGGGGAACGAAGCCTGAGGCCGGGATGCGAGGGCTCAGGCCACGGGAGGGGGCCGTGGAAGGTCTGGGAACCTCCGCAACTGCTGCTTCCGGGGCCTCCAGTGCAGACCCTCCGGGGCTTGGAGGTCCCCGGGAGGCCGCCCTCCACCCACCCCCGCACACTCAGGCTCCACCGCCCGGAGCCGCTCCCCCCGCTGGAAACCCCCAACACCCGTCCGGCGCATTCTTCTGCCGGGCCGTCCTTCCGACCGTCCTCCGCGCGTCCGTCTGTCGGTCTTTCTTCTCTCTCCCCTCCAAAGCCGCGGCCCCCATTCATTCCCGAGGCCTCTGCCCTTTCCTCCGAGCCGTCCGGCTCGGCGAGCAGCTGCTATGCTAATGAGGGCGGGGGACTGGGGCCGGGGTGCGGGGGGAGGGAGCCGGGCCGTGGGGGGCATGTGGGGGTGGGGGCAGCCGCTCACAAAGCCCGATCTCTGCATTCAAAACCAGCCGGGCCATTCCGGTCCCCAGCGCGCCAGGCGGGGACGGTGGGGACGGTGGGGGCGGGGCGCCTGCGCACCCGGAAAGCGCCCGCACCGCGAGGGGCTAGGGTAGAGCCGAGGGCCGGGCCGAGGGGGCGCACCCGGCTCGCAGCGCCGCGCACCCACTCGCCCCTGCGCTGGAGTCGCGGTCTGGGACGCGCGGCTCGTCCTGGGGACCCCGCCCCGCCCACCGGACGCCGCTGCGCGTGGGGCTCGAGCGCGCCCGGCGCAGGTGGGGAGGGGGCTCCGACCCAGCGCGGACCTCGCCGGAGACCCCGCCCTCCCCGGCCCGGCCCGCGGGGGGCATGCGAGGCAGGGGAGGGGGCGCGCCTGGGGCTCCCACCGACCTCGCCCGGCCGCAAGGGCCGGAGCCCCCGGGTCCCCGAGCCTCGGAGCCGCCGCGGCTGTGCTGCCGCCCTGTGGCCGCCGCCCGCACTGCGCCTCGGGCCCGGCCGCGCTCCAGCGCGTGCACCCCGAGCTCCGCCCTGCCCCGGACCCCCGGGGGCCCCCGAGTCTTCCTGCCCGCGCCTCGGCCTCAGGGAGGCGGGCAGGCAGGGCGGGCGCCAGGTCCGATGGCGGGGCCATGTGGGTTTTGCTGGCTCAGGAGCGGGGCAGGGTGGGAGGCTGCGGGGAGCCGGGCCCGAATACCCGGAGGTCAGGGGCGCCCTGGGGCAGAGGAAGCGGCAGGTACCCCTTAGCGACTCTTGGCTTCTGCAGCCCCCAGAAGGACCCCCAGACCAGGGTCTGGAAAAGTGACCCCTTCATAGTCCTAAACAAGCAGTTGGCAATGGTGTGCCGTTCTCCATGCGGTCCGATGGAAAAGGGAGGCTCTGAGCCGCAACGAGTAAGTAGATAGCAGGACCCCGTGGACGCGGCCAACCACAGGCCACACTTCCAGTGGGAGCAGGACCCGGCGCCCATCCCTCAGGACCGCTGGGAGCCGGGCCCACTGGGCCGTAGGTGCCGCTACATTAGCCATGGAGCCTCAGCAAATTGCAGGCTCGTCCGGGCTTCCCCGCCGCACTCCTCTCACGGAAGTGGCTGTGCTGGAGGCGCAAGAACAGAACTCTGTTCAGACGCTCGCGTGCTCGGAGATGGAGCCTGGAGACCTGGTTTACACCCGCTATGTGTTTAAATGGATAAAACTCTCCTCAGGTCTGTGAGCCTCCAAACAAGGTCCCCACGGCCATCTGCTGGCCCCACAGACAAGAACCCGCAAAGGAATGAAGCCCAAAATATCCCATAAACTTTCCAAAGAGAAATGACAAAACTGAAATAGTAGTGGTGTCAAAACACAGTGTATTTCTCAGCCCAATGAAGCTGGGGTGGGTGGCCCAGGGAGCCCCAGACTTCATGGATAGGCTTTTCGTTCACATGGCTCAAAATGGCAGCCCAGATCCAGCCATCACATCTGCACTCCAGCCAGCAGAAAGGAGGCAGGGCCCTCTCCTTCAAGGATGCCTCCCAAGAGTTGTGTTGCCACAGCTGCTCACATCCCATTGGCTAGAACGTAGTCATACGACCCACCTCACTGCAAGGGAGTCTGGGAAATGTAGTCTTTAATCTGTGAAATGTGCCCGCTTAAAACGGAGCCATGGAGGAAGACGGACTAGCCATCTGGGGGTTAGGGGCTGGGTGGGCGAAAGGCTGTGCCTCCCTCGGTGGCGTCAACATCCTGGCCATGTTGTCACATGAACTTGCTGGCAAAATTCCCAAGCCATGCGCTCACAGTTTGTGCAGTGATGAGTGTGGCAAAGACAGCTCAGTTAAAAATAAACATTATTTTATAGATTAGCTGAACAATACAATGTCCCACGAGACTGTGTGGCCATCAGGAAATTAACTTTTCTGACCTAGTGGCCCAGGAAGCACTGCGGGCAGCGTCTCGCCCCGTGTAACGCAGCACCCGGAAAAGTGCCCGGGATCAGCCTTTGCCTCGGCGGGATCCTGGTTCCTGGTCCTTCCGGGGGCATGGCGAGGTCCCTGCTCCCTTATCTTGAGGAAAGTAATAAGTAACCCAGCTCTTTCAACTCCCAAGGTTACTTTGTCAATAAAGTGCGCCTCCTCAAGTTTTCCCCTCGGTCTCTTTATGGGCTGTTTCTTTTCATTCGACTCCAGACGGAAAGAAAATCGTTAGGTTTATCATTCACATTCCTAAACATCGACGTTATGGTGGTGTAATTTACATGCAATAAAATGCATCCCTTGAGGGTGTGGCAAGTCTTGATAGCTGTTTACACCCATGTGACCCACACCACAATCACAATTATATAAAGATATTATTAAAGCCAAGAAAGTTCTCCGGCCCATCCCAGTCAATTCCTCCTGCCCCAGATCACCACCGATCTGACTTCTAGCACCATGGATTCACGGCGCCTGTTCCAGAGCTTTCTCTAAAGGCATCACGTGGCACGCGCTTCCTTTGTCCTGCCTCTGAAACTCGTCGCCATGCTGTTGAGATTTGTCTGTGTGGTTCGTGTTTCCCTAACTTCTGCAAGGTGTAGCCTCTTTTTTTTTTTCTTTTCGGAACTCGTAAAATCTGGCTGGTGCGCCACACAGGCCCATGTTCCCTGGTGGTTTTTCAGTTGGCACACTCATCCTCCTCCAGAAAGGAACTGCGTCACGAGGACACCCTCCTGGAATCCCAGAGTGCGGCACCGGCCAGCTCTTGTGTCCCCAGCAGGGGCCCCGCCATGTTCCCTGGTAGTCTGTCCCCTCTCACAGGCACTGAGCCCAGGGACTGGAAATCCAACCTGGGAGGGTTGCAGACCCGGCAGCTCCCCGTGCAAGGCTCTTCCCACCCAGACCAGGCCTGAGATCTGAGGCCTCTCCTTTGCCAGAGCAGAGAGGAATGAGCTGCCTACCAGGCACTTTGCTAGGACGAATATGTGAATGTCGGAACCTTGTAGGGCGCAAAGTCAATGCTCAAAAGTCAATTGTGATTCTATATCCTGTCAACATTCAGAAAATACCACTAAAATAGCATATGGCAAAACATAAAATGCTTAACAAAAAATTTAAAGAACGTGTGTAATAAAAGATCTCTCCAACGAAAACTATAGAACATTGCTAGAAACTTTTTTTTTTTTTTCAGATGGAATCTCACTCTGTCGCCCAGGCTGGAGTGCAGTGGCCTGATCTCGGCTCACTGGAACCTCCGCCTCCCGGGTTCAAGCGATTCTCCTGCCTCAGCCTCTTGAGAAGCTGGGACTACAGGCGCCCGCCACCACGCCCAGCTAATTTTTTTTTGCATTTTTTTTTTTAGTAGAGACGGGGTTTCATCATGTTAGCCAGGATGGTCTCGATCTCCTGACCTTGTGATCCACCCTCCTCAGCGTCCCAAAGTCCCGGGATTACAGGTGTGAGCCACTGCACCTGGCCGAGAAATTCTTTTTTAAATCTAAATCAAAAGAGAGATGTATCATGTTCACTGCCTAGAAGACTTGATAGTGTTGTAAGTGCTCCCCAAATTCATCTACAGATTCAATGCAATCGCTCAAAATCCAGCAGGCTTTCCGTGGAAATTGGCTAGATGATTTTTAAAATTCATTTGGAAACACAAATGTCAAAAAATAAACAAAATAATCTTGAAAATAGGCCGGGTGCGGTGGCTGATGCCTGTAATCCCAACACTTTGGGAGGCCGAGGCGGGTGGATCACCTGAGGTCAGGAGTTCAAGACCAGCCTGGCCAACATGGTGAAACCCCATCTCTACTAAAAATACAAAAATTAGCCGGGCGTGGTGGTGGGCGCCTGTAATCCAGCTACTTGGGAGGCTGAGGCAGGAGAATTGCTTGAACCTTGGAGGCAGAGGTTGTGGTGAGCCAAGATCGCACCATTGCACTCCAGCCTGGGCGACAAGAGCAAAACTCCATCTCAAAATAATAATAATAATCTTGAAAATAAAGAACAGGCCGGGTATGGTGGCTCACACCTGTAATCCCAGCACTTTGGGAGGCTGAGGCAGGTGGATCACTTGAGGTCAGGAGTTTAAGACCAGCCTGGCCAACATGGTGAAACCCAGTCTCCAATAAAAACACAAAAATTAGGCCGGGCACATTGGCTCATGACTGTAATCCCAGCACTTAGGGAGGCTGAGGCGGGTGGATCGCCTGAGGTTGGGAGTTCAAGACCAGCCTGACCAACATGGAGAAACCCTGTCTCTACTAAAAATACAAAATTAGCCGGGCGTGGTGGTGCATGCCTGTAATCCCAGCTACTCGGGAGGCTGAGGCAGGAGAATTGCTTGAACCCGGGAGGAGGGGGTTGTGGTGAGCCAAAATCACACCATTGCACTGCAGCCTGGGCAACAAGAGCAAAACTCTGTCTCAAAAAAAAAAAAAAAAAAAAAGGCAGGGCGCGGTGACTCATGCCTGTAATCCCAGCACTTTGGGAGTCCGAGGTGGGAGGATCATCTGAGGTCAGGAGTTCAAGACCAGCCTGGCCAACTTGGTGAAACTCTGTCTTTACTAAAAATACAAAAATTAGCCAGATGTAGTGGCGGGTGCCTGTAATCCCAGCTACTCGGGAGGCTGAGGCAGGAAAATCACTTGAACCCCAGAGGCAGAGGTTGCAGTGAGCTGAGATCATGCCACTGCACGCCAGCCTGGGCAACAGAGCCAGATTCTGTCTCAAAAAAAGAAAAAAAAGGTTTGGATCTTTGTGTGTGTGTGTGTGTGTGTGTGTGTATGTATACATGTTTAAATGTGTTTATGTATATGTACAGGTATTGTTATATGTTGTATGTAGCATGTTACCAAATTGGCCTATAAGTAAATGGATACTCATAAGTTAAGTCCAAATGTCTATCAGGTTCACATGAATTTTATAATTTTTGGTAAATAAAATGGTTTTTTGTTTGTTTGTTTGTTTGAGACAGAGTCTTGCTCTGTCACCCAGGCTGGAGTGCAACGTTGCCGCCTCGGCTCACTGTAACCTCTGCCTCCTGGGTTCAAGCGATTCTCCTGCCTCAGCCTCCCAAGTAGCTGGGACTACAGGCGCGTGCCACCACACCTGGTTAATTTTTGTATTTTTGGTAGAGACAGGGTTTCACTATGTTAGCCAGGCTGATCTTAAACTCCTGACCTCATGATTTGCCCGCCTCAGCCTCCCAAAGTGCTGAGATTACAGGCGTGAGCCACCATGCCCGGCCAAAAATGGTTTTTAACTTATTGGTAAAATAAAACTAGAAATATCAGGCTGGGCACGGTGGCTCACGACTGTAATCCCAGCACTTTAGGAGGCTGAGGCAGGTGAGTCACGAGGTCAGGAGTTCAAGAGCAGCCTGACCAACATGGTGAAATCCCGTCTCTACTAAAAATACAAAAATTAGCCGGGTGTGGTGGCAGGTGCCTGTAATCCCAGCTACTCGGGAGGCTGAGGCAGGAAAATCTCTTGAAGCCAGGAGACAGAGGTTACAGTGAGCCGAGATCGTGCCATTGCACTCCAGCCTGGGCGACAAAGCAAGACTCCATCTCAAATAAATAAATAAATACATACATATGTAAAAATAAATTCTACTTAAAGCCAGGTGTGGTGGCTCACACCTATAATCCCAGCACTTTGGGAGGAGGCAGGAGGATTGCTCGAGCCCAGCTGTTTGAGATCAGCCTGGCAACATAGTGAGACCTCATCTCTAAAAAAATTTTTCAAACCTAGCCAGACGTGGCACATGCCTGTGGTCTCATCCACTTGGGAGGCTGAGGTGGTAGGATGGCTTGAGCCCAGGAGGTTGAGGCAGCAGTGAGCCATGATTGCATCACTGCACTCTAGTCTGGGCAACAGAGAGAGATCCTGTCTCAAAAAATATATATGTGGGGACAGGTGCAGTGGCTCATGCCTGTAATCCCAGTACTTTGGGAGGCCAAGGTGGGCGGGTTACCTGAGGTCAGGCATTCAAGACCAGCCTGGCCAACATGGAGAAACACTGTCTCTACTAAAAATACAACAATTAGCTGGGTATGATGGCGCATGCCTGTAATCCCAGCTACTCGGGAGGCTGAGGCACGAGAATCGATTGAACTCGAGAGGCGGAGGTTGCAGTGAGCCGAGATCGCACCACTGCACTCCAGCCTGGGCAACAGAGTGAGACCCTGAAAAAAAAAATAAAAAGATAAAAATAAAACCCACTAACTAGGTTTTGTTAAAGATTTACAGGAGCACGGGCCGGGCGTGGTGGCTCACGCTTGTAATCCCAGCGCTTTGGGAGGCCAAGGTGGGCAGATCACAAGGTCAGGAGATCAAGACCATCCTGGCTAACATGGTGAAACCTCGTCTCTACTAAAAATACAAAAAAAAAAAAAAATTAGCCAGGCGTGGTGGGGGCGCCTGTAGTCCCAGCTACTCGGGAGGCTGAGGCAGGAGAATGGCGTGAGCCTGGGAGGCGGAGCTTGCAGTGAGCCGAGATTGCGCCACTGCACTCCAGCCTGGGCAACAGAGCGAGACTCCGTCTCGAAAAAAAAAAAATTTAGAGGAGCACCGTGACCTGACCAAGGACAGAGAAGTGGCCACATTCTCCTCGGACCCTCACTGGCACCCAGATGTGTGTGGTCCTCGGTCCCCTCCTGATCCCAAGCCCTGCACACGGTTTCTCCACATCCCCCGTCCCATGAAAACCCTCCTGCCAGCATGGAAAATGTAAGATACTGGTTCAGGACACTAGGTTCAGTCGATCTTCTCGGTTTGCTGGCTCTCCAATTTATTTTTCTTTCCTTTTTTATATTTTATTTTATTCTATTTTATTTATTTATTTTATTATTTTATTTTATGTTATTTTATTTTATTTATTTTATTTTATTTTTTGAGACTGAATCTCACTCTGTCACCCAGGCTGGAGTGCAGTGGTGCAATCTCGGCTCACTGCAAGCTCCGCCTCCCGGGTTCACACCATTCTCCTGCCTCAGCATCCCAAGTAGCTGGGACTACAGGCACCTGCCACCATGCCCGGCTAACTTTTTGTATTTTTAGTAGAGACAGGGTTTCACTGTGTTAGGCAGGATGGTCTCGATCTCCTGACCTCGTGATCCACCCGCCTCGGCCTCCCGAAGTGCTGGGATTACAGGCATGAGCCACCATGCCCGCCCCCTTTTTTATCTTATTTTATTTTATTTTACTATTTTTATTTTTATTTATTTTTATTTTTATTTTTTTGAGACAGAGTCTCGCTCTGTCGCCCAGGCTGGAGTGCAGTGGCACAAATTCAGCTCACTGCAAGCTCCACCTCCTGGGTTCACGCCATTCTCCTCCTGCCTCAGCCTCCCAAGTAGCTGGGACTACAGGCACCTGCCACCATGCCCGGCTAATTTTTTGTATTTTTAGTAGAGACAGGGTTTCACTGTGTTAGGCAGGATGGTCTCGATCTCCTGACCTCGTGATCCACCCGCCTCGGCCTCCCAAAGTGCTGGGATTACAGGCGTGAGCCACCACGCCCGCCCCCTCTTTTTTTTTTTTTAAGACAGGGTCTTGCTCTGTCACCCAGGTTGGAGTGCAGTGGTGTGATCTCAGCTCACTGCAGCCTCAACCTCCTGGGCTCAAGCGATTCTCCCACCTCAACCTCCTGAGTGGCCGGAACCACAGGCACACGCAACCACGCCCAGCCTGGCTCTCCAATTAAACCTGCTTTTCCACCCACCAACCCTCCTCTCTCATGTCTGACTTTACAGCAGCAACAGCCAAACCTGGGTTTGGTTACACAGGCACAAGAATTAACCCAGGAAGTACAAATTCCAACCGCAGTGCGGCGCCACTGACGATGGCAGGGCTGGTGCGTGTGGAGGGAAGCGGCTCCAGGGCTGGGACTGTACTGAGCACAGCCACCTGGGAAACGGCCTTGCCCTCCAAGCGGAGCCAGACTCAGATCCCACTCCAAGGCACGTGCACCTGCTGCTTCGCTGGGGCTGCCAAGACAAAGCACCACAGAGTGGGCGGCGTGGGGGACGGAGCGTGGTGTCTCACAGCGCGGGTGGCCGTCTTTTCCCAGGTCCTCACGTCACCATTCCCACATGCACACATATACGGGTACGTGTCACTTGCAGATGGGCCCAAATTCTGAGAACTGCATGGTTAGATGATCTCCCTGTTGGGTGAAAATCATGGCACATGCTGGCACACACCTGGAGGGTGCAGCCTGCTACACACCCAGCCTGCATGCACGGCCTGGTGCTCCCGAGCTACATACCTGCACAGCACGATGCTGTACTGCACGCTGTAGGCAACTGTGACACAGCCCTAAGTATTTGTGTGTCTAGACACAGGTAAACATAGAAAAGATACAATAGGCCGGGCGCAGGGGCTCACGCTTTTAATCCCAGCACTTTGGGAGGCCAAGGTGGGCGGATCATGAGGTCAGGAGCGAAAGGGATGCCGGCAAACTCAAACCACACCGCGTACGGCCAAGAGATCTTTATTGGAGAGGTTGAGGTCAGGTGGCACAGGAGAGAGGGAGAGAGAGAGAGAGAGAGAGAGAGCTGTTGGGTGGAGTAATTTATAGCCCCCAGGGCTACATGGGCACTGATGATTGGAAGGGGGGCGGGCCTGAAGGGAGGAGTAGGAGGTGCCTTCTTTTATTGGGTCTCATTTGGCGGGCCGACATCGTGCTGAGTGAAGAAGAACCCGGAACCAGCGCCATCTTTTGGCGTCTTGCGTCACCTAACATTCCTCCCTTTTGTTTCTCTTAGAGGTGGGTAGAGCGGCGTCGTGTCTCATCTGGCTACTTCCTGCTGAGTGGGGGCGTTGAGGGGAGGTAAAGGGAGCACTGTTAGGGGCATCTATCAGTAGAATAAGCCTGAGTAGGATGGCGGCGTATGTAAACACCTCTTGGGGTGTGAAGTCCGTGAAGGTTCCTCTAACATTGTGATCCATTCGAAGGGTAGCGAGGGATTGGCGATGAGCCAGCTGAAGGCGCGGAGATCGTTGAGAAGTTTGTGGAATCGGTTGGCGGTTGTCATGACCGGCTTGGGTTAGCAGGTTGTGAGCCCGTCTGTGGAATCTGTCCCGTCCTTGCTGGTGGCTAAAAGTTGGTAGTTTCTGAGGAGAAGCTGGTTAAATGTTTGGTTAGATATGGAAGAGAAACTTAATGAGGCAGGGGAGTAGTGTGCAGAAAGTGAGGATACCCGCTGGGGGCCTAAAAAGGGAAGGAGCCAAGCTAAGAGGGGGGTTTTAAGGGTTTCCCAAAGGGAGGGAGTAGTGCTAGCATTCATTAGTTTACCTTTTATCTGATGTAGGTTTTAATGCTAGTTTCGATTACTTGGGACTCATTAATGTAATAACAACAGTTCTCCTGTAAGAAGATGCAAGTACCACCTTTTTCGGCTGTGAGTAGGTCGATGGCATGGCAGTTTTGAAGGGTGACACCAGCTAGAGATGTGATTTGTCGTTGGAGGGCGGCTAGAGACTGAGCCGTTTCCTCAATGGCCGGCTGAAAATTGGGATACGCTGTACACCTGTGAGAGAGGTTGTTAGAGATGGTCCTCAGGAGAGTTGGGTTTAGGGTGATTAAACTGATAGGCTTGAAGGCCTTCAGAGAAGGAGAGCAATGTGAGTTGAGGGACTAGTGTGGTGGGTATGCAGGGGCCAGGGATAGAGGAATTAATGGCCGTTACACCAAAAAAAAAAAAAAAAAGGCCGTCTGGAGCTGGAAAGTTGGGGGGAGTGACAGTTTGTTTGCATGTTACATTGTGGGGCGATGGGGGGGGTGGTAGCTTGTGTTGTAACAGGTAGGAATAGGGACGCTGAGGTTGGCAAGGAGGGGACATGGGAGATTACAAAGCCGGTGGTCGGGGGGGAGGAGTTGCTTGTGTTTATGGATCTAGATAGTGGAACCGCAGCAAGAGGGGGTTTGTTGATGTTTGCGCATAAGAAACAATCGGAAGTAGAGACCTGAGAGGTGTTTAATAATACATGAATGGGGTCTGCCTGTCGGTTTTTTTTGGTGATTTAATTCATAACACAGCTGGTCCAGGGGCACCCATAGTTTTGGGGCCATTCAGTTTTACAGGCGCTGCGGGATTGCTGGTGTGGAAAGCAAATGGCGCTATTTATTCTGGTGAGTTTAGGGAGGGGAAGGTTTACTGAGGACTGATGCCATTGGTGTGTGCACATGTTTGGAATCGTGCAGGAAGGAAACTAGGAGAGACAGTACGCAGCAAGGGGGAAGGGTTTGTAGACTTTTGTAGGTCAGGAGTTTTGATGGGGGGAGGTAATGACAACAGCTGCCCTAAACGTTAATTTCTTTGACTCTTGAAGTAGTAGGTAGGCTGCAGCCAGGGCCCAAAGGCAGGGGGCCCACCCTCGCACGGTGGGGTCTAGTCGGCCAGCAGGGATGCAGAGCCTCCCATGGTGAGAGAGGAAGGGGTATATGTATACGGCGGCTGGCTGAACAGGGCGTCCCCTATTAGCCGATGGCCGTGTTGCGAGTCAGAACCTTCAAGCCGGTCGTCACCGAAACGAAAGAACTGATGGGCCTCTGTAAGGCCGAGGGCCGTGGGTTACCTGGTACCAGGATTTTTTGAGTGAGAGAAGGGAGGAAACCCAGGCCAGATGAGTGAGGAGGGAAAAGAGAAAACTCAGTTCCCTGCAGGCCGAGTCTGCTCTCAGAATTGTTTGGATAGGTATGCAACTGCCGCCAAGGTAGGTCCATGCATCTGACCTAGGACTCCAAGAGCCAAGCCATTGTGCTCATGTACATATAGAATGAAAGGTTGTTGTAAGTCTGGAAGATGTAGGGCTGGGGCTTTGAGTAGTGCCTGTTGGAGTGACAGGAAGGGTTGCTTGACTGTGGCCTCTACAGGCTCGGATGGGGTACCTCGGGAGAGATCATATAGGGGCTTTGCTAATAAAGAGTAGTTGGGGATCCAAGTTCTATAGTAGCCTGCTAGTCCTAAGAAGGAGAGTATCTCTTGTTTGGTTTTTGGGATGGGAAGACTTCTAATGAAGCACTTTCGGTCTAGGGTGATGGCCTTTGAGTCATGGGCAAGGAGGACTCCTAGATAGGTGACTTGAGTGAGGGAGAGCTGGACCTTTTGGGGGGATACTCGGTAGCCTCGGTCAGCAAGGAAGTTGAGAAGAGAGGTGGTGTCAGTTTGTGAGACAGACAGGGACTGCATAGGGGGAGGTCATTAATGTATTGTAGGAGGGTGGACTGGGGAAAGTGTAATTTTTGTAGGTCTGAGGCAAGAGTTTGACCAAAGATATGGGGGCTATCTCTGAACCCTTGGGGAAGCACTGTCCACGTGAGCTGTTGCGACTGTTTAGTGTCTGGGTCAGTCCAAGTGAAGGCGAAAAGGTCTTGTGACTGAGGGGAGAGGGGAATGGTGCTTTAGGATCTATGACTGAGAAATGTGTGGCACTAGGAGGAATAGAGGATAAGAGCTGAGGTCTTGGACAAGGCGGAACGTACCATTGGATTTTTTCACTGCTAGAATAGGAGTGTTAAATGGAGAATGGGTTGGCCTGAGGAACCCTTTTCTTAAGAGGTCTAAAATGATTGGGTGTAATCCTTTCAGGCTGGAGACGGGGAGAGGATATTGGGGTTGGCTGGGGAAGTGGTGTGGGTTTTTAAGGAATATTTGTACGGGAGGACAGAGTGCTAATGAGGGGGTCGTGGTGTCCCACACTATGGGGTTGACGCTGGCTGGGAGCGAAGGCAGAGTAGGAGCAGGAGTTTGATCTATGGAACTCGCCACCAAGGCAATGAGTGAGGTGGATTGCGGGAGGGTGATTGGGTTGAAGGTGATGGAGGTTTTAAATTTAGGGAGAATGTCTCTTCTTAACAAAGGGAGTGGGCATTGTGGCATGACTAGGAATCGATGGGAAAAGATGTGGCCAGAGAAAGTGCAGGAGAGGGGAGGAGTGGCTCTTGGACGTATGGTTTGGCCTCCGACCCCGACTGTGGGAGATCCAAAGAGGGAAGTGGCACCCCAAAATTCTCCTAAAACTGAGAAAGTAGCTCCGGTGTCTAGGAGAAAGGTGATGGGACGTCCGTCCACTGTTAAAGAGTCCCTGGGCTCCTGTGTGGTGATGATTTGTGTTGGGAAGGAAGTCCCAAGGCCCCGTCAGTCTTGAATGGCCAATCCTAGAAGATCAGGAGGTGGGATGGTGGCCGGCCCGGCCCCCCTTCGGGAGCCGGGGCAGTCTACGCCCCAGTGGCCAGATTGGTGGCATTTAGGACATGGCCGGTTGGGGGGCCTGGGATTTGGGCACTCTCGGACCCAGTGCCCTTCCTTTCCACATTCGAAACAGGGCCCTGGGAGCTGACGTTGGGATGGACGGGCAGACGACAACTTATGGCCGTGTGATCGAGGGGAGGCTTGAAAGGCTTGTGCCAGTAACTGGTACTTTTGCCTCTTTGCCTTCTCATCTCGATTGTGATACACCTTAAATGCCGTCGCTAAGATCTCAGTTTGAGGGGTGAGGGGGCCTTTGTCCAGTTTTTTTAGTTTACCTTTGATATCAGGAAAACTCTGAGCAAAAAAATGGGACATGAGGAGTTGCCTACTGTCTGGGGTTTTGGGATCTATGTTGGTGTATTGTTGGAGTGCCTGTGTAAGGCGGTCTAGAAAAGCGGACGGGTTTTCATTTTTATCCTGTATGACTTCATGAAGTCTTTCAAAGTTAACTGCCTTTTGAGCTGCCCTCTGTAGACCAGCTATGATGCAAGTAGCGAAATGGTCTCGGGCTGATACTCCATTTTGGGTGTTATAATCCCAATTGGGCTCATGCTCAGGTACTGCCTGCGCTCCTAGCGGTAGGGCTGGGGTTGTTTGATGAACCTCATCTGCATAAGTTCAAGCTTGTTCCTAGACTCGCCTACGCTCCTCAGGGAGGAAGGTGTTAGAATCATATAGATGTCATGGAAGGTAAGGCTATAAGCTTGGATGTGGTATTGGAATTCTCTGATACATAAAGCAGAATTGGAAGTGTAGGAGCCTAGGCGTTTTTCTATTTGTGATAAGTCAGCCATAGAAAAGGGGACATGGACTCGGACAATACCTTCGGCTCCTGCCACCTCTCTAAGGGGGGCAAGGGGGGGGTGTGACTTTGAGTGAGTGGTGGGGGGGGCTGAAGGCCGGGGCTGACGGGATAGGTGGTTGAGGGCATGGTGGGGGGCAGTGGGAGGCTGGGCAACTTCCAGTTGGGTGGTGGCCAGAGGGCACGGCGGAGGGTGGTGGTATGGTGGGGGTTCATCAGCTGGGTCGAAGTCAGGGGCAGAGGGAGAGGTTGGCAGTTTAAGAGCGGCAAGGAGCTGCTGCGGTTTGCAAGGGAGACAAAGGTTAGGTCTATCCCGTAGGAGAAAGCAGCCGTGGATATATGGGATCGCTACCCATTTTCCTGTTCACTCGCAATAATTGTAGAGATCCTGGAGAATGTTAGGATCGAGAGACCCATAAGTGGGCCATTTTCTTTGGTTGTCTAGGGGATATGTGGGCCAGTTTGCTATTTGGGGTCTACCGTGGCCTTAGGGGCTTGAGGCGAGGCACTTCGTGGGGTCTCTTGCCTGCCTAGAGAGGTAGACCCCGGAGGGGAAGACTTACCGAGACGAGGCCGGTGTTGGGCGAACAGCTTGGTGAACAGGAGAATGGGTGAAGGCCGGTCGGGGGTTTGGGTTGAGTCTAAGAAGAGATCGGGGTCCCACTAAAAGTGGGGATTCTCGACCCGAGTCACGGCACCAAATGAAAGGGATGCCGGCAAACTCAAACCACACCGAGTACGGCCAAGAGATCTTTATTGGAGAGGTTGAGGTCAGGTCGCGCAGGGGAGAGAGAGAGAGAGCTGTTGGGTGGAGTAATTTATAGCCCCCAGGGCTACATGGGCACTGATGTTTGGATGGGGGGTGGGCCTGAAGGGAGGAGTAGGAGGTGCCTTCTTTTATTGGGTCTCATTTGGCGGGCCGATATAGTGCTGAGTGAAGAAGAACCCGGAACCAGCGCCATCTTTTGGCACCTTGAGTCACCTAACAAGGAGATCAAGACCATCCTGGCTAACATGGTGAAACCCTGTCTCTACTAAAAATACAAAAAAAAAAAAAAAAAAATTAGCTGGGTGCGGTGGCGGGCGCCTGTAGTCACAGCTACTTGGGAGGCTGAGGCAGGAGAATGGCGTGAACCTGGGAGGCAGAGCTTGCAGTGAGCCGAGATCATGCCACTGCACTCTAGCCTGGGCAACAAGAGCGAAACGCCGTCTTGAAAAAAAAAAAAAAAAAGAAAAACTACGATGCTCTACGCTCATCCTCAGAGGCAGAAGGGCAGAAATCGCCAGCTCACACCCCCAGGCAGTAGCCACGTGCTGGGGCACCTTCCATCCCCGTTCCCTTTCCAGCCTCCAGAAACTCCAGAGCTCCTAGAGTGAGTCTGCATGTCTTGGAAGTGCTGTGGCTGCGGCTGGGGTGGTGCTGAGCGGGCGTCTCTCCCTGAGCTGCGCTGACACCTGCTGGAGGCTCCGAAGGCCTCAGTCCACGAAGGCCCATGGCAGGGCTGCTCCTTGTAGCTCATCCATCACTAGCTCCACACAGTCAAAGACCTTGTCCTGGGTCAGGCGCAGTGGCTCACGCCTGTAATCCCAGCACTTTGGGAGGCCAAGGCGGGCAGATCACCTGAGGTCAGGAGTTCAAGACCAGCCTGACCAAGATGGTGAAACCCCATCTCTACTAAAAATACAAAGTTAGCCAGGCATGGTGGCACATGCCTGCAATCTCAGCTACTTGGAAGGCTGAGACAGGAACTCGGAAGTGAACTCAATGTGAACTCAGAAGGCGTTTACAGTGAGCCGAGATCACGCCACTGCACTCCAGCCTGGGCGACAGAGCGAGACTCTGTCTCAAAAAAAAAAAAAGAACACAGTCTGGGCCAGGTGTGGTGGCTCAAGCCTGTAGTCCCAGCACTTTGAGAGGCCAAAGCAGGAGGATCCCTTGAGCCCAGGAGTTTGAGACTAGCTTGGGCAACATAGTGAAACCTCATCTGCACAAAAAATGAACAAAATTAGCCAGGCGTGGTGACATGTACCTGTGGTCCCGGCTACTCGGGAGGCTGACGCAGGAGGATTGCTTGATCCTGTTGCTATGTGCTTAAGCAATGTGCTGTGATCATGCTATTACACTCCAGCCTGGGCAACCGAGTGAAACTCTGTCTGAAAAAAAAAAAAAAGTATACTGTAGTTTCACTTCAACTTCAGAAATTCTGACTTTGGTTGATCCTCTGATCATGTAATCGCAGACACTCAACCTGATAGTGCAACAAAAACTGATCCCAGGCCTGAGGCTCTGAAGAAACCTCTGCTATGGATTCCTTCATCTCAACCACAGATATTGCCAGAAACAAATCTGATGCTTTTTCTTTTGGGTCTTCAAAACATTTTTAGAGATTTTCATTGCTTTCCATTCTGTCTACAAAATGTTTCAAATCTTCAGAAAGAGAAGATACATTGGCTTTAAAACTTTCAAGGTGAAGCCAGGTGCAGTGGCACACGCCTGTAATCCCAGCACTTTGAGAGGCCAAGGCAGGTCCCCCTGACCCAGGGACTTTGCAGATGTAGGTAAGAGTGTGGACCTTGGATGGGAAGATAATCCGTTATTATCCAGGTGGACACATTTATTTATTTATTTTATCTTTTTTGAGACGTAGTCTCACTCTGTCGTCCAGGCTGGAGTGCAGTCGCACGGACTTGGCTCACTGCAAGCTCCACCTCCTGGGTTCAAGCGACTCTCCTGCCTCAGCCCCACAAGTAGCTGGGATAACAAGAACTCGACACCACATCCGGCTGATTTTTGTATTTTTAGTGGAGATGGGGTTTCACCATGTTGGCCAGGCTGGTCTTGAACTCCTGACCTCAGGTGATCTGCCCGCCTTGGCCTCCCAAAGTGCTGGGATTACAGGCGTGAGCCACTGCGCCTGGCCCAGGTGGACACATCTAGTCACATGGGTCCTTAAAAGCAGAAAACTCTTCCTGGCTGTGGTCGGAAGGATGCAGTGTTGCTGACCTTGAAAAATGCAGAGAACAGCCGGGCACGGCAGCTCACGCCTGTAATCCCAGCACTTTGGGAGGCAGAGGTGGGTGGATCACTTGAGGTCAGGAGTGCAAGACCAGCCTGACCAACATGGAGAAACTTCATCTCTACTAAAAATACAAAAATTAGGTGGGCATGGTAGTGGGCGCCTGTAATCCCAGCTACTCAGGAGGCTGAGGCAGGAGAATCACTTGAACCCAGGAGGCGGACATTGCAGTGGGCTGAGATCGCACCACTGAACTCCAGCCTGGGCAACAAGAGAGAGACTCCATTTCAAAAAAAAAGAAAACAAGAAAATGCAAAGAAGGGCCGGGTGTGGGGGCTTCTGCCTGGAATCCCAGCACTTTGGAAGGCCGAGGTGGGAGAATCGCTTGAGCCCAGGAGGTGGAGGCTGTAGTGAGCCACAATCACGCCATTGCATTCCAGCCTGAATGACAGACAGAACCTGTTTCTATTGAAAGAAAAGAGAAGCCGGGCACGTTGGCTCACACCTGTAATGCCAGCATTTTGGGAGGCTGAGATGGGCAGATCACCTGAGGTCAGGAGTTCAAGACCCGCCTGGCCAACATGGTGAAACTGAGTCCCTACTAAAAATACAAAAATTAGTGGTGGTGGGCATCTGTAATTCCAGCTATTCAGGAGGCTGAGGCAGGAGAATTACTTGAACCCAGGAGGTGGAGGCTGCAGTGAGTGGAGATCACACCACTGCACTCCAGCCTGGGTGACAGAGCGAGACATTGTCTCAAAAAAAAAAAAAAATCCATTATGATGTGCACACACAGATCACGAGGGTTACTACATAACCATACATGGCAGATGTCAAAGAATAACTCAGAGATAACTGCACAGAAACGGCTTCTGCACATATGAGGGAGAGCAGCTATGACATTTGGGATCATCTGGTTAGCTGGCAGCTTCCCACATGTCCAGCCTGGGTCCTCTGCCCTCAGCACCTGTCCAGGGCAATTAAATAAAATACTTTTTTAGTTATTTATGGATTTCCTGGAAAGCCCAGATGTTTGAGCTGCAGACTGCATGTGAGCCCCAGATCCTTCCAACAGCCTCCAGGTCCACACCACTTCCCCATTCAGAAGTTTCTCAAAACAAAACAAAAAAACAAAACTCTCGATCAGCATGTCCTATTAAATAGAAGCTTAGAGAGAAATGGATAAATCTACCATAAATCTACAATTAGGGAAAGATTTCAGCATCCTCCTTAATTATTAACAGATGAAGCAGACAAGAAACAAACCAAACAGTAGGTTGTCAGATTTGAATCACACAATTTATTAACAAGCATGATTTGTGGCCTCATTTATAACCAGCCCCCACCCCAGCACTTGGTGCACATTCTTCTTAAGCACAGAAATTGGCCTCAATGTAATATTTTAGAAATAAATAAGAGGCCAGGCACGGTGGCTCACACCTGTAATCCCAGCACTTTGGGAGGCCGAGGTGGGCGGATCACGAGGTCAGGAGTTCGTGACTAGCCTGGCCAACATAGTGAATCACCATCTCTACCAACAATACAAAAAAATTACCCGGGCATGGTGGCGGGTGCCTGTAATCCCAGCTACTCGGGAGGCTGAGGCAGGAGAATCGCTTGAACCCAGGAGGCAGAGGTTGCAGTGAGCCGAGATCGTGTCATTGCGCTCCAGCCTGGGCAACAAGAGCAAAACTCTGTGTCAAAAAAAAAAAAGAAAGAAAAGAAAGAAGGAAGGAAGGAAAGAAAGAAAGGAAAGAAAAAGAAGGAAGGAAAGAAAGGAAGGAAGAAAGGAAAGAAAAAGAAGAAAGAAAGAGAAAGAAAAGAAAGGAAGAAAGAAAGAAGAAAGAGAAAGAAAGAAAGAAAGAGAAAGAAAGAAAGAAAGAAAAAAGAGAAAGAAAGACAAAAAAAAAATTTTCCCTTAGGTCTGGACCTTTTGATACGAGCGGATGCTCAGTGGGTGTTGTTGACTGACAGGTGGATGAATGGCCCACGCTTGCCGGCAGATGACACCTCCAGGTAGGTGCTCTGTGGGAAGGGGAGGTGACAGTCCTGGGAGTCCTGCCTGGGGAGCAGTGGGCACCCCAGCATTCACCCATGCAGGGACTAGCAAACACACCCGCACTCTGCAGCTCTCTCTCTGTTACCACCTTGAAGCCAACGCGAAGGCCAGACCAGAGCTGGGTGTCCCTCTGTGTGGGCTCCTGGGACAGATACTCGCCTGGGAGAGGTGGGGCTCCTCCCAGCTCCTTCCCCTAGTCCTGGGGGTGGGGTGGACAGAGCTGGGCTGAACTCAGCCCTGGCTCCCAGCGCTGGCTAGCCGGTCCTGCACAGTCCCCGGAGGCAAAGGTTTCCTGGTAGCCCCCACCCCCACCTCGTGGAGCCGGACCCCTCCCCGAGACTCCAGGAGCAGCGGGAGTCCTCAGGACCCTCTGGGCAGGACGGAGCAGCCCTCTCGCCAGCGCTCCCGCCCTGGGCCCAGGACCTGCGTGCCGAGCTCTAGCTCCGGGGAGCCGCTACCATCCGCCTAGAGATCCCAGACTTTCAAGCGGCCTGAATCCCTGTCTCCATTAGACGGCCCTCGCCCCGGACCACAGACACCAACCACCAGGGCGAGAATGGATGCGAGGCGGGGGAGAGAACAGGACACCCTCCGGGGACCCGCAGGACCTCTGCTCAGGGAGCTAGCGGGGCCCCTCCAGGGACACCGGCGCTGGCGGGCGCGGTCTCTGGGCTGAGTTCAGGCCTCGGGGCCGGAGGATTCCCACTTGCCAGGGGCGCGCACCGTGTGCGCTCGACTCCAGGCTTCTGGGGCGGCCCCGCCTCCACCTTCGCAGTGCCCCCACCTCGACGGCGCCCCGCACCGGCGTGAAACCTCCTCGCTGCCCTCTGAGCCCCTTTCGGGACCGGTCATCGCCGCCCGTGCACTCCTTCCGGCAGGCCCGGGTTGGGACTGCAGCGGGGCCGGCGGCGGGGACAGAGGCTCGAGGCGGCCTGGGGGACTCAGGGCCCAGGCGCGCGCTCCGACCCCGGCGGCCACAGAAGCCACCGGCTGGGCCGGGCGCGCCACAAGGCGGCAGCAGTGAGGCTGCCGGGTGCGTCCCAGACACCGGGGCTGCGGGAGGAGGCGAGAACCGTCCCGAGGCAACCGCCGCCCCCGAGGAGACACGGCGCAAAAAGCGCCCAAAGCACCTTCTCCTAAAGCCCCCGTGGGCGCGGTGGGCCCACCATCCACGGGAGGCGTCCGGGAGGGTTTCCGGGAGGCGGAGCGTGGGGAGTGTGGGGTGTGGGGTCGACTGGCGTGGGGAGGGCGCTCTGCGCAGAGAGTGCGGGTGGGCGGAACTCGGGGTACAAAAGGCCCCAGGGAAAGGGAGGTCGCGCAATCGTGGTGACCAGGGAGCTGGCCACGGGCTAAGGGTCCCACGTGCGGAGAAGAGGAGGATGCGGAGAGGCCTAGGCACCTCCCGCTTGCCCCGCGGGCTCTCGGTCACCCAGTGAACCCAAGCCAGGGCTGGCGGGCACGGGGTTGGGGGGTCCAGGAAGGAGGGGGAGAGGCTGCCTGAGGCGCCTCCGCCTCCGCTCCCGTCCCCTTATGGTCAAGACACGCAAGCCTTGAGCTCCTGAAAACACGACCTGAGTGAGGGGTGGGGTGAGTGGAGAAGACAGCCAGGACCCCAGCACTGTCATGGTTGGCTGTGGCCTCCTCCGCGGTCATCTCCAGGGGGGCTGGAATGAGAACCCCACCCCAGCACTGAGCAACACGCGACCACCCCCAAGAGGCGGGGTCACGTCCCAGCTGTGTGACCCCGGGAATTGCTGGCCCGGAGATCATCCTTGTACCATGGGAACCCACCTCTTGGGGCCACAGGGAGAACGCACCAGACCGTGCCTGGGACGCCCAGCAGGGCAAATGGGCGAGTTCGGGAGGGAGGTGGCTGCTGTCCTGCCGCCCCCGGGGACAGAGTCGGGACTCTGAGGCGGGTGTGGACCTGGAAGCAGAGCCCCAAGCTGATCCGCACCCACCAGCCGGGCAACCACAAATTCACTAGAAACCTCGGGCCTGCACCAGCCTCCAAGGTCCCTGGTCGCCCTCCTACTGCCGCCATCAACCCAAACGTCCCGTCCTGCGCCTCCACTACAGGAGGTTCACCGTGGCCACCACCTGCTTGCAGCCGGTGACAGCAAACTCGCGGCCAGCCACGCGGTAGAAGCTGAGCTGCGCGGCCAGGTCCTCCGCGCGGGCCTGGTCAGGAAAGAAGCCCTCGCCCGCCATCTCGTCCCGGAAGCAGCTGACCACATCCCGCTTGTCCAGCAGCAAAAACGGCACGATGGCCGCGGCCTGCCACAGCGGATGCTCCCGGGACAGCAGAGCCAGCAGGCTGGCGCGCAGGTCTTCTTCCGCCTGCGCCGCTGCGGCCTCGGCACTGCGGAAGCCGTCGGGGCGCAGGGGCAGCGCGCGGGACGCGTTCTGCAGCACGAAGCGCGTGACCTCGGCGCCACCCGCGCCGCTGAGGAGCACATAGATGGCGTTGTGGAAGTGGTGGGAGCGCTGGGGCTGCAGGAAGCCGTGCAGCTCGTCCAGCAGCGGCCCCGGCATGAGCTCCACGTCGTCCAGCACCAAGAGTGGGGTCTTCTCCTCCGCTTCGGCCCGCGCCACCACGTCGGCCACACGCCACGCCAGCTCCTCGCGGCAGTCCTGTGCGGCGCGCGCCTCGGGACAGTGGTGTCGCGCATGGTATTGCAGCACGAGCGCGCTGTCCTCCAGCACCGAGCGGAAGTGGCGCGCCAGCAGGCGGCCCACGTGGCTCTTGCCCACGCCACTGGGCCCGTGCAGCGCCAGGAGGAGCGGACGACTGTGCACATGCGTGGCCAGGTAGTCCCGCATCAGCGCCACGATGCGCGCTACGGCAGCGGGCTGGCCGAACACCGCGCGCTGCAGCGCTTTCTCCAGCCCATCGAGGTCATAGCGCTGCGCGTTATCGTCCAGGTTCTCGATAGCGTTGAGAACTTGGAAGCCCACGATGGCGACTAGCAGCAGCAGGCAGCGCTGCGCGCGGCTCCTGTGCTCCACGCGCGGCCGATACTTGCGCGAGGTCTCCGGGTAAAGCACCAGGCGGCTGCGCCGGCGCTTCTTGCGTGGCGTCCTGGAGGGTAGCTCCGCGGGGCCGTCGAAGGTGAAGAACTGCGGCCGGTCCAGGTCCGCGCGCGGCGCCCGGGGGCTGCAGCCCGGCCTGGGCACCCCGGTCCCGACGTCGGGCCCCCCACCCGGCTGCAGGAGGCGCCGTTTGCGTAGGACACACACCCGGCGGCGCAGGCGGAGCACAGCGCGCACGGGCGCGATCACGCACCGGCCCGAGGCTCGGGGGGCCGCGGCAGCAGGCTCCAGGCTGGGCTGGCCGCGGTCCATGGCGCAGGAACGGCGCTCCGCATACAGGTCGCCCTCCCTGCAACGGGAAGACGGGGAGGGTCTCTGGACTCCCGCCACTGCCCTTTCCCGCGGGCCGCCGGAACCGGTCCCCCGAGTGATCTTATCCCCTGGGAGTCCCGTGGGGTGCGGCCCGGGCTGCCCGTCGCGGCCTCGCCCCTCAGACCGGGAAGCGACCCCTCCGCAGGGCCCCGATGCAAATCTCTCGGGTCTTCCCATAAACGGCCGCGGGCCTTGAGGAAGTGGCGGGGTAGAGGCTTATCTGGTGACCGCCCCGGCTTCCTGGAGGAGTCGTCGAAGGAGTCAGTGGCCGCCGAGCCGCCCACTGGGGTGAACAGTCACCCCCGGACCCTGCCCCCGCCCGCGGCTCCCACTGGACTGGGCCGTCTCCCAAGGAGGGGCCGCGGGAAGCAGAGGCCTGAGCGCCCAGGAGTTCAGAGACGCCCCCACACGCTCCAGAACGCTTGGTGGGGGTCTGGCTGGAACTTACGATTTTCAGAATAGGCCCAGGCCCCGTCCCCAGGCCGAACCCAGGCCTCCCAGCCCCGACTCCAAAACTGGGGTCCTCCCAACACCCCTCCAGTGAACAAGCAGAGCAGTGCAGGGAGCCCCCCAGAAACCAGTGGAGGTGAGGCGAAAAGAAGGACAGAAAGAAGAGGCCGGTCGGAGCAAGAGAGCCACTGACTGGCAGGAACTGGCTTGGGCCCTGGGCCCCAACCCACCCCCTACCTGCGGCTGGTCCACTGCCCTCAGCTCCGCGGGCCCCTGCCTGTGCCAGACGCTGGGGCCTGAGACTCCAAGCAGGAAATGCGCCTCCCAGGGCGAGGGGGTGGGCCAGGGGCCTCCTGGGCCAGCTCCGGCCTGGAGGGGCAGCGACACCTGCGGGTCCCCAGGGAGTTGCGGGCCAGAGCAGAGGAAGCTCTGAGGAGGTTTCCGCTTCTATGCAAAGGAAGTGAGTCAGGGGGTGCGGCCCAGGCGGGACTTGGGCTGGACGGAGGCGCCAAAGGGGGGAGGCCTGGCCGGCTTGCCCAGATCCCCTGGCCGGAGGTCACATCCCCTCTTCAGTTCTCCAGCGCTCAGAGCCCTCCTGGCTTGGTCAGGCTCAGGACACCTGGTGAGGCCGAGGGCCCCTGCTGCATGCCCTGCCCCCACCCTGGGCCCCCGCACCTCAGCCTGTCCTCCACGGCCCCCACCTCCCCCAGGTTATCCCTTCCACCTGTCACCCCACACACAGGGCTTACAGCTGGGGGGAGGGGCTCCAGGCCCTGTGTAAGCAAGCGGGGAGCAGGGCAGCAGCAGAGGGGGCGGGCAGGGTCCTCTGCCCAGCTGTATACCCCCAGTCCCTCTTACTACTCCTCTCCCCGCTTTTTCATTCCCCTCCTGACCCCAATCGGGGTCCCCTAAAGTAGGGCTCATTGTCTTTCCTTCCCCCCTTCCTCTGTCCCCAGCCCGGAGCCCCCTGCCCAGGACAGGCCAGCACACACACACGGAAGTTCTATCACGGAAAAAACCACGTGTGGCTCAGGGTCCCTGTGGGGGTTGGGGAACAAATTTAGAAACAACTTGGGCCGGGAGCCAGGAGCTGGAGCTCTGGGCCCTTCCCCCTGCCGGCCCGCCTGGAGGACCCTGGACTCCTCCCACCCTGGCCCAGCCTGGAAGCCGCCTTCCAAGGAGGGGCAAGGTGGCCACTCCAGCCACACCAGTGCTGCTGGCATTCAGCTCAGGACCCTGCAGTCCCAGGGACACCCCACTCCTCCTAACAGCCAGCCGGGGCTGATGGGTTCCAGCTCTATGTTCCTCACACGCTGCACCCAACCGTGACTGCATCACGGAAACGTCGGTCGTGGGTTGGGGGTTTCCATTCTCTCCAGGGTATGGGGTCCACCGAACTGTCATGCTCCCCTCCCCTGTGCAGGGGGTGCGCGGGGGCCGCACACACCACATGGAATGCCGGTGCTCTTTGGGCCCACTCCCCGGCCTCTGTGGGACCAGAGCGGAAAGAGGTTGGCTGTCCAGGCCCCGTGGCCCCAGCACGGAGGCTGGGGTCCTTTGGGGGCCTCAGGCTTTGAGTCTCGGTGCTTCTTCTGACAGAGACGACCCTGGAGAGGGGGGCCCTCGGGCAGATGCAGGCTGACCGAGCCCTGGAAAACCTGCAGCAAAGCCTCTGCCCTGCCTCCAAGTGCACCCAAGGCTGGAGCTGCTTCTGCCAGACGCTGGCCCAGCAAATCCTCAGGGCAGAACCCTCTGCGGAAAAGGGACTCACTCAAGGGGTGCCCCAAGACCTGGCCCTATGGGTCAAAGGTGAATCTGAGCCCTGGGCCAAGGCCTCACCCCCTGCACTTTCTCCCATCTACAGGGGTGAAGGGAGCCCCAGAACCCCAGCTCCCAGGGCCATCGCCATCTCCTGTGATACCCAGGGCCACCCCCAATCACACCCATTCCCATTCCAGGCCTCCCCTCCCACCTCCCTACCCAACTCAGTCCTGCTGCTGCGCCCGGAATTCGTGTCCATCACCCACAAACACAGTCCATGTTCTCAGCCTCTGAAAGGACTTCACCCTCACTGCTTCCCCCAGCCCTCGCCAGCAAGGCTGTTTTCCCTAAACCGTGGGCAGCCTCCCCACTCCTCCTCCCAAATTCCCCATAGGTCTCACTTCACCAGACGATGCCTCCCATGCCTGGGCCCTCGGTCCTCCCCCACCAAGTCCTTCTCCCTAACTTCCCAGCAGCGTCCACACCCGGTCGCTCAGGCAGCTCTGCTCTTTCTGCCCCTAAAGGCTTTCGCTACAGTAACCATGCGCCCCCGAGGCTCAGCCGTCCACTCGCGGTCCCATCCCAGTCCTTGCAGTTCACACCCTCCACCTCACCAGTCCCTCACCCACGGGCTCCTCACTCTCTGTCCTTCCCTCCCCACCCGTGGGCCTGGCACCCCCTGCAGGCGCCCTGCACAGGACGCGCCCGCTGCCCAGTGACCACACCAGGCACCCGGGTCCACTCACCGGCCACTCCTCCTACAGTCAAGTCCTCTCCCCTGCCACTTCCCCCATCCTGCCTCCTAGCCCAAGACCTGAGAAAATGGGAGGCAGCAGCAGGGGACTCCCAGTGTCTCCTCAGCGTCACCCCAGCATCTGCGCCCACCAGCCCTCCTCTGAGGACACCCCCGCTGTGCTGAGACCCCAGCCACCTGCTCATTCAGTGACAGTCCAGCCCCTGGACCATCCTCCACTCCTCACCCTACTGGGTCATTCCCATCAGCCCAGAAACATCTATTTCTTCTATCTTTAAAAAAAAACCCAGGCCGGGCGCGGTGGCTCACGCCTGTAATCCCAGCACTTTGGGAGGCCAAGGCAGGCGGATCACAAGGTCAGGAGATCGAGACCATCCTGGCTAACACAGTGAAACCCCGTCTCTACTAAAAATACAAAAATTAGCCGGGCGTGGTGGCGGTGCCTGTAGTCCCAGCTGCTGGGGGGGCTGAAGCAGGAGAATGGCGTGAACCCGGGAGACAGAGCTTGCAGTGAGCCGAGATTGTGCCACTGCACTCCAGCCTGGGCGACAGAGCAAGACTCCATCTCAAAAAAAAAAAAAAAAAGGCAAAAAAAGCATGCACTCCTGGCCAACCCTGACCTTCATCCCACTCCGTAGTGCCTCTCAGCTGGGTCTCCAGGCCTCTCCTGCTTCCTCAGCTCTCCCTCCAAAACACTGTTGTTCCTCAGCCCCTCCTCCCTGGGCTGCGGGGCACCCAATCTGCTGCCAGCTGCCCCCCCCCGCCCCAGCTGGCCAGGAAGGCCCGCCCAGAGCACACGGCTGCTCTCCCTCACCTGGGCTGATCTGGCCCAGTCAGTAGCTCAAACACCACTCACTGTGACAGCATCCAGATCCACAACCTGGCCCCAATCTCTTCTGAGCTCCACACCCCCAAACCCACTGCATGTGCCTGTCAGACAAGCCCTTGATCTTCCCATAACAGCCCACCTGGGCAAGTTCAGAGCCCTGGACCCTCCGAGACGCCTCTGCTGCTCACACCTACCCAGGACCTGCGCCTTCCACCCACCAGCCAGGCCAGCCCCGGACACCCAGCCTCACCTGGGTCCCCAGCTCCCACCAAAGCCCTCAGGCTGGGACTTCTCCGCCTGCCCTGGGGCTCTTGAAGAGAAAGACATGACTGGATAAACTCAGGCACGGATCCCCCAATGTAGACCACGATAAACCAAGGCACGGATCCGGCAGTGTAGACCACGATAAACCAAGGCACGGATCCAGCAGTGTAGACCACAATAAACCGAGGCACGGATCCAGCAGTGTAGACCACAATAAACCGAGGCACGGATCCAGCAGTGTAGACCACAATAAACCGAGGCATGGATCTGGCAGTGTAGATCACAATAAACTGAGTCACGGATCCAGCAGTGTAGACCACAACAAACTTAGGCATGGATCCAGCAGTGTAGACCACAAGCCCCATGCACAGGTGCAACAGAGTCCCAGGCGTCCCTGGCTCTGTCCCCGAGGATACCAGCTCAGAGACTTCCATACCCACGAGATCCCAGCACCATGGGCTTGTCTCGCCCAACAGGTCCCAACCTGTTCAGCTGTGGCCTCACACTCCAGGGAGGAGAGCTCGCCAACAGGGTGACACCTGGCAGACAGGCCATTGCCCCTGCATGCTATGAACTGCTACCCGGCTTTGAGGTCTCATCTGCTGGAAATGGCCCTGGCTCTGTGACTGTCACCCATGGCACATCCTGGGCCTCCAGGGCTCCTGTCCCTGGTGCGCACGGGGAGGTGAGAGGTGCCCCCTGGAATCGCAGGATAAAAACAAAGCAGCTGATCTGCGTCTTAGGGGCACCAAGCCCCGAGGGTGAGGGCTTCCTGCCAACCTCCCCCAGAAATTATATCAACCTCCCCCAGAAATTATATCAACCTCCCACAATCATTATATCCTCCCGCAGAAATTATATCCTTCTCCCCTATAAATTATTATATCATCCCCAGCTGCTGGTCACAGACAGGGCTGAGCAGTCCAGAGAGGCTGTGGCCCACAAAGCCCCAAGTATTGGCTCCATAGCACGAATGCCTGTGTCCATCTGAGCTGCATCCAACCCCAGGGCAGGCACAGAGACATCTCAGCCTCCACGTTTACCAAAATGCCTTTTATTTACATAACAGAAAATCTCACCGTGTGTCCAGCTGGCCCCGTCACGCCGCTGAAGGCGGCACTGCTGGGCAAGGAGAAACAAGGCCACAGATGCTCCTGGGCTTGCTCTGGCCACACCTGCGACCTGGGTTGCAGGGTGAGGTGGCTCCCTCCACACAGGCCCCAGGACACCCACCATGGCATGGGCCAGGCTGCTGCCCCCACACAGCCTCCACAAGGTCACGGGTCCATCTCCACAACCCCAAGGCAGTAAGCAGTGAGCCTCGCTTTCGCCAGGCTGGGCCAATGAAGAGGCCCCGCCCCCACCCTCAGGCCCTGCCCTCTCCCCTTGGAAAACAGGTGGTTTTTTCCTAACCCAGGAAAACGGAAAATGAGCACGCTTTCTATGGCTGTCAAAGTACAAGGAGAGGCTGTGCCCTCGGAGCCACCGCGTGGATGGCGGACGAGGTCCGGGAGCCAGCTCCAAAGAGCAGGAAGCAGGGGGCCATGACCGCAGGACAGGCCCAGCCACGGCCCCGGGGGGAAGGACTGCCCTGTACACCCAGGTCTGGGAGCCTCTTCTGGCTGAGCAGGGCCGCGACTCGGCATGGCCCCGGCACCTGAGCAGGTCTGGAGGACCCTCAGAGCGGGGCAGGGGCGGGCACGCTGGGGAGGGGCAGCTCCAGGGCCGGCGTCTCCACGGCCTGTGCCGGGCTGGGCTTCCGGTGGTCCAGCTGTTCCAGCTTCTCGCCAAGCTGGGAGTAAAGCTCCTTCACTGCCTCTCCGCTCTGTGGGGAACCACACCATGGGGCAGGCGAGGCGCATGGGCAGGCCCAGGGCACACAGGGTGGGTGCCCACCGACCACACACAGGCACCACAAGGGCAGCTTGGCAAGCACACACGGGCTGGTAGGGACGGGCTGGTAGGGACCAGGTGCCTTCACATGCAGCCCCCCCGGGCACCCACCTGGCCTGTGGGCTCCAGGGCCTTCTGCAAGGCCTCCAGCTTAGACGGGGCCACCCTGGGGTGCAGGTGAATGAGGAGCCGCAGCGCGTGCCGGTGCACGTTCTCCTTCCTGGAAAAGGCCGTGCAGGGCTGGGGCAGGAGGCAGGTCCTGCTGTCTGCCCAGGCCCAGCCCGGATGCAGGTGGCCAAGGCCCCTGGAGACAGGACATGGCCAGCCTTTGGGACCCTCCCCAGCTGTGCCCAGGCACCCTGCAGGGCCACGTGCGAGCCCCGGTGCCCAACAGACCCACCCGCGGACCCTCCACCCCAGGCTGGGGACAGCAGCCACCTCTCCGGCTGCTACGGACAAGAGCTGAGAGGGCAGAGCGGGCTGGATGGTACCCAGCGGGCCCACCTTGGAGAGGCGGTGAGGAAGAAGCCATCGAAGAGGCTGCTGCAGAAGTCCTCAAGGGCAAATTCGTCAGCCAGCAGCGCAAGGTTGCCCGTGAGCAGGTGGAGGAAGATGTCGCCAAAGGCCAAGTCGCCAAAGGTCTCCACTGCAGACACAGCAGGCGTCAGCCCAGTGCCACCCACCCTGCCCACCCCAGAAGGCACCTTTGTCCTCAGAGACCTCAGAACCTACTTCTGGGGGCGCGCACATGAGAGTTCTCAGTTGTTCTGAGGTGAATGGCACAGGGTCTCAGCAGGTGAAGAGGAGGGTGGGAGGTGGACGGGGGCAGGCGGTGGGGTGGGACCTTCAGCAGGGAAGCAGAGCTGCAGCCCGGGGACAGGAGGAGGATGGAGGGAGGAGGAGACAGAAAAACGAGGTGCTCCTCCAGTCCCAAGAGGCCTTTCCCAGCAGCCAAGCCCAGGAGAAACAAGCCTAACAAATACAGGGCTGGCGCCGGCTGCAGAGAATTCTCCCCGACTGCCAGCTACACTGAGCCACAGGAAAGAGAACGAAGCTCTTCCACATTCTTTTCTGAAGCCAGACACCAAAACACAACAAAGACAGCAAGCGTGCCCACAGACACCTCACGTCCGACCGCAGCACAGAAGCCACGGTGCATGGCAGACGTTTGCCAAGAGCAAGCGCAATGCCCCACACGGGGCCCCTGCAGGGAGGGAGGGCGGCTGCCTGCGGACTGATGCCTGTGGAATGATGCCAGAAGGAGCTGTGGCCAGGCCACATGGAGGTGACGTGTGCGGACAGGTTGAGGGTGGCCTTCCTAGTATCCCGGATGGGGCCTTTCCGAGGACAGACCCAGCTGGCGCCACCTACACCCACAGAGTGACAGAAACATTTCCAGGAGCTGGGCGCGGTGGCTCACGCCTGTAATCCCAGCACTTTGGGAGGCCGAGGCGGGCGGATCACGGGGTCAGGAGATCGAGACCATCCTGGCTAACACGGTGAAACCCCGTCTCTACTAAAAATACAAAAAATTAGCCAGGCGAGGTAGCAGGCGCCTGTAGTCCCAGCTACGCAGGAGGCTGAGGCAGGAGAATGGCGTGAACCCCAGGGGGCGGAGCCTGCAGTGAGCCGAGATCGCGCCACTGCACTCCAGCCTGGGTGAAAGAGCAAGACTCCTCAAAAAAAAAAAAAAAAAAAAAAAAAAAAAAAAATTTCCAGGAGTCCCAGGCCCCCGAGGTGCCTGCTTGCCACATCTCGCAGGGCCTTGGCCGGCCACATGGCCAGGTGGCCATAGGACACATGGCAGGCACATAGTCCCGACCAGGGGATCCAGCAGCAAGGCCCCACTGGGCAAATGCCCTGATTCCTGCAACTCCAGGGAACCCAAGACTGTGAGACCGGAGAGGGACGGCAGGCGCATTCCCAACCCTGACGGGACTGTCTGCACAGCAGGCAGGAGACACCTGCAGAAGCGCAGCCGCTGTCAGGCAGTTGGCAGAGGAGCAGCAGTGAACCCAGCTCAGATGTGACAGTGGCCCATGGTCCGTGGTCACTGTTTTTTTATGTTTCTGAGAAGAGTCTCACTCTGTCACCCAGGCTGGAGTGCAGTGGCGCAATCTCAGCTCACTGCAACCTCCACCTCCCGGCTTCAAGCGATTCTCCTGCCTCAGCCTCCCTCAGCTGGGATTACAGGTGTGTGCCACCACGCCGGGCTAATTTTTCTATTTTTAGTAGAGATGGGGTTTCGCCACGTTGGTCAGGCTGGTCTGGAACTCCTGACCTCAGGTGATCCGCCCGCCTCGGCCTCCCAAAGTGCTGGGATTACAAGGTGAGCCACGGAGCCCGGCCAGTTTTTTAAAGGCATTTAAAGGCAGTCTTTTTTTTTTTTTTTGAGACGGAGTCTCGCTCTGACACCCAGGCTGGAGTGCAGTGGTGCAATCTCGGCTCACTGCAACCTCTGCCTCCTGGTTTCAAGCGATTCTCCTGCCTCAGCCTCCCGAGTAGCTGGGACTACAGGCATGCATCACACATGCGGCTAATTTCTGTATTTTTAACAGAGATGGGATTCCACCACGTTGGCCAGGCTGGTCTGGAACTCCTGACTTCAGGTGATCCACCCGCCTTGGCCTCCCAAAGTGCTAGGATTACAGGCGTGAGCCACCGCACCCGGCCCCCCTCTTTTTTTTTTTTTTTTTGAGATGGAGTCTGGCTTTGTCACCCAGGCTGGAGGGCAGTGCTGTGATCTCAATTCACTGCAACCTCCGCCTCCCAGGTTCAAGCGATTCTCCTGTAAAGGCATCCTTCTTTCGTAGAGATGCCTACGTCTGCAGCCTGCATGCTGTGATGTCTCAGATTTACACCCAGACATCACACTGAGGGACAGACAGCCACACGCGGACCCCGGGGAGGTTGGAGATGGTGCTGGGTCCTCACCGTACCATGCTCTTGACTTTATATTCTTTCACAAATTCCCACCACAAAATGTTAAAAAATAAACAGGAGAGAATTCTAAAAATCAACATTCATTCTTACTAGAACCCACTAAAAACTTAGAAGCAAGCGTGCTCTCCCCAAATGGGACTGAAAATGCATATCCCAGCCTGTGGGGCAGCCACGTACTCCGAGAAGCCGCACTTCTGGTTCCCAGCCTGTTTCTAGCCACAATCAAATGAGAGGAAGAAACAGACACGCAAGGAAGGCCTCCCAGGTGAGTCTGTCATTGTGCAAACTCTACAGTGACTGACACAAATCCAGAAGGTGCCACCCACTGCACACTGGGCTGGGCCATGGCCTCGGGCCCCTGAGCTACACACCTGCACAGCACGTGGCTGTACCGAGTACCAGAGGCCGCTGGGACACAACGGCAACTGATTGTGTATCTAAATAGAGAAGTGGAGTAAAAATACAGTATTATCAGCTTATGTGACCGTGTGGTCGTATATGTGGTCCACGGTGGACAAAATGTTATGTGACACGTGACTGTACTGCAGTGGGCAGGCCAAGGCAAATCAAAGTTATTTATAACTATGTTCCCGGAAGTCTCAAAAAATAAACAAACCGGCTCTGCCCGGCGGCCAGCAGCCGGCAGCACGATGTCCCAATGCCCTCAAGAGCCTCCTTGAGCCTCCAGAAGGAGCGGCAGTGTTGGCGCCCGCAGAAGCCCAGGGGGTCATGTCTGCCTGCGCCATCTAATGCCACTGTCTATGGTCATTTGTTCAAGCAACAACAGGAAACCCAGGCCCAGGCGACCCAAGCTCAGTGAGAGAGTGGTGGGGACAGGTTAATACCCACAGGTAACTTCCTCCACAAAGAAAGCTGGAAAACGCATACACGCACAGTCCTCAAACACACCAGCCACCGAGAAACACACTAGGCACGTGCCGTGGTGTGGACGTCTCCCCAAGTTCACCATCGGAAACGTGATCCCCAACGCAACACTGCTGAGGTTGTGAGGGCCCCGTCCTCACCAAAGCGTTCTCACTGTTAGCACAGGAGTGGGCTCCTGATAAAAGGGTAAGTTTGGCCCCTTCTCTGTCTCCGTCTGTCTGTGTCTCATCTCTAGCTCTGTCTCTCATCTGTCTCTGTCCTGTGTCTCTCATCTGTCATCTCTGTCTCTCATCTCTCTGTGTCTCTCATCTCAGTCTGTGTGTCTCTGTCTCTCATCTTGGTCTGTGTCTCCCCTGCCCGTGCTCTCTTGCCCTCTGCCTTCCACCATGGGATGACACAGCAAAAAGCCCCGGCCACATGCAGGCCCCTTGACCTTGGACTTCCCATCCCAGCCCGCAGAACTGGGAGAAGTCCCTGCTCTTTGTTTTTTTGAGACGGAGTCTCACTCTGTCGCCCAGGCTGGAGTGCAATAGTGCGATCTCCACTCACTGCAACCTCCACCTCCCAGGTTCAAGGGATTCTCCTGCCTCAGCCTCCCAAGTAGCTGAGATTACAGGCACCCACCACCGTGTCCGACCAATTTTTGTTTTTTTTTAGTAGAGACAGGGTTTCACCATGTTGGCCAGACTGGTCTCGAACTCCTGACCTCGTGATCCACCCGCCTCAGCCTCCCAAAGCACTGGGATTACAGGCCTGAGCCACCGTGCCCGGCCGTCCCTGCCCCTTCTACACTACTCAGTCTCAAGTCTCTGTTAGAGCAGCATAATGAGGACTAAGACAGCAAACCCCAGACAAGGCCTGAGTCAGCAAGGAAGAGCCCAGGGTCTGTGTCACAGTGGGTACCGCAAGGCTAAAGAGGCTCCATCTCCCATGGGACCCGCAGCAGGCTAGAGGCCCTGTCTCCCACGGGACCTGCAGCTCTACTCTTGAAGGTGCCCATTTGGACCCTTCCTCTTCTTCCTGGCTTGCAACAACCCCTCCCCCGTCAAGGCCCCCAGGAGGAAGTGGGCCTGTCACCACCTGGGGTGGGCAACTGGGGCAGGGGATCTCTCTCCCTCCCCTTTGCTCCATCCTCTGAGCACCTGAGAGGTCCCAAGCCCCTCTCCAGTTAGGAGGAAATAAAGACAGCTCTTGCATCACCTTTTTGTGGGAAAGCACAAAGCTGAACTTCCTCTCCCTTTCCTCCTAGTAAAGTAAACTACAGACAAAAGTAAAAGTGAAAACGAGGCTGGGAGCAGTGGCTCACGCCTGTCATCCCAGCACTTTGGGAGTCTGAGGCGGGCGGAAGTCAGGAGTTCGAGACCAGCCCAACCAACATGGAGAAACCCCGTCTCTATTAAAAATACAAAAATTAGCCTGGCGTGGTGGCATGCGCCTGTAATCCCAGCTACTCAGGAAGGTGAGGCATGAGAAATCACTTGAACCTGGGAGGCAGGGGCTGCAGTGAGCTGAGGTCGCACCACTGCACTCCAGCCTGGGCGACAGAGCAAGACTCCATCTCAAAAAAAAAAAAAAAAAGTGAAAACAAAGCTAGCGAAGTTGGAGGTAGGCTCGGGAGACACGGCAGCTCCTGGGGGCCGTGGGGTCTGCACCCGGGGCAGGATTGCATGCGGCAGCTGCCGCAAGGAAGGCACAGCCAGGCACCGCCTGTCAGGACTTACCCAGCCCCGGCAGCAGGCGGAGGAGCGCGTTCTTGTTCCTCTGCTTGGTGATGTGCAGGACGTAGTACAGCCCCACCTCGCAGGCCATGCGCTGCTCCTGCAGAAACCTGTGCCCGGGGCGCCATCAGCCCCGCCTCAGCCCCCACACCGACCCCTGCCCACCCGAGGCAGCCCCCTGGGCAACAGTGCCACCCCTGCGCCATGGCCACCCCTGCGCCACGGCCACCCCTGCGCCACGGCCACCCCTGCACCACGGCCCCACAGCCCGTACTTAGTGAAACTTTCGGGAAGGGTGTTTGGATATGAGACTGGGGCTTTCTCCTCAGCCGGGAGTTTCTGGTCCACACTGAAGGTGTAGTCATCCACCAGGAAGGACATGAGCATCGGCAGGAACCTGGTGATGAGCTCCACCTCCTACAAGCAGGGAGGCCATGAGCGGGCCCCGCCCCGCCCCGACGTGACACACACCCTGCCTCTGGCCCTCCCACTCCCCCAGATACCTCACCAACCCTCCCTCCTCTCCAGGTCTCCAGGTCCCTCTTCCCACCTCCCGAGTCCCCCACCCAGGCCATCTCCTCAAACCCCCTTCTGGGTCTGGACCCACATGGAGTAGTCACCACCTGTGGCCAGCCACAGTCCACAGAGACACCCCAGAACCAGCCACGGTCCACGGAGACACCCCAGAACCAGCCACGGTCCACGGAGACACCCCAGAACCAGCCACGGTCCACGGAGACACCCCAGAACCAGCCACGGTCCACGGAGACACCCCAGAACCAGCCACGGTCCACGGAGACACCCCAGAACTCCCCTGGTGGGCATTTTCCCAAAAGGAAGGTGGGCACCTCCAGGCAGGAATCTTTGGGACCAAAGGGGCCTCCACAATCACCTTGCTAGCACCTCCCCCTCCACCCCACTTCCAGCCCACAACCCCTCGTGGGAAATTGGCAGCTCCCACAGGAGGCTCGTTACCATCTTGGGCTCCTTGAAGACCTGGCTGTCGATCATGTCCCAGGCTCCCTGGCCCAGTGCCAGCAGCCGGAGCAGCAGCAGGAGGTCGGGGCTGTCCTGTAGGGAGGACGGGCTCAGTGCCTCTCCCAGGCAGCTATGTCCTGGCCATGGAGCTCCTCTGACCCTACTCGTTACTCAGGAGGGTCTCTGGTGCCCATGGCCAGGACCACACAACTGCGATCACCAGCCCCGCACACGGGGTGGAACCCAGCCTCACAGCCAGGAAGCACACGCCTCTACCTGGGCCACCGCAGTCCACATCCCCGACCACCAGAGCGGCCGGCAGGGTGGCCACATGGCCCCGACAGCTGCTGGCCAAGCCCACACTCACCCTGGGCAGCGTCTCCTGGCCGACCAGCTCCTGCAGGTGCCTGACAGTGCTCAGTGCCAGCGTGTTGATGGCGAAGGGGTCACACAGGATCATGGACAGGTCCCTGGAAGGAGGCCGCCTTGGCGTTAATGCGACGCCTGTTGCCCCTCCCTTCAGTGGCACAGTCCTCAGGAAGGGTGGCCTAGGCTGAATTCAGGACTGGCAGTGGGTGCCCATCACATGCTGGGTTTCTTAAAAAAAGCTTAAGGATGGCCGGGCGCAGTGGCTCACGCCTGTAATCCCAGCACTGTAAGCCGAGGCGGATGGATCACCAGGCGGATGGATCACCAGGTCAGGAGATTGAGACCAGCCTGGCTAACAAAGTGAAACCCTATCTCTACTAAAAATACAAAAAATTAGCCAGGTGTGGTGGCGGGTGCCTGTAGTCCCAGCTACTCGGGAGGCTGAGGCAGGAGAATCACTTGAACCTGGGAGGCGGAGCTTGCAGTGAGTCAGGATCGCGCCACTGCACTCCAGCCTGGGCAAGAGAGCGAGACTCCGTCTCAAAAAAAAAAAAAGCTTAAAGTTTGCAATTGTCCTTAACGTATTCAAAGATGTTTCAAATTAAAAAGTTAAAAAAACAAACAAAAAAAGGCTGGGTGTGGTGGCTCACGCCTGTAATCCCAGCACTTCGGGATGCTGAGGCGGGTGGATTGCTTGCTTGAGACCAGCCTGGGCAAGGTGGTGAAATCCCATCTCTACTAAAGATAACAAAAATCGGCCAGGCGCAGCGGTGTGTGCCTGTAATCCCAGCACTTCGGGAGGCTGAGACAGCAGAATCAATGCCCAGGAGGTTGAGGGAGACTGTACCACTGCACTAAAGCCTGGGTGACAGAGACCTTGTCTCAGAAAAAAAAAAAAAAAAAAAAAAAGAAAAAAGTGGCAAAGGCAGGGCCAAGCAGCACTGTGTCTGTACACCAGCCAGAGGATGCTGGAAAGCAAATGCCAATAGATGCCCCTCAGCTCAGAGGCTGACCCCACGCCGCTGCAGACACCAGACCCCAGCCCCTGGGCCTGGCTCCAGAATGCAGAATTGAGGAGGGAGACTTTGCTACCCACACACATCCCAACAACCATGTCTCTAAGCCGTGGGCCAGCAGTACCCGGCATAGCTCTATTGAAACATCCAGGCCAGGCACAGTGGCTCACGCCTGTAATCCCAACACTTTGGAAGGCTGAGGCGGGTGGATCACCTGAGGTCAGGAGTTCAAGACCAGCCTGGCCAACATGGTGAAACCCTGTCTCTACTAAAAAATACAAAAATTACCTGGGCGCAGTGGCGCATGCCTGTAATCCCAGCTACTTGGGAGGCTGAGGCAGGAGAATGGCTTAAGCCTGGGAGGCAGAGGTTGCAGTGAGCAGAGATTGCACCATTGCACTCCATCCTGGGCTACAGAACGAGACTCTGTCTCGAAAAAAAACAAAAGAAAAAACAACATCCGGGAATAAATGCCTGCTACCCACGACAAAACACAGCGAGCGCAGACTGGATTCACACAGGGCCCTGAGGGGCAGAGGCCTTGTGGAGCCGACCCTCACCCCAGCACCTGCTCCTGGCCCTTCTTGACTCCATCGAGAAACCCCTGCAGCTCCCGCGCCCTCTTGCTGTCCACGAACCGCTCTCGGATGCAGGCGTCCAGGCACCAGGTGAACTGCAAGGAGAAAGCACGGTCGGGACCAGCCCAAACCTCCCAGGACGACCAGAGACCCAGGCCCCAAACACAGCCCCAGGCCCTGGCCTTTTGTTCAATCATAGCTGCTTTGAGGGGGCAGCAGGCACCAGTCTTCCTGATGGTGCAGTGTTCCCCACACCTCCTGGCCAAAGCAGCAGGGTCAGGACAGTGGTGGAGAAAGTGATGATGTTTCTTTCTAAAAAGGGACTCTCTCATGGCACCCTGAGTGTAGGGGTGGCCACTGCAGCACTCCAAACAATGGAAGCCTCGGAGGGTGACTCCAGAGTCCCGGAAAGATGGTCCCGGGGCTGGAGGGTCCATATGAAGGGACACCCCATTCCTAGAGCACCCAGGACCTGGCCAGCAAGCAGCCCCCAGGGTTCTGGGGAAGGGGAGGGCCACGGGCCATGGGGAAAGATGGGAGGAAGCTGGGGCAATGGTCAAGGTCCAGCCCATAGGTCATACAGCCCTCAGGAACAGAGAAAGGGCTGGATGGGGCAAGGGAGTCCCCAGGAACGGCCAGGTCTCTGGCTCAGATGCAGGGGACTAGCCTCCTTCCCCCATGAGGGTCTGGAGAGGAGCCAAAGGGCCAGCACACAGGAAAGACCACAGCCCAGGAAACAGGCTTGGGATAGAAGGGCGCCCAGGTGGTCCCCAGCCCAGCCAAACCCACGGAGAGGAGGAGCCAAGAGGGCCAGGGGGAAGGAGGGAGGGAGGGTGGGCAGCGCTACCTTCAGGAGGGTGGGGGGGAGGAGGGAGGGCCGGGGAGTGTGGGGGAAGGAGGAAGGGAAGGCAGTGCTACCCTCAGGAGGGCGGGGGGAAGGAGGGAGGGCAGTGCTACCTTGTGGCACGGGTCCACGGTGCAGATCTCACCCACGTCCAGGTCGTGCAGGGACATGAGCAGCTCAGCCCGAAGCGTGCAGTAGTGCACGTTCCGCGTGCGCAGAAAGAGCGTGCGCAGAAACTGCAGCACCATGTCATACAGCTTCACGTTCTTCCCCACCATCTGCGTCAGCCGCTGCACCACCTGCAGCAAGAAGCACCGTCAGGCCCCAGGACCCTCCTGGGCTCCACCACAGACACAGGGACGTCACGCCTAGCGACAGCGTGGCCCTCTCTCCGGACATCTGTCCTTCCTACTTTTTGGCAGAAAACGTTCCCTCCTCTCATTAAATATTGGCACCCAGTCTGATGGTAGCAGGTTCTGTTATTTTTATTTTTTTTATTACTTTTTTTGAGACAAGGCCTTGCTCTGTTGCCCAGGCTTGAGTGCACTGGTGCAATCATAGCTCACTGCAGCCTTGACCTCCTGGGCTCAAGTGATCCTCCTGCCTCAGCCTCCCAAGTAGCTGGGACTACAATTGCATGCCACGACACCCAACTGTGGGCGGCAAGCCACCCAGGTGCTGAGGCAAGAGACGGAGAGCACGAGCTGTTCCAGTGTAATAAAATACATAAGAATAGCTATACTACAAATCACAGATATGATTATATTTGAATATTAATTATTATCTTGTAGCAATTATTCTTTATTCCAGTATTATAATAATCCTCACTCTACAATCATAACCTAGGAAAAACCAGGCCATATAGAGATAGGAGCTGAGGGGACATAGAAGTGACCAGAAGACAAGAGTTCGAGCCTTCTGTTACACCCAGACAGGGCCACTAGAGGGCTCCTTGGTCTAGCGGTAACGCCAGCATCTGGGAAGACGCCTGTTGCCAAGCGGACCCTGATCTAGAGGTAGCGTCAGTGTCAAGGAAAAACACCTGCTACTTAGCAGACAGGGAAAGGGAGTCTCCCTTTCCCTGGGGGAGTTTAGAGAAGACTCTGCTCCTCCACCTCTTGAGGGCCTGACATCAGTCAGACCCGCCTGCAGTTATCCGGAGGCCTAACCGTCTCCCTGTGATGCTGTGCTTCAGTGGTCACGCTCCTAGTCCACCTTCATGTTCCATCCTGTACACCTGGCTCTGCCTTTTAGATAGCAGTAGAAAATTAGTGGAAGTACTAAAAGTCTCTGATATGCAGAAATAATGGCATAAGCTGTTTCTCTCTCTCCTCTCTCTCTGCCTAGGCTGCCAGGCAGGGAAGGGCCCCCTGTCCAGTGGACACGTGACCATGACCTTACCTATCATTGGAGATGGCTCACACTCCTTACCCTGCCCCTTTGTCTTGTATCCAATAAATATCAGCACAGCCTGGCATTCGGGGCCACTACCAGTCTCCACGTCTTGGTGGTAATGGTCCCCTGGGCCCAGCTGTCTTTTATCTTTGTCTTGTGTCTTTACTTCTACAATCTCTCGTCTCTGCACACGGGGAGAAAAACCCACTGACCCTGTGGGGCTGGTCCCTACACCCAACCAATTTTTTTTTTTTTTTTTTTTTTTTTTTTTTTTTCAGAGACGGAGTCTTGCGCTGTCACCCAGGCTGGAGTGCAATGGCAAGATCTTGGTTCACTGCAACCTCCACCTCCCGGATTCAAGCTATTCTCCTGTCTCAGCCTCCTAAGTAGTTGGGATTACAGGCACTGGCCACCACGCCTGGCTAGTTTTTTGTATTGTAGTAGAGACGGGGTTTCACCATGTTGCCCGGGCTGGTCTTGAATTTCTGAGCTCAGGTGATGCACCCGCCTCGGCCTCCCAAAGTGTGAGCCACACACCTGACCCAGTTTCACTTTTTTTTTTTTTTGGGAACCAAGTCATGCTGTCACCCAGGCTGGAGTGCAGTGGCGCGATCTCAGCTCACCGCAAGCTCCGCCTCCCGGATTCACGCCATTCTCCTGCCTCGGCCTCCCGAGCAGCTAGGACTACAGGCACCCATCACCACACCCGGCTTAATTTTTTGTATTTTTAGTAGATGGGGTTTCACCATGTTAGCCAGGATGGTCTCAATCTCCTGACCTCATGATCCATCCGCCTCGACCTCCCAAAGTGCAGGGATTACGGCTGTGAGCCACAGCACCCAGCTTTTTTTTTTTTTTTTTTTTTTGCAACTGAGTCTCACTCTGTTGCCTAGTACAGTGGCACAATCTTGGCTCACTGCAACCTCCGCCTCCCGGGTTCAAGTGATTCTCCTGCCTCAGCCTCCTGCGTAGCTGGGATTATAGGTGCACACCACCACGTCTGGTTAATTTTTGTATTTTTAGTAGAGATGGGTTTTTACCATGTTGGTCAGGCTGGTCTCGAACTCCTGACCTCGTGATCCACCCACCTCAGCCTCCCACTGGGATTACGGGTGTGAGCCACCACGCCTGGCCTAATTTAACTTTTTTTTTTCTTTTTTGTTTTTTTGAGACGGAGTCTCGCTCTGTCACCCAGGCTGGAGCGCAGTGGCGCAATCTCAGCTCACTGCAAGCTTCGCCTCCTGGGTTCACGCCATTCTCCTGCCTCAGCCTCCTGAGTAGCTGGGACTACAGGTGCCCGCCACCACGCCCAGCTAATTTTTTGTATTTTTAGTAGAGACAGGGTTTCACCGTGGTCTCAATCTCCCGACCTCGTGATCCACCCACCTCGGCCTCCCAAAGTGCTGGGATTACAGGCGTGAGCCACCACTCCCGGCCTAATTTAACTTTTTAAAAGAGAATCAGGCTGGGTACGGTGGCTCATGCCTGTAATTGCAGCAAATTGGGAGGCCAAGGTGGGTGGATTACCTGAGGCCAGGAGTTCAAGAAAAGCCTGGCCAACATGGTGAAACCCCATCTCTACTAAAAATACAAAAATTAGTCGGGCGTGGTGGTGGGCGCCTGTAATCCCAGCTACTCGGGAGGTTGAGGCAGGAGAATCACTTGAACCTGGGAGACTGAGGTTGCAGTGAGCCGAGCGAGATCACACCACTGCACTCCAGCCTGGGCAACAGAAAGAGACTACATCTCAAAAAAGTAAAATAAAATAAAATAAAATAAAACAAAATATAAAATTAAATTAAAATAAAATAAATAAAAAATAAAAAAATAAAATAAATTTTAAAAATTAAAAAAATTAATAAAATAAAATAGCCGGGCTCAGTGGCTCACGCCCGTAATCCCAGCACTTTGGGAGGCCGAGGTGGGTGGATCACGAGGTCAGGAGATCAAGACCATCCTGGCTAACGGTGAAACCCCGTCTCTACTAAAAATACAAAAAAAAATAGCTGGGCATGGTGGTGGGCGCCTGTAGTCCCAGCTACTCGGGAGGCTGAGGCAGGAGAATGGAGTGAACCCAGGAGGCGGAGCTTGCCGTGAGCCGAGATTGCACCACTGCACTCCAGCCTGGGCAACAGAGCGAGATTCTGTCTCAGAAATAAAATAAAATAAATAAATAAAAATAAAAATAGGCCGGGCACGGTGGTTCACGCCTATAATGCCAGCACTTTGGGAGGCCGAAGCAGGTGGATCACAAGGTCAGGAGATGAAGACCATCCTGGCTAACACAGTGAAACCCCGTCTCTACTAAAAAAAAAAAATACAAAAAATTAGCCGGGCGTGGTGACAGGCGCCTGTAGTCCCAGCTACTTGGAAGGCTGAGGCAGGAGAATGGAGTGAACCTGGGAGGCGGAGCTTGCAGTGAGCCGAGATCGTGCCACTGCACTCCAGCCTGAGTGACAGAGCAAGACCCTGTCTCAAAAAAATAATAATAATAAATAATAAAAAAAAATAAACAATAAAAAAATAAAAAATAAAATAAATTAAAAAAATAATAAAATAAGATATATATATATATAAAAAATAAAACAATAGGCCGGGAGCGGTGGCTCACGCTTGTAATCCCAGCACTTTGGGAGGCCGAGGTGGGCGGATCACGAGGTCAGGAGATCGAGATCACGGTGAAACCCCGTCTCTACTAAAAATACAAAAAATTAGCCGGCATGGTGGCGGGCGCCTGTAGTCCCAGCTACTCGGAGAGGCTGAGGCAGGAGAATAGCGTGAACCCGGGAGGCGGAGCTTGCAGTGAGCCGAGATGGCGCCATTGCTCTCCAGCGTGGGCGACAGAGCGAGACTCCGTCTCAAAAAAATAAACAAATAAATAAATAAAAATAAAATAATATAAAAATAAAAGAGAATCAACCTAGGACTAAGCCAACCAGGCAAGTCCCTCACAGACGGAATCAGTATAGGCAGCACCAAGTCACCAGAAGACACGGGAATAGGAGGAAGGCCTGGGAAATGCAGAGCACCCCACAGTTAGCAGAGAGGTCCAAGGGCTCTGTCTGACAGCAATGGAACAAGAAAAAAGCCCATGGAGGACCTTACTGGAAATAAACAGGGAAGGGAGGACAGAGGTGGCACTAGCCACCCCCAACATGCCTGCTGCTGCCCGTGCAAGTGGTCAGGAACCACGGCCCAAAGGGAACCCAGGGCCACACTAACCGCTCAGAATTTGAAGTGCAGTAGTTCAGATGGGCTCTAAGCGTGAAAGACTCACCAGATTTCAAATCTTAGTGATCCTCCCGCAAAAAGCATTATAGCTCAATATTTTTTTTTCCTTTTGAGACAGGGTCTCTCACTCTGTCGCCCAGGGTGGAGTGCAGTGGCTCAATCATATCTCACTGCAGCCTCAATATCCGGGGCCTAAGCAATCCTCCTGCTTCGGCCCCCTGAGTAGTTGAGACAACAGGTATGTACCACCATGCTTAGCTAAACTTTTTTTTCTTGTAGAAACAAGGTCTCCCTTTGGTCTTTAACTACTAAGCTCAAGCGATCCTCCCGCCTCCACCTCCCAAAGTACTAGGAGTACAGGCGTGAGCCACTGTACCCAGCCCAATGTTTCGCATGAATTACACGCTGAACAATAATATTTTGGATATACTGGACCAAAGAAAACATTAATGAAGTTGATGTCACTTTTTTTTTCTTAATGTGGATACTGAAAAATCTTAACTTATAGTTCCCTTTTTCCACTGAACGGTGCTAGTTTAAAGTTGGTTAGGGCCAGGTGCAGTAGCTCACACTTGTAATCCCAGAACTTTGGGAGGCCAAGGTGGGCGGGTCACCTGAGGTCAGGAGTTCGAGACCAGCCTGGTCAACATGGTGAAACCCTGTCTGTACTAAACAAAAAAATACAAAAATTAGCCAGGCATGGTGGGGCGCACCTGTAGTCTCAGCTACTCGAGACGCTGAGGCAGGAGAATCGCTTGAACTCAGGAGGCAGAGGTTGCAGTGAGCCGAGATCAAGGCACTGCACTCCAGTCTGGGTGACAGAGCAAGACTCTGTCTCAAAAAAAAAAAAAAAAAAAAAAATTGGCTAATTAAAAAATCTCACAACCAGTTGCGGTTGCTCACACCTATAACCCCAGCACTTCAGGAGGCCGAGATGTGCAGACAGATTACTTGAGCCCAGGAGTTCGAGACCAGCCTGGGCAACACAGCGAAACACCACCTCTACAAAAAATATATAAATTAGCCAGGCATGGTGTCACACACCGGTGGTCCCAGC